>NW_025953930.1:0-727770 GCF_022497035.1 Daldinia vernicosa
AAAATTTAAAAATTATTTTATATTAAAATAAATATTATTATATTTTTAATTAATTTTTATTATATTTTTAAAATTATTAATAATTTATATAATTATTAAGCCGCGCGGGGGGTTACAGGTGCGAGGCACGTGCGAAGCACGTGCCGAGCGCCCGTAACCCCTCGCGCGGCGAGGTTAAGCGGCCATTACAGCCTTACGGGATTTAACCAATCAAGTCAATTACTTGGCTTGGCTTATAAAATAAGACCTTATCAATAAACTTAAGGATTATGCCGCCCCTCGGGGAGGCCTCCAGTTAAATATATTATATATAAGATTATAAGTTTTAATAAATAGTAAAATTAATAAATTTAACGTTAAAATTATTTAATTTATTTATATAATAATGTTAAAGGTTAACCTTTTTTTAATTATTAAAAACGATTTTATTATTAAAAGTAAAAAAGGTTAATAGTTATATAAGGTAAATAAAATAAATAAAAGGGTTAAAAAAAATAAAGGTAATAATAAAAATAATAATAATATAAAGATATAATAGTTATTTAATAATAATATAAATAAATTTAATTAATAATAATGTAAAAACGATAAAAAAGATTAATCTTTTTTAATTAAATAATAATTTATTATATTTAAAGTCTTAATTTTATTTTAAGATTTTATTGTTTTTATTTTTTTTTTATTCTTTTATTTTTAATTTAAATATATTAAAAGGTTTTAATATAATGTTAAAAATTTTTACGTATGTATAATTTAACCTTATTAATTATTATTAATTAATATTATAGTTTTTAATGTATATTATTATTAATTTTAATATTTAAATTTATTTAATTTTATATTATATATAAAAAATATTAAGGATAATAAAGAAAAGTTTATTATTAAAGTAGTTATTATATATAATATTTATTAATATGTAAAAATAAATGAAAAAAGATTTAATAAATTATTATAATATATTATTAAAGATGTTTAAACGTATAAAATAATAAGTTACTTATATAATACTTTTTAAAATTTATTTTAAAATAAAATAACATTTTAAAAAGCTTATTATAATAATAAAAAAAAAAAGGTTAAATCTTTATATATTATTAATTATAATTGAAAGTATAAAATAAATATATTATTTTAAATAAAATACTTATTTAATTAATTTAAAGGCTTACGTTTATTTTTAAATGTGTTAAAATCTTTTATTAAATGTGTTTAAAGTTAAAATAAAGTAAAAAGTAAGATTAATTATTAAATATGTAAATATTTTATGTAAAAAGGGTATAAAATATATTTAAATAAAGAAATAATTATATTAGATTTTAAGATTATTTAAAATAATGTTTTAAATATAATAATAAGTAAAGGGAAAAAGTTTTTTATTTTTTTTTATAAAAATATTAACTTTAAATAATTAATTATTAATGGATTAAAGGTAAATTATTTTAATATTATTAATATTTAATTACGTAATTATAATATTTACGTGTTTAAAGCTTTTAAAGTTAAAGTAATTATATTTAAAAGATAATTTTACATTAATAATATATTTAAATTATTATTAAAGATTTCGATATTAATTAAAAAAAAGGGTAATATAATAATAATTAATTACTTAAATGAAGTTATTATTAATTTATATTAAAAATCTTTAATAATAAAAGCTTTAAAAGTAAATAATATATTATTAAATAAAGAATTAAATATTTTTATAAATAATGTAAATAATAACATTATTAATATTATTTTAATAAAAAACAACTTAAAAGGCTTAAATATAATTTATAATAATCGTAATAAATATAATTATAATTTAAATTATTTAAACCGTAACTTAATAACATTTTAATTTAAAAATAAACCTTATTATTTTTATAATTACAATTAAATGATATTTAAGAATTAATTATTTACCCCCATTAATTATAAAAGATAATACTTATAAAATAATTTAATTTTAATTAATAAATATATTATTTAAAGGATTAATATTACGAAGATGTTATGTTATATACACTTATAAAAGATTATTAAAAAAATAAAAATTAAATATCATTAACTTTTATTATAAAAATTATTTATTAAATTAAACAATATAATTAATAAATAAAAGGTTTTTACTTACTTTTTTATTCATTAATAAATTATTAATTTATTAAATAAAAAGTATTTTATAAAAGTATTTAATAATTTATAATAGTTTAATTATTTATAAATTATTAATATATTTTTAAACAATTATAAATATAAATGTATTTACGGAAAAAATATAAAGTTATAATTATAAGTAAAATGTATATAATATATAAATAAAATTAAAATGGAAAAGTAAATATTAATTATAATTAATAATTAATATAAATGAATGTATATATAAGATAAATTTAAACCATAACTTAATATTATAATTTAATATTATAATTTAATATTTATAATTTAATATTATAATTAATTTAATGTTATAATTTAATGTTATATTTTAATATAATATTTTATATTACGTTTTTATGTTTATATATATGTTTTATAAGTTAAATTTAATTAATTAATAAAATTACCGTAATTTATTAATAAGTAATTAAATAAAGGAAATATTAATAAGTTTTTAAATAAGTTAAAAGTTTAAATAAAAATAAAAAAATAAATAAAATAATAGTTGTTATAAAAGCTTCTTTAAAAATAAGGATTAATTAATGGTAAAGTATAATAAAGTATATTATTAATGTGTTTTTTTTTAAAAAAAGGATTAATTACGTATTATTATTATATTAATGGCGTTAATATAATAAAGCTTAAAAATATATTATTATTATTTTTTATTTTTCTTCGTTTTATTTTTAATTTTACTTTTAACCTTACTTTAAACGGTTATAACGGGGATAATTAAAGTAATAAAAGTAGTAAAAGTAATTAAAACAGTTAAAATAATTAAGGTAATTAAAGTAATAAGAATAATTAAAGTAATAAAGAAATGGCTGGTATTAAAGCCTTTTTTATTATTATCTTTATTGTTATTATTATTATTTTCATTATTATCGTTTTTTTTTTCCTTTTTTTTTTAATCCTTTTTTAAACTTTTTTACTGTTATTATTATTAAAAATTATAATTAAATTATTATATATATTTAATATATTTATTATATCTTAAATTAAAACTTAAGATTTAAAGGTACTTTTTTAATTACTTAATAAATTAAAATTTTAAAAGATATTAAAAATAAATAATAATTAAAAAAAGCTTTTTTATTAATTGTTAAAATGGCGGTTTTATAAAATATTAAAAAAAAGGGGTATAATAAAGTTTATTATTTAAAATATAATTATAATTAAAAAAATAACTATTTAATTTTTTATATTTAATTTTAAAAGTTAAAATTAACGTTAATAATAATAATTAAAATAAAAAAATATGAAAATAAAATAAATAAAAGATTAAAATACGTAATAATTAAATATAATAAAAAAATAAAAGGTATATTATAAAATAAGATAATAATAATTAAAAAAGAAAATAATATATAAAAACTTACGTAATCCTTTTTATATTATTTAAGATTGCCCGTTTTTATTATTAAAAAACAATAATTTCTTTTTTTAAAGTTTATATTTTAATATTTACATTACTTTTAATATTTTATAACTTAACCTTTATTATTACTTTTAAAGTTTATAACTTAATTCTTAAATCGGTTATAACTTAAATATAATTTTTATAAAATTAAAAAAAAAAAAAGGTAAAAGTTAAAAATAAAGTTAATATTATATATATAAATTTATTAATAAAATGTAATAATTAAATAAAATAAAAATAATAATAATATTAATAATATTAATATTTAATATTAAAATTTAAAATAAAATAAGAAAAAAAAACGTCGTTTAAAATATAAATAAACGTTTATATAAATATATCATTTTTATTATTTATTTATAAGTTTTATTATAAATTATATAGTTTTTTATAATAAATTATATTATAAAATTATAAATAATATTATTAAAAATATAATTATTAAATAAAGCCATAACTTAAAAAACAATCTTTTTATAATAAATTTTAATAAAAATATTTTATAAAAATAATTTACTTTTTACCTTATTATTTTTAAAATATTTAACTTTTACGTTAATTATTTAATTAATAAAAAAAGGGTAAATAATTATTATATCATTTATTTAATTAATAATATAAAAGAATTTAATTTAAAATAAATTAAATTAAAAATTATATTACATTTTTTTTCACATTTTCTTATTTTTTTACTTATATGTATATATAATATAATTAATATTTAATAATATAATTAATATTTTATAATTAATAATTTAAAATTAAAAAAATAATATAAATTTAAAATATAATATAATAAAAAAAAATAACTTATATTAATTTATCTTAATTTAATATATGATATTAGTTTTTAAAGTTATAAATAATAACCATTTTTTAATTATTAAGATTTTTTAAATTTTTTATTTTTGATTTTTTTACTTTTATTTTTTTTAAACAATTATTTAAAATGACTTTAAAAATTTTATAATTAATACGCTTTTAATTCCTTAATAATTAACTCTTTAATAAATAAATAAGCTTTAATTACCTTTAATTTAATTTAATAAACTTTTATTGTTTTTAAATTAATTTAATAAATTTTTACCGTTTTTAAATTAATTTATAACTTTAATTTATTTAATAAAAAAATTTAAAACACTTTTAAAAACCATAATATATTAAAATAAATAAATAATAAAGTTTTTAATATTTTAAATAAAAAACTTATATTATATTAATTGTTTAATTATTATTAAAAGTAGTTTATAAAATTATTTTTTTTAATATTCATTATTTTAAATAATGTAATATTATAATAATTAATTAACTTTTATAATTATGTTATATTATTAATTAAAAACAATAATATGTTATATTAAGTTAAATAAAAATTATTACTTTTTATATAATCGTTAAATATATAAATAATATAATTAATAACTTAATTATTAATATTAATTTTATTATATATATATTTAATATAATTATAATTAATTAAACCGGAAAAAAGTAAAAGTTTAATTTTAAAGTTTATATAAATTAAAAACCTTACATATTAATTTCCGATTTTAAAGGTAAAATTAATTAATACTTTTATTATATTTATTTATAATAAATTATAACGTTTAATAATATTATTAAAATCGTTAATTATCTTATTAAATAAATAATAATAAAACATATTTTAAAAAAAACTTATCATTTTTTACACTTTACTTTAAAATTTATAATTAAAGCTTATATTTAACCTTTTTTTTAACGTAATTAATTATATTTAAAAGTTTTACCGTAACTTACATATATAAATAAAATAAATTAAAATTTTAAAATTATTTTAACGTTTAAATAAACATTTTATAATTAATTTAATATAAATATCTTTTATAATAAAAATAAAGCTTTAATAAAGTATAAAATTTTGTAAAATAATAAATATTATTTTATTAATATTTTTATTATAAATAATAACGTTTTTAATTAATTAAATAATATATTTTTATTAATAATAATAACATCTTATAACATTTTAACATAATACGTATATTATAAACTTTTTAAAATAAATTTCCTTTTAATACACGTTTTAAAATAATTTAATAATAAAAGTTTTTATTAAAAAATCGTGTTTATAAAAGTAAAGTTTATTAATTATACCGTTTTTAATTATAAAAACTTAAATTACGTTAAACTTAAATAATATAATAATATAAATAACTTTAAAATAAATTATTTCTTAAAATTTTAACCACTTTATTAAATTAAAAAAATTAATTAATTTTAAAATAAATTTAAATAAAATTTAATTATATAATATTATTATTATTACGTAAAGGTATATTATGTAAAAGTATATAATTATATAAAAACTTTAAAAATAAAATATTAAATAATAAAGGATATATTTTATTACGTAATAGTAATTAAAGAAATTTTAAAATTTAAAAATTTTTTAAAATTAAAAAATATATAATGATAATGTATAAATGTAATGTAAGATTATTAAAAACAATATTTTTTTTTAAAGATTATTATGGATAATTATTATGGTAATCCTTAAAAACGCTTATAATAATTATTTTAAAATTATAATTAATTTAATAAAAAAATTACATTTAATATTATAAATAACTTTAAACTTATCCTTTTTATTAAACTTAATATCTTCCTTTTTAAGTTATTTTTTTAATTAAATTAAATAACTTTATTAAAGCGTTTAAAGTAACGTTAATAATATATATAATAAAATTAATTAAAACGGTAAATAAAGTAATAACCGTTTTAACAATTATATTAACCATTATAATTAAAGTAATTAAAATAATTAAAACAATTAAAACAATAAATTCGATTAAAATAATAACAACAATTAAAATAATAATAATAATAATAACAATTAATTTTATTAATTTCGTTAATTTAATAAAATTTTTTAAAACTATTATTTCCGTTATTTTTTTAAACCGCGTTAAATAATATAATAAATAATATAAGTAATAATATAATAAATAAAATAATAATATAAGACAATATAATTAATAATATAAAGTAATATAATTAATAATATAAAACGATATAATTAATAATATAAAACAATATAATTAATAATATAAAATAATATAATTAATGGTATAAAATAATATAATTAATAATGTAAAATAATATAATTAATGGTAAAAACGGTAATATAATAAATAATATAACAATGTTATAATAATGTTATAACATTTATTATAATAAGTAATATAATAAATAAAGTTATTTAATTAATGTAAGTTAAATATTATAAATTTTTTTTTAACGGTGCGAAGTACGAAGTACGAGGTATTTTAAAAATAAAAAGTAGGAAAAAAAGTTTATAAAAAAAAGGAACCGAAAAAAAAGCGACTTTATATGTATGATTTTAATTACGTAAATTTAACTACGTAACCGATTACGTAACGTTACGTAAGTTTATTTTCTCGACGTTAACAACGTAATTAAACGTATTTACTTATAATATTATTAATAATGTTATAGTTTTTTATTTTTTAAACCTTAACTTTAATTTTAACTTTATTTTTATTTATTTTTATTATTATTTACTTTTATTAATAAGGTATTTATTATAATAAACCTTTTTTTAACCTTTTAAAATAAATAATATAATATAAAAAAAGTTTAAATTTTTAATTAAAACTTTACTTTTTCTTTATTAACCATTTATTTAATTATATAAATAATAATAAAAGTTATTAAAGTTAAAAATTATTAAAACTTTTTTAAATATTCATTTATTTTAAAAATAAACTTAATAAAACATTTAATTTAATATATAAGTTATATTTAATGTTATAACGTAATAAAGTTATTATATTATATTAATTTTATTTTTAAACGCGTTTTTTTTTAAATTTAATATTAATATTATATTAATAATATTAATTAATAAAATACCAACTAATTAATAAAATATATATAATAATAATAAATAATAAATTTTATTTATTAATAATAATTTTTAATTAATAATATATATTAACTTATATTACTTATTTTAATAATATATAAAATAATTAATTTAAATATTTTAAATCTTTTTTAATAATAATTTTTATAATAAATTATTTATTTTAAACAATACTTAATTATGTTTAAATAACTTAAATTTAATTGTTATAAAAAAGATTAATAATAATTTAACATTATAAAAGTTAAAAATAAAAAATAATATTATTAATATTAATATATTTAAAATTAATAATATTAATAAAAAGTTATTAATTAATAGTTTTATATAATTTAAAAGTTTATTAAATATAAAAAATATAAAAGTTTATTATTAATTATTTTATAATTTAAGTATTTAATATTATAATAATATTATTATGTTTTTTATTATTATTTTTAATACTTTTCTTTTTAATATTTATTTCTTTAAAACTTATTTTTTTAAAACTTATTTTTTTAATGTTAAATCTTTTAACGTTTAATTTTTTAATATTTAATCTTTTAATGTTTAATTTATTAATACTTACGTTTTTTCTTATTTCTTTTTAACTTAATAAGTAAAATATTTTTAATACTTTATTTTAATATTAATATATATTTTATAATTTATAATATATAATATTACTTTAATTTTAATATAATCTTTTTTATTAAATAAATTTAAAGTGTTATTAACCATTTAATTAATATTACTTACACTTATTATTAAATTAATAATGTTAATTATTTTTTATTAAATTTTATTAAATATAATAATTGTTTTTAATATTTTTATTTTATAACTTAAATAAACAAATAATTTTTAAATTTACCGTTTATAAAATGTGTTAATCTTTTATTATAAAAATTATAATATAATTCTTTTTTTTAACGCCTTTTTAAAAATTAGTTTAAAGGGAAAAAAAAGGAATTAATTTAATTTATAATTACATATATTATAATATAATTTTTTAATAATTATTTTTACATTTTTTACATTATTTCCCATTAATTATTATAGAAATTTTAACACATATTTCTTAAAATATATAACATTAATAAACTTATATATATTAAATTACTTTTTCTTTAATTTATCCTTAAATCTTATAATGTTTTTTAATTAATATTTTAAATTAATTATCTTAAATTACTTAAAAATAAAATCGGTTATAAAAACTAAGTTATTACTTTTAATAATTAATATAACAATTAATATAATAATTAATATAATGATTAATATAATAATTAATATAACATTTATAAACATTATTAATTTAAATATTAAATTAATATATAAATATACGTTAATATTAATATTATTATTAATATTAACGCCGTTATTAATATTAATATCGTTATTAAAAATATTAAAAAAGATATTATTATTTAATAAATATATATTTTTAATTTATTATAAATTATTTTATAAAAGGTTAACTTTAAATTACCTCTTTTATTTTCCTTTTACTTTTATTACTTTTAATAATCCTTTAATTATAATTATTTTAAATATTATCTTAAATTTTATAAATTTTATTACTTTTAATTTATTAAAATATTAATAAAGTGTAAAAAAATATATTATATTTTACATTACATTATTTTAAACCATTTAATTAAATCTTTATATTAAATTTATTAAATCGTTAAATATAATAATCTTATATTATATTATATATTTAATGTTATAAATATCCATCTTTATTTTTAACGTGATAATTATTAATATAATTTAATAAAAAAAATCGTTTTTAATAAAATTTTTATATAATTAATTTTAATTATTAAGTTAAATATTTATATTATATTATTAAATAATATATTTAATTTTAAAAAGGGTTAATTTTAAATTAATAATTTATAATATTAAATAATGGTAAATTACGATTAACTTTTTTTTATTATTTATAAAAATAATTGTTTTTTTAATAATTTAAGTGGTATTTTATCTTATATTATTAAATAAAAATTATAATTACTTATAATTATTACGAATAATTTTTTTTTTTAATAAATATATAACAATAATTATATTAAGTTAATTAATAATTGTTTAAATAAAAGATAAGTTTTTTTAATAATTATTTTTTTATTAAAAATTAATTTAATATAATATAAAATTTTTTACCTTTTTATTTAAAATAATAATATATTTAAATTATAATATATTTATTAATAACATAACTTTTAACTAATATATTTTAAGATATAATTTTTAAAAAGTTTATTATTAATATATTATATAAAGTTTATTAATAATTATAAATGTTAATTATTAATTAAATTTTATATCTTTAAATAATTTAATAAACTTTTATTATATAATTTATTTAAAGTTAAAAATAACGTAAGTAAATCTTCTTTTAATTAAATATTTTTATATAAGTTTATTTTATTAAATAATAAGTTTTAATTTAAAAATTATTAAAATATATTAATTTTTTTAGTTTTATTAATTATTAAAAATAATTAAACTTTAAATATTTATACGAAAACGTTAATTTATTTTTAATTTAATTGTTTTAACGGGTATAATTAAATAATTATTTTCTTTTATAAAATAATAAATACGATTTAAAAAATAATAATCTTTTTATATTTAATTTACGTAATTAATATTATATTATTATAAAAGAATATAATATGTTAAATTATTTATATTTAATTAATTTTAAGTTAAAACTTTAATAATATTTTAATATAATTATAGTTTAAAATAATAATAATTATAACTTTTATAAAATTATATTTTAATTAATTATTATATTTATTACGGGTTTTTAATTATATATATCGGAAAAAGTATTTAATATAATTAAAGGTTAAAATTTTAAATATAACTTAATTAATTAATTTATTAAGATTTTAAAACTTAATAATTAACTTAAAAAGATTTTTAAGTATAAAAATAGTAAATAATTAAAAAAAAGTTAAATTAAAAGGTAATAATACCATTTATTAATATAATATATTATAAATATAAAAGTATATAATATAATAATATAAAAATATATTAATATATAATATAAATATAAAATTTTAATAATAATTTTTATAACTTTAAATAATATTATTATAAATATTTAAAACGTAATTATAAAAAAATATTATATTATAATAATAATATTAATAGTAATTAAAATCTTAAAATATATGTTAATTATTTTTAAACTTTTATAAAGGCTTAAAATTAAAATTTAAGAAATGTCTCCTTTTTAACTTATAAATATAAATATACGAATTAAAGGTTTTATAACGATTATGGCGTTTAATATAAAAAGGGGGGGAAGTAATAACAGGCATAGCCCGTTTCCCAAAATTCTAGTCTTAAACACTAAGATAATTGCCTATATATATATAGTATGTTTTAGCAACATGAAATAAACTTTCAATAATATAGCACCGTGCAAAGGTACAAGAACAGTACAAGCCTAACCCATACCGCCAAATTGTGGCGTGTCGCTTCCTTGCAGGTTACCTATAGGTTATAGTGGCAGTTCCCCTGGATTAGGTTCACTTCGAACTTCAGGCACGCCGACACGCCGACACGCCGAAACCCACTGAAATCGTTTAGAGGCCTATTCCATTTTCTCCCAATACAAACGTCGACCCCAAAAATTACGCGACAACTCTCCACCACCAAGCTGGTTTCAATAACCATATTAAACACCAGCACGACATTATAAGCAGGCTTTATTGTCACCCATTCCACATTCTTTGACCTGTTCGCCGTCTTTTCGGCCGAGCTGGGTCTGTACATACAAGACTTACTTCCTTAATATGAAATAGGCCTTTCCCTTCATACATATCCCCTCTGCGCGTAGCCGTCCAACAAACGACAAACTTCATCATGGCGAGCGCAAATAGTATCAAAGTCGTTGCCCGTTTCCGGCCGCAGAATAAGGTCGAGTTGGCATCGGGCGGAGAGCCTATTGTTACCTTCGATGGCCCCGATACCTGTACCCTCAATGTACGTTTTCCCCGCCGAGATCTGCACTATCTCCCGCTCCGTTGTCCGTTGTCGTTTATGCTAATGTTGCTAACCGGAATATAGTCAGCTGAGGCTGCAGGTTCTTTCACCTTCGATCGTGTGTTTAATATGCAAGGCAGACAAGTCGACATCTTCGATTACTCAATCAAGCCCACCGTCGATGATATTCTCAACGGTTACAATGGAACAGTATTTGCATACGGTCAAACAGGTGCCGGAAAGTCCTATACCATGATGGGAACAAGTATAGAAGACGAAGAAGGAAAGGGTATTACGCCTCGTATCGTAGAGCAAATTTTCAGTAGTATCATGTCCAGTCCGCCCACCATCGAATATACGGTCCGAGTCAGCTATATGGAAATCTACATGGAGCGTATCCGTGACCTGCTAGCACCGCAGAACGACAATCTACCAGTCCACGAGGAGAAGAATAGGGGCGTATATGTCAAGGGTCTTCTGGAGATCTATGTCTCAAGCGTAGAAGAAGTTTTTGAAGTTATGAAGAGGGGTGGAAATGCAAGAGCTGTTGCTGCCACCAACATGAACCAGGAATCCTCACGTTCGCATTCTATCTTCGTCATCACCATCTCTCAGAAAAACCTCGAAACCGGTTCCATGAAGAGCGGTCAACTGTTCCTAGTTGATTTGGCTGGTAGTGAAAAGGTCGGCAAGACCGGCGCCAGCGGTCAAACCTTGGAGGAAGCGAAAAAGATCAACAAGAGTTTAAGTGCTCTCGGTATGGTCATCAACGCTCTCACCGACGGCAAATCCTCACACGTCCCATACCGTGACTCGAAATTAACACGAATTTTACAAGAGTCTCTTGGTGGAAACAGCAGGACGACGCTCATAATAAATTGTTCTCCCAGTAGTTACAACGATGCCGAAACTCTGAGCACATTGCGTTTCGGTATGAGAGCGAAATCAATCAAGAACAAAGCGAAGGTCAACGCCGAACTCAGTCCCGCCGAGCTCAAGGCTATGCTTGCTAAGGCTAAAACTAATATCACAACTTTCGAGACGTATATTTCAAACTTGGAGGTGGAACTTCAGCTATGGCGTGGCGGCGAAACTGTGCCAAAGGATCGATGGGTGCCGGCAATATCGGCAGACGGCGTCCTTAGTACAAGGGCGGACTCGAGGACTCATCGGCCTTCAACCCCGTCCCGCCTAATACCAGAGAGCCGTGCCGACACACCGGGGCTAGCAGATCGCTCGGGAACACCAAGTCTCCCTCTGGATAAGGATGAGAGAGAGGAGTTCCTCCGAAGAGAAAATGAGCTCCAAGACCAATTAGCAGAGAAGGAGTCAGCTGTTGCGACGGCCGAGAAGTCCCTCCTAGAGTCCAAGGAAGAGTTATCTTTCTTGAAGGAACACGATAGCAAGCTAGGAAAAGAGAATGAGAGATTAACGACTGAGGTTAACGAGGCTAAGATGCAACTCGAGCGGCTAACCTTCGAAAGCAAGGAAGCTCAGATCACAATGGATGCGTTAAAGGAGGCGAATGCGGAGCTTACAACAGAGCTTGACGAAGTCAAACAGCAACTCCTAGATATCAAAATGAGCGCGAAGGAGACGAGTGCTGTTCTAGATGATAAGGAGAAGAAGAAGGCCGAGAAGATGGCTCAGATGATGGCAGGGTTCGATCTGGGTGGAGACGTGTTCAGTGCCAACGAGCAGTCCATCGCCAATGCCATTCAGCAAGTCGAGGCGTTATATGAGTTAAGCTCATCAGGAGACCCGATCCCACCAGATGATCTACAAGAATTAAAGGCTAAGCTGGTGGAAACCCAGGGCATCGTCCGACAAGCAGAACTGTCCTTGCATACCGGTGTACCAGGTATGGCCAATGGCAAGACGATGCAGCAACAAATCGCCGAATTCGACGTCATGAAGAAGAGTTTGATGAGAGACCTACAGAACAGGTGTGAGAGGGTAGTCGAGCTTGAGATTTCGCTTGATGAGACTCGAGAGCAATATAATAACGTGTTGCGGTCATCTAACAACCGCGCCCAGCAGAAGAAGATGGCGTTCCTCGAACGCAACTTGGAACAGCTGACTCAAGTCCAACGACAACTTGTTGAGCAAAATAGCAGCTTGAAGAAGGAGGTAGCTATCGCCGAGAGGAAGCTTATCGCGAGGAACGAGCGTATTTCTAGTTTGGAGAGCTTGTTGCAGGACAGCCAAGAAAAGCTGACCGCTGCGAACCACAGGTCTGTCATTGTTTACCCCAACTTACCATCATCTACTGACACCAATAACAGATTCGAGTCTCAACTCACGGCTGTCAAGGAGCGTCTCGAGGCAGCCAAGGCCGGTTCGACCCGCGGCCTCAACTCGCCATCCGGCGGTGGCTTCAGCTTTGCCAATGCAGGCAGCCGTATCGCGAAGCCCCTCCGCGGTGGTGGCACCGCCGGTGACGGTCCAGCCCAGGTCCCGACTATCGCCAACCTGCAAAACGAAGGCAGTGCCAATAAGAGAAGCAGCTGGTTTTTCCAGAAGTAGGTGATAAAGACTACGGATAAGAACGATGGCCACGAGGCATGCATACGAAACTAGATTGTTCAATGTTTTCGATAATGCGCAAGGACATGCGAGGAGCTCGGTTTCATTCGACCATACAGATAGAAGGATTATACCCCCCACGCCAGCCCGTGTTTTTTCTAGTCCCGTTTCCTTTATCTTACCGATATGTGGCCTTGTTCATCATCACAGCCCTCAGAGGCTAGACCCTGCGGATGGAATTTTCGATTCCCCACGCGGGCGTATACGATCCCGTCTTCTCTTTGGATGTATTCACTGAATCGGGGGCGGGGATTGTGCCTGCGGAGGACAGGGCTCGTAGGGGGACGGGAAGGGGGGGGAACGGCTCGGTTTGACGAAACCGCTTGCGACGGGTTACGAGAACAGGACCAGCCACGATGCCATGTGTCTTTTTGTCTTTTTTGGTCGTTACGCAATTACACATGTCATGTCTACATGCATACATTGGAACGGACAGGCGGGGAGTTACGCGGTCGTAGCTAGCTAAGTAGCTAGATACTGAACCTATCTAGATGTTACCTTATCGAGGCGCGTTGAGTGTTATAAGTACGTGAACGTACATAGGGAAGACAGATGAGAGATGGAGCTAGATAGCAATTGAAAGATGATAACTTGACTTTGTGAGGGCTAACTGGGGTGCCTATTTACTATTTGAGGTTGGGGAGTGACTGGGGATATAAGTTGGAAGTGAAGTATAAATTTTTAAATATGCTGGAGCGCGAGGGACTATAAACTTGGCATGCACCAAAGGCAGGTGCCTAGGTAGATAAGTAAGACTGAACAGCTGATATGCCTAGAATCTCTGTTCTGTTTGTTTTGGTGACACGGGGATACAACTAGTTGTGAGGAGTGTAGCCAGCACTCCAAACCACCCCGTATTCCGCGAGGCCTTCATTCCTGACCAATAATAGCCTCTGGAATTTTATGTAACGTTTATATAATATAGCAAGCTACTTGTCTAGGTATCTAGGTCAGCTTGCGAAGTACCTATGTAATTCTGCTGTCGTCATGGTTTAGTATAAGTGGCTTTGTCTTTAGTTTGACGTCGAAATTAGGTCTGGATGCTTGCTGATTTTTTTCCGGCGTTGCGGCTGAGAGTGTCTGCATTGTTTCTGTTTCGTGATATATATGCCACGAAGACGGTTGGATAGATAGATAGATACCTGTCGAACAAACCGCTATACCATTAAAGGGTTATTTGGTAGTTAATAGATTTTATCATGTTTTGTATTTGTATCGGACAGATAGTAATATCTGACAATACCTGACAATATAGGATCGCCATGATGGTTGGTACAATAAGGAAGTAAGGGCGCATTCGGGTCACCATAAGATTTGGGAACCCGGCTTATTTTAGGATGAAGGGTCTTTTAGTTATTAAAGCTTTATCCCATCATAATAATCAAGGTTTGTTTTGTTGTTTTAATTATAGTAACATATTTACCGTATATTGTTTAAGGCTCATCTAGACCTCGTAAAACTTTGTGATTAGACGTAAGGGGTAAGTCAGTCAGATGCCAAGTTGACCTATCGGATCGTAGAAATTACACAGAGCTATTTTACGGGGCAACGGGCCATGGGGAGGGACTGAAAGTTTGAAGGTCTGGCGGTGTTATCTTACATATTGCTTCATCAACTTAAAGGTGAGTACGGATCTATACATACGTTGGGCTTAAATGGGCCGTGATGCGGTGAAGTTCCCCTTCCGTGCTTGGCGACATAGCTAAGTTACTATGCGACGACAGGTCATGCGATGGAGCCGCATGATTATTGCCCGTTAAACTTCTATCCATAGATTCAATCCAGGCGGTCTACCGTACTAGCGAGGATTTTGGGTCGGAATATTTGGTTTGTCCCTAATGTGGCAAAATAGGGGAGTTTGCGGCGAAGCTAGCTAGCTGAGAATTATATCGGACAACGTACATTATTATACTTTATATTAAATGATATTTTCCCAGACCGGTGAGCCTTTCTGCCACATAGCTCTGTCAGAGGAAGCTGTATTCGCGCTCTCCGTCTTTCATATGACTTGCATAGGTAGATCTTCCGATGTAGTAATATGAACTGACCTTGCCAAGACTGGTCAAAAGGTGAGCCGAATAAGGAGCGAGGTGAATACGCCACACTGTAACCGACGTAGACGAATAACCAGTTAAGGCGAAACAAAAGTCTGCGTGAAATTCTTTTCGTAGGATATCATCGGCACCAACTATTCTTCAGCTTCTAAGATTCCGTCGGATACGGGGTCGTCCTGCCAATCCAGCGGAAGTTGCTTCCAATCACAACGCCAATCTTACTGGCTGGGTGCCGCGTGTCTGTATTAGTGTCATGTGAGTGAAACTGGCGTCAAATTACTTATGGTACGGCGAGTGTAGTCCTGTCCGCCCGTCAGGCCTCTGCTACTACACCGACTTATCCGTAAACGCCACCTACGAGCGGTGACGGCCTGAAAAGTGTAGGTAGTAGGTAGGTTTCAGCGCCACAGTGAACTCCGAAGGTCCATGCTGAGAAGAGTCTAGACGAGACGAATCTCTGGAACGGTCTAGTTAGTGGAATTACCGGTCGTGGTAGGTAGATTATGTACGATTAGATGAGAAGTATTGGAAGAATCATACGTCTGCGGAAACCCCGAGCACGGCTGTATCTTTTCCGTTTGATATATTCTGCATGTCTTAATGTATGAGATCATGCGAGAATCTTCACCTTTTTGAGGCTTATTTTTCTTAGTAGAGGACGCGTAACGAGCCCCCGTATTAATTTACAAGGCGAGTCCTGCCAACTGCTTAGTACGTGCCATTTGCTTCTGGCCAAGACCAGCCTCGTCTACCTAATGACGGTAGGCAATGCCATGGTCCTGGGAAAGCAACAAAGCCTTATTCCCCGGACTGCTCACCACCGGATCTCATCCTCTATCAACAAGGCTAAAGAGCAATCTTGTTGGTGACAAGAGGTTTAGCTTGGCATAAGCAGGAGGGCTAATTGTAAAGCTTGGGGTAGCTCTCATCAGAGCTCGGCAGAGAAAATGCCACAAATAGGAGACGAAGAGAATAGCAAATCATATTATAACTTCGGTGTTAAAATGGTTACGAAGCTATTAACAAACATAACCACCCCTACATAGGAAGTGAATGAGCTTGTGTCTGGGTCATTATTGATGCATCCGGTGGGGCCGCGTGGGTTGTTCCAGAGTTTCGGTAGCGGTAGGTATCGCAGGGACGCTCGAAGGTCGATCACCTCGTGGTAGATGTAAGCTAGGCTCACATTCGGGACAGACGAAAGTCTGGGCTCTGGAGAGCCAGGAATTTGGAATTGGCCTTGCGTCTAGACATGTGACTCGATTGAAAACTGACTGGGCGCTAACACCCCTTTATTAACTGGGGTCCGGGGAAGGACGCCGCGAGGTTTATCGTCCAATACGTTATGCGCCAAGATTGTGAAGGAGCTGGTGGCACGCAGTACGGACTATTGTTGGCGGATAAGCTGCCACGAGAAGCAATCCGTATGGGTTTGACCTCAACGTGATTCCCCATGCCGGCCAAAGGTGCCCACAGTTAGGCCGAGCATAGGAGTTTAGTTTAGTCTTTGAAAGACTATTAGTTCAAAGGTTCACGGGATGCGGCTATATACTTTTGGTGTGGTGGTTGTCGGATGAGATTAGGTTGAATTGATTAGTATGTAGTTGAATTAGTTGCGATTACGAAGTAGTGTAGGTTAAGATTATGCGCCATGTATTCGGGCCGACTAGAGTTAAGACTCTTTAGCTTTCTTTAGTGACCATGGGGAATTTACCTAACATACCTGGTAGAGAATCTAGGAGCGCGGGGACTCCAAAATTCTCCAGGTCCCTTTTTTCTAGTTCTTAGATCTTCCTCCACTTTTTTTCAGAATGGGGCCCCGCTACGAGCAAACACAAGCTTCTATATTGCACTTAGTTAACAGGTATGTACCTAGTTACTTACCTACCTAAGCCTTACCGTATGAATAAGATTTTCTCGGCGGCTTCTCCTGCTTTGGTCTTTTTTACCATGTCATCTCATTCTAGAATTATTCCTTTTTCCATCTCACCCTTACGAAGTGACCCAGTGAATCGTCCCTCTTTTCTTCCGATCTACATACTGATCTCCTATGATTTTCAGTAAAGATCTGTTAAGGCAAGATAGGCGAGGCTATATCGTCCGGTTAATCACACCCCTCGTGCCAATGGTTGATCCAATGGTAGATCAAGTAACTGGGATAATCGTTACATCTTCCTGCTTACTAGTCTGAAAACGCGAGCTAAAAAGTCACGATGACAATAACATCATACCAACATTGAGAAGCCATTGTTTGTTAGCTTCACTTCCAGTACGGAATACTTTGCGCTGAAATGGCGTCTATCACGTCCGTCACACAACACCGACTTTAGCCCAAACCGGTCAATTAATCTCGCCCTTTAGCTCACGTAGGTACTTAACACACTAATTACAAACTTGTATTAACATAGCACACGTTATTTAATATTAAGGGGAGTAATACCTAGATCCTAGTATTGGAGGAATATTATGCTATCCTCGTTCTTCCTTGGTGGGCTGATTCTAGGAATAGGTAGAATGAGATCTCTAGCTACAAATGGGTAGCGGCTTAGAGGTATGTACGTATTCTAGGTAATCGAGGGCATGTAACGTCGCGTCCATGGATCAACCACCGCCGAGAACGAGGCTTCTTTAATCCCCCATTTTAAGTCGCTAACTAGAATCCGGGGACGCCAAAGAAATTTGAGATACGAGACTAGCCGGTTACGAGAATCTCACCCGTCTCTCAAGGTCACCACGCGAGCAGACAGATTATGGACTAGGGGCTTCTCAAAATGAACAACAAAGGAAAATAATCTAATCCTTTGCCCTCTAATCTGTTTCATCCGTCCCACACCTTTCGCGCTCAGCCGCCGGCGCTTTTTGCTATTCAACGCGTTTGAGCATCCAACCGAGCCAGCCAGCTCAGGAAGTACGCAAAGTACCAATTCAGTAATTGGCTATTCGACCCCTGCGCTTGCACATTCTCCCTAATTACACTAATATCAGAGATTGATGATATCTGCGACTTGCATAAAGAAATCTCCAGCACTGATTTATACCTTACCCTACGAAGAAATTTAGTCGTAGTGACGATCCAGTCATCTATACTGGTTATCGGGATCAAAAGGATATTATATACCTATATATATGCATATCCGTCCAGAATGTATCCCAATAATATAAAAGATCTACTGCAGATCACGGAATGCGATACTCTATCAAGTGATAGATGAGTACCTATTTCCGTACATTAAGGTACTTGAGAATCATACAACCACTTTCTCGTATTGGGTATAATACCATGCCAGCCTAGAGTGTCTGGCAATATTGATACCAACTTATTAAGAGACTAGGAGCAGTACCCCAGTTGTTTTTTTTATATTTCATTGTTGGTTTGCTGTTAACTAGACCCGCGAAGGGTTTGGCACCAACACGCCTTTCTCCATACTCCCCATCTTCCCCAAATCTCCAGTTTGGGGATTCTACCAGGGCGAGGGATCTTTGTCGCTTTGTGGGTCAGATCCTGCTGCATGTCGGCGAAATCAAGCAGTAGTTAACTGCCCTCCAAGCTCTAGACGGTCTTTTACACCCTTGTCTATAATCCTATACCCTGGCCGCAGTACTGCAGCAACCCAATCAGCGCCGGCCCATCAACAGCAACTGATTCGAGCAGCGGGCCCCTTTCAGTCTAGACCCGACAGGAGACCCCGTGTCTACATAGTACTCGAAAATATTCCACCCCAAAACATAGTAACGCTGAAAGGAGACCAGGTGGTGGCGTGTAACAGTTTACTACGCCAAACAACAACATCCTTTACGCCTCGACAAAGCTTGTTGGATACCTCTTCGCTTAGGTACCACGTTTCCCCCGGACTAGGATGATGGTTCCACCACAAACATGGTAGAATCAGCAAGGGGCGGTGTCTTTATCTCGTAGCATACCGTTTGTAGGTTGTTTTCCGCCAAAATCCTACCAGTCGGTACGGATCCGTACATATATATAACATCTGGCAAATACCCCCCAATCCTACCGTCTCTGTGCTCCCTTCCCTTTGCTACCCCGTCACAGACGCGCCGTCCCCCGCTACTACTTCATACGGCGACGCAAGCCTTGAATCGTGACAGCTTGACTCTTACTACACAGCGGGAAAGACAGGATAACGAAAAGATGGCCGGCGGTGTTGTTGTCACAGGCACCGCCGACGTGGGCCGCGTCGAGGCCCCCGTTACATTCAAGGCATACCTTATTTGCGCCTTTGCCGCCTTCGGTGGTATCTTCTTTGGCTATGACACCGGTAAGCTCCAAGTCTCGAGACTGTGGTAAGCCTTTCCGGTTACTAATCATGTATACATCTAGGTTGGATGAGTGGTGTGTTGGCCATGCCGTATTTCATCAGTCTATACACCGGAATCCCCTACGATTATAACGTCGTCAACGCCGACGGCACGATCGGTGCTCCTATCGGCGTTGACAAGGACGCCTTCACCCTACCGTCAGCAACGCAGTCTCTCTTCACATCGATCCTGTCATGCGGTACCTTCTTCGGCGCCCTTGTAGGTGGTGATATCGCCGACTTCGTTGGCCGACGTCCTACCATCATTACAGGATGCTTCATTTTCATGGTTGGCTGTATTTTGCAGATCTCGAGCACCGACCAGGAGGTTCTATTCGTATTCGGTCGTCTAATTGCGGGTGGCGGTGTCGGTTTTATCTCCGCCGTTGTCATCCTGTACATGTCTGAGATTGCGCCCAAGAAGGTTCGTGGTGCTATGGTCTCCGGATACCAGTTCTGCATTACCATCGGTATCCTTCTGGCCAATTGTGTGGTTTACGCCACCCAATCCCGCCCCGACTCAGGCTCGTACAGAATCCCTATCGGCATTCAGTTTCTATGGTCTATCATTCTAGGCGCCGGTCTTTTCATCCTCCCTGAGTCTCCTCGCTATTTTGTCAAGAAAGGCAAGATTGAGGAAGCTGCTAAGGCCCTTGCTTACGTCCGCGGTCAACCATTGGACTCGGATTTCGTTAAGGATGAGCTGGCCGAGATTGTGGCCAACAATGAGTTCGAGATGCAGAATCTTCCTCAGACTTCTTATATTGGTTCCTGGACTGCTTGCTTTAAGGGGTCATTATTACAGGGTAACAGCAGTATCAGACGAACACTCCTCGGTTCTGGTTTGCAGATGATGCAACAGCTCACCGGAATTAACTTCAGGTATGTACAAAAACGTCCCCGTGTTATTACTGTCAAACCTTTATTCTTTCGTAAAGTGTACGGTTGCTAACGTTCAGTAGTAAGTGCCATCACTCAAAAAAGGAACGATGAATATTTTAGAATTGTAAAGCTGACACAGAATGTTCTCACGCATCAGTTTTCTATTTCGGAAATGTAAGTATTGAATAGAAAAATATCTTAATTTGGGTTTTCTGCTTTTATTTCCTGTCAAGGGAAAATCGTGGAAACATTTCCAAAATTTTAATATTCATTACTATTCTCCTATCTTTCTGAACATCTTTGCTAATGCAAAACAAATAGGTATTTTTCAAGCAACTCGGGACTATTTCGAACCCTTTCCTCATCTCCTTGGTCACGACCCTTGTCAACGTCTTATCGACACCTATCTCGTTCTATACGATCGAGAAGTTTGGTCGTCGTGCTCTACTAATCACTGGTGCTTCCGGTATGATCATCTCCCAGTTCATTGTCGGTGCTATTGGCGTCACCGCAGGAAGAGAAGAGGTTCACAATAGCGCTGCTGCCCAGGCTATGATTGCCTTCATCTGCATCAACATTGCCTTTTTCGCCACCACATGGGGTCCTACCGCTTGGGTCGTCGTTGGTGAGGTTTTCCCGCTACCCATTCGATCCCGTGGTGTTGGTATCTCCACAGCCTCCAACTGGTTCTGGAATACCATCATCGCCGTCATTACCCCTTACCTTGTCGGCGAAGACGAGGCCAACCTCGGGGCCAAGGTGTTCTTCCTATGGGGCTCGCTCTGCTGCATATCCCTGACGTTCGCATATTTCCTCGTCCCCGAGCTGAAGGGTCTGTCCCTCGAGCAGGCCGATATGTGCATGCAGGAAGTCCCCCCCCGCCACTCTGGTAAATGGAAGCCAAGCCACACGTTTGCCGCCGAGATGCACCACGTGGAGGACAACGCCGCTCTAGTAGGCGACACTATCGAGGAGAAGGTCTAAAGAACTGGCCTTTTTTTCCGGTTGCTGTTGAGGGGCGGTAGGCTGTGTGCATTTTTTTGCTTAGAGGAGCGTGGATGTATTAATCGTGCATTTAACCCCTAGTATATATATAGGTTCTAACTATAATATAATTCATATGAAAAATAGGTTTACTAATTTAAAATGTATCCTTATTAGGCGTTATTATTTTATTACGAGTTAAGCGCGTTCCGGTTATACCTAAAGCAATAAAATCTAATAATCGTGGGTACTCGTTTTCACGGAGTGAGAAACAATTTAACCCGGTAGAATGCGGTTCCTATACACTCTACCTTATCAAGTAAATCATCACACTACTCAAGACATACTAAACGAGCATAGCCTATAAATAGGCTATGTCCTTAAGTGCGAACAAACTGCAGTACATTACCTATTAAATTTGATTGGTTGGGCTTTTTGTACTATTCTTATAGTAGTATGTTTTAAAGCTTTTTAAAGTCTTGATTTGTTGATATAAGTGGAAACATATATTGTAGCTACCTAGTTCGCACTTGAGGACATACTATAGTTATATCCTTAGCCCAGGCTTGCAATTAGGCCTGTACCAGTTATAGGTTTACCTCATCGGTTGGCTGAAGCTACTCACAGCATTCCTAGATCGCGTGTGCTAAATAATCCCGAAGGCCTCAAAGTACATAAGCAACCTTTATAACCATATATAGCAACTAATAATTAATCTAAACTCACTTGACAAGCCCCTTGAATAATGTCGTCCCTATGTTACTATTAACAACCATTGAATCGCGGTAAAGGACGTCGAATTATCGCACAAACCTCTCAAATTCCCCGTCATATGAAAGCTCAATATGTAAATAAGAAAACATAATTAAATGTATCAACAGTGTATGGCAATTCATTTGGATTTGGTATTGTTGTTGATATCCCTCACTAGATAAATCTGTCCGTGAAGATCAGTGACCTTGATGAAAAGCTCCAGTGTCTTTAGGGTTTGCGGCTTTATCTCCCCCCGAAGCCTGTTTACTGCATGTTCAAGACATTCTCGTTCGTAGGTAGCAATGTCGAATAGCTTCTGCAGAGCCTCCTTGATATGTGCTTCTTGTGGTTGTGATTGGGATTGAGTAACCCCATTGTCGGACTTCCCAGCTAGTTCTTCGTCGCGGGTTACGGTGTCATATATCGAATAGACGTCGTGGAATTCAGGAAAATTGATACTATTAAGGTTATTCTCTGCAAGATCCCGTTTGACGGAGCCATAGTCGTTGTATTGGCGACACATAACGGCGAGATGACGGCAAACATCTTGTGCAAGGTACTCAGCAAGCGTGCTAGGGAACGGATTGGTTCCCGGAGGAGCGATGAGGCATCTGAAGAATTCGAATGAGTATTGACAGCTAGTGGTGTCCGCCGAGGTAGTGTGTACCCAACTATAGTAAGATGCTTGAGCTTGAGTGAAGATTTGGATCTTGTCTTGCGGGTGGGACATTGATAGCTGGGAGTTGTGCTTGCCATGGGTGATATGTGCTAGGATGAAGGTCAATAATTCCTCCCTAAGCCGGCGTTGTAGGACGCTAGTAGCAGTAGAAACCTTCCTGTGACTTAGAATGTATGTGGTGAAGCGAGAGAGTACCCGTTCTGCGTCCTGTAGAGTCTTGAAAGGGTACAAATTATTCGAGTCTTGAGGCTCCGGCTTCTCGTCGCTCTCACTTGCGCCGAGTTTACGTGTCTTGCTGCCGTTGACCACATGGTTCCTGGGATTGCTATTTTGATTATCTGTTGTTTCTTCAGGGACGTCTTTGCATAGCTGATAAACAACGGTCCTGAGAGATTCAAACTTTCCTATTATTTTGTCATTGCCGGAAATATCCTCAAGATACTTATCAGCTTGGAAATTTAGCATGGCTATGATCATCATTTCGTAGAGAGCCTCGGGCGATAGGGTGAAATTTGTCGCATTATTGCACAGAGTCCATGTTATAGGGATATAATCGAAATACTTAGCACTCCCATTACCATTGCTTGGGAATACTTGGAGTTCTGACTGTGTAGAGCGTAGTATAGGTGCGAACATATATCCCTCGATGATGGATGCCTGTAGTCTCCAAACCGGCTCTTGGGAAAATAGTGGTAGTTTGGAAAAGAAGTGTGTATAATCACTAATTTGATTCGTTGGTGCCAGGAAAAGCCCAGTAGCTTTCTCGCTCCAGTCACGAGAACTAGAAGCCCGAAGTGCGGCCAGACAATAGGTCTCTGATAGGAGTTTAGAGCCGTAAGTAACTTTTTCCACCCAGATGAGTTCAGGCGTGTCCCATCTCCCTTCGTTTGCCTCTAGGTACTTAACGCCGCGATCAATACTTTCACGCGTCTTTATATCGAGGATTCCAGCAATCCATGGCAAAGGGGCAAGTTTCTTCAAAGTCAATACCGCGTACGCAGTGATTTCTGGTGAATCTTTCCAAGACCCATTGGACGACTGGCCATCGGCGGTACGTATAAGCATTTGCAAGGTTATAAGTGGGATACGTTGAGAGATTAGATTCGTAGAAAGCCCAGCAATGTGGCCTTTGTCCCAGACTTCAACTACTTGCGTCAACGCCTCAGCTAAGAGCATCATTGAGTATTGGGGTTCCATATTCTATCCGATCATTAGTAATTGGTGTATAAATGCGCTTCAGGTACCTA
Organism: Daldinia vernicosa; assembly: GCF_022497035.1. Classification (NCBI taxonomy): domain Eukaryota; kingdom Fungi; phylum Ascomycota; class Sordariomycetes; order Xylariales; family Hypoxylaceae; genus Daldinia; species Daldinia vernicosa. Next base: position 24,988 of record NW_025953930.1, read on the forward strand.
AGACCACTTACCCATTTGTCAGACACTTTCCCCTCGTACCATGTTTGGCAGAGAAAGTTTAGCGATTTGTTAACCTGTGGAATATAGAGAGACGGGTTTGTGGATCGAATGATGGCGTTAAGGACATTGCAGTTGGCGCTAAAAGACTCTGTGGATTCGTAACTATACGTCTTGAAGTGTGTTTGGGACTCGAAGGTCTTGATCATATCCCCGCACGACACTGGTCGTTTCAAGAGGCTTAGGGTCAATATTGCCCTCGCCGTATCATCTGCATCTGGTAGAATGCCTGGAGCTGTATTGCATATTAGTCTTTAATACTGAAACTACTATGTCATTATTAACAGTATCGTACCAAATCCAGTGGTTTCCGATCCATCATGTAGTTGAGTTTCTAGAAAATTCGTTATGGAGTAAACAGTATCTGGTCCGAGATCCTGTACGGTGAAATCCGATTCTAGAAGTGTTGAAAGAACCTGAAAGAGTTTTAGTGAGAAGCTAGCTGGAATTTGGTGGCTAATTGACCTTACCCAAGTAATTTCAAATATTGTGATGGGAAATGCAGATGGAACTCCACCATTACTTGCATCTACAACGAAGCGTAAATAAGCCTCCGCGTCCTCGCTCCACTTTGAGGCGTTCATGAGATACGCTGCGGTCGACGATGGGGAAGCCATCATCGCTCCATGGCGAAGGTGATGGGACATCCTATCAAAGTTGATCTTGCCGATGAAACCTTCCAAAGAATGAAGCAGTGTTGTCTGATGTGGCGAATATAAACTCCCCTCCGAGAATTTAGACAGTTTCCGAGCGTTCATGTCCATCAAAGGCCCAAACCCGGGAAATTTGAAATCCATACCCTCCTTAGCAAGCAAATCAAGGAGTGTCGGAACCAGTATCTCGAATCCCACGTGGCATGTAGAACAAACATCCCAAGTTTGTAATTTTTCTTGTAAGTATGCACATCCGCGAGAAATTCGAGCTGCCAGGTCAGACACTGTTATAGCGCCTAAGACCATGGGGTTCGCTCCAAGTTTCTGTAGTGCTAGAACCGCTGCCATGGTATTAAGAATACCATCGACTTCTACACTATTCTTACCAAAACTACCCTCCGACGTCTGGCTCTTCAGCAACTGCTGAAAGCATTGGGGATATACCCAGCGAGATACGGTCTCGTTCCCCTGATTTTCGGTCTTGATCACCATCGCTACCCACGCAGTGTCATAAATAGACATTGTCATTGAGCTTGATCCGTGATAAGGGGATCCAAGTGATTCTTCTATAGACTTAACGGCTGCCCTGGCCCTTAACCCTAAATGAGCTATGGCTGGTTGCATTTTATAAGTCTCGACGTAATAACGTGCTAAAACAGGAAAGCTTCAAGGGGTTCGATAATGTAGAATGATAATTTGAAAGTCAAAGTCCGAGCTATATTTGCTGAGCTAGCTCTACTCTGTCTAAATCGAGGAGTCATTTAATTAGCTATATTGTAATGTTTTAGACTAGACTAAGATTGATTATATATAAGGGTATTCTCTGAGACCTGTATTGGGATTACTATGACAACCTTCTCTATTGGTAATACCCCAACACTGATCGGATAGCGAACTAACCTCGCCATATGTATGAATTAGGTACCTCATGTATATCGATCGATCGATCGGAAGCAAAGGGCAATGACCAAATGCTTAACTGCATATAACTATAAGTAGAAAGAGTTTCCGTCGGAAACAGGCCGCGTCATGAATTTTGCTTTTCTTATTACGACAGGAAGATACGCCTCATGTAGGAAGCTATGTGTTGACATGGCGGATGTCACCTCAGGCACCTAAGGTTACACCCCGGTAGGATCACTTGTGTAACACTTCTTGCAGAAAATGAGTATTTCGTGGTGATGTATAGACTATGATGGAAACATATTTTGCGTGATAGGATGCGCTACCCGCTACTAGAATAAACTCATGGGATATGTGAATAGAAACCCCGTATACTTCGGCGTTCGGTCGCTCATACTTGTGTTGGTGTGTAGGACAATTGTTGGTTCTTGTTTCTAGAGGTGACGCTGTACATTAACGCATACAACATAAGACAGCCACAACCAAGAAAGGTAAATGCTATGCCACGTATGTTTTGAATTGCATTGAGCTATACTAGTAGCCATTTCGTATCTAAGCCGTACCGGGTACCTACCTGATATTTCAAAGTTTTGGAGTGGAATTAGGGACGTACTGCGTAGGATATAGAAGTCTACCTACGAAGCAACAAAACCCATAAGCACATTGAAAGAACCTCCCAGTGTGTCTTATAGACGAAGTTCGTATTTATCTCCCAAATACGCCATGGATGCGAATGATACGATTGCTACTCGTGGAGGAACATTGCGTTATCTTGTTCCTGCTCCTTTCTCCTTTTCTACTGTCATCGCAGCCATTGTAGTCTGCTTTGTATGGTATACTATGTTCAATAGAACAGGGAATGAGATGTTTAAAGCACCTATTATAGGCCCCGAAGACACGATCAGAGCCAGATGGCAATTCTTTCGAAATGCGTCCACATTCTTGAATGAAGGATATAAGAAGGTAGGCAAAGTCCTCAGCCCGTATAATCGAATGGGTATATACCTAGATACTTATAGCAAATAGTATAAGGGCAAGATCTTCAAACTATCAGGACATGATATCCTCGTCCTTCCTAGCAAATACATTACTGAGCTGAGGAGTATGCCCGATGAAGAGCTAAGTTCAATCCAGGCCAATATCGATGTAACGAACCCAGCACTCAGTTAATCGTATGATTCTACTAATATGAACTATATAGAACTTTGAAGGTCTATACTCAACTACTGCCATCCTCACTGAAGGGAACTTGCATACTCGCACCATTCAGAGCAGACTGACACCTAGACTGCGTCACCACGTACCAGTAGTGCAAGAGGTATTGAATAGACACTTTCCCGAAGAGCTTCCTGCGACCAAATGTTAGTGAAAATCATCCCTGCAAGATACAATGTGTCTATGGCTGTTAATGACGATCAAATTTGGTAGATGGTTACTCCAAAATAAAGGGTTTCCATTTGATCCTTCGTCTAGTGTCTTTTATCGCAGCTCGCCACTTTGTCGGCTCTCCCCTGTGCGAAGATGAGGAATGGCTCTCAGTAGCGCTAACCTATACTGAAAATGCCTTCAAGACCATCATCGTCCTGCGCATTTTCCCCGACTGGGCCAAGCTGTTCGTTGCAGTCTTCCTTCCATTTTCGTACCAGGTCAGCTGGGCACTTAGAAAAGCCAAACGCATCGTTATTCCTCTTATCGAAGAGCGACGTAAGCGTGAAAGGGAAGATCCTAACCACACGAAACCTGAAGACTTCTTACAGTACATGATGGATGGAGCTGGTGAATTTGATGGCCAGCCCGACAAGCTTGCCCATCGTCTGTTAATATTGACGCTTGCCGCTGTTCATACTACATCCATGGCTGCTACACAAACGCTATTCGATCTATGTGCGCACCCTGAATATATTGAACCGTTGCGACAAGAAGTTTTAGAAGTGTTGCAAAGTGAGGGAGGATATACGAAACAGACTCTAACGCATTTTAAGAAACTAGATAGTTTCATGCGAGAGTCCCAGAGACTGAATCCCCCCAGTTTACGTAAGGGTCACTCTAGACTTCGGCATGTGCAACTTAAGCAGAAAAAAGAAACTAATTGAGTCTATATATGTAGTCGGATTCAAACGCGCTGTTCGAAAGCCCCTGACGCTATCTGATGGTACTTATCTTCCAAAAGGTGTTCATCTAATGATGCCTATCGCACCCGTTGTGCTCGATCCCGAGGTGACACCAAATCCTTACACATTCGATGGCTTACGACACTACCATAACCGCGATAAACCGGGCGAGGCACACAAGCATCAATTCGCTACTACAAGTGATGATAACCTTCATTTTGGACACGGGAAGTATTCCTGCCCTGGACGATTTTTAGCAGGCAATTCGGTCAAAATGATAATCTCAAACATCTTGCTGAGGTACGACTTACGATATCCCGAAGGTGTTACGACCCGGCCGCCTAATGTGTGCCTCCACGAATACGTGTTCCCGAATCCCGAAGCCGAGATTGAATTTATGAGGAGAGATGAAAAGTCCGAATGGATAGACGATTAACCAAGATAGTTTCCGCGATAACATATTATGATATCTTACTCCTATCATAGATATTCAAAATATTATAAGAATACTTGGTTAGGGCTTAGTTGATTCCGGGATATCGTGAATGTGTATGCTGGCTGTATTAGGGTGGGTGTTATTAGCTGAACCAAGGTCTCTTTTGGGGCATCAGGGAAATCTCAGGTACCGCCTCAAAAGGCAATACATCTTTCGATTGGCTACCTAGGTACCTAACTACCTTCCACTTATCGTAAAGACATGATACTTGATTATATCTCTTTACTCAATAACCATCCGCCATGCTGCAGACGCTGGAAGACTCTAGTAGGATCGTATATCTTACTAATATCCAATAATTTCTTAAAATTCTCTGCTCCATAGCTCGATAAAGCATTTTGACCATCATATGCATCGTTCATAAACCGGTAGTCAAGTTGGGAATTATGAACCGCCGAAACTTCAGCAAGACGCTGCCCTAGGTTGACAATGAGTTGCATCGCGACAGTATCGTCTTCCGGATTTTCCCATTGTAAAGTACAATGAATCCCTAAGAATAATTTTAGTTATTATGAATAAGTTAGGTAGGCAAGTTAGTACATGTAAAAAGGTATATCTTGTTCTGGTGGATTTCCCAATCGACGCGCCGTTGCATTAGTATGGTGGCTACTTTCAACCTACCAACTTAGGCGAAGTTTATAGGGTGCAAGTTGATGCATCTTGAATTATGAAAGGAGTAAGACTTACAGTCCTGATCCACCACTTCCAGCCCCAATGGCGTTTTGGACGAGGCTTTTACGGCGCTCACAGAAAAAAGTTGCGACCCATAGCTCATAGTCCATCCGGAGGCTATCGCTTGCTCGGCAAAAGAGGTGTAAGCAGCGTAGCCGTCACGGTACGTCGCGTTATCCCGTTTATGTGGTAACGTCACCACATAATGCCTATTTCACCGATAATGAATGTAAATTAGCCAATCAGGTGTTCTCTACTGTATATAATGGATTACCTAATTGTATTGAGGGCTTGAATCTACACGTACCTAAGCGGGACCGTTCCCGGGTCGGGGAACTGGGGACTTGGTAGAGCGAAGTCTGCCTGGGTTCCGACTGTTGAACTAATTCCTTCAGTTGCAGGCTCGATGTCGTAGAAAGGTCTAAAGACATCTGGAAACTCCGTAGTATCTGCATAAAAAAGCCATACGAATGAGCGCGGGGAGCTGGTATCTTGTGATAGTCCAAAAGCAAGGCTCGCCTTGTTATCATGTGAAGCTAAATGTCCGTACTCTATAAGTGCATCCAAGAGCTTCTGGTTTTTATCAGATGAGAATGACCTGTACAAGGACCAAACTTTTTTAACTGGGAGTGTTTTGAACGTGAAGGACGTAACGATGCCATAATTTGGGCCTCCCCCTTTGAGAGCCCACAACAGGTCTGCTGCGTATTCCTCGGTAGCATGTATAATTGACGAATTCGCCAAAACAACTTCCGCTGCGATCACAGATGCGGCCGTGACACCCGCAATGCTACTGAACCATCCTTGGCCGCCAGCAAGCGTCTGTCCGCCTACTCCGGGGCTAGAGTCTCTGGCTCCATTAACGGAGACTCCAGTACCATTCACTGTCGAACGTCAATATATATGATATTATGGCAGATGGGCCTAAATGACTCACAAGCTTTGTATACTTCCCCCCAACGCCTGCCCACCCCTATAGTTACATTGGTACCGTCCGCGCTAAGTGAGATGCCATTGAGATTAACCAAGTCTATGATAACTCCCCCCTCAACGCTGCTATGATTTTTATTAAAGTCGTGTCCTCCGCTCCGGATGGAAAAAGACGCCCCAGTAGACGTGACGATGGATAATACCTCTGCTACGTCTTTGGGGCTGGCAGGAGATACAATGCATGATGCATTTTGCCAGCAATTAGAAGACCTAAGAAATGTTAGCACTAGTGAATGCTGATTAACACTGGGCTGAAAGATACCAGGAGACTATTGTGCGATTCAGGTAGGTACTTGAGTTAGGAGCAATATATTTTGGTATTTCTACTCCGCTCGATTCTTCGCTAAAACGTGCTTGTAATTCGTCACACGCTACTAGTGCTCCAGAAGCAGCTCGGAAAATAATAGATAGAAGGGTGAAAATATATGCACTTGGTAGCATTACCACTCCTAATCGAGTCTTCGACATGACCACCGTTATTGTCATTCTAATATAGCAAGTACTATACACAAAGCAGACCAGTGACTTGGGAAACTAATAAGCCATAGAATTGAAAATAGATTATGAGCTAGCAAAACTTCGTTATATAACGAAGCAAATGAGCTATGAATAGGAAACAGGAAAATAAATCTGACGAAATACGAGGAATCATGGTCCTATCCAAGACCGAGCTGCTGCTATAGTTAGAATCCCTTGGTCCTGGGTGTCTCAGTGCCTAGTAATACCATCATTGTTAACCGGAACTGGCGCGTCCCTACCATCATGGCCATGCAGGTATCCTAATCTCCGTGCATTTTTCACGGAGTAGCAGCCTTATTCAGCTAATAAGCGTGGTAAAGATCCTATTATTAGGCGTCGCGTATTGTGTTCACCCACACAGGCTAGCGGACTAGGCAGGATAGGATGAACTCAATGGCAACGATCCCAATCGTCCATGATTAATAGCATAGTAAGATCCGGCGCGAAAGGTCGAGACGTAATATTTGTCCGACTATCTTGATGCAATACACCCATATGTACGGCACAATGCTTGATATTAATGCCACAAAAAGGGATAGCTGAATGATAAAGGGGCCACGCATTTCAAAATCCTTTAAACTAGTGGCGTTGCCCGTCCGCGCAAGCGCGTACGGGAGAAAGGGGGAGAAAAGGGGGGGGGATCACGCGCAAAACTGACGCCGCAGCTAAAGTCTGGCCTCTAATTGGCTAGCCACACCTCAGCGCACGTCCGATGAATTTTTTGTAGAATCAATTGAATTATTTCAGTATTGTATAAAATTCTTAATAATTAATCTTGTTAGATAGAGCTTGTTTTGCGTGATCTTTTTATACTATTTGCATATGTTTTAGACGTTGTGCGATAAAATGGCAAAGGAAAATGTCGCCAATTGCGGGGCGATTCTAAGGATCTGATTGGTTAGAAAAATTGTGGCGGTACTAATAAAATATAGGAGAGTACCTAGATTCCGGAAAGTTTATTTTCCTTCGGTATTCTTTACCGTTATAATTATTTCAAGATGCACGCCCTCCTATTAGCTCAAATCCTATACCGCCCCTTGGCAGCCTGGCAGTATCCTTATCTTTCAACCTTATCTAACAGCCTCTTATTCAGATTAGCAGGTTGCAGTGCTATCATAAAAGGCACATGCGCGGCCAGGTGAATTGTATGGGGGATACAAGTAGTACTTGTGCGATACCTGCCAGCCCGCTATTCATGCAATTATACCGAATATACTGCCCCAATAGGTAGTCCGCCCCGTACTGCCCGACTACATACCTGTAAAGTAGCATCCACGGAAGTAAAGATTGTAACCATAAGTGGTTTTATCTACATTACTACTCTGTACTCCGCCTCGTAAATATTGGATGGGGCTGAAATGTCGTAAGAATCCTTCAGCAAATAAATGCACGCAGGTTTCGTTCTATTAATTGGCGAGTAAGCACTCAAAAGCCACCACCCAGTCGCAATCGAAAATTGATGGCCGAGTCTTGGCATTTTGAACCTCTTTGAAAATGCCTAGACCCGTTCGATTGCGACTACCACCATAACATAGCATATACCCACGTTCCACAACATAAATATCAGGCGTTCTCTTTCGCTACCTCCCTCTGCCCATAACTAGGTATGTAGGATTCAAAAGAAACCGCGAAGACGCATACGTTCGTCAGCTTACAACGAAAGCCGGGCGGCCGATACGTGGATCACTATTAACTGGTGCATCTTGACACTATTAGAAGATCGCTCCGGGTATGGTGACAGATAACCCCCGAGAATTGAGACACATATTATCAAGGAACTCTAATTGGTCTATTAAAGCCTCAATCTCATCTTACTCGGTGTGTATGTACTCGGATAGCGGCGTACTTTTGGGGGCTGTCACGAGGTGGAACCAAACAGCATGGAAACAACTTCGTTGTTCCGCGAGGAACTCTAACCTATCTGGCGAGCCCATGGCTCGTATATGCATACATGTTCTTTGTCCTAGATGTCTCATCTAGAATCCTGACAGGGGCTCACTAGTTGCTGAGCGCTGTACGTAAAACCAGCGAGTAATCGTTCCTACTTTAATATCAAGAACATTAGGTAGTTGATTACAGGTAATAGACCGTTCTTTCATAGTCGATTTTGGGTTTTTACTATGGATACTAGGAGGAAACTAGATACTCCTGTATGCAACAGGTAGAATTTGTAAGTAGAGGAGAGCGTGTAGGACTGGGTACCTACGGTTCATTCTGGCTAAAAGTTTTTGCATCGGGTTTGGATAATTCTATCTCATAGATTTTCTGTCTATACGAACATAAATCCTAGGTTTCAAATACTATAAAGGACAATCTACCTATACACTACAGACGAGCTCCCAGATAAGTTCATACTTGGTAACCTCGTGGAGTATGAGCCTCCCATGGGTGGGTTTGCACCCTATAATTGCTTTCACGAGCATCTAGATCGAATATCTCAGTGCTTTCAAATTCACCTGTGTTTGTCTTATTCCAGGCGTCTCGGCTGCCTGGCGGCTGCTGGTCGTGTGATCCGGTCCTGTTCGGACCTTCATCCCCATCGCGAGATGTTTTCCAGCGAAGATAGCCCTGGCTAGAGGTTTTCAAATAAACAAGCTTGTTGGACTTGAGCACTGGAAACTTCATGAATTTGAATAGACCGGGTACCATAGGTAGTGATCCGCATAGCACCAGAAAAGCCGGCTCGAGAACGGTGAAAATAATAGTGACGGTTGTATTGTCTGGGATAATAGAGAGAATTAGCTAGGCTTTGCTTTTCGGTGGATTGGGATATGGCAGGAAAGACAACCTACATGTGGAGTCATAAGGCGAATTGTGATTCGGGGAGTGGCCAAGGAGTACCGTACGTGCGAAGGTGATAGCTGTGGCACTTTAGAACATGTTAGTAATTGAGTGTCTCTCACCATTTCCCCCTTTCCCCGAAGATATCCTGAAGTAAACTACCACAAAAGGGGACGTACATAAGACCGAGGAGAAATATAATGCTAATATTGAGCTTTGATACGGATGAAAGTTGCAGGCTCCAAATGGCAGGTTGTGGGAGGATAAGGACGATGATGTCTGTAGAGAGGTTCACGGCGGCAAAAGTGAGACTTATTGAATCTGGCGGGAGGCACTGGGTCGGCACACCCCAAATGCTGCTAAGGGGTTTGCAAGGGAGGAAGACGCTAAGCGTAACGCTTATAAACCACAGGATCGTTATAGTGCCGACGAAATAGATCCCCCATCTCATATATCGTTTACTGAGTGTGAAAACACGGGCATATAGCGCTAGTACAGATAATTTGGCAAAAACCATTGTGAAGATGTAACCGACTGAGATACCAAGTTCAACCTTCGGTTTGAGTCAGTTTGGTAAGGGAACTCGTAGGCGTACTGAATTGTGCTTTCGTACCTTTCCAAGTTTCACGAGGTCGCCATATTTCAGGACCCATACTTGATGTCTTCCGGTACCGAAAGCGGCCGCTGGCTTCTATCAGTATTAATCCAAAACCATTAACTAATAACGACCATTATACGCACAAAGGCATGTAGAGATATTCAACTCAATCAACGGCAACTGGGTTATTGTTAGTACAGTAGGTAGAGAGATAATGCTAGTATGCATTGTATAAGAAACATAAAAATAGAACATACTATTGAGGCAATTGCGAGATAGTCATCCCAACCAAGGGGAGTGCCATTGATTTTTCGAGCCAGTAAGCGGGTAGAAAACACTACTATAGCTAAACCGACGAAGGCGCTGCAGACACCAATGATTACAACACTTTGGTTATCATTGATATGCGCCAATTGATAGTCGATCTCCTCTTGCGGGAGGCTATCCATACTGACTACCGCACGATACGATCCAATCAAACAAAGTTTTCTCAAAGTGTAAGAAGAGAAGATGATGAATATTTGACGATGGTATCCAAACGGCAGACATAGTCCGACAGGCTGGGTGAATCTCTGCTTCATGTATCTAGGTTGGCTACCAAAAAAAAACCCCCAATACTTAGAAGTACGGTTGATCAGCTCCAAGCTCGAAGGCTAGCTATAGTTGTGCTACCACCCCCGTACGCCCCCAAGTTTAGAGGATCTCCGGAGCTCTTCTCCGAAGGATCCTAAATATCGTAGATCGGCAAGCAATCGAAAAAAACAAGAATATTTGTCTCAAACAACCAAGTCGGCGGCGGCTCAGCTACAGCCTGCTGCACCTACAACATATATGCACGTACATAAACACTTGTAATGCACTTTCGCTTTGCCTCGGTGATACAGTTGCGTGCATAACATACCACCTCGACAACTGAGAGGCGTAATGGGTCTTGAAATAGGCTAATGAACACACCATCACATAGGTATCTCCAAAACTCGGACGCATTTCAAGCCTCCATGGGTTACATCTTACCTCGTACTAAGGTATGCGTCTAAAGAATTATCACAGTAGGGCCTGATATTGAATTACTAAATTTAACTGAAAAACAGATGTTTCAATTCAATATTCTTGGTACGGCCCCGAGTTCCTAAGCAAAATACTATGAATAGCAATATTAATTTGGTGTCGATAAACATGTTATTGATACGGATAGAAAATATCCTGAACAGTTCTGATTTACTTTTCGTATTGGAGACCATAATTGTTGTCTGGTTTGCTGCCAGCATCACCGTCGTTTTCTATCATGAATGGGCCAAAGTCAGTATACCAAGGATTGGGAAGAATCCATGGGTCTCGGGTCTTTGGCGGGCTCGTGCCGAATTCTCGAAACATGGAAAGGAATTAACCAAAGATGGCTACGCCCGATACAAGAACTCTATGTACCGGGTGCAAACCGGGGATATGGAACGACTGGTCCTGTCTGTTCGATTCCTGGACGAACTACGAAGATTTCCTAACTCGATACTCGATAGCCGAACAGCTGTTGTCGAGAGGAATCTAGGCTGGTACAATCGCGTCGATATTATATTGAAGAGTACAACCCACGTCGATGTCTGCCGCACTCAACTGATCCAAAATCTTCCTCAAGTGATCAATGATCAAGCAAAGGACCTTGAAAGAGTTTTTCAGCTTGAACTCGGCGCCTGTTTTAAAAGTAGAGGTTTGTCATGTACCTAACCATATCCAATGAAAATAATCCAGAGCAGGCAAACTTATAGACCTAATTACTTAGAATTTCATTTCTTCAATGCCGCTGAGACATTTTTGAATATCGTTAATCGAAGTATGGCTAAACTTCTGGTTGGCGAAAGAATTCATCGTGACGAGCAGTGGCTACAAGCAAGTCTAGATACAACAACAAATACTGGGAGGCTATGTAAGGACCTCCGGGGATATCCGGAAGTACTTCGACCACTGATATATCCCTTCTTGGAAGCACGAAAGGTTTTGGATCACAACTTCAATATCGCACAGATACTACTTGCTAAGGTTGTCAGCGAACGGCGACGTGGTGACCAAAATACGGATATCTTACAGTGGCTAATCGATAGCTACAAAGCAGCCGACAGCGAAGAACTGGACATCCCTTTCCTAACTAACCAAATTCTGTTTGTGGCCATTGCGGCAACGCGATCTACTGCGAGTTCAATAGTGAACACTATTTTTGACGCCATATCACACGTAGAATACCAGGCCGATCTTCGCCAGGAAATCAGAATGGCACTGGCCACACACGGTGGCTGGTGCCTTGGTGCTCTCGAAGAAATGAAAAAGCTGGATAGTTTTATGAAAGAATCCCAGAGGCTTAACCAGCATATCCTCCGTAAGCTCCCCTAAAATAGCCCTAGATTCATTTCTCATAGAAGTCGATTATAGTCTCGTTTAATCGCAAAGTGCGTCGTCAAATTACCCTTTCGAACGGTGTCACGATCCCGCCCGGGACTTTTATTTCAACTCCGTCTTATTGGGCGGCTAGGGATCTTGACGGCATAGCTACGGATGGAGAGTCTTTTGAACCATGGCGATGGCTGAATTTAAGGGAAGAAGCGGAACGGCAAGGCAAGAGCTCCGTTCCGTATCTATCCAGTACCCCAAGCTCTCATGATTTGCATTGGGGGTATGGGAGAAACGCTTGCCCTGGGCGTTTTATGGCCTCCGCAGAAGTCAAGCTTATACTGGCGTGGACACTTTGGCATTTTGATACCTCGTTTCCCAAGGGCCAGAATACAAGACCTGAAAGTCATTTCATAGACGAGAGGATTATTCCTGACCCGAAGCAGAAGATTGGCTTCCGGTTACGATAATGTTAAGATTGTGCTTTAGGGGAAGGCTTGGACCATGCTACAACAGATCTAGAGGCCTCTATACTGTATATCTTTATATTCCCCTTACTAAGGATTTCTCCCACAGAGCAATCAAAACTAAGTTTGAGTACCTGCTTACACAGGGCTCGCTGGATTTCAAACTGATTCTGCTCCATATCAAGAAGTACCTCCACCCTCTCCTCATTCCTCTTTGGAAGTAGCGCACACATGCCCGGTCGATGACCTGCGGGGAATCGCACGAAGTCTGGCCTACCCGTAGCACTAAACAGTAAGCCCCAATCAGTTTGGTAGAGCCGTCCACCTTTAATATCTAATGTTCCTCCTAGGAGGTGCGGCTTCTGCTCAATCGTCTTTGCAAGACCTGTCCTAAGTACATGAAACATACTCTTCTTATTTGCCTGATCACATGGGAAGCATATTATCCAAGTCTGGATTATTGGAGGCCAAATACTGTCCAAGGGGCTGGCGCTGTGTCTGCAGTTGTCCATGTCCTTGTACCCCAATGCTGTCCGATGTGTCGAAATGTAACACGATGTAGATTCTGGGGGTCATAAAGGTGGAAGAAGTGATTTGTGCTTTAAAGTTAGGTACCTAACATTTACTAACATGCATTTCATACCTATCACCTGGGTTATCGAATACCTGACTTGATCCGACCATTTGTAAAGGATCATCCTGGGCGCTTCTATCCCTTTCCCTGTGATTGGAGCTGCATACAAGGACAACTACGTACCTAATATCTCCATCCCATTATATTACACGACATATCTTATTAATTGCATTATGGGCGGGTGGGGTGCTTCAAATGGTAGGCACTTACATATAGTGAAGTACCATGTATTAAGCCGCTTTCTGTGTACTTGAATACATTGGGTACCTGGGTAGATCTATTTTTTTATATAATTATAAAACCCGCCCTCCTAAGTGCCAAAAACACACTACCTACCCGTCACTACATTCACGCTATTACCAATTGGCCTCTAAGCTAGACTCATTCTTAAATTAACATTAAACACTATCATCATGGGGCCACAGCTTATATTTGGCACGGCATCGTTCGGGATGCCTATGACGGAATTCCAAGATTCAGAAACAGTCAAGGGATTGCTCCGAACACTCGGGGAACTTGGCATTACCCGGCTAGATTCGGGGGCCCGGTATCCTCCGTTGAACCCAGGCCGGTCGGAAGAGTTGATAGGCGAAGCAAAAGAACTCAGCAGGGAATTCCTTGTTGATACTAAGATTTACACCGACACTGCAACAGATGGGAGCGGAGACCTAACTGTCGGCGCTATGGCGAAGTCCGTTGACGGGAGCCTGAAGCGTCTACAAGCTGATAGTGTATATTCCCAGCGAAGGTGACATGAAGCTAAGCAGATATTCTGACCCCTTTACAGGTGAATGTGCTTCACATCCATAGGGCTGACCCCGCCACTCCGCTTGAAGAGCAAGTTCACAATTTCAATGATCAGATTACCCAGGGACATTGCAAAAAGGTAAGCTCCTGGTCAGGGTATTCGAGTCAGTAACTAACTGTGGGGTCCCTCCAACGCAGTGGGGCGTGTCTAACGTGTCGCCGCAAGACTTGGAAAGGATGATACAGATTTGCGAGGAGAATGGTTTGCAGAAGCCTAGCTGTTATCAGGGAGTTTACAACCTGGTAACGCGTGGTATGGAAACGAAGTTACTGCCGCTCTTACGTGCTCATGGCATCGTATTCAATGGTTTCCAGTATGGATGTCTTATTCTGATCTCATTCTGATATCTCTATTTCGAATGACTAATAGAATGATAGGCCTTTAGCCGCTGGCTTCTTAACGGGGAAGGTGGTGAATAACGAGCAATCTGGGACTCGATTTGGGGAAGAACACCCTCTCGGGGCCATTTCGCGTCGGATGTTTGGGGGCGAGGATCTCCTGAACGCAATGAAAAAGTTCGATACCGAGGTCAAGGCGCAGGGTTTCACGCCGGCAGAGATAGCAGTCCGCTGGCTCATGTATCACTCCGACTTGGGAGATGACGATGGGATCGTCCTGGGCGCCAGCAAGGTCACACAAATCATCGAAACCGTCAATCTTATTCGTAGGGGGCCATTGCCAGAGACAATACTCTTATCAGTAGATGAGCTCTGGGGTAGTGTGAAAGGCACTCGCGGCGAAATCATCTAATTTGGAGAAGTGCCTCTTACAGTGGCTACCTTGATGGGGGCGGGAGGGGGTAAAATGTTTATTTGTGTCTTGCCTGCATGTAGGTTACCTTCAATATGAAGTACCTTAGGTACCTAAGGTAGGTACCTACTAAGGAGGTAGACATTATGAATTCCGTTAGTACTATAACTTCGAGTTATACATAAATATTGCGTTCTGATTAATAGTATTTTTGGATGTCTTCAACATCAAATTACCGCGGATAGCGGATTCAAAGGCACGGTGTTGTGTGGGTGTAGGTGTGGTTACACGAGCTCAATATAATGAGTAGCTCAATATAATTCGTAAGCAGTAGAAGCAGGCTGTTGGTAGCACCAATCCTTTCGTATTACTCCATGAATACCTCCATGCGGGTGATACGTCGACTCAACTTGTGCACATATCAAAAAGACCTGACAGTTTCAAGCCCTAGTTTGCATTTACAGGGAATATGTCTGATCGTAGTCCTTCTTGAGGCATGGCTTGGTATGAGAAGTTATTCAGTAGCGTCCTATTCAGCTAAACAACACAGAACGCATTCGTCATTCCAATTGAAGTATGGCCCAACGTTACGGTTTCTTTCAGTACCTTCGCCTCAAATTCATCGTCACACTTCTACGGGCATGGGTCGCATTCGGTTCAAAGGAAAAGCAGCAGCGCGATAGAGACATAGTTCCACCAGAGGTCCCTAAGGAAAATATTAGGATTCCGTCTCGCGAGCGTGGGCGATACATCGCTGCACACCTCTATCTTCCTGTGGGATATTCTGACTCTTTGCCGCCGTCAAAACCTTTACCGGTCCTCGTCAATTGGCATGGCAGCGGCTTCATCTTCCCCTTGCTTGGAACCGACGCGCTGTTTTGCGCTCGTATAGCCCGCGATACAGGTGTTGCTGTTCTCGACACAGACTACCGTAAAGGTCCGGAAAACACCTTCCCCTACGCCTTACACGATGCCGAAGACGTTCTTCAGTGGGTCTCGACGCAAGGCCATCGCTTCGACCGGACGCGTGTCGCCGTGTCAGGCTTTAGTTCAGGTGGCAACATCGCTGTCGTCGCCGCAACCGCTTTAAGGAAACAACTGGAAGACATGAACATCCAGATCATTTTATCTTTCTACCCTCCAGTCGATATAGCCAAACCCCCGGAAGAGAAGAAGGTTCCTCACGCTATCAACCGGCACCCGGTCTGGATGTTGCACCTATTTAACGACAGCTATGCGCCAGACGTGAGCTCGAGGTCTGACCCTACCATTTCTCCCGCCTTAGCTAACCTGGAAGATTTCCCACCTACTGTTGCTCTCATCACTGCTGAAGGGGACACTTTGAGGCCTGAAGTGAACGATCTTGCAGAGCGACTAATAACTGGTACCAAGAAGAAGGTCATCAATGTGATCCTTGACGGCGTGCCTCATGCTCTCGACAAAGGCTGTGAGGGAGGGACGATAGAATGGACCCAACGTGAGCGGTCTTATGCGCTGGCTACAAACCTTCTGAAGGAGTCGCTCAAATAAGCAGTGTGATTCTGGTTTTAAGTAATAAAGATCGGCAATTGTAAAGCTCAGTGGGTAGAGGAGATTATCTATTTGATTTACGCTACCTGCCAGGGTATAAGTGAAGTGGGTTAGGGGTAGTTATAGGGATATATCTACTATGTAAGTGTCACGCAGCAGCCTCGTAAGAAGGTAGAAAGGCAGGCGTTACTGGTTCAATACTATCTATCTTTACATTTACTCTATGTGTGATATCCATCATGGGTATCAACTCTGACATCGGGACTTACTAGCATAAAGTTAAACTTGATACCGGCCAAGATGCTTCGGTTATACAGGTACCTATGGCTCATTCCTAGCGGCGTCATGTAGGTACTTCGCTTTAAGAGAAACTTTGTACTAGAAGCTAAAGTTATTTGTGCGAATCCATATAGGATTTCATTGATGTAAATCATAAAATTTCATTCATTTCGCCCACCTTTCTTTTATGAAGAGGAATACGTAGATTTTGACAGTTAGCTCTACCGATTCCATAACCGCTAAGTCATAATCAAGCAAGTATACACCATCTCGATCAGGAAAGTCGTTTTAAAAGGAAAGGCTAGAAGATTGTCAGATCCTAGGGAAGCTCTAGATATCCTCGCGGTCACGGCAGACAACGCTCCCCTCTGTGATAGCTACGGCTCAATATGGCCAGATCTTATTGCTCCAAGGCCCAAAGAATAGAGTACGGAAGCAACTTCAAATTTTATTTTGCTGCTCAGAGTCCTTTGCAGCTGATGGCCTTTGTGTTGCTGTCAGGTGACAAGGATTACGATAGGTATATGACGTGATAAGGGGTCTAAGATCTAGCTTGAAGCTATCTACCAGCTAGTCATTCACTATGTTGTATATAAGGGGACCTTGGTTCCCTCTTAGATTTAGGAAAGGGCAGTCGTTGGTAGCATTCCGAAATATATACCATATGAGCTATTCACCAGCTAGTCACCTGTCACTCCGTAGTGGTGATATACCAAGGGCAGCCTCTGACAGTTGCATCGTTTTCGTATGTTTGGATGGGGCCAACCTCCGTTGCGCCGATTTTGAGGACCTGGTTATTTTTCTTTACATCGTTAAACCTGTTTAGGATGCAGTGGAAGATATTTGGTCGCCACCTTCGGGAGACTCAATAAGTACGGAGTCCCTAAGTACTTGGAGGATTCAACAAGTCCAGTGATGTGTTCGGCCACTGGTATTTCGGATACGGACCTGCTCGTTAGACATTTGAATCCTGTCAAAATTGACATAAATTACGCTCAAATATGGGTTTATCGCTGTACGAAGTATTAGGCCGGGTCTCGCTTACTTACCTGGTATGAAGAGTAGAGTCAAAATGTGGCTGCCTAATGTTCCTACTCATAAGATCGTTCGATACCTATAGATGAAATAGTGGCGTACGTCGTCCCAAGCCACGCACGGGGACCGACCGAGTAGAGGCGGTATACTATCGAATCTCTAGTTTCAAATCCATCCAAGACTATAGAAGACACTATACGTATCACCAAGGACCCCGCGATATAATCTTTGGGGTCGACTCCATTTCTATCGATCAATCCAGGAAGATTCGCATAGAACAGCAGATACAGCTTATGAATTTATTTATCAAGGCGTATCGGTGATACTGGTTGCCCTCACGGGTAATAATGCCGATTCCGGCTCTCTATGAGCGAGGCCAACCGATCTACCTACCTAAGGTAGGTACTTATTATAGAAGCGAATAGTGGCCACGTTCAATTAGAAGTAACATTACCCGCCTGCAACGCTCATAAGGAGTGTTGCCGAGCAAGATTTCGGATTAATATCGTGGTCGGACATTGCAAGAGGCCTCGTTCTCCCCTCGGCGTCTATACTTTGTAGACGATCAAGTTTACCTCAAACGAAATGTTTCCTAGGCTCGTGAATTATTTTTAACCTTGCCCTCGCCTCAGCACACCCACACGAGCGGTGGAGTGTTAAAACTCCGCTCGAAATCGGATTAGGCTATTCGCCGGTAGACACTCTCGAGTTAACATAATTCATGAACCCTTTTGTACTCACATCGGAACAATAGGATGTCATAGCAAAATTGGACGTCGAGTTCGGTCTCAATGTATGGGCCAGATGTATCGGGACGTGCTCGTCGAGGCTAATCAAAGAAGGCTCCGACGCGATTAATGCTAGGTATATTGGCGGTATTAAATAGATTCAATGCATCATAGCTAGTCTCCAGATACTTTAGGGGTACGTTGAGGTAGAGGGTTATTAAATTTATGGCATGAGGACGGCGTACTAGCCGCCCCGAGCCAGCTATACGGTTGTGGACAATCCGGAAAGGACTATTAATTCCGTTTTCTCCGAGTTCCGTCAGATTAACTGTTATATCGACCTAGGTACGGTGTCAGGATTTATACCCGTTGATGGTTGTCATGCACAAAGTGAGTGTTCGGGTAGGTAGACCAGGTAATAGATAGTATCGAACTAGTAACGCCTGGCCTTCTATCCTCTTACGAGGGTGCTGCACGCCTCTTACAGAGTAGATAGACTCCTGCACCTGCCCCTAACCCACTAAACAAGTCAACGGAGGAAGCCAAGCCTTTCTTCTAGCTCAACAGAGAGAATTTTCCCGAAGCAGAGGGAGTTACAAGCCCTAAAGTTGATGTATCTAAAGCTAGGTATAAATACACTAAGGAAGATGATTCCGACGAGCCAGACGAGTCCGACTCCGGTGAGTAGCAGGATACGAATGGAAAGCGCGACAAGGATTTAGATTGTTTACTAATAGGAAACATAGATGTCTGCTATCCTGACCAATTATACTTCGTACCTAGTTCTCGATTTAGCTGAGAGCGTTTATAAGAAGGGAATTTCTAGAAAAGTAACGTATTACCTAAGGTTTAGAACTTCCTCCTTGATAAACTATATAAAGACTTGATTATCCCTCGTTTGAAAATACTATTCCAGCCATACTGCACTTTTAAAGGCTTCAAAATTTTTTTTCTTTTTTAAAAGATTAAGTATCTTATATTTGACCTTTTGATCTTAAGTTTCCTAGTGAAGATAGTTACCGGGTGCGTTATACGTAGATAACACGAAAATATAGTAATTAATATATTTGAAACTCTGTGATAGCTACAGAGTGCTTATGTATCTTGTTATTGATAGTGATTTGTACAACTGATCTGCTTGAAACTTATATTGCGACTCTTGGTTGTTGAAACGGAAAATGCATGTGTGAAAATTGATAGAAATTAAGTGTAAGGTACCTAGGTACATGTAGTAATCACACCCTCACGTGCCTAGGTACCTAGGTAGGTTGAGTCTACCTATAGGAGGTACCCGTATCCAACTGTGGGGTAAGCAACCTAATAGGCATTGTAGGCAGGTACATACGACGCAAGTCCTTATAGGCAGAGTTCCGTGACGTAGTCCTTGTTGCTTAGCATGTATAGAACACACTAAAACACAACCTTTTCCACATTTCGCAAACACGAATTCCTCAGATATCTTCCATAAACCAACTCCCAACAGCGCAAGTGTCCGGATATTGAATACCAGGCTTCTAAATAGGGGCTTTTATATCACTATATCAACTATAACCGGCTTGCAATTATGGAGAGAAAGAGTTGGGTTGTTTTGGGTACTTGGCGCTTCGTCGCATTTGCTGCTTAGAAAAGATAATGCCACTAACGTTTCATGCAGAGAATAATCCCGAGGTAATGAATCAATTGGCCGCAAATCTAGGTTTGTCCCAGGAGTTATCATTCTACGATGTCTGGTCGCTCGACGAACCTGAACTCCTAGCCCATATCCCTCGGCCGGCCCTGGCTTTACTAGTCATCTTGCCCCTTACCCCTGCCTGGAAGGCAGAGCGTGAGGCTGAAGATTCTGGGAAAGAAGACTATCAAGGACGCGGGCCTGAGGAGCCTGTGATATGGTTCAAACAGACTATCGGTAATGCTTGCGGGTCCATCGGGTTCCTGCACTGCGCTATCAACGGCCCGGCTGCGGAGTACATCCAACCGGGCTCCGATCTAGACGAGATCCGTCGCCAGGCCATCCCTTTAGGAATGAAGGAACGGGCCGACTTGCTTTATAACAGTGTGCCTCTCGAAAAAGCTCACGAATCGTGCGTCCAGCTGGGAGATACGGCCGCCCAGAACGAAGAGCATCTGGGACAGCACTTCGTGGCGTTTGTTAAAGCCGGTGGTAGACTCTGGGAGCTGGAAGGATCAAGAAAGGGTCCGATAGATAGGGGCGCACTTGCGGACGACGAGGATGTTCTTAGTCCGAAGGCGCTTGATCTAGGGCTTAAAAAAGCTATACGCCTTGACCAGCAGGCTGGAGGTACGGATTTACGATTTAGCTGTATTGCTCTATCTCGGAAAGCTTAAGTCTCCGAGGGTAGAGGTATATTGCAAAGTCTTCAAGGCCTGTATTTTATGCGCAGTTTTAAACCAGAACCCTTGAGGAGTACTAGAGTATTTGGTATGTCCTAAGTCCAGCTTGCTATTCGCCCCCCTCCCCCCCTATCGATATATATCGTATTCGGACTTGAGTGCCTAGAATAACGGAAATACTGAATTTTTCCCATTCTGTGTTAGCAAGTTTAGTTCCCGTGTGTCGGTCTAGCCAGGGCTGAATCAGCCTGAGTTATACTAGTCCTCTTTAGACTAGGTCCCTAAGGTAGTTAGATACTGAATTAACCCATTTACGCTAGTGATTATTCCGTGTCTAAGGGTGTAACTAAAGAGGAGTATATTGAAGCACCTTAAAACTGAGACTCGGTAGTCGCCACAAAGGGGCATGAGACTATAAGAAGAGTACTATAAATTCCAAACCATCAATCGTGAACTAAAAGCAAAGAGGGGCTACACCGCTCATCCAATTGATCACGTATAGGCTTCGAGTTGGGAAGTAGGACACGTGGGATAAGCGGTCTAACCCCTGAGTGGAATAGGCGTGTAGTCGGGATGTCGTCGCCGGGACTCGGCTGCGGCTCAAGCAAGAATTGCTGAAAAGGGGTAAGATCATCGATAGGTCATATGTTACTCGAGGTCCGCATTCTCCAATGCAGTCTCCAAGGGGTGCTTCAGCTAAGGGTTCGGTTACATAGGACATGGCCGGAAAAGCACATTTCGAATATAGTGATAGATAAATTCAGGGGGTCTAGGCTGATCTAGTGGTTTTCGTTAGGACTACGTAATTTCTATGTCATACATCGCTTCCGAGATCTCCCATGTTGCGCTCAGGTTACTCGCAGCGAAAGTTAAGATCAGTGAAAGTTTTATAATGGCTAACTACAAAAAAAAAAAACTCGGATATTTCAGGTGGGAGAGATCGGATGGATTACCGAACTCGCTTTCCATTTTCTCGGTGGAGTATTGCTTTACCCCGTCTTACCCCCACATATTCCGTTATTCCAGTAGGTAGGTAGTTCCAGGTACGCGTGCTCGGAATCGTTAGCGCAGAACGCCTACCCCAACATTTCAATCCCGCTAACTCCTACCCAGCTACCCGTTAGCTAGCCCGGTTCTAGGTACTTCAGGTACTATATTTTTGTTTCACTTAGCAAGCTTTTAATGTACGTCAGCATCTGATTTGTTGGTAAACTCTCTCAACATCAATTGGGGAACCACTGGAATTATGGGTAATCATCTCTTTCCCTTTTCTGTTTCGCCAGATAAGGTTTCTCTATTCCAATCCCATCGTGATCTCTTATTATTTTTTTTCCTCACTTCTTTTTTTTCCTTCATGTTAATCTATTTTTTTGATTAAATTTCCTCCTCATTTTGGTATCCACCCCACAGCTGCGCTGCGCACTGCACGCTGCGTGCCGCATCTTTATTTTCATTTGTGATCTCCTTACATACGCAGCCCCAATCAGACTTCCAGTCACAGATTCTACGCGGCCAGCCAGCTAAAGCTATCTGGGGCTGACCGTTCTTCAAGCGCAGGTTTGACAGGCATCAAGGGGGTATCCGTTTATGCCGTCTCCATCTGATATCTTATAAATCACCGGCAAGATGCGGCATGACGTCGAGCTTAGCTCCTTTTTTACGGGTAGCCAAGCCCTGGCATCTCCCGTCAACACTTAACCCTTTTTGACGTCCTTTCAAGATGGCCTCTGACTGGGGCGCCTATGAGCTTGAATATTAGCTGTTATAGCTGTCATATTTGAAGCAACCACAAGAGGCTTTATACCCAAAGCCGGGCTCATACGATGCCATGAACTTGATGGGAGCGGTGCTGAACCGCTACTGGCGATTCTAGCGAGTTGCGAGTTGCGAGCGCAAAGTGCGGTTCCTACGTTTATTCCCATATTAGAGTGCACACGTGGTAGGTTGACGAGTGAGGGAGGTAGGTTACATATTCACAATGGCTGGGCGGGTTGAAGCATTGATATCCATACCTGGCTTGTAGCCTTCTTCAGCCCCTAGAGTTTTGTCCACTTTACTTTGGGTATGTTCATGGGGTTCCCTTCGCGAGTCCAGCCACACTCAATTGTTTCCCTGTTTCCAGCTTGTATCGTGGCATCAACCACCATAAAAATCACCACACTACTCCAAAGACCCAAGCTATCTAGCATGTGGCGGTCTAGGAAGATAAACTTCACCAGGCTAACCATGCTATCAATTGGTACTATACCCGACAAGTGGAAGAGGGTATCCTTTCAATCACGAGCGCCCGTTTGAAAAGAAAAAAAAAAAAAAAAAAAACTAAGAGCCCTGTATTCCCCTTCTTTGGTGAGGCCGGCCAGCGGAGTCGGGCATTTCCTCCGTGAGAACTGCCCTCCACAGTCATTCAAAAATAATCTGTTTTTGCTTGCCTTAGCCCAAAAGTCTCCAAAAAATACAAACCTCAATTAGCTTTTGCTCTCGTGCCATCCTGAAGATCCTCTATTGCATAACATTCTTCGGTAGGGCAGGATTTATGACCTAGACCGGACTGTCGCCACATTCCTGGTCTATCTGGGGCTCCTAGATATCCGAGTGCATACTCCCGCCGAGTACGCGTTGCGGTCCGGCCCGGCGACCGCCCCTTCAATTCCCCCAGGCGGCAAGTATACCACACCTGATCTGCATCAAGTCATCCTTTCGGATTCGCGCTTCTTTCTAGGAATGGTCGTGTGTCTAGGCACAACCGTAGCACTGAAATCGTATTATCTGTCATGTGCTCGGTCGATAGGAAGCTTTCTCGATCAACCTCGAACCAGAGGCCATTCATCCGAATTTCACCTACCTACCCCCCCGGCTCGCTATTTGTTCGTAGAGGATGAATCCCGAGAGTACCTCGAATAACTCGAGCTCTGCCGGTCCAGCGACGCCCACCAACAGTCGAAAGGAGCGGGGTGCCATAGCTGCTCAGGTATCTATCTCTTCTTTCTCTTCTTAGTCAGTTATTGACAACCTACCTAGGCTTGCGAGTCTTGCAGACAGCGTAAACAAAGATGTAGTGAAGAGAGACCGAAATGCGCTACCTGTCAGGTTAGTAACCCGAGCCCTCCTTATCTATTTAGTCCTGTCCGGGGAGCTATCCTAGGAGAGCGACATCGAGGTCGCACAGTTTTTGTTTCTTTCTTGATTACACTTCTAGTGACTCCTTAAACCGCGACGTAGACTTACCAACTAACCCCGAAATGTGGAATAGCGAATGAATGTAAGGATGGTTCGTCTCGCTTGTGCCTGTCTCCTACTAACTTCACCAGCTGGAATGCAAATACCGAGAGCCTCAACCGACCAAGTACGTAATATCCGAGTGTAACTTATACCATCGTCGGACGGATTCGACGGAATCCTGAACCGCATTGCGTTGCGCGGTTGCGTGTCGGATATCACTAACTACCTAGCTATAGAAAAGACAAGACCCTCGTTGAGATATTAGAGCGACTAAAGAGCCTCGAGGGAGGGTTGAGGAATCTTGATGGGAAGGTCGATAGCCTCAATGCTCGAGGTACCCTCCCCCTATCTATTTATGGCCCAATACATTCCAATCCTCCCCCCGCGTCTCTAGATCCTGGTCATCCTAGCCAGTGGCCTCATACAAACGTTCACCTTCAGCCCTCAGCTATCCCCTCGACCTCGCTCCGAGATGTGCAATATGTTTCTGCCACTCACAGGATGTTATCCTGGCCTTTTGTACAGCAGTTCCTTGAGAATAAGGTTCCGAGCCTCGACTTAACGAGCTTAGAGAAGGACGGAGCTGCTATGTTGTTAGGTTTACAAGGCCGAATCGCGTCTCTGCCAACCAACATTTATGGATCACCCCATCTTGGTGCCGATGGAACATCTCTATCATTACAAGTACCTTCCCCCAGTCAGGTTGAAGGGCTACAGGCGGGTGGGCTAAGTATAAACTGGGAAACAATGCAAAGACTTACTAAATCGTATTTCGACACATTTAACTTGATATATCCGATCATGGACCGGCAAATCTTCATGTCCGAAGTCTTACCGGCTATGGCAAGCCAAGGTTTCGATGAGAGCAGCTCTTCGACGTTAACATGTCTAGTATTCGCGCTTGGTGAAGTAGCCATCAGCGCCGTGCAAGGTGCTCCGCTTGGGGTAAGTTCGGTTTTGGGAATTTTATCACCCCCACGTTTATTTACCTGCATTGCACGGGGGTGCCCTGTAATTTCTGATATATCCGAGAGCGAAACGCTTTCCGTATACGGGTCGACAAATTGCTAATTTGAGGACCAGACACATAAAGGCCGTCCTAGTGGTATTAGGGGGGGAACTGTGGAAAGGCCGCCGGGACTACTATTCTTCAACGAGGCTAGAAAGAGAATGGGTTTCAATCTGACCGAATGCAGTCTAGAAAATGTGCAGATATTTGCATTGGCAGCGTAAGTATACCCCTGGCTGGCATTTATACGACTGGGTACTTACAATTTTCAATGTCTAGCATATATTATGGGACATGTTGTCATCATCTGGTAACTAGAACCATACCAAGTAAATCCTTATTCCCACTAACTAGCCCAGGAGTTTTGGCGTATGACGACCTCGGCATCGCTAGCGTGCCAGGCGTTATTGACGAGGTATGTGTCGGAAAACGAGCACATTAGAGTTGTATTAACATGATCCTCAGTAATCCGGATGTACTAACTACTCACCGAGGGGATTTGGTCCGGAGAACGTTTTGGCATTGCTCCATAATGGAGACGTATGTTGTTGACCTACCTTGATTCACGTCGATGTTCTGGACTGAATGAGTATAGGTGTCTGAATATGGAGCTAAATATTCCTCGGACTGGGTTGGATAAGCTAGAGCCACTAGTAGGACTGCCTGACTTCAGTGGTTCATTCTCCGAAGAGGATTATATCGGGAACCAAGCTTCCCACTTTCAAGAACACTTCGCTTCGCAAATAGTACTTCGGCGGCTATCCGTGGAGTTTCATACTACGCTAAATAATGGTGGGTGCAGTTTCAATCCTTAAAATATATTGTTAGGGGATCTACGATAGATATCGGGACCTTTCGATGTTCGCTTCCCCTACCTTAGAGATAGGGGCTAACTTAGTAAAGCTTTCGGCCCTACGAATCTTCCTCCCGAAACGCCAATATCCCCAGCAGCCGTGATGATGAAGCAAATGGCTGAGCAGTTGGATCAATGGAGGGGCTTATTGCCAGTATATTTGCGTTGGGAGGAAGATAATCCAGGGGCATTCTCAAATCCGGCTGAAGAAATGTACGATGATCAATCGATGTACCCGCCCCCCGTCCCTGACCTTCATACGAATTTTATGTTTTCGGCGGACCTAGATAGCCCTCCTGTGACATATCCTTACGCGGTGGATATACAGGCCGCCAGCCTTAGGACACGATATTACTACGTTAAGTATCTGATCTACAGGCCATTCATCTTCAAAGCCCTACATCATCCTGAGCAGGTGACACGGGACGACGCAGAGGGTGTCGTGGAATGTCTTAAGGCGATGTTAAAGTGGCCTATTGCGATGTCGCCAACTTGTTTTCACAAGAGACTTGTCCCATGCCTCTTCTTCTGGTCACAAAATCTCCTCGGCATTCTCCTGATCCTACACCTGACACAGCACGTGCCCATCCTAATGCGAATACGGGCATCGCTGATGGGGACTAAATTCGACCAAGACGCTAACGAGACGGCCGTACTATGCATCGATTGGATACGGGACCTCAAAGATACGGACGCTACCGCTCTATGGTGCTGGGAGATTCTGAAAGGAATCTACTCTCTAGGGGACGACACGTGATGATGCGATTTCTTTTCCCGCCCCCGATACCCCCTCGTTGTTCTTTCTTTCCATCATAGGACCTGGGTTATATGGCGAAGCGCACGGTAGCAATTTGGAACGAAGCAAGAGAACCGAGTCTATGATTTGTTATCTTGGGAGGTATTATTTACGGTCATAAGGTATCATCGAGGGAATATCGGCGCTAGGAGCTTGCGGGATTCGTCAGAAGTTTCTAACAGAATATCGTGCGGGGTGGTTGTGATATCTCAGATGCATTGCCGGGCGAGGGATTAAAGGCTATCTGTTTTTTTTTTTTTTTTTTTTTGTCTAGGATAGGTACTCTTCGAAGCATTTACAATATTAGACTTGACATCCTTAGCACGCTGGCTTCGTCAATTGATTTTATCGATGCTGGGGTTATTTTTATTTCCTATTTTCCCGTGTCTGAAATAGACTACCACTGTGAAATAACCCCTCGTAAACTCGGCATTTAAAAGAGAGCTTTAGATTGGCGTATGCGTAAATACCCAACTATAGCATGGCATGATTTACTCTAGTTCTTCATAGTTGGACGCCGATTACGATAGACTTGCAGTATTCTTCTCTTGTCTATCATCGTATCCCTGGATTCGGGATGTTGGTATTTCTATGGTAGTCAAACTAGGTACTTTTTTTATATATTTGCTAAATTACTTACTAGACATAGCCGCTGTCTCTTGCAAGAAGCTCTAGTCACTAGGAACTAGTTACGCGTAACTGGTATCTATGATAACCGTTATACTAATCTAGGTACATAAGCACTCTTGCGAGGCTAAGGAAAATAGGGGTAAGATAGTCCGTAGGGATAAAGAGTATACCGAGACCACGAGGGAACGACGGGGCAGGCATAAATGCTCCTGAAGTTACTCCTCCTTTAGGTGGGGGTATGGGTTTCGTTTTGCAGGATCAAGACTCGATGCTAGGAAGTGTAGCATGTATGTATTAGAGCATAATGCAGCACATCAGCGCTGTCATTCAGAGCTTCGCCTCTTACTTACCGCAGGGTCTCCGGGCTCTGCCTCTACACTCACATATCGGCAATCAAAATTCCTTAAGGGTATTGGCGGATACCCTGAGTCCAGTACCCGGTTGGTGGTAAAGTGGGTTTAGCTGCCTGCGCCCCGGAGCTGCTTGCTCGTTCACGAGTGGTTCGGCCAGTTGCGAAGCCGCAGTGTCTGAAACAGCTTTGACGAGCAACATCCAACAGCAGTTACCGTAAGGTTGGTGTCAAGGGCGATCTTAACATTGATGCAGAAGTCCTTGGTGATATCGGGGGGTGGTTTAGCCCCATCGTGGGGAAGAGGTGGAGATATAAGTTGCGGTGAGCTGAAATAACGGTTCGGCCCTGCCAGGCTAATGTACGCGCATGAACGAGCTCAAGTATCATCCCTAGGTTTCGTGTGGCGTAGATGGCGGTCTGCTAGCCGTCCGCCGTTACATAGTATGTGTATAAAGAGTATGTAGTTCCTTATATGGGTCGGCAAGAGCCGAGAAGTACATTTAGCCCCATAAGGAGCAATTGTCACGGACGCGGTCGTGCTTCCATTGCTGCGCACTAGTGTAATAAGGATTAGTCGTTGACATGGTTCGATAAAGTGATCTGGGAGTGTTTGTTAGATCTCTAATGTTGCGCACATAGTGTATGCCACATGTAGATGAGGACAGAGCGTAATTTTCCCATCCGCAGCCAAGCCTTATGGCTCCCTAGGTTCACTCGAATCGACGGACTTTTCTTTATTTAGATAGGGATACACAGATATTCAGAGAATTGTAGATGAGTTGACTGGCGGTGTTGACGGAAACGCCAATCAGTATTAGTTCTCCGAACTCCGAACTAGCTGCGATCTTATTTAGAAAGATATATGCAGGCTACCTACATAGGTAGGTACTCAATGCCGCGGAGAAGCTCGAGCATGAAGGTTTACTGATCGGGAAGTGATGATATAAGTGATGATATAAGTGATATATGTAAGTGATGATATGATGCTCATCGGAACGGGTCTCGAAGAACTGCTGGCTTGGCTGTGCGACCTGTCAGAATTGCGTAAGCTACATAGGGGAATCGGAACCAGGCCGCAAGCGTTGCACTGCATTGAAGCATCCGTCGGACTTTTATTACATAGGCTCTTTTTATTGAAGGGCATCGCACACGCCCTCTTGTGTGCCCTGCGGAGCTAATGTGGATGCTGCTATATCATAGCCTAATAACGCTGACGTCGGGCATCGAGCAAAAAAGAAATACCTAGGTACTATTAAAGAGACTGAGAGAAAGAGAGAGAGGCATCACCGCTTTCTTGACAGTGCGTAACGATTTGCTCTAGGGGTGGCTAATGATAAGGATACTAAAAGAGGTATGTAGAATATACTAAAAAAATAATAATATGAAGAGAGATCAGACGAGCGCTTTGACTTTGGTCGAAACTTCAAATTTACGCTTTGACGCCTTGCCCTCGGCCTTTTTTAGCGGTTCCACTTTTTGAGATCGATAAAATGTCTAAGCGCGCGTCGGAACATTGAATCCAACAAGATAGTAGATGTACCTACGGATTTGAGATCTCGGTTGGTGCATATTGCGTGGTATGCTTATGTAATAGAAGTATTTAATACATGAGTTTTCACAGCGGATATAGAGGTACCCTCCCTTTCCATGTGTTTTCCCCGTGTATTCCGGGACCACTTTAAGTACCTCCTAGTGTATATATAGTCATCCACTATTAGTTTCTCTCTTGCCCCGCATGGTCGTTTCAAACTTTATGGAGCTACACGAGTACAACAAGGTTTCCAACGGGCGCCCATCTGTCAAAGAAAGGAACGTACGTTCGCCTCATGGTACGATTCCAAAAGAGAAGCCTGTTTTGATTAGGTACCTTGGCGAAGTGCTTCGAGAAGAATTCCTCCCCACATAGTTCATCGTCTCAAGAACAGTTTTCTTGTTAATTAGGTCCTCATGCCTTCTTACTAGGGACGGCGGTTCCGATCGTATGTAAGTCGGGAGATACCTAGGTACCTAACATTGGATGTACGGAATACATTGGATGTACATATGTAAAGCGGGAAACTCTCCGGCACCGACTGGGCGGGCACACATCCACAATGTTGCAGTAGTTCGCCCGTTCGACAAACCCACTTCGACGGCGGCTTATGCACGCTGACAGGTCGGTAATAATATGCGAACTCTTTGACTTCTATGTATATTCTTAGCCGAGTATATCCTATATGTTCTGGCTCCTTAGCCGAGCAGTCTGCTTAGCATTGATATTATTACCTACAACACTTTTGGCGAACCGATTTCGAGGAGCTCTAGACTTTGCATAGATCGGGTCTTTGCAGAATGGTAAGTAAATCTTCAAGGACCGCTTCGGAATCACCCATCACTTACCATTTTACTAGGTTCCTTTGACATCTCAATGTTACCTTTCGTCAGTGTCCTTGCTGTAGCAGTTGTATCCGTCATGTCCTTACCCGATCAATTTCCCAGATAACATGCTTTTTAATGCGAGTCAAACGTGCACGCGTTACATCTTGAACGTATTCGAGCTGACAGGGTGCCTTGGCGTTTCCAAAGCTCCGGTATGCGCGGCTTAGATACATAGGTACGTATGTTCTCGCTAGGCTTCAGCTCATACTATGTAGATTTCTAAGATCTCGTAGGTACCAGGAAAGCCATGTTGGAGGTAATAAGAGCTCCCGGATCGTTTCGAGCCCTTGATACAAAGGCGCCAGACTCCTGGTGTCAACTGCGACCCCTAGCAAGAGATCGGCGGCCACAAATGCAGCCCCGACCCTGTTCGGTAGATCAGTTCGGATGCCGGGCGAAAGAACTTTGGCGCCTCACTGTTCTAAGCCGAGAGTCTGTATTCGCAGCCTTGCAGTCACAATCGGTTCCGGCCAATCGCGGTGATAAGGAGTTGGAGCCTATTATGCTATGCTTCGTTCTTCCTGTCAGCCTTGGTCTTAATGTGATTTCACAGGGATCTATCTATGTAAAGAAACTATCTCGTGGGGGTCGCTATCACACGAGTTGAACCATATGAGGTAGGTAGGTATTGCGTTACCATTATTACACACTACCTACTCAAATTGATTTACCCATTACCGTTATTACCAAAGCGACTCAGTGAGTGCAAGACGAGGGTATGAAAATGCTTATTATTCGAATTGGCATCACACATTAGCTTCCTTGTAAAAGTGATCCTAACTCAAATCAGTATTTCGTTTGAATATTAAATATTACGTTTGCACAACTTGAGCAAGTCAAATAACAGGAGCAAAGACTGCCCCTCTATAATAGAGAAATAATTTCCGGCATTGATGCGAGCTTCGCCGACCTACCGGGCCGCGGCTTACGCTTTGGAACGCCCCGGTAGCACAAAGCTAATGTACATACCTCCCTAGCCTCAGGCAGCTTAGCCACGAAATATTCCCCAGTTCTCGGCCAAAACCCGCCCAAAGACAGGGGCCCCGCCTTACGTAGCTGCCACATGGACTCGGAATAGATGGAAGTTTGCTTTTTTCATTCCCTTCATTAATTCATTATGATTCAAGTTTTTACGATGCTATAAATAATCACCTCAGTCCTGATCTAGCAGCTACCATAAACCTATGGGATCAAAACGTTCTTAGGTGACGAATTTTATGAAGCTAAGCGGTAAATTCATGTCGCTATTTCATACGATGTCTCGGAGATACAAATATGATGAAAAGTAATGAAACGGACTTGAAAATTACCAGCCAATCTCCAGATTTATTTCATACATACATACAAGTACTTAGCCTAGCCTTGTGGTACGGCTGCTGCACGTGGAATCTAGATCGGCTCCTTAAATTGGTCTATTTATTCCAACAACGCCGGGGCTTTAAGCCATGCAGCTAACCCAGCGTTTTGCAACTTGAACGTTTTTAATTACTTACATCGATGCGTGTACGTACTTTATTTTTATAATTGTTCATTAACAACGAACACCGAATAAAATGACTTTTATTATGACATGATTATACGTATAAGATCGATATGTATCTTATACTATTGTCATCAATACGATGTTATAGTATTATAATTGACCCGAGTTGACTAAGCACCTACATACATATAAGTACGCTAATGGACGGGATACATGCATGCATCTAGCTCTATTATGTACATAGAGGCGTACCGGACCACACGTAACTTAAACTAGCCCGACCTAAAAGACGGCCGAAACGTGTCAATGTACCACATATGTACATGCGCGCAATATATTTTAAACCGGTTATCAAATTTGAATGCTGCAAGTACCTAAGCTGCTAAGGCATCTTATCTTCCCCCATAATTCTTTTTTCGTTTGTTCAATCGACATATCATATTAGTAGACAACCGCCTCATCATGAAGTGGAACCTTGCTAGCACTTTGAACGAACGCCATCTTCTCGCAGGGCTGCATCATTAAGCAATAAAAGAAAAATCAAGAGTACCGTACCAATGTAGCTACGTACACTAGTACGAGCCCCTTGCTCATCTTCTTGATCGGAGAACCTTGAGGATTTTCTTTCCTTTTTCCTTGCAACCTTCTTCTCTATTTGTCTTCATCTTTTCCTATCCCGTCACAACCAGGCCTATACAAAAAGTAATATGTGCCACGGTCAACCTTCTTGGGATTAACCGACCTACCTACCCATTATGTACCTCTTACAGTACATATTCCTGAAGCTCCCCCCGCTCTACTCTCCCTGCCCCTCCTGAGTCCTGGGTCCTGGACCACTATTTTTTCCCTCCGTTCAGGGATGATATCTCTCTCCAAGCTTTTCTCCTTAGCCCTAGTCGAAGTCCGACCATGCTTCATCGATCGTCTGATGGAGCTAGATTTGCTTAGGCCCCGTTCGTCGTCACACATACTTCACTCTACTCGCCGTGACTGTCGATAGTTGACCTGGGTTTTGAGACGTGTTGTGCAAGTGCCCTCTCTGTCAGTGCTCTCAGACATGGATAATCTCTTTTTTTCTTCTTGACCCATGTCATCTTCTCTCTCATGGGTCCCTCTCCCGGGCTCCAGATTTTATATTCCTTTCTCTGGTACTGCTGGTACCGTGTTCATTATCGTCCTATCAGCCTGTCCCACTGAGAGTGGTGTTGAGTTCGCCTCGAGTTATGCCTAATTTGTATACGGACTTACACTCACACCCTCTCGTACTCTCTCTTACACTCGTCGTACATATAATATCACTCCCGCACGTGTGTACTACGCATACACAGGGACCAGGCTGGCCACACCTTAATAATAATAGTAACTGTCATTTATTAATGTCTAAACACATCTTACAAGGTAGCTTGTACGACTAATTGCTTCTGGAAAGCAACTCGGCCTCGCATATCTCCACACTCCATATATAGAAATATATAAGCTTGACATGCTGTCACGATCTCTTTCCGAGGCCGTCATAGAACTCTACCACTACAATTCTTACCCACAAAGCTTAAACCACGTTATAACCAGAACCTACTCTCACATCTAAAAACCTTCCTAAGTCGCTATATAGCTACTATCCTATCCATAAGAGATAGGCAACGGTGAAAGGTGTGTACAACCCATCAAATCTCATTATGAGATAACTCTTACTGATGATGGATGCTTATTTAGGTGACATTACACAGAGACATACATACTCATAAACCCACTATATATCACCTCTAATCGTCATCATGTGTGACTTCACAAAGAACTACTACGTCTACACATCGTGTCTTGACCCAGGCGCACACTTTTTCCGCACGACCATAGATGGCAGCCGGAAGCATGCCTGCCCGAAAGGCCCGCATGAGCGCTACATTGTCCAACCCGGCCAATGTCCATTATGCGGATAAGGACTCGAACGCTATATTCATTCACCGATTGGACGATCGCGATGTTAGGATCCGGCTAGTTGTCGCCAATAGCCGTATTTAGATCAGGTGCATATTCTATCAGCAATCTTGGACACCATAATGTGTAAATTTCTCTCTTGTCACACTTCGATATCTAAGATTCATTCCCTCGGCCCTTTTAGCTTGATAGAGTTGTGGGAAGGGATCAACAAACCGGATGGCCACCCCGAATTTCAACCATCCGATGGGATTGATTGGGCGGGTTTGGGTTACTGTTACGAGAGGAAACGTACTTTCTGTACAACGTTGAGGTCGGCTACCGCATTATGGTGTTAGTAAATGGGTCCAGCTTAGAACAGGGCGCGGGACCGGACCGCAGAGAACGACAAGGCCTAGAGGCGTTCCCGGACGAAAGAGCTCTACGAGCCACTCTACAGATGAGAGATAAAGAAGATGATTGGATGGGCTCGCATCATTGTCTTGGCGGGGGTTGCTGTGCGGCGCAAGGGTTATCAAGAGACTCTACTATAGTTGGGTGGCACTTCGAGACAGATGTGATGGCCCTTGGAGCATCACAGGTAGTGGCATACAGATTCCTGCGGGACCGCATCCATCCCATGGATATATGATCCACACTCGTACCAAGGGTACTTGGAAAGGATTCTTTATTCGGTCGCAACTTCTTAACTCTTCGGTAATGGAGGGCTCGATGTCATAGGTATCAATGCTAATATATGTATATATGCCCCTTCTTTAAGACATTATATCCATAGCATCAACAACTGCTAGCGAGACATTACATCAACAATAGAGGGTTTTCCAAAAGGTGCATGTTAGCGTAAATATTCACATTTGTAACTCACTGGCCCATCATCGAAAAATTTTAAATTCTTGGGTCGGTTATATTATTCGAGATATACACCCATTATATTCGACACTAGGTCCATGAGAGTATAAACCCGCAGCTAGTGCCTACTTACTATCAAAGCGAGGGTGGAGTGAAGTTATAGGAGTTGGCTCACATGATTTTAATGATCATCCAGATATGGCAAAGTCGACGAATATGGCGTGTGACTGCGGTATAATAGATCGCAAATATACCCCCTGATTGCGCCTTTGCCAGGGAAATAAGCCCGCTACCACCCAATCGCCGCTATCTAAACATGGGGATAGTAGATCTGGTCGATAACCTACCTATATAGGTCCTTTATATAGAAACCCTCCGTAGCTGTGACCAGATATAGCACCGGCATGTAAGCCATCATCTTCGCCAATCTCACTCCGCAGCGACCGCCGATATACAAGCCGAATCGCCATAATCCCATCCCTTTATCAAGCTGAGTTGTATTTTTAACGTAATCAAGCCTGTATGTTGGTGGACACTTTCGGAGAAGAAAGTAAGGGATGGTGAGGTAAAACGATGTCCATATAGCTAGTAGGCTTATAACAATGTTCTAGGCAGGACTAATAATATAAGGGCTTACGAAGGAAGCACGGCTAACATGATTCGATATAAAAGGTGAGGTACTTATTCGTAAGCTGCACGTCCATAATCCGCTCGACAACTCCCCACCTTTTCCGTTAGAAGGTAAACGTGGTACAGATGCCCGTGTGGTAAGCAGGCTCCATCTGTCGATGGTAAGCTACAGACTGACTGACCTTGCGCTACTACACCGACTTATGTACCAAGCTTGCACAGGGCTCCCTTAACACTAGGTTCCACATGTCCGGTTAGATTATGAAGCTACGCTCCGCTCCCGTAGCAACAGCTCGGACGGGAGGCGGAGCCCATTGCGTTCTTAATCGCTGGGGACATGATAGGAGATAGGCGCTTAGATCCAGAGGCACCCAGGGACCGATACTCCTAAGACAGTTAGGACAATGAGGAGATGGCCTTAGTAACAGGGCTGGAAATATACACTTAGATAGGTACATGTACGACACTACCCCTATAATGGATAGAAGACCATGGATGAGATATCTCGATGGGGGACTACCTACCCCATAGCATCATACATAGTACACGACTCATCGAGATATGAAGAAGCTTTGGAGTATGACTTATTACGTGCATGACATCTCGTTGATCATCACCGGCAGCCTATCCCTACTAGGCGTAAGATAAGCAGCCACGGTAAGCTTCTCCAGATTTTCAAGTTACCCAACGTGAGTGGCACAAACAACGGCTGTGAATGCCGAAATACCGTATAGCCGTGCTGCCTGCACCAACCTTACCGTCGGCTTAACAACTTCGTACCTAAGCAGGGGGAAATATCACCAATGCTTTCGTCGAGGTTGTGAGCCAGAGCCCCTAGAACCGACCGCGACTAGACGGCGCGCACACACCTCTGATGTGCTAGGTTATGCACAGATGCAAGCTAATGATGCATCCACGAGAGGCTGTCAACCATATCTGGTAAGATATCGGGAACCGACAGGCACGATGCCGTACGCAGAAAAGGGGACGGCCCAGGCTGTAACTGGCACCCTAGCCTTTACATCCCGTCCCGTCCCAAAACGAAGCAGCGCTGTCCTGTTTTGGTAGCGAGCCGCTGCGGACGGACCTCGTTACTACTACGTAGCACGCACGTAGACGTCGCACCCCGAAATCGTGCAGCGTTGATTAACGAGCCGAGAGAGATCTCAACATGAGCTAGGTACTGCAAGATATCTGTTTCATCATGCAAGTAGCGGACACAAGACAGATTGCCGTACCAATACCATAATAATAGAACGGCAGAGACGAAACCGCATATTCTTCTTCTCCCTTTTCTTCTCTATTCGCGGACCAGTCTAGAAGGTTAAAGCTTGGCTGTCACACGGGCTCTCCAACGCGAGTTGTTTACCTAGGTACCTAAGATAGAATGGTGGTGATATATCACATTGGCGGATAGACGGGACTGACAATTATTAATTATTTCTCTTCTGGGCTCTCTCCTGCTTCAGACCCTTGACCAACACTGCAGTTGGTGTCAAAGACACAAGAATGGCGGCAGGATCCCCCAGCCCAGCCACCGAAAAGAGGGAATTGAGGAGAAAGTGATAACGGAAAAAACCAGTACCGAGGGTGGTTGTCCTGCCACCGCTATACATACCTAATACGCTCATGAGGCTATATAGGGGGTGCTATAATGGACCGTGCGCATACGCACGACCGAACGGGATTTTTCTCGTTCGAATCAAGTTAGATTCCTTATTCCTTGCCTAGATCAGGTAGGTAGGTACAAAGTTACCTACCTCCTAGCAAAGCTGGTCCGCGTTTAGGTCCGCACTGTGACATTCCGCTTCTATCACTTGCATACTCCTACCCACAGCTTAACTATTCTGGGACCAGGTGTACCTACCGAGACTAGTATGAACGGAGAATACTTTATCGAAAAGCAACGTACCTATCTCGTGCTGAGTCCATGCTGTTATCTAGTTTAACGGAAATAAAATAAAACATGAGAAAAACATTTACATGACTTGAGTCTATAACTGCCCGGGAGTATCAACAAAAGGCATATTAAAGACGTGGGCTCATAAATGCAGAATTAACTTATCTCCTTTTTATACACCTAAATAAGTGACGAGCCAGATATCAATACCACCTCGAAATATAGTCTCAGCCTCGTATTTATGTTACAAAATTTACCTAGACAAGACAATTATATCCCATTGTATACCTAATATACACCACTCGCCGACCATTATGAGATTACCGGAGTCTACTTCAGGGACTGCAAGTACATCTAATTAGAGCCACAACCACCACACCGTCGCCTAAGGCTGAAACTGTGCTTGCTAGCTCCTTATCCGCAAGCCAATTCTTGTGGGTGAGATGTCCTCTGGAGAACCCTGCAGGGTATGGGTACAGCCGAGAGATCTCAATATGAGCTTCTATACATATCTTGTGAGTTGCTACCTAGCTACCTGTCTTATCCGCTTGCGCCATCATGTGTTGTACAACACTACGACCATCGACACGTGGGTTAGGTACCTAAGACATCGGGTCCACCTCCTAACCAAGATCTTGTGAAGCTCCCCAGCAGGGTTTTATCAGGATGTATCGAATACCTACATGACTTCTCTGTTCTGTTATAACCCCCCTAGTCTCCTATACATAGGCTCGCACGAGGGACCGACAATAAGCAGTGGCTGGTATGCAGTAATCCAAAAAGGAATCTACCTAGTCCTCAGGCTCGTGTCAAGGTACCCCAAGTTGTTCCCTGTAAGAGCAATTGATAATTCAGATACCGAGAATATCAATGGAGAGAGAAGATTTTGGAGACGGGTATCTGCACCACACAGACACAATGGACACCTATCTTACTGGATTCGATTACTCAGTGGATCTTCATTACCCCTTTTTTGCTGCAGGAAGCAGACAAATGAGTACAATCAAGCAGCTAGGAAAAAGTATCTCACATTTTTACGCCAGTTCTAAATTGCTTCTCGTAAAATGTCTAAACACTTAATCTCACCAGGCTGGGGCCGTTATCAGAATATATTTTCAAGTGTCTCGTAACGTTAAGCAAGCCAAAAGGCGGTGGACATTGTCCATCCTTTAAAATATCAGGGGCTGGAAAAGTTTTCGGGAGGGCCACGACTTTTATGACAGGTCATTGAGAAACGAATATATCCAAATAAGCGACGATTACACTTCCTAGAGCTGTGCCTTTGAGACTTAATATTCGTAAACACACGTCGGCATCGAGGAGAAATATTTCAGAAACATGTAAAAATTCACCGCCTATTACGCTATAATTCGTTGCTCGGCAATACTTCATAGCCTCACGTTAAGTCACTTACGTACGAGAACGAAGCAATCAACAAGAGGAGGAACCTTTCGATAACTATTACCTACACCCGCTATTGCTTGGTTAACTCGACAATCTAAAGCTTTACACACGACTACTCGGCCGGCAACAGCATCTGATAGGTCCGACCGTCGTATCGCTATACTCGATAACAAAGGCTAAAATAACAAGACGAAAAAACTGCTACAACCTGAGTAGGTAAAGGACTCCCACGATACTGAAATTTACCCTCGAGAAAAAAAAGGAGATAGCAATCTATATGATAAAAATAGAGCGAGGCTTCCAGAAAATACCGAGCTGATGCGAGCACTAGATATTATAGCCTATACCGAGAGTCCGAGATGAAACCCAACTTGTCGAGGGGGGACGAATATTATCGATGTATACAGCATCATGAAGAGAATGAATGAGCCGACGAGACTATAAGGTTCGATCGATGGGGCTCGCAAGGATCGACTATCAAAATTCTCTCGAACCCATCTTTCAGCAGTATCATTAGAAGCATACTTTGATCATTCATTAAGAGGCAGGGGGCGATCGACACCCCAGATATTTACCGGGTGTTCTATTCTCGGGCGCGGAATCGACTTTTCTTTAAACTCGGACTACGATATCGACAGGTAGCAAGCTGTGAATATGCGATGAAATTTCTAACCTACGACAAATTGCTTTAAATTGGGAGAATCTAATAGGTATACCGTTCGACGGTTACATGGGTGGGGGAAGTGCTGCCTACGCGACGACAGCGACTACCGATCGCAGAATTCCCGACGAGAACGAAGTATAGGTACGTAAGGATGGAGTGACGCTATTTACATGCGTAAGGGCAATATATCGAAGATGAGACACCCCGAGTAAGAGAGTAAGAGAGAGAAGTCAGCTGGCGCAGAAGCGTCGTCGACGAGCGAACTAGTAGCCATATCCATTATCTCGGATACCTACACCGAGCATGATAAGCGTCTGGAAACTTTACGCGATGAGAAGAAGAATGGCGCTTCGGCGAACTTCTCTGCTTCGCCTAGTTGCTGCTCGGATTTAAAGCATATGTAGGCCGGGAAGATCTCGTGCGCTATGCGATAGGGATTCGATATTATTAGTGACAGTCCCTCTATACTCTACACCGAAAGAGTCAGAACGCCTATCGCAGACTGATATACAGTCGGTACTCTGATACCTTATTATTCTCGTTGCCTTTACCTATTTCTCACGCACAGATCTGCCCTATCTGACAGATTGTTCGATGGGGTAGGTATATTACCTATTATCTAGGAAAACCACCCTGCTCATGTCCCTGATTCTCCCAAGATCGCCCTCGAGATTCTCGAAGCCAAGCCCGAGAGGATCATCCGTAGCGAATTGTGCTCTATCACCTCCCGACTGGTCTGGTGGGGAAGAGCCAAATGCACTCGGCGAGAAAATATCCAAGTTTCCTTGCTCGGGGGGAAGTGGCTTCGGTCGATGGTGCCCCTTCAATATCTCCTGGACTCGGCCGAGAACTCGGCAGAAGGACACATTTCCCCATTGTTTAATAACATGATACTGTACATGGTACCTAAGGCGGTAATCGATCTTGAACTGCTTTACGTCTAGCTCTGCCAAGAATTGACGCTGAGCTGCCCCCTGAATAGCCCCCCTCCTTTTTACCTTAGAGATAGATAGCCCCCAGAATGCCTTTGTTTTCGAATACGTTTACAACATACATGCCACGATTCGTACAGGGTACTGATAGCTGTGATACATTAGGCAAGCTGTGACTGAGAGACTCGGGCCTCGATATATACCTATTAGTAAGATCACCACAGTAAACTCGCTCTATCAATGTCACTTGTATTTTAGGCGTTGGATTTTCTAGATATAGTTAATTATAAAGTAACGCGAGAGATAGATAGCCTCATCGCCACGCTTACCCCCACATATGTACCAAACCCCCATGCAGCAAATGGGAACTATGCAATAGGTAGGACAGCACCACCTTGAGAGTTTCAATATATTAGTAAACTCCTTGGTGTTACCAACGTTGCAGCCGGTGAGAGGTTATGAGCCGCAAAATGGCGTCAAAGGCGCATAGTATTATCTCTCTTGTATAGGTAGGTACTTACCTAAATCTTCTCAATATTTGGGGTCGAAATCCATTCCTTAAAATAGCCTGGTGAGCTCTTCTTTCAAGTATCCCCAGGGCCATAAATACCTAGTTTCAGCGAACCTAGAACGTGGGATAGAATTATTAAATATCCAACTCACTACTAACACCACGGTTCTTAACACGATCTTGTAAACTTCACGTTAAGCACCCCTTATGAAGTCAGACTGTATCAGCCCAACATAGTTAAGCGATTCCCAGCCGTCACCGATGGCGGGTTCATCTGAATCAGCTGAGCAGCGGGAGGGGACGCGTTCTGTTCGGATTCCAGATTTGTTTTCTTCTATAATGTCTCCCAAACCAGTGCTTAACCCAAACTATGCCAAGGTCAAAGCTGAAGGCGATGAATGGATTGCAAGGTAACTGCTTCTATCCGAATACACAGAGACGGCGTTATAACTAATGTTCTTTAAGGATTATGAAAATGGACGAGAAAACAAGCGCCAGGAACAAAAGAGTAGACTTCTGCTATCTTGGTGCTTTATGGGCGCCAGATGCTGATGAAGAATCGTTACGGGTGTTACTTGATTGGTGCCACTGGGTTAGTCCCCTTTTACCCATCTCTATAGCGTCTTACATCAAAAACATGTTTCCTATGAAAGTAACTAAGGTACACTGACGAATGGTACATAGGTATTCTTATTTGATGATCGTATGCGAAATAATCGATCCTGCCCTGAGGCTTGCTAACAGCCCCTTTACTATAGAGTTCGATGAAGGTCACTTGAAGGATGATCCCGTTGCAGCGCAGGAAGAGATAAAGGAGACCATGGCGATCATGGAGGAAGATGTGCAGCTAATAGAGCCGCACGTAAACCCACTCAGATACGTCTTTCAGCTCTGCTGGTTGTGGCTAAAACAAAGGGTATCCCTAGGTATGTATCGGGCAGAGCGACTTGGCCTAGGCTTGCGATTAATCGAGAAGCAGAATTGCGGCAGCAGTATAAGGAGCAACACAAGGAATACTTCGATCAGATAGTAGTACAAGTCCAACAAGCAGCCAAGGGAGAGGTCCTACGCCGTGATGTACAGACATATATTGAGGTCCGTAGGGGGAGTATTGGGGTCACCCCTGCTATCTCTATAATTCGATGCATCGAAGGCGTCGAGTTGCCAGAAATGGTTGTCTCCCATAGCTCTCTGCAAGAATGCCGTCGATTATCGTCTGAGCTTGTATTTATGTAAGTGCAGAATAACCCCAGGATTAATCATACGGCTAACGAAAAGGCTAAGGGTCAATGATATCATATCATACCGTAAGGATCTAGTATGTGACCCTACCAAAGTGAACTGATGACTCCCATAAGCTGATTATTCCTTAAGGAGTTGAGTGTCGACCATAATTTAATCCCGCTCCTTGTGG
This sequence comes from Daldinia vernicosa, assembly GCF_022497035.1. NCBI lineage: Eukaryota > Fungi > Ascomycota > Sordariomycetes > Xylariales > Hypoxylaceae > Daldinia > Daldinia vernicosa. The sequence goes on from NW_025953930.1 coordinate 66,726, forward strand.
AGCAGGGCATGTCTGTCCAACAGTCTATCGACAAAATCGGTGCCATGATTGACGACTGTTACAAACGTTGGTACACCGCGCTTGCTGAACTGCCTTCCTATGGCGAAAAGGTAGATAGGGAAGTACTCCTTTTTATCGAGATTTGTCGTAATGTTGCCCTTGGTAATTTGTACTGGAGGTAAGTTTGCTACAAACCAGAAATAAGATAATAGAATGGCGAAATTTTACTAAACTGCCTACCCACCAGCTTCAAGACAGCTCGATATCTTGACTCAGAGGAGGGCCAGAATGTACACGAGACGCGAATACTATATCTTCCCTATTAAAGGGGACTTTTCCCTTGAGCAAGGAGTTATTCGCGGCCCCCGTTCCCTACTTTGTTGCTGCTCGCCGCGCCAAGTTTTAATGGAACGAGAGCGTCATTGAAGGATGGCTGGCAAGGTATCCGAACTGGTAAATATCGCACTGGCGTTAAACCCCAGAGACAACAACGAGCTCTGTATTGTTGGGAATCACTGCAGGGCTATCAACTAGCCCTCTATTTATACATTCTTTTAGCAACTAGTTAGTGAGAATTTATTTTTCAACTTACTCAACCGACTGTTATTAACAGGTACCTACCTAGGTATCTAAAGAGGTTGTAGAGCGTCAAGCCTCGCAAACTCAGCCCCGAGCAGGGCGCGAACGCACCTCGGGAAACCGAAACTAGAACTGCTGCTTCCTACAGCAAAACTCATCTCCTTTCGTAACTATTTGTATTTGTATCTGGATCCTGGCTTGCTCCCCCGTAAAGGGATCAACTACGAACACCCACAATGCCGAGCACGAGCCCAAAAGGCGGGGCGAACGGAAACGGGCTGAATATAGTATGCCTTGCTACCTTACAGATAATTTTCCTGCCTTATAAAAAGCAGTAAATATCAAAGGAATAAGTGTACGCATCTGTTTAAAGCTTCTTTATTACTTAGGTTTCGAGGGTGTTGAGAGTATTGTCCAGCCGTATAGTAGCAGTAAATTCGGGCTATTGTAGGAGTGCTCTCTAGTTTGATAGGGGGTAGGTTACTAATATAATACTAATAATTATAAAAATAATAAAAGTAGTATAGAAACATGGTGTGGTGTAAACCTTAGGCTTTTGTGTTGCCCGGGGGTAACCTCTAGTCCAATATATAGGTACATACCTACCTATGTAGTAGCCCAGTTTGTGCTTCACGTCTAAGCTTTCAAACCAACCCCCTTAATCATCACAACCGCGAAGTCTCAAAGCTCTGACATAGCCTTGGTCCGACATTTATAAAGCATAGGTACCTACCTACCTACCTAGGTACCTAACTAGTTCTACGAGAAGAGAAAGGTGGATTACGGGTCAACCAGAATCGAGGTAGAAAATATCCTCGCTTTAAACATTCGTTAGTAACTAATATTTATCACGGGCTCCCTCTGTTACAAGACTTGTTAACTAAATACAAACTATCTTTTTTATATTCCTAAAATCTACTTGCCAACTTATGTCCTTACGCACTCTCCATCTTCCTAACTCTCCTCTCAACCCCCTCCTCAAACTCACTCACTCCCCCCTCCAAGACACTCATCGCTCCCGCTCTCAACCTACAAACCAACCTCCTCCTCCTCCTCCTCCTCCCCATACCCCCCACCGCCTCTCCCGAACCCCCACCCCTATCCTCCTCCTCCTCCCCATCATCTCCCGCAATCCCCTCCACCACACCCCTCACAAACCACCGATCGTGACTAACCAGCACAACCGCGCCCTCCCAGTCCCGCAGCGCCTCCCGCAGCGCCGCCACCGTCTCGTAGTCGAGATGCGTAGTCGCCTCGTCCAGGACCAGGCAGTGCGGCCGCCGGCGCAAGATCCGCGCGAGTTCCAGCCGCACGAGCTGCCCGCCCGAAAGCCGGCGCACGGGTACCTCCGAGGCCAGGCGACCCGGCAAGCCGAGGGAGCCCAAGAGACCTCTTATCTCGCCTTCGCCCAGCCCGTCGTCGTCATTTTCCCCTTCCCACATTAACAGGCCCAGAGCCGTCATCTCCGGATCCGCCTGCCCCGTCGTCTGCAGCAGCAGCGCCTCGACCGCGTGCTGCGCGTAGTACCCCAGTTTCAGCCGGGGGTGCTTGGTCGCGGCCCCGGACGACGGCCGCGCTTCTTCGACTAGGAGCTTGATGAGCGTGGACTTGCCGCTGCCGTTGAGGCCGAGGACGCCGATGCGGTCGCCCATGCTGACGGATAGATTAATGTCTTTTAGCACGGCGGGCGCTTTTGCGTCCCGTGAGTATCGGAAGGAGACCTTCTCCAGGGATATCAGGGCTCCGGGAAACCGGAGCTCGGACGGGTCGGGCAGCGCGAAACGGACGGGACGCTCGTTCTGCGGGATGTCGATCTCCGCGCGCGCGGTAAGGTGGTATCCGACCAAGTCCCGGTTGAGCTTGAAACGGCCGCCCTTCGCATTGACTTCCATCCCCCACCTATCGTCTAGCTTTTTCTGGCGGGACTTAGCCTGGCGGATCTTATTCTGGTCGTCCTTGGCCTTGCCCTCGCGCATGTTACGCCGGATCGTCTGCTGGATGTGCTCCTTCTGCTTATCCTGCGCCTCCTTCATCTTCGTCAGATACGCCTTCTTCTCGGCGCGCGAGGCCTCGTATGCCGGCAGGTCGCCGTGGAAGTACGTTAGGTCCTTGTCCTTGATGATGAGGAGATCCGTGCACAGGGAGATGAAGTCGCGGTCGTGGGAGACGAGGATTAAGGTGGGTGGATCGGACGACTCGGCTAATGCTGTGAGGTGGCGCTGCAGCCAGATGATTCCGAGGAGGTCGAGGAAGTTTGTTGGTTCGTCGAGGATTAAGATGTCTGTGTCTTGTAGTAATGCGGCTGCCAAGGCTGTCCGCATTTTCCACCCGCCGGATAAGCTTGAAACGCGTTGCGCCATGCGGGATTCTGTAAAGCCGAGACCTGTAAGGATCTTCTTTGCCTTTGACTCGGTTTCTGCTAGCTTTGACGGCTCGACTTGGAGCTGGAGGTCGGCCAGCATATCGGCAGCTTCGCTTGTCTCCTTTGCGAGCGTCTCGGGTGAGATATCCTTATCTTCTTGTTCATATCTGAGTTGTCTGTCAGCAATATGCCATGTAGTTGTGCGTGTAAAGATGGTAATACTCCGACTGGAATTCGGCAACTTTCTTCTCCATGGCGATTAGAGCTTTTCGGGCCTGCATACCTCTCGCACCGCTACGAAGCCTTGCGTCTTTGTCCTTAAGGAACAATTCTTTTTGAAGGCGTCCGTGGTGGACTTTCCGAAAGGCTCTCAGAGCGCCAAAGGGGTCACCGCCATCGACACCTCTTGATAAAACTATGGCTGATTAGCTGGAGGACTTATAAGTCTAGGATGGGATACGGACTATTGATTTCTTTTTGCACCTCCTGCTTAGCAGTGGCTCGCTCAATAACTTCCTCTAGTACTTCTGGGCCCTCGCCTTCACTAGAAGCAGGAGCCGGGCCTTCGTCAGCGTTGACATCTCCAACGTCAGTCTGCTGGAGGATAGTTATGCGGGTCTCTTCTGGTATGCCCGGTATGAGCTTTTCCGCCACCGCCTTTAATAGGGCTGTAATAGACTTATTAGCTACAATTCTCTCATAACCTAGGTAACTATAGCTTCATTTAGTTACATTAAACTTACTTGATTTCCCAGTACCATTCCTTCCGATCAAAGCATACCGCTGGCCAGCTTTGAGTCTTAACTTAGCATTGTTAAGGATCTCGGTACCCTCGCTCTTTGCCTTGGCCTTGCCTTTGGCGCCGGGCTTGGATCCTGATTTGACAATTATATTTAGTCCTTCGATATCTAACTATTATCATTTCTGTTAGAAATATTACCATCTGGGGAAAATAAGTAGTATAACTACCTCGCGATAGTTAGGGGTCCCGATGTTGAAGCGAGTTTGTTTAGAGGTGCACACAATAGTCGCAACGCTCTCAGCTTCCATAGACGTCATGTTGGCGACAGTATATCAAATGCCTTGATTAACAATAAACGATATAAATTTGATAAGTCTTTATTGAAAAGGGGAATGGAACTGATATATACCGTAGTATAAATCTTTAAGCCGCATTACATAATGAGCCTTCGGTGCTTATACCATATATACGATGGCGTTGAAATGCGTTCTTGGCTGCAGTAGCGCCGATGATTCATTCTGTTTCATTGATGAACACCCTGTGATTGGTTGGACTCGAAGTAATGACTCAGGCCGGCGTATACGTACCACGTAGCTGCGCTGTAGTCTTGTTACCAGGTAGGTAGGTAGGTAGTTGGGACTACGCGTATTCTCTGGGCTCTCTTTTTAGCTATTAATTATGTCGATAGATGTGGACTCGGCATCTACCTAACCAGTGACTTATCCACCACAACCCGCAAGTGAGGTCTATCGTCCGTCTTGACGGTCATAGAACCACCCTGAGGCAATTCCACAATAGTACCATCGATACAGACCTTGCGCCATCTAGCGTCTTCCTCTAGAGTAGTGATCTTAACCAAGCCAGTCTCTTCGTACCCAACTCCTTCCTCCTTACCATCCTCCGTAGTCCACCTCATACCGATATGCTTCCCCTCGTTATACGCCTGCGTCATGATCTCCATAGTCTTCTCTCCACTAACAGCACCGAAATGAACAAGCCTTAATTTGCCATCTAGGGGCTCGCTAGCTGGAGATATGACGAAGGTTTTCTCTAGATTGGATACCATTGTAGCTAGGATATATGCGTGTCGGTCCCGGTCCAGCTTCCGTACATTGGATCCATCTCTTCCGGAGAGTTCCACGACGGCATTATACGCGTGGCTCTCCTTAAGTAACTGCTGTGCAACCATGCCGAAGCGCTTAGCGCCATGCTTTCGGTACTCCGGCGTGTCGCTCTCCCAGACCAGCTGGCTGTGGAAGCCGTAGCTTGCTACGATGGCACCATAGAGATGAGACACGGCGTCGGCATGGCTTTCAACTTCTGCGGCCGTGTTGGAGTCCTCCACTGGCTGAGGGCTCTTGTAAGTTATAATACGAGAGCCTGGTGAGAACTCTGCCTTGAAAGAAGGTAACGCCGCCGCTCGACCGTTGAATAAAGTGCGCAAGCCCTGGACCAGACTAGACGGCGCGGGAAACCTTGACGTCGCGCTGGCTGACTTGTGAAGGGAGTGGAAAAGTGCATTCCCTGTACCCAACGGGAGTACCGCAATCAAGGGCAGACGCTCTTCCGAATTGTGCCCCTCCCCCTCTACCGACACTAAACCATTAAGCATATCAATGATACCCCCATCACCGCTAAGCAGCACCACGGTATGCTGCACCCCATCTTCATCCTCGCGACTAATCTCTCGTGCGAACTCGCGTATGCTATCAGCACTCTGAGTAACAACCAGATTGTGCGGATTCGGCTCAGGTCTTTCTATCGAGTTCATGCTCGGATCCGAAGGATACACCTCGCCCCCCGGTAAAAGCCGGCAGAGGACCCTGTTATAAAAGTCCAGCGCAAGGCCCGTCCCAGACCCGGCCGACACCACAACATGAATGCGCCGCGACGGACTGCTTTGTAAATAGTCCGGAAGACCCTCGATTAAAAATTCATCTAGGAACGGCTGCGGTATGCTAGAGATTTGAGATTGAAGTAGCCTGAAGATTGTACCCTGGTCTCCGGCTTCTTCTACTAAGCCGAATACATCGTATAAATTAGAATCCTTCGGCGCTTCAGGGTGTCTTGAAATGAATACGATCTCCTCAGCCTTGAAAATATTATCAAGGGTATTGCCTACTTCGGGTTGACTGGCATCAGCAGAAACGCCACTGGGTTTAGTAGACATATTTCGCGCGGTACGCAACCAAATGCTATTTATAGATACCCAAAATATATCATGAAGTTGTAGCGCCGGTATCTCCTGTAGGTATCTGTTGTGGAGGAGTTGAGTAAGACATTAATGAGAGAGACCTACTTCTAAAAGCGCGAAGGCGGCAAGATCCGGCTTAGTAAGAAAATGCAAGGCTCGTGAGGAGCAAACTAGATAGAGCAAACCAGATATCCGGAAGCCTTCATGATGTGCTGCATTAGTCTCATTGCACAATCCCCGTTTTAGGCTATGCAAGGCGTTTTGATTGACTCCGACGGAGTGGCTACTTAGGTAAGTATAGTGGGACTCGTACTCCCCTATTTTTTTGTGGTACATACCTACCTAGGTACCTATTTTTTGCTTCACAGGTATATGTAGTAAACGAGGAAGAGGGAAATAAAGGGGTATCATTGACCGATCCAGAATCGGTCGTGGTATTGAACTTCAAACCTTCGTTCACTCCTTTCTACATCACTACTATCCACCATTAATGACCCTTCGCCTTGCTCTGAGGACCCCAATGCTCTCTGGGATTTGTCTGATATCTAACGAGGCCTTTTTTAGATACGTCTCGTCCAAGTTTCTGATCAAAGACAACCTTTAAGTTATCGATCGTTTCGCGCTCTGCATCCTTTGCAGGATCTTCCTTCGGAGTCTCGTCCGTCTTGCCTAATCGGAGCAAGGTATACGCTGGAGTGTTCTCCTTAATTCTATCGACACGTACGGGAGCTTTTTCGCGAACCCATTCTCGCATGACATGCCAAATGACTGACCATGGCGCATTTGTCTTTATACTACCGCCCTTGCAATGACTACGAGTAACTTCATAGCCTAAAGACCGTAAAGCGCCCCTAAAACTATCCTCGTCGGGAGACATACAATGCAGAGTACCCGCTAGCTTCGCCGGGTGGAAATAAAACGGATAGTGTTCGATCGCAGCGAATTCGTCCTCCCTGTGACCCTCCATCCTATCTTCTGGAGGTGTAAGGAACTCTTCTAGTGCCGTCTGTAGCATTCCTTCTATCCGCGGCTTCGTGCCGTAGATCTCGTCGGAGGCGTTAGGAAGGTCATCCAAGATTTTCTTGATGAAATCTGGAGAATGTAACGGTCCGCCGTACATTGGGCCGCTGAGATGCATCTTTGAACCGCATTCTTTACAAAGCCGGTCGGTTGTTGGTGCCATAGCGAGTCCGTGTTTATAGAAGACGCCTTTCCCAGACGCATTAGGTGCCTTTCTGCTGCGTGCCAGGAACTGCGTTTCCCAGGCTCCGCATCCCTGGTCGCAGCTATACACGATCATAGTCTTCCCCGCAAGGAACTTGACCTCTGCCGGCGACTTCCTAACCTTGACGAAGATCCGGACATAGTAGTCAATCGATAGACTTAGCAGGGGCTCAATGGCTAGCCCATACCTCGCTGCTGTTGAAGCAAGGCCGTGCAGTATAAGGCGCAGCCCTACTTCGTGAGAGTGCCATCCTTTCGCGGGAATGCCGCCGTAAAGAGCAAACGTTTTCTCGGGATATCCATGTGACGCAAAGACGCCTGAATCTGTGCATGTAACACATAGCAAACCCCCATCGTCTCGTACGGCGTTAAGTGCTGCGTCGAAAAAGGTAGCAGCGGTCCCATATGGATCCAGATCGATCACATTGTATTTGTTATTTGGTTTGTTTGGTTTATTGCCGCCCTTCTTGTTTTTTCCTTTTTCTTCTGCGACTTCATAAGAGGTAAGTAAGGAGTACATATGCGCACGGGCGTCGCCCGATGTCGCGTTTACTTTGGATTCGACACCGTTATGCTCCGCATTTTGCTTGATAGCCTGGACGGCCGAGGGACTAAGATCATTTGCAGTAACTGATGTAACAAATGGTAACTCTTGAGCATATCGTAGAGCTCGAAGTCCCGTAGCCGACAGAGCATCGAGTATGGTAAACTTAGGTGTAGGTTGATTATTTCTTGCTTCGGTAGATTTCGTCTCTTGATCTTCAGTTGGCTGTAAGCTTTCGGCAGGTTGATCGGCATTAGGCACGTCGTCGCTGTTTCTGTGGATGTTTTCAGGATTCTCCTCTTGCGATCCTTTATCTTGACCATTTGGCGCGTCTGGAAGGGTTATATCTGCGTCGTCCGACTGAGCTCCGTTCTTAGTCGCATCGTCAGCTGTAGACGTAACGCCGTCTGCATTCTCGGTTACTTTCTCCTTCTTCGAGTTGCGACCACCAGTATCTGTCTTCTCACGTTTCCTTTTAGCTGCTTTTTCCGCATTTCCAGCTCGCCTCTTAGCAAATGCGTCCTCAGCATACGCTTTAATTGCGAGAACCGTCAAATCGCGATTGAACTGCTGAATGGGATTGTAGAAGACTTTTTGCTGTTCCTCGACGTTCGACTTCTTATCTGCGATATCTTTCGCCGAAAATGGTACTAGGATACGAGCTAGTCCCTCCTTAACTTCCGTAAACTCTTGGCCATCTTTCGTGATGATTGGAATATCGGTTGTCGCAGCCGAAGAACCGTTCTTAGTTTCCGAGGCCATGGTTCGTACAATTCGAAGACGATATGGTTTAAGAAGAAATCGATTTACATTCCGAAGCACTAATCGAGAGGACGCAATTGAGGGTGAAAAGAGCATACAATTGAGTTTTAGGATGGTGGTATTGGAAGACGAAACCAGGAATATCGGGGTTGCGCAAAGGTCATATAAGTCGCGAATAACTCCAATTACCTTTTTTTTCTGAGAAGGGTGGGGCCCCGGAGGGGTCTTAGCTGTTCTGCCGGGCGGTCAAAAGAGCTATACCTAGCTCATGCATGTACCTAGGTATGTACGACCGCCATATCCCTTCAACACTTCTTTCCTTCAGAAGGTAGGTAGGTATACGGGCATGACTAAACGGAATGTGTCGGTCAAACACAAAAATGGAAACAGCAATAAAGAAGGAAATATTCAATAGAAGGAACCTTACTTATTTCTGCATGAGTGCCATCATCTTTTTCTTGAACCTATCATCTCCAAGGAAGAGCTCGCTGCTTTTCTCTACCTTGTTCCTGTATTCCAACATATCAGATCTGCGCAGCTACTTCTACCAATATTCACAATTGTCATTATTATATTTATAGATACTATTTATCTAGGAAGTGCCTTGGACATAATGTCTGAGCTCCAGCGCCTACCTACCATACGAGAGAAGCTGACAGTAGCTCATCATTCCTCCTCAATCTTGACTACCGATTGAATAAGAACTCCTCGAAGGATAGCAAGCATCCTTTAAAGCCGCTTCCTAAAACAATCACACGTGAGGCAGTCGTAGCTTAAGAATCCCCTTGACAGGAGAAGTCCTGATTGGAAATGGCTTTCCCCTTAGGACATGTTAATTCTAAGATCTCACACTTGTGTTTTTTCTTTGAACCCATTCCATTCCATCTCATCTCATCTCATCTCATCTAGACTCTGAGAATGGCGTCTACAATTTATTCATCCAAGGATAATTCCAAGGATAATAACCCTCATCGTTCTCATATTCCACGCCTTAACATCGACGCGGCAATGGCCTCTCAGCCGCCATCAGCACCACCTTCTCCTAAACCAAACCCAAACAATAGCAATGGTAGTACTCCTCCAAAATCTAAGGACCCCGGAAAAGATACTTACCGCCTCCTCTCGCACAACGAGTGGGTTCAGTTCTGTCGAGGCGTTGGTGTATTCATGGATGATGAGAGCGAAGAGGTCATCCGTCCAACCAGTACGCTGTGGCCGCCGAAGGGGTTCAGAGATGGTTTGTACCGAGATGTTCTCACCGAAAAGACCAAGTTCACGTACTATTTTCATTCCGTGGATATTGTCAGTTGGCTCTTGATGCTTCTCCAGATTGCAATGGGTGCCGTCTTGACCGCTCTTGGATCAGTACCATCGAAGAACGGGACAGCAATCGTAAGTTATTTCTACAGTTATATCAATCTAACATAAGTCAACTAGTATGGCCTCTATCTATAGGCTACCCCCCTCATTCTCAGTCAGAATTCCCATAGCACTAAACCTTTTTTTTGTGAATAGACTACTATCGCTGCGGTCAACACCTGTGTCGGCGGAATTCTCGCCTTGCTACACAACAGTGGCCTGCCAGCCCGGTATCGTGCAGACAGGAATGAGTTCTATAAGCTCGAAGAACACATAAAATCTATCGTCGACACAGCCCTCGTGCCTGTCGATCAGGACATCAACGCGGCCCTCGCTGGCTGTTACGAGAAATTCCGCCACGCGAGACAGACTGTCCAAAACAATATTCCGGCTTCTTATACTACCTCCCCAACTAATGATAAGGCACCTAATGCTGGGATCTCGAAGGTGATTGAGCCTAAAAAATGAAGTCGGTGAAATCAGATCATTATATTGTTCGGCGACCAAACAGTTGCATCTTTTCCATCCTGGAAGCATGTTATTTTAAGGCGATCTGAATGTTCGATTGATGGATTCTTACAAGTACCGCATGTTAGCTTTTTGTTAGTCAGGTCGGGTTCAGTTCTTACGGAGGTGCGATAATGACTTCTATGTCCTACGGAGCGGAGCGCGTCAAGGGTTAGCGTTACAAATTTTATAAGTAGAAAGGTCCATTTTCGCTCAAGTATTAAGAGGTAAGAGGCACAACTAATAAAAGAGTAATAATTTAGACAAGAGTAACTTCTCAGTCTGTCGATTCTGCCCCTATCCGTGACTCGGAAATAAATATGACCTAAAATATAACTGCAGTAGCATTCCTTAGAGCGCGGAGTATAGTAATTACCTGGGAGAATGACTAAAGTCGAGGGATTGGTATGATTCCATGGATTAGTGGCGACATATGACGGTGTTGGGAGCCGCTTGAGTTATGTCTGGAATAAGGGTTGGTTTACGTACGTCTTACCCCTGACCAACAACACATACATCATTGATAGATTAGGCACCTTTTAATTATATCATTCATCTACAGCATACTTTACCTGTCTTTACTTACCGTACAGCCACATTTAGCTAGCGGGGCACCCATTCCCATGCACCCATGCACACGAAATCCACCACGTATCCCAAAAGCCTCATCACCAAGGTCACCGTCGCACCTCTCACCCCATTACCAGGCAACCACGCGGTACCTTCCGTACTCCAGTACCCCTCCCTCCACACCACACATATATCCCCCTTTCCGCTCCCCCAAGCACAATTGAGGACATACCTATCATCACGAACCATACGTGGATACAATTAGTTACTGAGCATCTTTAATGCATGCTTCCAAGTCCATGGGAAGTAATGCGTACCTAGGTAGATAACTCTTCAAGCATCTTTCATTCACATTTTCCTCGTATAGTATAGTATAGTATAGTATAATCGCCACCAGAAATATCATCATATTCGAACCAGATCTTTTTATTCTAGCTTTTTCGAAGCAAGCTCTAGGATCTAAAAGATAAATGTCTATGATAATCTTATCCATCCATACCCTGCATATACATGCTTCCACCTTCCCCTCAAAATTATTTTTCTTGGCATCTACTGTTAACGCAGTGCTGAGGCCGGCTGCTAAATAGCTGCGCAACCCTATACAAAAGGAGCCGGTCCTTAACACGATAAGAATAATGGTTTTTTTTTTCGACGCGTTTAACACTACGAAGGAAATTAATTATTTTACCCGTATTACAACGTGATAGGCGTTTTAACCTGGGAAAATATTATAAGTTATCGTCGTATTCGATTTTATATTTTTTCCCCGTAAAGAGATAAATTTTTCATTTTAACACCGGACACGAGGCCAATTGGCGAGGCAAATAAAAACGGCTTAAATAGTATATACTTTCGGGTTTAATTTATAAAATATATATAGAAATGTATAGCCTTACACGCTATATACCCCATAGGAGGCCTGGCATTTCGTGCCCCCCGGCGTTAAAAATACAACAACGACAACATATACATACTTCGCGCGATCATAATATATGCTACGTCGCAATCTACCATTTATCTGGACCGAAATGACTGCCATTAGGAACCGTGTTGTACGAGCAAGCCTGCCAGTCACAACCTTGTCTATACACATCCGTTCCCCACCAGCTGAACCCTTCCATCCAGCCTGGGTATATGAACCCGAAGAAGACAATAACAATCCCGAATGCCAAACCCGAATCCAACGCCGCGCTGAGAGTCATGGTGTATTTGGCCCACCATGCTGTTGCCCGGTTCTTGATCACGTAATTGAAGATATAACATACCACAGCCCAGACCGAGAAGTTAAGCCCGGTCGCCGGCGGGATCCAACTGAGAGACCCGAAGAGGACGGGTAAGTTAATCTTGCGAACAATGCTGGACTTTTTATTGCGGCCGTACAACCACAACGGGATCGGGGCGATGGCTCCGATGAGAAAACACCATATAAGAGGGCGGTAAGTTGCATTCGGTCCGAAAAACTCGGCTGGCCCAACGACGCCCCAGAGGATAGATCCGTTGAAGTGAACTCGGGCGATCGGACAGGTAAAGCCGTTGATGGCCGAGGGCGTGCAGATTCCAGGTACGTTACGGAACATCCAGTTGAGGACAAGGATCTGCGTGATTGACGAGACGATGGTTGCGACCATCTGAACTGAGAATAGAAGCCTCGGTGGAATCTTCATGTAATGTCCCAGTTTTAAATCTGCTGCGAACTTGATGCCCTGAGCGGACGATATATAACCGTAGGTCACAAAGACCATATTAGCGACCGGTCTGCCGGGGAAAATGACACCGCAAATGAGTTGACAAATAAGGTAGATACTACTATGCTGATTTGTTACAGCCATGACAATACCGATAGGTATAAAGAGCACGGCGCATATTCCAAGAGCAAGAAGTAAACCATACCACGGTAAATGTATCGGATAGCTATACATGCGTAAGTAAAAGCCTTTTAAATAAGGATATGGTAGACTTACTATTCGACGACGAAGATGCCTATCGCCGTCATCGATATGAATGTCAACAAATACCACGTTATCGGAGCATCCTTATATCTCCTCATGAGGCGATTGTGAACATCTTCGTGGCTCAGAATATCATCGAAAGTGGAACTAGTCCTAGCAACGCTAGGTTGATCTCCATTACTAGTGACACCGGTGATATCTCCCTCTAGTGGTTGATACACCAGTCTATCCTCATCCTCTACTTCTTGCAATGAACGCTTCCATTGTACGTAGATATCCTTGCCGTGCCAGCAAGCAGTATGCGTTAGGAGTGACGCGAGCCCGGCGAATTGAAGCCCATAACTGAGAACATAGGTGATCGGTAGAAATACACGACTATAATTCGAGTAGGCTGTTCTGTCGAAATAAAAATCTTCTGTCAAGATTTTGCTGACATCGTATATCTTTCCAGTATTGTCAAAGACCGACGCCGAGAGAATCGGCATATAAGATGAGTAGAATAAATTGCAATAATACGCAATCGGTGCGATAATCCACATTACTATCACCAAACCGCCGATGACGTTCATCGCGGCCCAGAAAGGCGTCAGGAGGGGTGACCCGATGTACGCGATCTGTGCCCAGTCAAAAGTGAGCGGAAAGAGCCCCAAGCCGGATACGACCCCAAACAGGTTCGCTACTATGACATTGTCCGGAGCGAACCAGGTGATAATATTGAAATAACTTAGTGCTGGCATTAACAGTCCCGGGAGGAAGTAAAAGATAAATCCGGATATCCAGACGGTGAAGAAGAATTTCCACCTGCTTATCGTCCACCCATTTGCGGGCTTATTCTCCTCTTTATGTAAAGTGGCAAACATTGCAGCGGACATTAATGTACCAGGCCAGATCATTCCGGCCGGGCGTACCAAGAACCGTCTCGCTAGGCCGGCGAAGGTATAACCTAGGATCTGAGTCGATAGGGTGAGTAGTAGCTGGTAGACGATGCCTACATCTTGTTTATAAAATTGAGTTTGCTCAACGATAACGTCCGTTGCAAATGCAAATCCGAAAGATACATTACTGCTCACATATACACAACTATGCTCCTTTTCATTCCAACTTCCTTGGGCAAGCCATAAGCGGAGGCGCCCAGCACGGCTTCTCTCCTTAAGAGTGACCGGCGTTTGGCCGTTTGAGGAGGTAAGCCCATCTATCCGTACGCCAGCCTCAAATTCTTCTGGCGGGTCGTCTGATCGTTTTAAAATATAGTCCCATAAAAGACCAAGGGGATGAACAAGAAGCAACGCTATGACGGGTGTAATTGCAACGCTAGGGTATCTCAAGGAAAAGAAGAGATTTGTGGAAGAACCAAGTATAGAGAATAATGTGGACAATGTCCACATGCGAGGGGTGTTTATAGATAGAGAAGTATTATCAATTGGCGAGACAGAGGCTCGAACTTGAGCATAAGGTGAATTATCGGGAGGGTCCGGGTCGTCTCCTTCGTTCGCATCGTCGGAACCGTCTTCGTCACCTGAAGCGGAGCTATTTGACTTCGAGTCCGGAGCTATGTCGTTTGTTACAGCGGTATCGCTAACACCAAATCGACCCTCGAGGCCACCGACTACTGTTGACCCCCCAATCTCTTCGGATAGGCTCTTTCTTCTCCGGTTAGCGTCGGTAGAGTACCGCCTCCTAGAGCGGCAACTTTCAGAGCTACTTCGTCTCCTTGACGGCGCCGGATCTTCGCCATCGCTATCCGGATCCCTAATCTCAGGATGTATAGGAGCGGCTCCGTATGACCCTGTTCCAAATCCGGGCGAGGAGCGGATCAAGAGGGGAGCTTTCGACATGATCCTTGATCCACGACTAGAGCTAGGGTGGATTCGAATGTGGTCGGAGTCATGGCTCGTACTGGACGGGGAGCGAGGTGTTCTAATAGGAGCTTCTGTCGAGCTTGACAAGGAGGCAGCACTATTTGTACCATGAGGAGAGGTTGGCGACGTGGGGTCTGAGACATCGACGGGTAGGGCGGAGCTACCAGTAGAAGCATTGGTGTTTATGGGTCGTAATGGGAAGGACTGCGAGTGGTCATTGTGGACATTATGGGGGTCTAAAGACATAAGCGATCCATTATCCCTGCTTTTTGAGGAAACAACAGGCATCTTTTTAGTCTATCGTTACGTAGCTGCAGCTGCTAAGGGCCATACCATCCCACGCGGAAAGGGCAACTGGATTTGCTGATTTGCAAGAGCTATCCGGGAAGTGACCAGGCTACTAGGCTGCCTAACCTAAAGTCCGTCACCAGTGTAACTTGCCTACTGTGCATAGAGTTAATGTTAATAATAAAGTGGATTTGGGGCTATTCAAAGGTCGAGGTTGAACGGGAAAGAGTGGAGGCAAACCCTACCCGAGTTTTATTACTTCCAGTCTCTACCTGCTTTTCTTAACTCTTGCTGCCGTTTGTATACATGTAGCTATGCACGTATATGTATTAGGTATGCAAAGACACATCTGTATTGCTACCTATAGTTTTTCTTAAGCATACCGCAATTAATTCTGGCAATGTGGTACCTTACATACCTTTTCTCAATTCACCAATTGAAGATGGCGGAGTTGAAGTCCAGTCCTTATATGTGGGAAGGGCTTAAGGCTAGTATCACAACAGCAGGATTGAAACAAGGGAAGAAAAGTTAGCTGCGGCCGTGACATCCAAAGCGGGAAGAGCCTACGTAAAAGCTGCACTAACAGCATACAGCACGCTGCAGTCTACCAAACACGGAGACTCTTCCAACCACTAATCAACCCTCGCTTAAGTGGATCTCCTCCGCTGATAATCCCTTTGATGACACGGTCGTACGATCAAAAGATTGATTGATTAGATTGAGATGGATTAGATTAAAAAGATAATATTCTGATACTGTACGGAAAAGCGAACTTCGGGTGGCGGTTATGACTTCAATACATACTTGATCCCTACCTGCATGAGATAACCATACATAGTACTTTCATTAGTACCGTATACTATTGCATACCTTAGACACTGGTTCGCCTGTATTTATGCAAGCTCTATAATTATAAGCTTTCCAACTGAAGCTAAACAGGCAGGTAAATCGTTGCTAAGTTGCTTAGCAAAACACCTGACCAACGTTCAAGTCATCTGTCTAATACAGGTAAGTAGATCCATTATTTGTTCGACGATAACATCATAGATAATGCAAGTTATGTAACCTAAATAGTTGTCAGATGTTACACCTAAGCAGCTAAGGTAAGATAGATCAGACTTATTGTGTTATAGGCCCTAATTTGTTAGTGGGGCTCGGTCAACACTAGTTCCGATTTGCGGTTGCTATCTTAGCCGCTGAAGAATTCGAGTCTCAACGCAGCAGAACGTGGGTCGGATGACAGGTGTGACTTCACAACTCACAGCGGGGATTTTATACGGATTATACTCGGTTCCAATACGTTAGTAGCTCTTAGACTATGTCACAGGAACCGGAGATGAATTCTGCTGCTTTGAGTGCTGCCAAGTTACAGCTTCGCTCATTAATGAAGCAGCGACTCGCGGACCTCTCACAAGAATCCATTTTATCTCAGAGTAAGTACCTCCATATACATATAACAGAGTATTATACATATATAGATACATGGTTAATTATCCTCCTACATAGGCGCAAGAGTCTTCGACACGTTATGCAAATTCGGACCATACGTTGATGCGAAGAGAGTAGCGGTCTACCTGTCTATGCCTGGTGGAGAAATCCAGACGGATCCTATTGTTAGACATGCCTTATCTTCGGGAAAGCAGGTGTTCGTACCTTATTTACACAGATCCGGCTTACAACCGAATGATGGACCGGCGAGACTTATGGACATGGTAAGTCTAAAGGACGTCGAGGACTACGAGTCTCTAAAAAGAGATAAGTGGGGTATCCCGAGTGTTGACGCCTCTACGGTGCACGAAAGAAAGCGAAGCGTGGGTGAGCTTGATGGGAAAAGATCTGAGGATATCTCGCTGGATTTGATCCTTATGCCTGGCGTCGCTTTCGATGTCGATCCACAGTCTAAAGTCATCCGGAGGCTAGGTCACGGCAAGGGTTTCTACGACTACTTTCTCCATCGATATGCATTGGCTGCTTCACCTGAAGAGAAGACACGAAATGGTCGACCAGCTGTATTGTTATATGCTCTAGCTTTGAAGGAACAACTCCTCTCCCCGTCTTCAGGAGAATCTGTTCCGGTTGGACCCCATGATCAACCAATAGATGGCCTCTTTCTCGGAGATGGCCAAATCAAAGAGTCTGCGAATAACGGCGACGCAAACTAAAATGAGCACACCTTAACTAAATTTGGGCGTCCATGATTATCCACGATTATCCGCAATAGTACCCTCGTGGAGATGCATGAGAGCGTAATCCCCAATAAATTTTCAGACTGCAATCGTTTCTTAATCTTTTCATACGGCTTCTTGGATCAACGACACGTTGTCACCCTTCAGCAAAATTTGTCCTATAAAACCGTTAATCACGTAGGACAACACTAACCCCGGTTGCGTAGTCATACCTAAAGGTCTTCTCTTCTCTTCTGTATTCGTCTTTGTGATCTGCTTTACCTCGACCGCGTCGTCAATAACAAGGTTCATGAATTCGTCGAATCCCTAGGCAAACGGATGTTAGTAGGAGCAAATAGATACAGGAGGAAGCAGAAAAGCCGGTGACTCACCCTAATTTTACCCTCGATTCTAATTGCCAATTGTTCGTATAACCAGATCTTGACAGTCGCGTGTGTCTGGAGGAGCTTAAAGATGAAGTTGATAGGAGGAAGCAAAATCTTGCGCCCGCCACCGCCGCCACGACCGGTCATCTTGATGTATTTAAGGGTGAGTTTAGTACTAGATATTTATTCCTTGTTGGCGCGTTGGCTGGACGTAGAATCGAAAAATGCAACGATGGCGCGTGTGCGTATTAACGTGTATCTTGCTTTGGGTAATTTTTGGTAGTAAATTGGACGAGGCAGAAAGAAGGCTGAGGTAGCTCTAACTAGCAAGCTAAGTCCACTTTAATTAGACTAGACCTAGTGTACTCAGCACGCCAGACGCCAGCACGCATACCTCTTTATTTAGCTCAGCCACAAATCCGTCTTCCATTGACCCCTCCATATCTTTCTATTCAAGCCACGGAATGAAAGCAAGCTCCATACTTTCAGGCTCACATGGCAACCGTAAAGCACTGATTGATGTTTCTTATTTTGGCCCCTCTTTCCCTCTACGCCGACACGTATAATAAAATCTTGCGCTCAAGAACCTCGCCGGGAAATTTGAGAAATTTAAATTGCCTACAAGTTTCGTCTTAAACCAGCCGTATTATCTGGTGCATCCCTCGGCGTTGGTATATCATCCCAATAATAGTTTTTATTCCCAAACCCACCGAACTTTGCGATCGATTTCAGACTGACAGCCGCTGCTGCTCCTGACCTGCGTGCCCACCCCACGGCCGTCGACCTAATCGATATTTGCGCATCATGGCTGCGAACGGAGCGCAGCAGGGTTTCGGACCCGATGAGGTGCACCAGGCTATGCTGACTATGCGGGGTGGGGACTCGGATAAGAAGAAGAAAGCCCATGAATATCTAGAGCTCTTCCAGAAATCGGTTAGTATACGCCCGGATTTTATCGTATAGCCCTCATCGTACGTCGTTACTGATACGGGTTATAGTCGGCAGCGTGGACCACAACCATTACGATACTACAGTCAAATGCCGAAGCGGACGTCAAATTATTCGCAGCGACGACACTGAGAGGGAAGGTTAGTCTAGAACAAGAACTTATACCGTAGCCTACGGCGAAGCTGACGGAACAACACCTTACAAGATTACATACGATCTGTCAACCCAAGTACCCGCGCCTGAGATCCCGGCCGTGAGATCTCAGTTATTAGCGCTCTTGAAACGTTTTGCGCCGGGGCCGAAGCCGATCAGGGTACAACTATGTGTGTGTCTAGCAATCCTAGCAATACAGATGCAAGACTGGAAAGACGTATTACCTGTCGTGGTGTCATCCCTTGGCGATGACGTCGAAAGCCATGCCTGCATCTTGGACTTCCTTAGGGTTCTACCAGAAGAGGTGACCGAGGGGCGAAAAATCACCCTAACAGTACGTAAATCGAGGTTATTTCAGCACGTCTCCTACGCTCTTCTCCTCTAGAGGCGTGCTATTGCCGTTGCGGTAAATGAACAAGAAGTCTAATAGGTTAATGGTCTAGGATGAAGAGCTTACGGCGAGAACCGCCGAATTATTAGAAGAAAATGCTCCACAGGTGGTGCAACTCCTGATTAATTATGCCCACTCATCGCGTAAGTTCAATTCAACCTTATCATAAACACGGCTAATATGTAAGGATAGCGGTGGCTGCGACAAATCCCCAACTTTTTGAATGTATAACGTCCTGGCTACGTGAGGTCCCTATCAATGAAATCGTCAAGTCCCCTCTGTTAAACATCGTCTTCAACGCCCTTGAAAGCGATGTATCCTTCCCGGCAGCTGCTGAGTGCATTTCGACCATGGTCAGAGAGACCAGAGAGATAGACGACAACATCGAAACCATCCAGGTACTTCTACCGAGGGTTGTTGCTTTGCGGCCCAAGATTCAAAAAGTGGCCGAAGAAGAAGATTTTGAGTCATACAAGGCTCTCACCAGGCTGCTAGGCGAGGCTGGTTCTTCGTGGGCCGTTGCCATTGCCCGGGAACCCAGCCATTTCAGAGCCCTCGTCGATGCCATTCTTGAGTGCGCCGCAAGAGACAAAGACAGAGAAGTCATCGAATACACTTTCGAGTTCTGGTATGAACTTAAGCAGTATCTCGTACTAGAGAAATATATACAGTCACGTGTGGATCTCGTGGATGTATATGCGAAACTTGTCGATATTCTACTTAAGCATCTCGAGTATCCCGATTCAGGATCTGGTAACGAAAAGGATTTGTTCGACGGAGACAGAGAGGCAGAAGAGAAGTTCCGCGAGTTCCGGCACCACATGGGAGATACCTTAAAGGACTGCTGCGAGATTATGGGCGTTTCCGAGTGTTTGGCAAAGGTTCTTGACGCCATCAAGATCTGGATGCAAAAATACGCAGGCCTGGCGAACGGTGCTTCAGTCCCTCACTGGCAACAATTAGAAGCTCCACTGTTCTCTATGCGAGCTATGGGCCGTATGGTTACTAAGGAGGAGGAAACCGTTCTACCTCAACTTATGCCCCTTCTCGTACAAATGCCAGCTCATGAGAAACTGCGTTTTGCGACAATAATGGTGCTGGGTAGATACACAGAGTGGACAGCTGCCCACCCAGACTTTCTCAGTCCCCAGTTTAACTACATCGTTTCTTCTTTCGACACAAACTCAAAAGAGATTATGGGAGCTGCCGCTATGGCGATCAAATATTTCTGCATGGATTGTAAGCATCTGCTCAGCGACCAGATTGTCCAACTTCAACAATTCTACGACCAAGTTCTGGATAAACTTCCCACGCTCAGCCAAGAAGAGATCACTGAAGGCGTTGCGATGGTAGTATCTGTGCAGCCGAGGGACGAGATATTCAAACTACTCAAACTCTTCTGCGACCCATTAGTTCAGAGGCTGATGGCCAAGGCCAACAATGCAATAGACAAAGAAAAGAAGCTGGCAGTTGCTGACCATTTACAGTTGATTACACTCTTCACCCAGTGCGTCGTGGTCCTGCCCCCTGTCCCGCTTGGCCAGGAAGATCCCGCGGTGAAATATTGGCAAGAGGTTTTCCCGATATTGTCCAAGATCCTAGAAAATTTCCTTGACTTCACCCCAATCTGCGAAAGGATTTGTCGATGCTGGAGATTCATGGTGATTGCCCATAGGGGAGCTATGGCACCAATTCTCCCAGATATGGCGAATCAGCTAGCGAGTGGGTTCGCGACGTCGAAGCAAGGTTGTTTTCTATGGGTCACCGGTGCTATTCTACGGGAGTTCTCTGATGATCGAGAACACGTGGCGCCGGCTATGACAGAGCATATTTACGTTTTCTTCGAAGCCCAAGCTACAAATGTGCTCCGTTTCCTCAGCACGCTATCACCGACGGACCTTCCGGATGTAACTGAAGACTTCTTCCGCTTGGTTGTCGACGGATTATTATATTACCCTCAGAAATTTATCCCATCATCGATATTTGGTCCCGTATTCGAAGCCGCCCTCTCCGTTCTTGTCTTAGAGCAACGCGAGCCTTTGTCTGCTACCCTTCATTACATCCGAGATGTTCTTGGATGGGGTACCGCATTTTCGCCTCCGTCGTACGACAACATGTCGGCCCCAGTGGCTGAACAGCTAAAGGTTCTCGTGAAACAGCTCCTATTGGCACAGGGGGAGACATTGATTAAGCGATTACTCGCTGGCATGATGATCACATTCCCGAAAGATTGTTTTGCTGATGCTAGTGGTGCCCTGCTAACACTATTCGAGATTTTACCCGATCAGACGGCGGCGTGGGTAGACCAGACGCTCCGATTGCTACCCGAGGGGACCGTCTCGGCCACGGAAGTAGATCGCCTCATGACGAAGATTAAGGAGAAGCTTAGTACTAATGATACGGGTGACGTACGACAAATACGCTCAATCCTCCAGGACTTCACCAACACTTACCGAAGAAGATATGTTGCGCCCCGAGATGGCTTAGGGGCACTGGAGGGAGCACGATTCCGATTCGCTGGTTAGTAATCAGAGGTGTTGCATGCATTGATTACCCTCTAGTACGATTGGGGAGGAAGGTCCCGATGATAGCGTGCTCGGAGCAGCTGGAATCCCAATTAATAGTTACGCCTAGTGCCGCGCAGCTATCGATTTTAAGCTGTTGGTGGAACGATGGAAAGGGGTAAAACCCGCGGTCGCGGACGCAGTCGACGACGTAGATAGTTTAGGAGAAATCATACTTTGTCGGGCATCGGGTGGCGATAGTGGCGTAGTTTGGAAGTGAATATGGGAGTGCAAAAGAAAGATACCTATACCTACTACCTATAAGTAATTTTCTGCGATTGCAGATCAGATCGAATCAGATCACCACGGCAATAGTTTAGAGGTTGTTTGTACATACGCCACCTTTTAATAGTCCATAACTGGTAAAATCGATGCAATACTGTTCATCACCCGGAATGAGTGTAGTGTAGAGAAAGGGCGGTGCTTGAGGTTAAGTGCAGCTGGTGGTTTTGTGATATGGTATAAGGGTGTTTCTGTGTGTGATATAGCCATGGTGATGGAGGTTTAGGTAATACACGCTGCTTTCTGAAGATAGTCAGTTATCATACACGTTATTCCTCTGTCTGCGAGTAACTTATACGCTACTCGACGTCACGGTTCCATGTTCTTTTATTAGTGGTAGTTATCGCATATGATAATATTGTTTTTTTAACTTATGCACTAGATTACTTGGTGGGATGTAATAACCGATGGATGGTTTATGTGTAGTTGGTGGTAGTTAGTTAATTATGAAGCAAAATCAAACTTAGGATAGCAGTATGTAACTAGGTGGTAACCAATTGGGAGCAAGAGAAGGAGCACGAGGATGCGATATAATAGGAGATTGTGATGGCTGTCTAACGTATTATATGTGGTATTCATATTGGGTTAATGGTTGGAGTTTATAGTTGAAGAGGTCCAAGTCCGTTATCCTTAAGGTGAGTATTCAATTATGTATAGAGAAGCTAAACATAAAAGTATTAGCTGTAGAGCCCCTATTTGAACCTCCGACTGTAGGTACCTAGGTATGGATACTAAACCAAAACCATGTGCTGAGGTAAATATATACCGTCCCGTGGGCCCCTCCTATGACGCGATGCCGAATTGCCCCGCTGTCGCGCTTCCGTATCCGAATTAGTGGAGACATCTCTCCGGGATCCGGTAATCTTCACCGGGTTGCCGCCAGTTGGAAATATCAAGGCATCGGCCAATCATACCTTTCATCACAACATCCAAAAAGATACATCGTATGCACCGGCTGTGTGGGAGCCGTCAAATCTAACAAGGAATAGGACAATATACCGCCACACATGTTATAACTACGTTTGCCTTAATATGCTCTGGGTTCGGAGGTTTAAGGGTGTTTTTTTTTTTTTTTTTTTTTTTTTTTTTTTAGCAGTAAGGGCCTTTTGCCCTAACGCAACTCCTTAGCACACAAGCTTGCTTAAAAGGCCCAGTAGGATGGTTCTAGATCAAGATGTAGCTGTGGCGTTTCACGCAATGACTACCTAGATTTCAAATTAAGGCAAACTAATTTGCTTGAGTCATCTATGTAGTGTCCAATCATCTAAGTATAAATGGGGGTTTCTAGGATTGCTAGCATATTCGGCATAGTCAAGTTTGAAAACGAGATGGTCCGGCTCTTTTGGTATAAGCTACGATAAAGATTTGACACACTACCTAGGTAATATCAACCCAATAATAGCCTCACGGCCATTGGAAGATTTTGGGTCTCCTCCAAGACATAAAGACCAAGCAGCCAAGGTTTGGTATAAATTATGAAGATCGTATGTACATGCATGGCTTCATGTTCCCCATGTTTCTTGCATAATGGAGAGTACGTAGTCACACCGAATAGGAGCATGGATCAAGGCGTGTATAGGTACCGTAAAGAGACCAGAACGTAAAATCCACAATACCCGCACAGGGCACCCTACCTTAGTTACTTGCCAAAAGTGTGTAAAGGTCGCACTGTCACAGGACCTAAATATCGTATGTTGTAGCTTGAATACGAATGTTTTGATGCTGTTTTAATGCTGTTTTGCCGTTTCGTTTATCCCAAGTACTGTGGTACTACTAGGTACATTGTACCTACTGTATGTAAAGTTTATCTTAAGTGAGTTGAATTAATAATAGCAGGTTAAACGGGGGTTAAACGGGGGTCAAACGGGAGGGCTAAAACCCTCGATAAGCTGAATTTGGTTTATCCCGTTTGATTATTGGCCCGTAAATTTGCCGCTACAGGAAAGGAAGGAACAGCGGTTGCCCCACTAGACCACAAAAAATATACCTACCACACACAGGTCAAACAGTACAAAAATTGATGTCACTTGCAGGCAGCAGGCAGCAGGCAGGTCGATTTTCTTGGAAGGATAAGCATTGCCCCGCTTAGCCCGCCGCCTGTGAATTTTCTCTCCTCTTGTACCCCTCCTTCCCAACTCTGCCCCGACAAATTTTCCTTTCCCTCGAAGCAAGAACAAGCTGGTCGTCGGTGGTTGCGACTTTACACTGAAAGCTTTGTTTCTCTTCCTTTCTTACCACTTTACCACTTTTTACTATTCGATACTCTCTAGAAGAGTTCGCTGGTGATTTGTATCGACCGTGAAGTGCAATAAGGCCACTTCCATCGACACAAATCTCACCCCGCTTTCATCCATCACCAGTTGATTAGAAAAAAACACACATAGCTGTTTTTTTCACATCAATACCGCCAAGATGGTCAAGTAAGTCTCATCGCCTTTACTTTAGCTATCATAATATAGCTTCATCTCGTCTCATTCCATCGTCGCTGCTTTATGCGCCCCAAGAAATATCTTCTATTACCTTCATGATGCCCAAAGTCACCCCACCCGGAGATAAGCTTCCGTTACATCCATCTACTCTACGGCCAGAGCTAACATGCGCTTCCGAATAGCTTCACGATCGACGAGATCAGGCTACTGATGGACAAGCCTACCAATGTCCGTAACATGTCCGTCATTGCCCACGTCGACCACGGCAAGTCTACCCTGACCGACTCTCTCTTGGCCAAAGCCGGTATCATCTCCACCGCGAAAGCTGGTGATGCCCGAGCTACGGATACGAGAGCAGACGAACAGGAACGTGGTATTACTATCAAGTCTACTGCCATCTCCCTGTACGGCAACCTACCCAACGACGATGACCTTAAGGACATCGTTGGCCAGAAGGCCGATGGTCGAGATTTCTTGATCAACCTGATCGACTCGCCTGGTCACGTTGATTTCTCTTCCGAAGTTACCGCTGCCCTGCGTGTCACTGACGGTGCCCTCGTCGTCGTCGACACTATTGAGGGTGTCTGTGTCCAGACTGAGACCGTCTTGCGACAGGCTCTTGCTGAGCGAATTAAGCCTGTTATCATCATCAACAAGGTCGACCGTGCTCTTCTCGAGCTGCAGGTCTCCAAGGAGGACCTTTACCAGTCCTTCTCCCGAACAATTGAGTCGGTTAACGTCATCATCTCCACCTACCTTGACAAGTCCCTGGGTGACATCCAGGTCTACCCTGAGAAGGGTACTGTCGCTTTCGGTTCCGGTCTCCACGGCTGGGCTTTCACTATCCGCCAATTCGCCGTCCGATACGCTAAGAAGTTCGGTGTTGACCGAAACAAGATGATGGAGCGTCTATGGGTAAGTTTGATTACCGCAACTGTCTATCGTTCTCTTTGCCTCGTACACTACTGACTAATTAACCAGGGTGACAACTACTTCAACGCTGCTACCAAGAAGTGGACCACCAAGAGCACTCACGATGGCAAGCCCCTAGAGCGTGCATTCAACCAGTTCATTCTGGACCCTATCTTCAAGATCTTCGCGGCTGTGAACCACGCCAAGAAGGACGAGATCAACACTCTACTCTCCAAGCTCGACCTCAAGCTTTCCAGTGAGGACAGGGATAAGGAGGGCAAGCAGCTCCTCAAGGCTGTTATGCGAACTTTCCTTCCCGCTGCCGACTCTCTCTTGGAGATGATGATTCTTCACCTGCCCTCTCCCGTTACTGCCCAGAAGTACCGTGCCGAGACTCTGTACGAGGGTCCCCCTGATGACGAGGCCGCCATTGGTATCCGAGACTGTGATCCTAAGGGTCCCCTTATGCTTTACGTCTCCAAGATGGTGCCGACCTCCGATAAGGGTCGTTTCTACGCTTTCGGTCGTGTCTTCTCCGGTACCGTCCGATCCGGTCTCAAGGTCCGCATCCAGGGCCCCAACTACACCCCCGGAAAGAAGGAGGACTTGTTCATCAAGGCTATCCAACGTACTGTTCTGATGATGGGCGGCAAGGTCGAGCCCATTGACGACATGCCTGCTGGTAACATTGTCGGTCTGGTCGGTATCGATCAGTTCCTACTCAAGTCTGGTACTCTTACCACCCTGGAAACCGCCCACAACCTCAAGGTCATGAAGTTCTCCGTCTCCCCTGTTGTCCAGCGATCCGTCCAGGTCAAGAACGCTCAGGATCTTCCCAAGCTTGTCGAAGGTCTTAAGCGTCTGTCTAAGTCTGACCCTTGTGTCTTGACCACGACTTCCGAGTCTGGTGAGCACGTTGTTGCTGGTGCTGGTGAGCTGCACCTTGAGATTTGCTTGAAGGATCTCGAGGAGGACCACGCTGGTGTTCCCCTTATCATCTCCGACCCCGTCGTCCAGTACCGAGAGACCGTTGCTGGCAAGTCCAGCATCACTGCTCTATCCAAGTCCCCCAACAAGCACAACCGTCTGTACATGGTTGCTGAGCCGATCGACGAGGAGCTCGCCAAGACGATCGAGGAGGGCAAGATTGGACCTCGTGACGATTTCAAGGCCCGTGCCCGTATCCTAGCTGACGACTTCGGCTGGGATGTCACCGATGCCCGAAAGATTTGGTGCTTCGGTCCCGATACTGTCGGCGCCAACTTGCTGGTTGACCAGACCAAGGCCGTACAGTACCTCAACGAAATCAAGGACTCTGTCGTCTCCGGTTTCCAGTGGGCTTCCCGTGAAGGACCCGTTGCCGAGGAGCCGATGCGAGCCATCCGATTCAACATCCTCGATGTTACCCTCCACGCCGATGCTATCCACCGTGGTGGTGGCCAGATTATCCCCACTGCCCGACGTGTTCTGTACGCTGCTACGCTGCTTGCTGAGCCCGCTCTCCAGGAGCCTGTTTACTTGGTAGAAATCCAGGTCCCCGAGCAGGCCATGGGTGGTGTCTACGGTGTCCTTACCCGAAGAAGAGGTCACGTCTTCAACGAGGAGCAACGCCCTGGTACTCCTCTCTTCACAATCAAGGCCTATCTGCCTATTATGGAGTCTTTCGGCTTCAACGGCGATCTCCGACAAGCCACCTCCGGCCAGGCTTTCCCTCAACTCGTCTTCGACCACTGGCAATTACTACCCGGTGGATCTCCCCTCGACAAGACCACAAAGGTCGGACAAATCGTCGAGGCCATGCGAAAGCGCAAGGGTCTCAAGGTCGAAGTACCGGATGTCAACAACGTAAGTGAAAACCTTCAAATTCATAAAGTCTATCATATACTAACAACGAACAACAGTACTACGACAAGCTATAAACAAGTTCCCCCGATGCTCTATAGACTACGACCTAGTGCCATTATTGGCAGATATCATGAGACGGCTCGGATCGTTTTTAGTTGGGTCCGTCGCATGGATATAATATGCGGCCTTTCATTAGAAGGTCGGAAAGGAATGACCTGCGGCCGTGGATACAGAAAAGCTATGCAAAGGCACTGAGGGCGTAACTTTCATTAGCTGTCGTACATCTGGTTTGCCTGTAACTTTCGACACAATTGAGATGAAGAATTTAAGTGATTTTGATGTATTTTGCGATTTGTAAAGTGATAATACGCATGTTCTTTTGGTTTGTGATTTGATAACCCCTTAACTAATGGCTGTTTATACCTGGTATTATATAGCGCCTATCTTACAACTCAGCCAGGTATAGAAATTCAAACACCCTAAGAGGATATTAATACGCATTGTCTAATATTTAGCTTCGCATACTTGAATTACCAAAGCTAAATTTGGTATACCTTGGGAGTTATGCCATGTAAATAATCGTATAAAGGTAGCCCCTATTCACCTAAGAGCTTTGAAGAAGTTCTTAATATATGGGAATAGATGGGTACCTTAAGTACCTAATCTATACGCTACTATTTATACTTGAGGATGGAAAGATGAACTGTCTCTCATAGAAAAGGGCATATTATACCCGCGAACGAGCTTCTTCAAGAATAATCAGCGTGATTTGTTTAATAATAATAGGCGATGTCTTTTCCTAAAGCCTGTAAGTACCATTTTTATGGATCACGATAGTTATAGAATATTACTAGGCACGTTTCCAAAAATATATATTTAGGTAGGTATATTGCCTAATAAGCTACATTATAGACCTAGGATTGGTAAATTATATATAAAAAAAAGGCGTAACTACTGTCTATGTCTAGGCCTAGAATACCAATTTTGATTATAGGTACTTGGGTACCAGAGTATATATATATATATATATGTTATCCCCCGAAACTCCTATTCCTATTCCCCGTTTCTGAAACGAACAAACAAATATTATTTTCTCTGTTGCGCCCTGCTATGCATGCAATGCTGATTAAAAGAAAACAAGGGTGAGATGATTCCATCCATCCATCCCTTTCTCCGTCTACCTCTCCTATTATATATATAATACATTCTCATTGCTTAGGTAGGTAGGTACTTCCTCCTTTTCTTTTTTTTCTTTCTTCCCCTACGACGACCCGAGAATCTTCGCATACGCATCCTCGACTTCGCCCGCCAGCTCCAGCAGCGAGACGATCACAATCTGATGCGTAAGATTCGGCAGGCGATCTCTATGCAACCCAATCCACTCCAGCGGCGGCGTTGCCTCGCCCATGTCCCTGAGCTGCGGCGTTTCGATAACAGGCGGTTCGAGGGCTACATATTCGTACTTGGACTGCGGGACATTGACTTCGGCCGTGATTTTCTGCCTTTCGCCGCCTTCCTTGCGCTCTTGCTCTGCCTCGGGAACCCCGGTTACTTTGATCGCGGACATGGTCGGGATCTCGCGGCCCCAGGTCTGCGCGAGCGCTTTGGTGTGGTTCGCCCACATGCCGCGGATGAAGCTGATGCGCGAGTAGTTCCATCCCACTTCCACCTTGCCCTCGAATGAGCTCTTGAATATGTACTCGATGGTGCGGGATTCCGGGCTTTGCGACGTCTGCATCATAGCTTCGACCTTGGGAACCTTTAGGATAGTGCCGCCTCTTGACCCCGTGGCGCTTGCGACTACGTCTTCTACTGAGATCTCGCTGACTGCCTTGGGCGCCTCGACTCTACGTACACCTGCGAGACCTATGCGCAGTTGCCCGAGAGTCATGCCCAGGATACTATGGATACGTTTATCTTCCATGCTCGCGGCGAATCTTGCCTGTGCGTTAAGAGCCTCTAGTTTGAAGACTTGATGATCTGAGAATGTGCTGGGGAAGATGCCGAGATTAACTGCCTTCAACGTCACCACCACATCCGTATTCAGGGATATTGGAGACTTCATGTCGGACTTGTCGGTCTGCGGTTTGCTTGGGATAATCTGTTGAGCAGACGGTTGGTTCGTGATCGATTTCCGTTTCATGAACTTCTCGATATCTCGCAACGACGTCTCGTAGCTTGCCTTTCTCTCTTGTATAAGCTTCTGGATAGCTTGCCACAGGGCAACACTTTGAGCTGCTGATGTGGTGGTGCCGAATACTTGAACGGCTTCTCCATCAAGAATCGCCACCAGTCTGTCACCAGAGGCCGTTCTCTCCTCACGCACATTGTACATAAGGAATTCCATACTCGTAATGTCTGCAACTAGGAACGCTTGATAGTCGAACGCAGTTTTAAGTCTGAACTGGCTGAAACTGATTGAGGCTTGGATCCTCGGCGTTTCGTTCAACGCCTGCTCGCGTTCTGGCCATTCGATGGACGTGCGTAGCTTAAATTTCTGGAGGGCAACAAATCCACTCAGTCGACCAGTGCAATCCACGCCGATCTTTTCAAAGCCTAGACAAAGATTTTGCTCCCAATCCGAAGTTTTCTTTGACGAAACCCAGAACTCGGATATAGCGAACTTAGACTTGCCGAGGGATTGTCCGAGATCAACAACAACATTCAGGGCTTCAATTGAGATAGTAGCTGTCCACGGGAATGCTGCTGTGGCGGCAACTTGCTGGTATCTCTGTACAAGATGCCCTTGCGCAATTGTTTCTGCTGTTACCGTCGCAACGGGTGCTGCTGTACCTTGCCGAACTTCCCCTGGAATCCAGATTTCTCGGAAGAGTAGGAAGTCTTGAAGCTGCTTCGCGTTGATCGCCACCTCCATCGGGCTGACCTTCAAAATGGCGGAGAGGCCACTTGTACCACTAACGTGCTTACTGTTCATCAACGAGAGCACGATGGACTCGACTTGAAAACTACCCGTAGACTCTCGCGAGTATACGTGTTGTACAGACGTATGGAATCCGCTGAAAGTGCCCGAGATGGCGAAGAAGTTGCCTTGCTCTACCGCATGAACAGTATTCATCGTAATATAGATATCGTCGAAGCGGGCCGTAGCAGCAACACGGCCGATGGGTTGACAACTGAAAGTAAACTCCTGTTGACAAATGCGCAGACCTAAATTCAGCTTCACACGTCCTAACACGGCGCTCGGATCAGCTGTGAGAATGTTGTCTTCATTATTAGGCTTTGGTTTATCGTCGCCGTCAGATTTCGATTTAACAGAATCTTCACTCGGTATTGGTGGTGATACTGGTGATTCGGGCGTATCGTCACCTACAACCTCTTTGATGCTAGAAGTAATATCCATAATAAGAGGGACGATGGTGGGGTAGAGAATGTTGCGTGAAGGATCGACTTTAACCTCTCCATATAGAGTTGGGTCTTCTTGGCCGTTATCTCTATATTCTGTCTTCCAGGCTAGGCCAGGGGTACGAAGCACCATGCTGCTGCCGGTTTCGTCTGTACTAAACTGGCCATACTTGCCAGCTAGTGCGGGACGATCCCTCGAGCCGCTGGGTTCGTCTGAAGATTTTTTCCCAGTGAGGTGTACCACAGCTCCGGCAAAGTCAGCATCAATCAAAAGTGATTCTAGTCTCCTGCTCCCGAATAATGAGCGTCTCGTTTCCACAGTCTGGTCTGGTCGGGAGATCTCCTTCTCTGGCATAACTATTGGCGCCCAGTGCTCTGAAGCTCGTTGAACATTCTTCGCTGATAGGCTGATCGAGTCCTGGAGATGTGCTGCCGGAACGATAAAAGCAGAGGTTAATCGTAAATCCAACGATTTACCTACTGCCTGGAAGGCTAGCCGGCGAGCATCTGCCGTCGAGACAAAGGCAATGTTGAATATTACCTCTGGTAGGAGCGCCGAATTTAGAGAGCGTAAAGACTTGTCCTGGCCTGGAGGAACCATTTGCAATTGGAAATCCTCGATAGTCAGCTTCGCTGAGTTCTTCTTGCGCGTAGCGAATTCGATTCGTTTAAAGGATAAGACCAGGTCCTCTTGGCCAATTGTCGGTTGATTTAGAGTAGAGACAAGCCAACAGAATTGTATATTTCGTATCTCAAATGAGTACATGATCGAGGAAAGGAACGAATCTAATATATCACTTTCCGTGTCCTGCTCTTCGTCGTTAATAGCGATACGGGGTTTCGACTGTCTTAACTTCCGTAAGTATTCTAGTTCGCGTGACGTATCGAGGTCTTTGATCTTGTCACCCATGTAGCCAAGTACGTCTACGAATGTCGACACGGTATCCGACGACAGGTTCACCTCGAACCCGTTGGACTTGAAGTCGAAAGATCTTAGCTCTATCCCATCTTCGGATTCGCGGCTTGTGGCGGTGATTAACGCGCCGAGGGAGAGGTTGCCGCAAGATCTCATACTTTCCTCGGAGCCTTTCTCAATATTGAACATTATCTGGTGAAGATTGATATGTATCTCGGGGTTCTCTAATATTGGTCCTCCATCTATCTTGTTAGTGAGCTGCATTTGCACAGCATCCAAGCAAAACGATAGACGCGCATATGGTTCCGTGTCCGATTTGATCCGTGCATTACCCCATATCTCAAGTCCTGCAAGGCTACCATGGACAGAGTATGTAAGCTTCGAATTGCTGGATACTGGCGAAGCTGGCTTTTCGGGCTCGGTTCTGGAAGAGCCGAAAACTTCGTTGACATGTTCTTTTATTATTCTACCTTGCTCCTGAAGATCGCTGATAGCATTTGAAATTTCGGGTCTATTGAGTGCGGTAAGCAAGCTATAGACAGCCGAAGCGTCTAATTTGACAAGCTCCAGTGACGCCAGCACCGTGATTGAGTGCTCCCCTGGAGCCATGTGATTGGTTATGCGACCGTTTGTTGGTGGTATTTGTAGCAAAGAGATACTACGTGGTGTATTATTGACTTCGATTTCTATGTTGTGTGAGTTTTCCTTCACATCAAAGTCCAGTATGACCTCTTTACCAAAGTTAGCAGCCATGTTCGCTCGCGCTACAATACCGGAAATGGTATAAGTAAGAGACCGTAGTAAGGGTAGCGAGATGGTATACGAGTCTAGAAACATAGCCAAATTGACTTGGATCGTCGAGAGTCGTCCTGATGCTGTACGCTTCTCTTGTTCAGACTCAGGGGATGAAGGGAATCTTTGCGCCAGAGCATATAATTGCGCAACTTCATCCTTGACTAGTAAGTCTAAAACCTCGGCCAACACGATTGGATCCTGCTTCACAATAAACTCGAGATCTTGGCTACTAGCCGCTGACCTAATAGTATGTGTCGAGGACTGTCCGTCAAATTGTACTTCATGTGCAATAATGACGCTTGGGCGTTGAAGTCGTGCAGTGGCGAGTACCTGGGAATGGCTCTTGACCCTTGTAGAAGCTGAATCGAAGCCTAGTATGAGATTTGAACTTGTAGTACCATGTGCACTACTAGTTGTAAGTATTGACAGTTTAAGCTCAGAGCTTTGCAGTCTGGTACTCAAGTTAATAGCTTCTAGGGAGATTGCACCTTCTCCTAGTACAAGCACCACATGGAGTGGGCGAGGCGATATTCGTTTAGCTATATCTTGTTGTTTTGGTGGCGGTTCTTCGGATACTGAAGGCTCTGACTTCTTGTAGAGTCGTAGTATGTCATCTGCGAGTTCACAAAGCTCCCAGTTAGCCTTGAGACCAGCTTCGCTGCAGTACACGTTGACAAGTGTCAAGGGTTCTCCAATATCGGCCGACTTCTCGTCAATTGCTTCGATGCTATTACTTCTCTCTTGGACCCTCACGGTGAGATCAATTATAATAGCCTCGTTCTGTTTCGGTCCAGGGTCAAGTAGAAATTGAATTTCTTGTATTCTGGCTACGACCATCATAGGAATCCGTTTAGATGTATCGGTTTTAGGCTTGGACATCTCGCCGAAAATATTATTCAAGAGCACTGCGTGTCCCGGATCCTCGAGATCCCAGCTGCGCCATCGCTCGAAAGCTGTTGTAACTTGTTGTCTCATGTCAGCAGGACATTGCGAAAACCCAAATAGACAGTCTCGTCTTAGGTTTTCTTTAGTATCGCCATCTAGTGCGGACCACATCTGGCGTAGCCGTGTAACCAGTTTCCAAGAATCGTAGGTTCTAAGGTGCTTAGAAGCTGTCCGTAGGATAGCCGAGGGTCGAACGACAAAAGAAGCGTCGCTCGCATTATGCCCTTTACTTATAACATGGTACGTGAATTGTTTCGAACGTTCGTCTGCAACCGAAAGGGTTTCTGAGAAAAGCTTTCCCGTCTCTGATGCAAGCACATTCGTTCGATGAATCAGTGAAGCGAGGTATTCCACTTTGCTCGATGACGAAGAAGCTTGTATAGCACCTATATCTGCATCAATATAGTTCACCTCTTTCGTACCCATGGACACCATAACTCTCTCTATCTTGGCCAATACGGCGGCCTGCGTCTGGTCTAGGCCTGCAAGCCTCTCGGCGGCCGAGACCTGCAATGAAGCGAGTCGGAAATGAAAGGATAACCGAGAATCTCCATTGCCATCAGCCACGTCAGCCGGGGATCCGGATCGAGTAGCAAGCACGAGTTGTTTGAACGACACATCATACTGATCTTGCGGCTCTTGTGATGGATCGGTAGAATCGGTATTAGAACAGTTCAAGAAGCGCAAGTTTGCTTGCGGCAACCGGACGACAAAATCAGTAATAGTCCCGTTTACTTGTGCTTGTTTTTGTGTATCAAATATGTCTGTTACCGTTCCTATGTGGATAGTATCAAGAATATCCTCCGGGTCGGAAGGTGGTAAAGCTCGTATCAAAGACGCTATACATCGCAGAGATGGAGCGTTAAGGAAAACGGTAATCCCGGAAGGAAGCTCAAGGAGTAGACTCTGGTGGGCACAATTTTGATTTAGTTGGTCAGGTGGTAGGCTGTCCAAGCTAAAACCCGAAGAGTCTAGACCGTCATTTTCGTCCTCTTCGATACTGTGAAATGTCGCTTCTTTGGTATCTGGTCTGACGTTTTGTAAAGGAAATGAAGGAGCATAGTATTGGCTCGAGAATGTTATGCTGCTATGTGGCGGTTCCCTCTTATCCCCGGACTCACCATAAGCGCTAAAGTGCCCCGAGTATTCGCGGGAATGAATAACTCGTTTAGATTCGCTATCTTTGAATGGCACGGAATTCGGGACTGCACGGCCGGAAGCCCGGGATCGTTGCGCGGTCCTAATAGAGCCTGGTCGTAGAATGCTCCCACTATACGAGCTGGCTAATGAAAGGAACGAGCTCTTATGACGAAGTCTGGCGGAACGATTCGAGGAGCCTAAAGATGATAAAGACGCTTTGTCGGCAACAGATCTAGATAAAGCTGGCTGGGGAACTGGGGGAACGCTTTGAGCCGGGTTGTCGACAGGATCGGACGCGAAGTCATTCAGAAGGCCCGGAAGTAGCAAGAAGTCCGCCCGATGCGTACGCTGGTCATGGCGGCGTACAAGTTCCTGTTGTAATAGCCTCTCCTGTGCAAAGTCATACTTGCGCCCAATAAGTGCAAAATGTACATTTGTTCGGAGAAAGACGTCCGTATCAACATGAGAACGGGGCCGTGACCTATGTCTCGTCGCTGATTCCGAGTTAACACAAGCAATCTCAAGATTCGGCACCTTTATATCTGCGCGTCTTGAGTAGTGTGTTCGCGCCCAGTCATTGAATTGAATATCGACTGCTGCAGTGGAAAACAAGAACGCCGCCTCATCCACATGTACCCAGACTTGAACTGACTCAACGAAGACACGCAAAAATGTTACATCATACACCACAATAGAAGAAAAGGGAATCAACGCGTTCTCGTCGTCATCAAGCGTAAAGCCAAATGCTTTTCCTGCTCTTATAAGAGTAGTCAGAAAATCGGTTGAACAATCCCCCGTGACTGATCCAGCTTTTAGGTCCCAATTACAGAGATATGTTGGCTCAATAGGTGGTAAGCCAAATAAACGGTGCCCATGTATATCTAGGCCATCGATGAAAAGCTGAGTGCTCGGTATAGCACTCATTGGGCTGATGCCTCCATCTTCCTCGCCACAGAGGGAAAGACTTAGGGGACTGATGCATAGCTCAAGATCCATATAATAATTGGTAAATCGAAGGTCAAGGGCTATAGAGGCAGCCTCGATTGGTATATATCGTTTTGCAGAGTACATGTTGGCAGGCAGAAAAAGCCTAGGGTCGTCAGCGCGGATGCTTAGTATCACATCTAGATCATTTGATTTCTTATGCGGAGGACGATCCTCAGGCTGAGCATCTGGTTCAGCTCCTTTGGCCCGTAAGGCTTCTTGGTGCTCATCCAGTGTCTTGAAATGGATATTGTCGCCAAAATAATTGTCTTTCATTTGTAAGAAATAACGAACAAGGAAGCCATAAATGCGGGCAGTAAGGGACTGGCCGGAGACATCGAGGACGAGCGTGTCAGTATTTGCAGGTGAAGTCGTTGCATTGTAATTATAATTTCCTTGGATAGTTAGGCTTTCAAGGTGTCCTATGTCTTTTGAAGCTAAGAACGTCGCTTGAGTATTCCATGGTGGCACGTGCAAGCCGAGGCGTAGAGGGTCGGCCGTGACTTTAAAAGGTATCGCATTTTTCGTGGGACGATAGTTATCTAATGGTATGGAAGTGTCTACTACCAGACGGGGGCTGGATAGGACTAGATACGTGTTCTCCTCGAAGTTGATTGGGTCGTTGACGATGTTCACATCGTTGACGTTGAGATAAAGCTTTAGGTTGAGAAGTCGCAAGTTAAGGAGGTATCTAAAAGGAGTGAATAAAAGGTATTCAGCCGGTGGCCCGCTTCCCCAGTCGTCTATGAGATCAACGAGCAGAAATATATGATCTCTCAGAATGAAAAGCTCGAGCCCGTCACCCTCTATGTCAAAACGCCAAGTACGGAGGCCATTCCATTTCAGGGGCGTAGACAAGTCACAGGAAATTTGCAGGCGCCCAGATCGCCATAAGAGCCCATGGTTTACGCTAGTCGAGACTTCGGTTGCGGGAAGATCGATTTTCAGAGTGTTCGTATATCCGGTTGACCTGGCTAGCATATCCATATCATACGAGATGGTAGCATTCGCCGCAACCTTGATGTCGAGCCACCCGATCGGACGTTGTTCTGCGGCTGTAGTTGCGGTAGACTTTTGACTCCTGCCTCTTTCACGTCGATTGCCTTGCTTGTGATGCTGCCTCAATGTAAGAGCCTCGTTTTTCCACTTCCAATTCTTGGAGTCTTCACGGGTAGGAACTCGTAATATAACCTCTTCATCAAATTGCAAATAGAAATTAAACCGTGTAGGTACACGGTCCGCGCCGAATGGTAGCCTCTGAGCGGGAGTTGCATCCTTGCATAAACCCGGGAAAAATACCTTCTGAAGTTCAGCTCGTTGTCTGTCTGCCCACGGCCCGTAATTTATTGTGCCACCGCTCAAAGACAGGCTGATCGCCCAGGCCGGCGCGACGGTTCCATTGATATCATCGGATACATCATTTGATGAATACACTGTACCACGTGGCGTGACTTTTCCGGGAACATCCCAGAGTATTGTTAACGTTCCCTTAGGACTGTCAACCACCGGATTCACCTTGGCATACTCGACTGACGACCATCGAAGTCTATCATCATCATCGCCGTCACTGAGATACCGGGAAAGCCCTTGCCATTGGTTGGAGCCTGGTATGCGGGTTTCATTAGGTCCATCTTCATCTTGAGAATTTGCCGAAAAGGATTCGACCGACTTCCGCCAATATGGAACCATATTCCGCAATTGTCCAACTACTTTGCGGCGTTGTCTCCGAAGAAATGTTCTTGGGGGTACAGGACTGGTGGCTTTTGCGACTTGTTCGTCCTTGACAGCCCTAGCGAGTTGCTCTTCCTTGAACCCATCATTTTCCCTCATCTCAAGTACTGGATTGTCAAAATGTATCTTAAAAAGCTGTCGATAGGGATCCGGAGTCTGACAATCGCTCGCATCAACTTCTCCTGATAGGCCCTTAGACTTTATAATAAGAACGGCCTTAGTATTCTCATTTCCCATAACAAGGGCTGCCTTGTCACATCTAAAATGAATTGGGAGTAATTGCAATATTTGAGGTAAGTCTCCCTTATCCGCCGTCTCAAAGTCACCATCGGAGGTAGAAGTAGATTTGAAAGCCCTCCGGGGGCGGGTCTCAAGCCCATCCTTCTCATCAACATACTCTTGCCCAGCTTCTTCGAGATGCTCAGACTTCTCATGAGATTTGCGAAGCCGCTGTCGTGGCTTCGCCGGGCTATTCACCAGGCCCTCGGTTCTGTCAAGTGTATCGCCGTGCTTAGACAGAGGAGGGACAGACATTGCTTCAAGCATGGAGTCGTAGGCGGCGCTACGGTTATAAACGAACCACTCGATCCCAGAAACGACGACATTGACACGGCAGGGGAGCTCCGCTTGTTTCCTAGTATCTGATATATTACCGTCCCCGGACTCCTTTTTCTTTTTACCATCACCCAGCCCAACATCGCGTACCCTGCGCAGCCAGTATGACCAGGTGATATGTCCATTCTGAATAAAGATAGTCTCGTTATTTCCATGGTATCGAAGGCCGGTAAAGAAGATACGACCACCAAGCAGGGACCATTGTATCGCTTGTATGTCAATATAGATCCGGTATCGATGCCAGGTATAGGTGCGGATAAAGTAGGAGACGATGGAGGCAAAGGCTCTATTAAAGTATAGTAGGAAGAAGATTGCACTGTAGACGAGTTGAGTATATAAATAAGCGGGAATCGCATACGGTTTAAGATAACTTACAGTAAACCGCAGACTATGATATAAGCTAAGAATTGACTTCACCTAGTTAGTAGGGGATATCTCTACATGGAGACTCCATCTCCAGATGGACAGGTAAAAACATACGCTTTAAAGTCGCGCCAGCCCACGGTGTTGGCCATGTCAACTCCAGAACTCCCCAACTCCCCAATGCACCCCCTACGATTTGCGACACCTAAGTTCTCTCCACTATCCTAACTTTAGAAGACATCGAGCCCCATATCGTAATTATTGATTAAGTTGTAGCGTCTCCTGAGAGACGCGTAGGCAAGTATATCGTTCGGGTACTTAACACTTAACAGGGCGACGGCAGCGAAGTTGCGAGGTTGCGAATATCAATTGGTTGAAAGGTTGATCGAATTCGGGTATGTACATGGATGTAAGAGGTAGTGTAATTGGAGGAGGTACTATTATAGGTACAACATTGAAACCTGGGCTAGATTTGCTGCATGACGCGTGACGGACAAGGATAACCGCAGATGAGTTAGGTACTTAAGTCGATCCATATATTGACCCGCTGAACTTAATACCTATGTACCTCTGAAGCCGTCAGTCCGTTTAACCCGTGCTTATCGATAAGACGTACGTCTACGTACTACTATACACAAGCTGCATGAGCTACTGGCTAGTGTAGCTCCAGGCAGTTTAAGTAGCACGGGGTTGCATGGAATTAATTGAGCGGGTGAGAGGTACCTAGGTACATAAATACCCCCCCAGGCAGCCAGGTAAAGTGCTAGGGTCATTGATGCATGCTTTCGAAATGACATTTCCCAAAACCCTCCACTTTCATCATTAAACCTCCGCTTACAACATCACGAATTTCAAACATGTGCTACTTCGAAATTCTTGTCCTTTGAGTAGGCAGTGCCCCATTTCGGTGACGCGTTGGTCTCAAACCGCCAATATGGCTGGCGGTACCGGCCAGAAGTTCACCACTGCTACGACAGTTATTGCTGGTGTCTTCTCTTTGGCAGCCACCCTGATGTCTATCGTGTAAGATTGAACTGTCTGCTTATCTCTCTTTTAGTTAAGACGGTAATGCTGATATGTTACTAAAACAGCTCGATATGGCTTCAATTGTATGCCCATCCTACTCTCCTAGTCGTACTGTACAATAAGTTAAACGCGTATACAGAAAGAATTACCGGAAGCCTCTCTTGCAGCGATACGTCGTACGGATATTATTGATGTAAGGACAATTCAAGTATAACATTGTACACCTCTAATTTTGTTCAGGGTTCCTATCTATTCGATAAGCTCGTGGGTTAGTATGGTGTCGTTGACCGCGGCAGCGTTTCTAGATCCTATAAGGGATATATACGAGGTATGAATGTGACTCTATCTATGGACTCCTAGGTCCTGATCACTGGTCTAACTTGCCAGCAAAAAGGCCTTTACCATATACACGTTCTTCCAACTCCTAATCAACTACCTCGGTGGCGAACGAGCCCTCATAATAATGGCACATGGCCGCGCCCCTGTGCATCACCTGTGGCCATTAAACCACCTCTTCCCGAAAGTCGATATTTCCGACCCGTACACATTCCTTGCTATAAAGCGAGGAATTCTCCAATATGCATGGCTTAAGCCCATCCTAGCTCTTGCAGCGATTATCATGAAAGCAACAGGCATATATCAAGAGGGGTATATCGGCCTTTCTTCAGGCTACTTGTGGAGTGGTATCATATACAACATTAGTGTTACTGTCAGTCTGTACTCGCTTGGACTATTTTGGGTCTGCATGCACAATGACCTAGTACCCTTCCGACCTGTGCCCAAGTTTTTGTGCATCAAGCTCATCATCTTCGCTTCCTACTGGCAGGGATTTTTCCTTTCCATCCTGGTTTGGCTTGGGGCCATTCCGGACGATGTTCAGGGGTATACTCCGGACAATCTAGCAGCTGCCATCCAAGATGCTTTAATCTGTTGCGAGATGCCCGCGTTCGCCGTAGCGCATTGGTATGCCTTCTCTTGGCATGATTACGCCGATAACACACTCTCGTCCGCCAGATTACCCGTCAAATATGCTGCGAGAGATGCCTTTGGTATTCTTGATCTTATTGAGGATTCCAAGCAGACATTTAGTGGAGATCAATACAGTTACAGGCTATTTGATTCTAGTGGAAAAGTCATCGCACACGAAGATTCAAGCTCCCGATTTGCAAGATTAAAAGATGGGATGAGGTACAAACGGGGAG
This sequence comes from Daldinia vernicosa, assembly GCF_022497035.1. Lineage (NCBI taxonomy): Eukaryota > Fungi > Ascomycota > Sordariomycetes > Xylariales > Hypoxylaceae > Daldinia > Daldinia vernicosa. Next base: position 106,820 of record NW_025953930.1, read on the forward strand.
GCGAGGCAAAGTACTGGATTCCTAAACCCGGAGAAGTTAGAGGGGAGCTGAGTGCGAATACGCCGCTCTTGAATTCCAACGGAGGACCGAGCGGCGATCCAGCACCGAAGTATAATCATGGCTCTATCGATGAATCTACATTGGACCCCGATGATGAGAACCTCTACAGCAGGGCCCGAGAGCTGGAGTTTGGAGATTGGAATGTAAGTTCGATTAATATGTTTATTGACGCATTACTTATATCATTTCAGTACCCTGTCATCACCGCAAACGTGCCAACAAGAGATCGCTGGCTCTCGAGGCATTCAGACGCGTATCAATCGCGTACCGGAGCTTGGCACGCAACTCGATCTGCCTCATCCGAGAGCCTCAGCAACAGGCCCCCAGCAACCACAGCCTCAAGCGCCGAGATTATAACAAGCAAAAGAAAGAAAGGCAAGCAGAAACAAACTAAGCATGCGCCTAAGCCTCCCCCAAAACCAACGGCTGTCGCTGCCGAGGAGTCCCAGTCGAAGGGCCCGCTCGGTGCCCCCGTATTATCAACATCCGAACCTCAAATTTTAGAAGAGGAAGCCGAGGAGGAAGATCTAACGTTCAAAGTAGGGGAACCAACACCTGACGAAGTAACCCCCGAAGGACAGGAAAGCAACCAATGGGGTAATGATGGGGCGGAGCATGATGCAACCAGTCCAGTATTCAGCCCCGGAAACGAGGATGAGTTCCGGAATGTTTGGGGTAGCGACCGTTTGTGATTTGTATAGTACATTTTTGCGCCGTTATTAGATACCCTGGAGTTCACACACGGCTGTTTTATATCGGTAGGTATACGGTGAGCATATTACACCATTAAAATGAGTTTCAATATTATCATTCTGGCCAGTCGAGCACTTTCTCTACCTATCTTCTATCTATTTCCCAATCTGAAAACAGCTTGGCTTGAAAGGTACCAAAGATGTAAAGATTAAGTGGTACGATCTACTAGTAAAGCTGAAGGGGGATAATAGATATCAGCCACGTAATTCACACCCGCACAAACTCCCACCGCGAAGCCTTCGTCACCGTATTAGTTTCGAATAACTTGCCATCCGTGTCGTTCGTGGTCAACGCCATTAACGTCCACCAATCAATCGCAAAGATATTACACCCTCCATCCTCCCGCGGCCGGATAAGCAAGCGCTCCCAACCCTTCGGAACCAGCACCTTCGCCCAAAATCCGCCACGGCCGTCTCGTCCTAGATAGGCCCCCGACACCGTTTCCCGGAAAGACAACCAACCGTCCTCGCTCTCGCTGCAGTGCCATCGCCAGCCCCCGTCCGTGCCGGCGTCGGCTCGTACGAGTAGTTCTCCGCTGCAAAGGGTGATTGCTCGGCCCGTGTCTACGTGCCGGATCATGTATGTCCCGCCTGCTTCGGGCGCGGACCCGATACCCCCATCTGTGGAGAAGGGTGCGGGGAGGGCGGCAAGGTTTGGGGGTGCTGTTGTGTGGGTGGGCGTGTAGACGCTGGTTGTGCCGCTGAGCGAGCTTGTGTCGCTTTGGGATCTTGTCGTCCACGCGTCGTCCATTGGGGTTGGCTTGGACATATGGAGGGGGTATCTAGTAATAAGATAGTTATTCTGATCGCGTTGTCTGGTGCTTGAAGTTTACAGAGTATCTTAGTTGTGGTGGTGGGGTGCGTGAGAAGTAGAAGTAGGTAGGGTTGGTCGCCGTTTGTAGAGTGTCTCGCGGCTGTGCTGCAGGTGTCCGAGTACAGCCAATCATTGGCGTATACATTTATGATGGGTCAGTTTTTATTCGATGCGGCTGGCGTGTAGTCGTTCCACGAGACCAAATAAACCTGCCTTATCGTAATAAAATAACGCGGTGTCTCATGAGATAATTGGTTGAGGACGAAAGGCTTGGGCCCGTAAGCGCCGTCTTTCATCGGTTCAACTTTTACGTCGTCGTATAGTTAGTACAAGCGGGATACTTCCAGCACGCTCTACTATTCTGTCGTAACAGTTGTAATTATTGCATATTATACCAAGAGATTTATAAAGGCATAAGTACAGTTAAGCCACCGAGAAGCTTTTATTTCCATTCATTAAGTTAAGTACCTAGTTGACGCCAAGTCCTATCCCACGAATCTGTAGTTCTGTATCCGTAGCCACTCACGAGATTACCAAGAACCCGTTTTTAAGGGAGCTGGTCTCGTTGAAGGAAGACAGAGCACCCAGGAACTTGACGAATTAGTTACGGACACTAGGTACAATTTAGAAAGCCGCCGATAAATCTTATGGCTCTAAAGAGGATACCGCACACCAACTCCAAGGATATGTAAACAGGCTTTGTGGTATAAACAGTAGAGACGGGATAAGACCCCCAGAGAGGTATATATGAAAATACCTACCTAGTTTAGGGGCTGATATTCCTAGCAATATGTACAAAAAAACTAGAACCACCATCTGGAATTCCCAAGATGGTTATCTTTCTTTTCTTTTCTTTTTCTTTTTCTTTTTTTTGACGATAGAGCCTTATATAATTCCCCCGTAACAGGTAACCTAGCTGGCTTTAGATAGCGCTTCTATAAATATTACGTATGCAGCAGTTAACTTCCAACCAGTGCCTCACATTCGAACTTATCACAAAGCATAACCCAATTCGAAGGAGCTGTAGTGCCAAGCGGCAATATTAGACTCGGTAGTTGAAACACGGCATCAAAGCATTTAGCTCTAAGCTCTGGCTGACATGTGAAGTATATACACACCAATTTCCCGTATATATACAAGAATCAAATTCCTCACTTCTCGTAGCTAGATACACTTTAAACCCATCGGCCCTCTAACCTCTTCACATTGATCATCGACAACCGCTACGACTCCGTAGCCGGACTCGGCGGCGCATCTCCAGTCGCCCAATCAGCCGGCTCCGATCCCAACACAAAGTCCAGCGTACCGCCATTCGCAAAAACATCCTCCCACGCAACCCACGCCTTATCCCAGCTCTTGCCATTGACCTTGAGCGACTGGACGTAGTAAGACTGGGCGTCACCTCCTTCCGTGTTAATCTGCAGCTTATTCCCGCCTCCGAGATCGATAGTTAAGTCCTTGAACCACGGAGATCCGATGAGGAAGGTAGTCTGACCGGTCATGGGGTACAAACCAATAATGGACCATAATAGCCACGACTCCATAGCGCCCGCATCCGAGTTCCCTGGAAGTCCGCCGGGCGTCGGTGCATAGTAGCTATCGGCGACGTAGCGGCTGTGCTTGACGCTGAGGTCCTGACGGCCGACGTAATTGAACAAGTATGGCGATGTGAAGCTAGGCTCGTTCCCTGGGTTGAAAAGCGTGTAATTGAACTGCGAGTTACCGGAGCTGACACCACCCTCAAAGAATTTCTCTAGACGCGCGGTGAACTCATCCTTACCACCTGACAGCTCGATCAACTTGTTGATATCGTGGTGCGCGTTGAACGAGTACTCGATAGGCAGCGCCTCGTAGTAGTCGTCGCCCCAGTAGCATCCGCCGCAGCTGAGCGGGTCCTGGTCCTTGAAGTTGCCGTCCTCGTCGATCGGGCCGAGGAAGCCCTTGAATCCTAATGCTTCTAGGTCTGGATTCCATTGGTTGCGCCAGTTGCGAGAGCGGTTGAGGTATTTCTGCGCCTCTTCGTCCTTTCCTAGGCCCTTGGCTACTTGGTATAGACCGAAGTCGTTTCCGGCACTATGGATGGTCAGTCTAATTTCTTACTGATACATAGGATTGAGGCATTGCCCACTATTCGATGGCTCGGCTGACGGAGCGCTTGTACTTTGTGGTAATGTATCCACGATCTATCCAATCGGGCAGAGCACCTCGCCCTTCCTTGGTAGAGGCAGTTGTGTCTCTAGGATCGTTGTTGTTCGGCGGCACCGTCTCGGCATCTGTGACCATAGCAGAAAATGCATCGTCCCAGTTGATAGCACCACGAACCCCTTTTACGTATGCGTCTGCAAGAACGTTGTCTGCATTGGAACCTCCTTGAGTTGCACCGTTGAAGAACGAGGATCGCGCGTCAGGTAAAAAGCCGTCATGTCTCCATATATCAACTAGAGAACGGATGAATTCCTCGTATGCCACAGGCTGCAGGATATGCAGGAGAGAGGTTGCACATCGGAACTGCGATTAGTTAGATTCTAGATGCCGACGATTTAGAGAGTGCAACCTACTGTGTCCCAGAAAGTGAAGATGTCATCATAGTAAGGCTCGCTCGATGACCAAAGCGGATTCTCTCCTGTCTTGTTGCTGGGAATGATGGACATGTGATACAGAGACGAGTAAAGAAGTTGAAGTCTGGTTGTATTAGAGACATCTGTTGTGGTAACCTTGGATAAAATTTGGCTATTCCAAGCTGCCTTAACGTTGTCTTCTAAGGTTTCTCGAGATGTCCCGACGGGAATCTCTCTGTTGACGTTTTCACAAGCCTGCTCAGGTGAAATAAACGATACTCCTACCCTTGAGGTGACATTCGCGCTGTCAAAGGTGAAGACGGCGCCCAATCGGGCATCAGAGTCTTGCTCGGAAGCATCGCTGTAGTCTACCAGCTCGTCACCTGTTGAGTCCTTACCCAAGAACGTCTTGAAAGTTGCTGGCTGATCAAAATAGCCACAGAAATGAACAGTCCACTTCGGGGCCCGGTTCCAACCCTAGGGGAAGTTAATTTAAATCGGTGTCGTCCAATCGGCTTCGATCAACATACATTATCATAAGAACCAGATCCTTGGTAATGGACACCGTCATCCGTCTTGGATACCGAAATGTTGCCGCCCAGATAGTTTTGGCCTAAACCTTGACCCCTAAAGGATGGAAGGACATGAGAAACATCGACAATGACATTTGTACCGTCTGCGTTGTCCGGGAATTGGTATTGGAACAGGCCTGCTTTGCCGGTTGCTCCTAGTTCCACGGTTATGCCATTTGATAGGCTTGACTTATAATAGCCGAGTCTCGCATCATCTGCATTGCTTCGGCTGATGCCCTGATCGGTCAATGGGTTGTCGATTGAGCCCACAACCGGTAACTGGCTAACGACTCCGTATTTAGGCGCGCCGCCCGTGCCGCTCTCGTGTAATAAACTAAAACCGGTGAAATTTCCATTGGACTGGTATCCCGAATAGCTATCGGATCCGGTGTATAGATCGGGGCCTAGCTTTACCATCCCGAACGGTAAGCTAACGCCGGGAAAAGTGTTGCCTCCATTCACGGAGCCGGTCTTTAGTCGGAATTGTTAGTTCGGGGACGCGCTCGGAATGCGTACTGATTCGGGTTACGTACAAATGGTAATACAAACTGACTCAGTTCTTGAACTTGGAACTTTTTAGCTTGAGCGAGCGTTAAGCCTAGCGCTATGCCAGCGGGAACGCGCATTTTGTCGGGTCGACCTGGACGTTGAAATTGATCGACGAAGTCTAATATCGATACGAATAAATATCTCAACATCCGGAAACCAACATACTAGAATAGTCCCTGGGTAGAACTGAGGACTACGCAAGTAATTCAAGAGAGAGACTGTAAAGAATGTATAGTACTCCATACGAAGAGTACGAATAGAATGAACGAATAATAAAGCAGCTACGGTACCTAGACAGCGTAACGTTCCTATTATGGCTCCTTATGACATACTATGTAGATCCTACACTATGTAGGAGCTACCTACCTAATTTTGGACATAATGGAACGGGGCAACCAAACCACGGTTCCTGGAATCCTAGCGGACCAAGCTTGATTAGTTTGACTAGGCTGTACATTTCTGCTGAGTAGGAGATAACTGCTGCAGCTATAATGTTGAACCGGGTTTACCAGGTTTATGGAGAACCCTGTATCTGTCAGACTGTCTCGTTTGTATTAGGTATTATTATGAAAGGGGTGGAGCAGCTTTGACGAGGCGCAGCGAAGATCGCAACCTTGCCGCCTTGGAAAACCTTGTTGAAATACAACTAGGCTTGGCACCTGAGCATAGGGCTGTTATTTCAATACGGCAGCTTGTTGTACTTGATAGCATAGGTTTATGCCAGTTTCTAGTTTCCTATTTCTGTTGACCTTGTAATCTGAACGTTTTGTTTGACGCCTTAGTCTCGTCCGGTCTCGTCCGGTCTCGTCCGGTCTCGTCACCCGAAGGATCGTGTTGTCCAAACTTCCGGTTCCTTAATGTAAATTTAAAAGTGGTAGGTATCCCTTGCAATTTAATGTAGTAGTATTGCATTGAACATGGTGCAGTAGCTTGCTATATGCGAAGAGGCTCTTATTGACTAGCAAGACAATAATAATCTGCCAATCAAGGTGACTATATCGTCCAGGTGCATAGAGTCTGCACAAGCCGATATCCCAAATGCTAGCTTATAGAATTGTGAACTTGCTATAAAATACTAGACGAAATGCATCTTTGGTAAGCGCGTACGGGAGAAAGGCATCATGCGCAAAACTCATGCCACAAATAGATCTGGCCTCTGATTGGCTAACCACACACCAACACACGCCCGATGAATTTTTTATACAATCAATTAACCTATTTTAATAGCATATAAAAATTTTAATAATTAATATTGTCAGATAGAGCTTGTTTTATATAATATTTTTATACTATTTTGCACCTTTTGCAAACGTTATGCGATAGAATAGTAAAGGAAAAAGTCGCCAACTGCAGGGTAATTCTAAATAGTTATCTGATTGTGTTGGCAGGTGGTTCACGTCACGATCGTAAGTCACGGTAATAGCATCAAGGGAAAAAACGAGGCCCCTAGGGCCCATAGGGCCGATTATATAAACCGACGTGGTCCCGTAGTCTTTCTAGATTCAACAACGCACTTGCAATACAAGACCAGTTCCACAGATTGGTTGAAAAAATTGTGGCAGTCCTAATGAAATATATATAAGAGTTGATTTGCATTGTGCCATTGACACATGCTGAGCCGTTAAGAAGCAAGTTTAGTATATAATATTCAAACTCTCTTGATGCCTAGAGATAATAGGGGTCCGCGTACTTCACAATGGAAGAGCCTTCGAGGACAGAAGGTATCTGCCTTAAGCTAAGCTTAAGTGCAATACTTTTAGCAACTCTTAGTGGAAGCGACTACCTCAGATATATATATATGTTAGGTACCTCTAAGGTATTATCAGTACCTGCAAATTTTATATGTTCATGTTCAGGTGTGACCGCGGGGTAACTTCCCAATCTACATAATACGTACATTCCGATATGTATCGTGCCTTCTTTGCAACCCCACGGCACTTGCTTAATTCTAACCTTAGACCTTATGTATTGTACCTGCCTAAGTGGGGCGGCGAGTTCGAACTGGGAACATCCCATCAATTTAAAATCCCCACCATTTATTCATCCTCCTAAAACTCCCACTTCCAAACTGTCGGGCCGATCAATTTTCCATAATCAAATCTTTTTGGACTCACCGCATAATTCTGCCATCTACTCGAACCTGAAGTGACGACATTGTCAATCAAACAAAATGGGCCGCAAGCCCAATCCTATAATCCTCGAGTTCTTCGAGCGCGGCGCCAAATTGAATGACAATAGCAATCGATACCATCATACCTGCAAAAATTGCGGCGAGCATTTCCCTAAGGGTCGCATTGACAGCCTTACGAATCATTTAACAAAAAAGTGCCCGGCGATCAGTCAAGCCGAGAGAGCTCACGCGTGTCTTACCCTGCATGGCTTTAACAATAGTTCAAACAAGTCAAGATTCGAAGGCCTTTTGCACACCGGTCCTAATCATGGCCCCTTTCCCGGCCATCTTCCCGGCTCCTCTGTGGCCTCGCTCGAGCAATCCCAGAATCAGATCTGGACACCCCTAGAGACCCTTGCTGAAGTCTCTCGTCAGATCGAGGCCAATGAGAAGCACGACGATCATGTCCCGACCACGCAAGACCCTACAGCTGAAGCTGTTCAAACAACCTTGGCTGACGCTATCGTGCCTGTCGCAGCTACAACCAATTCTCTTGAGCTCCACGAGCAGTTCACTCTAGAGAGCCCGCCGACCAATGTGGACAACCATTCAGATTCAGATATTAAGGGTATGGCCTCAGGTCGAGTTATAGCGATAAGGATGTATATTAACAAATAATCTTTAGATATTTATGTATCGCACAAGCTCCTCACCGCAGAAGACACGCTCAGAGTAGCATTCGAACAGAGAGAAAAAGCAAAAGCAGAGAGAGCAGAGAGAGCAAAGAGAGCAGAGGGAGCAGAGAGAGAAGAGAAAGGGAAACAGGGAGAAATGACAGAAGAGAGGGCGATATTGGCTACTCATTCCGCATTGTCGGTAGCCGTAGCAGCAACAGCCCGTCTCAATCCATCTTTGTTAGACCCACAGCTATTGACCGATGAAGCTATTCCCGAAACGCCTACCCACACCCAGTCTACCGAGATGTTGATTGACTACCCCCCTTCGCCGGAGAGACAGCACGAACAGCCGAATACAAATGGATCGGCCACTCCTTGGGACGGTATGACATATATGTCAGAGGATATTCACGCCCCTGCAACAGTCAATGATCATGGTCAGCACTTGGCAGCAACTCTGAATAGGGGTGGCTTTCGCATGGATACAAGCAATACTATTCATGGAGCCCGTCACCGCCATAGCCGGGCGCGGTTCGATTCTGGTCGCCGAAAGGAGGTTCAGGAGATTCGTCGCATTGGAGCATGCATTCGCTGTCGCATCTTGCGCAAGACGTGCTCGAAGGGTACACCGTGCAATGCCTGTAAGAAAGTTCTTGCACCTCGAATTTGGCGCACCGGATGTGTGCGAACCAAGCTCTCGGAGCATATTAACCTGTACTCAGCCGGGGTACAGGTCGTTATGACCCAAAAGCGGATCAATGGCTATAAATCAAGCCATAACCTGCAGAATGCTGGGCTTACACTAGAAGTCTCACATTTCCCCGAGACAGGACATAAGGCTGTCTTCCAAGTTTTACAAGGAACTCCCAAGGAGAAGGACAACGGGTTTCCCAGCGACGATAGCCCTAGCCCGGTGATATTACTCGACAGCAACGAGGACATACCGGGAAAGGTTGAGGCCTATATGCGTGAAACTCTTCACGAGTTCATCCGCCGTGAGCCGTCTCATTACGTGCGAGTCACCTTGGATGTGGCTATCATGGTCGCAAACGATACCAATGACGAACTGCTCAAAAGATCTCTGGAACTATGGGGAATTGTTGAGATGATGGACCGAGAACGCCAATGGACAATGTTAGCAAAGCCTCCTGAGGAGGACATCAAGGACTATTTGATCAAGGATGATTCTGACTGCGAAGCTTATACCAATATTTGCATGCAGCTCACCGCAGCAGCTGAGCGAAAGGCATCCGCCGCTAGCAAAGTCCTACTGAATGGTATCCAGAAGCATTTGCAAGACGGCAAAGCTAAACTTGGCTTTCCCATGTTCTTGACTGTTATGCTCTTCCTCAACTGCATGGAGAAGACTACCTGGGCCTTTAAGGCATGGGATGAGGAGAACCTTCGGCCGAAGTGGCCGTTGGAGAAGCCACCCAGCAGCTTCACGAATCAGGGACAGGAGTTGACTGAGCTGCTTAAAATGCTACTAGTTATCCGGCATATCCTTCCGAAGACCATGGCCATGGGCCCTGAGTTGCCCATTGTGGCCAATGAGAACGACCCGATGGTACAGAACTATTTCCACAATCTCAATGTCACCACTGCTTACCTGGAGGCGCGTCGCGATCAGAACAACTTCCAGCCAACGGATTCACGATCTCTCGAGTTCTTATTCTGTGCACCGCTCCTGCTCAACAACTAAGGGCCTCCCCTGGTCCTATATACTACTCTCTGTTATAGGACACATTGCATTTCACACGATTCTTGTACAAACCTTCCAATTGCCTATAGGCATATAACGACTTTCATACCCACGTTTCGGATATACAGAGTTTGATGAAAGGAGAATAGGAAACAAGTCATCACGATTCATGAATATAGACTCATGCGGTATATACGATTCCACGACTACACGACTAATACAACTCGCCAACATTTTGCGCACTGTGTGCGCTATGTCTTCATATACACATATGTCCCGCGAGGTTCTCAATACTTCCATACTCACCAATTCAAAGGGAGATGGAACAAACAAATAGATAAAAGAAAAAAACTTCCAGGAGATCTCTTTTGTCTTCTTTTCTGATGGAAAAAACGGCACGTCTCACGACACGGATAGTACCTAGGTAGCCCACTCTGGAATTGGCGTTTCACGAAATTTCGGCATTCTCACACAAGACTTTTTGCATGCATGGAAAAAAGGGCAAAGGGATTTTCGATATCGTTTTTCTAGACTGAACAAAATACCCCCTCTCCCTCATGTTTAACTGAGGATGATGTACGTGGCTGCGATCATGGTCAGGCGTTAAGGGTTGGTTTGCTTTTGCTTTTGAGTTGATCCTATCTTGTCTTGGCATTTAAGCTGGTATAGGGACAGAGACGAAGACACATTTGATCTTTTAGGTCGCCGATTCGCCTCTTGTTAATATAAATCACGATTATGTGAGGGTTTCGGTAAATTGTGGTGTTTGGAATTTGTGATATTGCCCACGTAGATTATCAGCTTCTCTTGTTTGCTCTATTTTTTGCTTTACCTTGAATAGTTGGACTGCCTATCATCTATACTCGTTATATGTAGTAAGTACCTTAGTTATCAAACCCTAGTGTTAGAATTTTAGGTGAGGCATCTAGACTAAATATTTTTAGCATATCTAATAGTCATAGGCTTCTACAGCTTAGTTTGGAATTCCTTGAAGAATGATAAAGTCACTTTCATACCTTTTAACGTACAGCTTACGAAGATTCCTACCTCACTGCAGTCCAATAGCGATGATTGTTTTACCTCTAGGTCTAATACCTAAGCCAAGTACCAACTTTAAAGTCATTTATACAAGAGGAAAAGAATCAATATAAAATTTATTGGTAAGGGACTTGGTGGTTTGTTTTTAGCTTGTTAGTATCTATTGATGCGGGATGAAATCTAAGGAAAACTGGCGGGATGCAGATGGATTTTATACTTAATAGCTACCTACCCAAACACATATCGACGTACATCTAATTTAGTCAGGACGTTTATTGATAACCCCTGGGTTTTATGGGGTAATGCGAGACAGTATGTTTTGCGTCTACCTTGATCCGTACCATTTTTATATAAAACAAGAAAAAAAGAAAACCCCCATTGGTCACCCCAAAATATCTTACCTACCACTTAAACCTACCTACCGCATTCGTTTTATTCAAGACGTGCTACAATCTCATCATCGTGAAAGTCCCAATGGACATCATCCTCATCCTCAAGGCCCTCCAGCGCTCTCCGCGCAAACGTAGCGTTCCTCGGCGCCGCGCGCTTCGTCTTAGTACCGATGTCCAAATCCTCCCCTATATTATATCAAGGCCTATTAACAAATAGTCTTTTACAAAGCGCCGAAATGAATTTTTGTTCTATACTTATTCTATACATACCAAAAGCGACCTTCATCCCAGACTTCATCAGATACAGACCTCCGGGCAAGGACGTCGTCGTATTATCATTACCAGTGCTACGCCTCGAGGCGGACTTGGGCGGACGCACATCCTTCTTGCCGTTCTTCCAGATGGTTCCGTCGGGAATACACTTGTTGTAAGGATCGCTGCGGGCCGTGCAGTACTTGACGCCTTTGGTGTCCGGTTCTCCGAATCCTATGGTGAAGCTGCATTTCTGTTTGTTGCAGTTGGCTGAAACGTAATTTTTGATGATGTTGCCTTGCCCTAGAGTAGAGAGGTAGTATGAGCGTGAGCCCTAGGTAGGCATAATCAAGTTGGTATCGAGTTGCTGGTGGTTAGGTACTTACGAGAGTTGTGGCCGCTAACAACGCATTTTGTGACTTGACCGCCCTTATCGGCATCACTTGTGCTCGCAAAGGGGTATTCGTCACAATTTTTCCCAGCCTCGGGCTATCATGTATATATATGGTCAGTACTACTAGCAACTCGGTATCATTTTGGGATGATTATCTCGACACACGCTGCATCTGTTAGGCCTAGGCGTGCATCCGGCCGAGTTGGTGCGCCGCTTGCCAACGCTACCCTCACGATCTCCCGTGCCGCCATAATTGTCGTATTCTAGCTTGGTGCCAAAGGCCGGATGTGTGCAATATGCGCCCCAGCACATATTATCACAGACGTCTATGAGGATAGTTATAATAAGAGTTAGGCACTGATATATAGGTCTATACAGACGGTAAAACCACAAGATATGAACTCGATCAAGCCAGATGTCTGGCTTTCACATACCTTGCATATTGTCAGAGCAGTCAAATGACATAGGGAGTGCGGCGCGGGACAATACGACCATAAGGCCAAGCACGATTATAGAGCGCATCTTATCTGTATTGTATAATGTGGAAAGGGGCTAAGATATAGAGGACTATGTTTGACCTGTCGATGCTTGTTTTCGGTTCTTCAGTCTTGGTTCATCTAAACATCTTTTATATTTTTACCAGACGCTCATATCTATAGCTCTAGTATCAAGCACACTATGGGCCTAACGATCCATACATGTTTGTCACTCGTTGAATCGTACCTAATATGTCTCTTACTGCAAAGGATGAGATACACAAGTCGACCGCTCGGTTGGGGGTATACAAGGTATGGTAGCGAAGGGCAATATCAGGTTTTCGATGATATTGTCTTAGATCCTCGTTAAGTTATTCCAATTACATCTCGATAGAGCGTCGATGCTATTTACTAATGGAAGTATAATGGTCAAGAGGCTCGTACGATTCTTACGCTAGGTGTAGGTACTGAGACACACAAAACGTACTTACAAGCAGGCAAGTTCTAGGAATAGATACTCTAATATTTTGCAAGGAGTATTACTGCTACTGAATGATAATTTGCGTATGCTAAGTTTCCAGGCACTCAGAGCTATAGACGAGAAACTTGGTATTGTAATAACTGAGGTAGGTACCCAACCTATGCTTAGACGGATCCAGAGACTTTTGAAGCGAACAGCTCTGTTTAGTTGTGTACAAATACGAAGGATCATATTGTATAACAAGTAGGTATCATAGAGATTAATTCAGATGAGCGATTTTCTTAATCCCTCATGTAAGCTCTGTGTACGATGTTGGGCCGAGGTGTACACTGCTGAGCCTTCGACATTCGGTGGTGCCTTCGAAAATCGAGGATGTTCTAGACTTTAAGTCAGAGTCACACTATACGTTACACTATTCCTCGACCCACGAGTTATCTTCACCGATCATAGTTGTACATACATATCTTGTGTTAGCAGGTTACCGCCACTGCTGTATTCTGCGGCGGGTTACACATTGCAATACTTCGAAGTCTAACACTAACCTTGGAACTATGTAGTGAAGCTTGAAGCCTCATGTACAAGGCGTAGACTAAAACATAAATATATGTATAGGGTTGAAAAGCTGTGTCATGTTAAACCTGATGGCCTATACCTTAGGTAGTCTTGGTTTATGTGCATCCTTTTTACTATATCAACTATCGCCATTTGCACAACATACCTCTAGGAACTAAGTATACCTACTTAAAATGGCCCAATTCCATGGCGAGTAACGTAGTACGTAAAAGTCCACGGGGGACATGTGTAAACATATCTGGATTTATGTTTTGGAACCAGATTTATAAAGAAACCCCACGGGGTTTATTGTTGGTCTATTGCAACCACCAAGTTAAGCCAGAGTTTAACATCGCATCATCGACCTTCAATACTTCAATATCAACGACTTAATCGGTTCAACTCCTAACCACGTCCGTGTCATATTTTGCGTTCCTAGTGCGACCATAACTAGTATGGCTCTCAATCAAGATCTCTCTTTACCAAAGACAGCCCCAAACAGCGACCGACATCGTGCCACTGCGGGAGGAAGCTATGCGCAAGCTGTCTACTCAATCCTCCCCCTTGATTTGACCACTCTAGATAACTTAGTAAACCGATTAAACGAAGCCTCAGAGATCGACCCCGGAACTTGTAAACTAGCTCCCAAATACGACTTCGCCAACCGCCCACTTCGCGACATCTACGACTACCACATCCAGCTCCGCGACCAGGACCACTCAATCCACCCCCTTTACTTCATCGTAGCCGTCGATGCTGACTACAAGGAAAACGGCGTGCTGGTGGTGCACCTCCACACGGGCCAAGACGGAGAGCAGGACCGCGTCGACAAGGCCCGGTGCAGCGTGGACTGGGCCGCGAGCTGGGGCTTGAACCTCGACATTGGCAACGTGGCTTGGGAGGACCTCAAGGAGGAAGAAGCGGACGAATGGGGCGAAAAAGCCATGTCGTGGACGCAGGAGTCGAACCAGCCTAAGCAGCCGGATGCTGCGCCGCCCCGGTTCCAATACGCTTGCTTCAGTCTAGTCGAGAACGGTAAGTTGCCCACCAACAAACAATTCGAGATGAGTAACATACCTAGGTAGGTAAGGTACGTAACTGACAAAAGACCGTAGCATTAGATCTCCCGGAAAAGCTCCAGCCCGACTATTATAGCACGCCCGCGGAGCACAGGCGCGTGATCCTAGGCGGGAACTACTCCGCTGCCGGCGGGTTATCCGAAGTCACTCGCCTGTTTCCCTGGTTCTGCAAGTCGCATCCGGAGGCTCACAGGCAGCTGGCCATTGTAGCCGACAAGCCCGACTTCGAGACCAACGGCGCTGTGAAGCTTCTGCGTTTCGACTGGGACGGCAATGTAGACGCACATGACGATGCCGGAATCGCCGAGTTGGACCTTAAGTACGAAGCGGTCAAAGTAGTTGGTGTTGATAAAGCGGTTGCGGAGTTAGATCGGTACTGTCGAGATTTCGGCCTACCACAGGCTGAAGGATAGGGTTTGGATTGGAAGTCAGGCCTAGAGGGTGGACTGAATGAGAAAGTGATAGGGGATATCTAGGTAGTTTATGCAGCTTTGCTAATATAAATTTCCAAGGGGCGTATTTATCGCCTATATGCACACCTTTTAATATACATCTAGGGATAAATAGCATAACTGGAATCCATCTAGGGTGTTGGTGGTTCGGTATAACTATGGGGTTGAATAGGTTAACAAGACGTCGTATGCAAAGATCTTGAAAAGCATTAGTTCCAGTAAGTATAACTATAGGTGCCTCCTAGCACATTATAATCTTCGGTTGATTGGGATGTTATGTATAGGTACATATTTCGCAGCATTTTAAGTTATTAACTTGGCCTCTTTTAATTTTTTACCGTCACTTTGAAATTACTGGGTCATAATGTCCTGAAATATTTTCTTTAAGTACCCCCCTCCCCCTCTAATTGTAAGTGTATAGTTCTTTATTGCCCTAAGTAAAACATACATGCCCCATATCGGTACTGGCCGTGGGCCAATCCCAAATGGTAGAATCGAGCTATGAAGCATTAGGTCCTTGCGGTCTATGAGATTCCTAAGTCTGGGTCATGCCTAAGATCACGCCTTTACCTGCTTGACTGCTGACTTCGTGTCACAGTGGTTACACTCCCTATTTCTATATAGTCATTTCTGCTTCCGTAGCGAGGGCTTAGTTCTGGTGTGGTGGATTGGACTTTGCTATTATTGGTCTTGGTGATTCTTGTCAGTGGGTAATGGGAAGTTAATGCCGAGGTGTTGGCTGAGAGAAGCCCACTTTGCACCGAGTCCAGCAGAGGCCAGAAATATACGATTGAGGTAGCGAGGATGCTAGTGGAGATAGATACTTGCATAGAGATGAAATAAGGAAAAGCGTTTAAGGTAAAGTTATCTCCTGAGAGCTGTTGTAAATAGACTAGTTGACAGATGGTGGCAGTGATGGTGCTATGGTCATATTAACAATAGAAGCTCAGATATGATTTTGTATAGTGGGTGGATACTTACGATATTCTAAAAGAAAAGAAAGACTGGATTTTGAGGCGCAATATGAATGCCATCTTTAACGGATATATAATGGCTATTGGAAAGGCCACCAATGCAGCATCACTCAAGATGTCAGCGATATAAACATATTTCAAAAATGCATCCTGGAAATATAGAGTTAGTTCTTCAGACTAGGAGAGCTTTGGTATAGGTATAAGAAGAACTGGACTTACCTGATTTATGCATTTTGCTCCAACATTATTCCATGGACCATGAGCACCGCACTGGAATGCAATCCCAAGCAGGGCTGTAAGCGTCCAAGTTATAATACAGGCGCTTAACACATTTACCACTCGATGATGAATATTGTCTGGAGTCAACGAACGCAGGCTCTCACAAACCGAGAGTTTAGAAAGCCCCAGAGAGAGTACGAATAGGAGGTCTCTAGCGTATCCTGTCTAGAATCGCGGCATTAGCTTGGAATTTGAAATTTGAAGAAGGGTTGGGCTATTATTGCCTTAATCCCATTATATAGCTGTTGATCCGATATAAGAGATATATCTTTGCCAAATACTTGACTATCTGGCACTAGGAGGGTTACCGACTCCCCAAGAGAAATAAGCTACATAGGTAGTCAGACTCGGTCGTTAATGATGAGCAGCGGTAACTCACATAAGCAGCAAGTAATAAAATGTCATCAAGCACCAATGGCTGTCTAACCTTAATGTAAAACTTGGTCAGAAGCCGAAAGCAAATTGTTAAGGAGGATATCGCAAGTAAGAGCCATGTAATTGTTTGGATGATCGGATTTAAATTCTGCTCGTCCACTACAATACCTTCGGACGACCGCGGAGCCTCTTGGGCTGACGAGCGACGAAAGCCGACTAGCATCTCGATGATATATATGATAAGGAGCATAAGCTGATAGTTTTCGCCGGTCAGACTCGAGTTAGTTCAGATTACAACCACAAGTGTTTTGTAACGCTGTGGTCTAGAGGCGTCCTAGTATTATTTGTGAGATTCTATTAGCCGCCCACCACCACGGCTTATAAGTGTCATGGGACATATGTAATTGGTAGTATTTTCGATATTTCGTCCTCCCTTTCTGACGCTGTGTAAGGCTGTAGGGAGGCGGACAGGGCAAAGTTCCTGATCTCGTCGGGAGATAGGTACCTATAGTTGAGGTATCAGGCTGGTCGATCCTCTCGGCATGTTACTGCTGCCTTGAGAAATCCGCAACGCAGCCTACCTTATCTACTTTAACTAAATTCCATAATATCGAGAAGCTACTGTTGAGTATTAAAAAGTAAGGCTGATATTACTTATTGACCGAGGGCTGTGCATTGCTCGAAACACGACCTTTATGCGGCCATTTGCAAGGCCGACTGGACACTATCCGGCGTAACACGAAAAGAGTCCTACGTAAAGAGGCTTGAGGTCCGTATGTAGTAAAATTTCCAGGCTAATTATTGATAGGTAGGATATCCCGAAGGATTATACATGAGTGGGGGTATAGGACTGTTAAGACATAAGGTAGGCTGTCGAGTTGCCCGAGAATAAGATAGGCTGAGACACCTCCAACAACTGCATCATGTCTCGTTGTTAAGCCACTATTTCGATGATAAAGTACCGATACATGAGCAAGGAGCAATTTCACAGTCCAGAAGGGAGCCGGTGAGGGCAGGGGGCGACATGGTCAAGTTTGTCAGGATTCTAGATGAGACATCTAGGACAAAGAACATGTATGTATATACGAGCTGTAGGCTCGCCAGATAAGTTAGAGTTCCTCGCGGAGCAACGAAGTTGTTTCCATGCTGTTTGGTTCTACCTCGTGACAAAGTTTACATTATACCCTTTCATTTTTGTTTTATTTGGGGCAAATAAAATAAACAAGGTTGGTAAATTAGTCGGCATTGAATTGCATATGAGCCTTACTGGACGTTGATTGCTAGGAGTTGCTAAAGTGGTAGGTATCTTGAGATACTAGATACCAGTACATAATAGAATAACTTGTCTCCAAATGCCTCCAGATTGCTTTCCAGTTATTTTAATCTGCCTCATCCGCCTCGTCCACGATTTCTGCCCCAGCGGCGATAGCTGGCGGGCCGCGGGGTTGAAACCCCCTATTAATGCCACCAGTTGTCGGGACTCTCATGCGGACAACAGGCTGCGACTGATCGAGGTCTCGAGTCCCTTAGTTGGTGTGTTAGTAGGCACTGGTAGGAGATGGTGGATTTATCAAAGTCCCAAATACCTAGAGGAATAGACGACACAACACCTGTAAACCCTGCAAGGGCGAGAACGAGGTTTCTGTAAAGCATGATGATATGAGTGATGTTTTTTATGGTGATTGTCTGTATCGATATTTCTGTATAAACGTGGTTTACGGGAGAAAGTGCGATACTTTTCCAGAGAGAGGTAGATATCTTCGACTTTATACCCAGAACCCTCCCCCAGTAACCGGTTGTATGTGATATGTTAAAGCTATCCGTATTGGATTGATCCTATGCCCTTCATCTTCTAGCCATGAATTTTCATCTAGTCAGTTATACACTACTTCATGTCTTAGACACTCCTCCTCAGCAACCAGTGTTTCACAAAGTAGGAGGTATGTAGGTAGGTATAACAACCTCTTAATCCATTATAATTCGATGGAATGATCCCGGAGGGAAGTACCTCGATAAATGATATTGTGTGACACCTTCCTCGTCTGCTTATTTTATTCCCAAATGGACTTCATGTTGTCGGATCCTTCACGTATATTGCCCAAGCCTACGCAACGAATCATACAATCCTTTTGTCATACCACTCATTTCCATGCCGGTTATGCATCCTCAAGAAAGAGGGGCAACTAGAATCGACGAGTGCTTGTCTAAGTCCCATCGTCCTTCTATTTCATTTTTCCAACTTCATACTACCCAGCATATCTTCTTCAGAGCTATCTTCTGGATAGGCCTAATTTTGGAAGTATGGAGAAGAATTCAAGAGAATCTCATCATCCCTTGCTTTGTGAGTGTGGCAAGGAGAACTCTGCCAGCTCATTTGGCGAGCCTCCCGATGGACCTATTATAGAACGCAAGTCCACACATGTGTGTCATGAGGCTAGGGTCCTTTCCATATTGATGTTAATTCTACTCTTCTATATTGCTATCTTTTTGACCGTCAATGTATCAAGAAACATTTGTCATCAGGCATCAGGGCAACTACTTGAAGATTTCAGTTCGGCCTCTCCGCCCTGCAGAATTGTTCGAAGTGTGCTAACACATCATATTAGGTGCACTGGGTAATAGCTTGAAGTTTGAGGAGAGGCTCGAATGGTATCCACCATCGTTCCCTTGGAACCTTGAGCCGTCTGATGAGCTTGACGCAGCATGGGACGATCTAATATATGGTTTGTTCGACTCTCTGAACTATTGGTCGCCACACTAACTTTTGGTTTAAGCCATCGATGTGAGGGTCACTGGTGATGAGATGAACCTCCTCGGCAAGAATACCACGAATCGGGTCCAGGTGAACCGTGGGGACTATTTAGGGTCCATCGGAGTTTACCATCATCTACACTGCCTTAATAACCTACGAATGATTATACATTGGGACTATTACGAGTCCAGATGGGCTAACTATACCCATCCCGAGGCATTTGGCAAGGGGCATTCAGGTTCCTATACCCGATTGTTTAATTCATTATTGTTATGACTGTTCATTATCTAATCGGGTTCCAGATCACTGTATCAATATCTTGCGCCAGGCAATTATGTGTCATCCTAATACTGCGATTACGACGTTCGAGTGGGTGGATGAAGTAAACCAGTTAGATGGAAAGGAACAAAGGTTGGAAGCTGCGTCAACGTGCGCCATCTGGGGCAGTATTGATGGATGGGCAAGACAAAGAGCACTCATACCAGGAGAGTTTACTTACAGGCCAGAACCTTTCGCAGCTTCAAGGCCGCAACTTAGGAACACCAACTGAATGAGAATACCTGACGTTTAGCCCCCTATTATATAGCCCCCTATTATAGGCTATAGTCAGTAATCAAATACTGTAAAGGGACGGATCTTTCGTACCTTAGCGGGAAATATAGCGACCTTATAAGGCTTGCGCAGGCCTTATATTTCAGGCAACCCCTGCTGGGTTTAAAACCCTGTGATAGGCTATAAGCCTGGTGCGAGGCATCTAAGCCTTGCAGATCAAATAAGCTTTGTAAGCAGTCCACTATAAGTGCCTTGTAAATTATCCCCTAGAGCCACTGTAAATAATCCACTAGATCAATTGGAAATAGATGCCTGAACCGCTTGTATAGCCTGTAATTCAATTGCGGCTGCACGCATACGAGTATACGTACGGTCGCAAAAAGAGAAAAAATACAGGCCTAGCTATTACACTAATACCTTGTTCCTCTTACTATTTGAGGCTATTTACAAGTATCTATCTAATGCGAAAGACATGTCAGTTTACTGGGTTGAATGCGAGATTACTACTATTACGTGGGTTGAGATTATTACTATTACGTGGGTACTATACCACTTGACTACGAGGGCAATTGATTTTAATACAAGTCTACGGGATTACGTATTACGCGATAGCTGTTTGTTTGCAATTGCAGTATATATCTCGCGCTTGCCGTGCCGGGTATTCGATTGAATTGAATTAAATTGAATTGTATGGCCTCAGGGGAGTCAGGGGATTACAGGCGTTGTTCGCCAGTGAGGGTGGTGATATAGCGATTTTTAGGTGGCTTGGGGGTGCCTTAAGTGCCTTAGGGGTGGTTGTGGTGGCCTCAGGCATTAATATCGCTAAAACCTGCTGTAATGAAATAACAGTGGTTACAGGGGAAAATAATGCTGGAATGCCCTGTATTCCAGTCGGATGTATCCTGCTACTAAATTTGTATGGGAATATACACCCACTTATAAGCCTTGCAGAAAAACTAACCCTTGCAGGATTGCTAACCCTTGCACAAGGCTTGTCACTGTAGTTAGGCCTGTACAAGGCATGCGCAAGGCTTATAAGTTCCCTATAATTCCCGCTAAGGTAGGCAAGAGTGTCATACACATTTCTGTATGTATACAAATATAATATCATGTCTACCTAGGTACTATTATTACCTTTCTTCTTTCTTTTTTTGTGGTAGTAGTTCTAAACTTCTACCCGGGTTACTTAAACGAGGGTAACTTGTGTAACTTGATGAGTCTCACGTAACCCCCTCCCGGTCCCGGGCATTTCACCGGAAGGGATATAAGTGAAACCCCTCCTTTGCAAAAAATTATTGTATTTTCAAAAGGTTTTGACTAAGGCATCCTTAGGTAGTAACGAAAAGATTTTGTTAGTACTTAAGATAGAGACCTACCTCTTTATTAGGGATATAATAGTTGCTTATCACTTTTTCATACGCGAATCCTACTGAGTTCATCCTTACTCGTCCTATTGTATATCTTAGG
Organism: Daldinia vernicosa; assembly: GCF_022497035.1. NCBI lineage: Eukaryota > Fungi > Ascomycota > Sordariomycetes > Xylariales > Hypoxylaceae > Daldinia > Daldinia vernicosa. Next base: position 128,129 of record NW_025953930.1, read on the forward strand.
TACCTAACCTAGGGTATTTTATAATCCGGAACAATAATGGCATCCTATATGTCAGTAGAAGGGGAAATGAATTGGGAGGTCTCAAACGCCGGCAAGCCTTGCAAAACTTGGTACAGAGTCGTTGGCAGCCTTGACACGGCTCTGTCACCCGTTATTGCACTTCACGGCGGCCCGGGGTCCGGCCATAACTACATGGTCGCTCTGACAGATATCCACGAGACGCGAGGAGCTCCCATTATTATATACGACCAGATCGGATGTGGTCACTCCACCCACTTCCCCGAGAAATTAGGTGATGAGGCGTTTTGGACTGTAGACCTCTTCGTCAAAGAGTTAGACAAACTCATCGACCATCTCAACCTGCGAGACAAAGGCTTCCACCTCCTCGGGCAGAGCTGGGGAGGCATGTTAGCCGGGTCGTATGCGTCCCTACGCCCCCGCGGTTTGAAGAAGCTAGTGATGTCGGGTTCGCCTGCTAGCATGCCGCTCTACAAAGAGGCGTGCCAACGTCGTCTTGCCCAGTTACCACCGGATGTACGGCGTACCCTCGAAGATTGCGACCAGAGAGGCGACCATGAGAGCCCAGAGTACAAGGAAGCATCTACCGTCTTCATGAGGAGATTCGTCTGCCGACTGGACCCTGTGCCAGAGCCGATACAGCAAGCTTGGGCCAATTTAAAGGAGAACCCTGCTGCGTACCAGACTATGTAAGTTTCTAATTCTATTCTCACCCGAGTACAAACAGCAGTCCTTTAAGTTCCTTTATCATCAATGCCCAGAGCGGATAGGAAGCTATAACTTGCAGCATATTACATCCTCGATGAACGCTATCTTACTCTATATTATTTAGGCAAGGCACGTCTGAATTCGCCACGGTCGGCACTCTCCAAGACTGGGAGGGCTGGAAGGACGCGCATAATATTCAAGCGGAAACGTTACTTCTAAACGGGAGATATGATGAAGTAATGGATTTCGTTATGGAGCCATGGTTTAGAGCCATCAACAAGGTCAAATGGGTCACGCTTGAGAAGTCGAGCCATACGTCGATGTGGGAAGAGCGGGAGAGATTCATGCAACTCTGTAGCGAATTCCTATACCCCCAGATTGATGTTTGATATTCAATATTTACTATGGCGTCGGGTAACAGAAGTTGGAGTTGAACAGGAAGTCTACCTACCTTATACATCTTGTTTTATTCTTTTGCGTATTACTTTACGTACCTTGGTACTTGGTAGTCACCGCTTCTATGCAATATTGAGTGCCTCCTAACCCCAAGTACCCAATTACCATAAATCTCAATAGTGATCGGCATCGTATACGTTACAATTTCTTTATAATTAGGTAATAAATAAAACCTAGGACTAGAAAAGTTATCGCTACATTGCTCACCGAAACATTTTAATATGTCTATGTAACTTGACGCCTAAAAGCAGTGTGACCCCAACTCATATGATACTTCCTACAAATTACCTACTCATCTATTCGCTCTCGAAATCAACACCTTCACCGACCAGATGCAGTTCGGGAATCCTAATCGAGCAGGATATACGCGCGCCCTGCAGGCTGGATGGCCGGTGTAAACTCTCGCCGCGGATTTACCTGTGATTATTGCGGCGGCCGAGACAGCGCCCCCAAGCCAAGCTGAGAGCCTGATTTGATCCGCTCATGACTGTTTAAGCACCCAGAGCCTCGATGTCTCGGTCTTGGGGGTCTTCCCCGAGATAAGGTATACGGGAAGATCGCAGGGGAGCCAGGAGCCTAGAGGGAAAAAAAAGTCCATCTCTTATGTATATCCAGCTCTCGTGCCTGTTGGGTTCTCTGCCCATAATGTCCGCCATGTGATGGGCTCCTTGATGCAACACGCGTTTACCAAAGCCTGAAGCCATTATTTACCTTTCATATAAGCAAGTTACGCATTTTCATTATTGCTTTCGGTTACTCTTAATTCGAAATCAATAACCTATGTCGAAAGACGTAATCGAACTGCGCGCAACCAGCGCGAATACGGGAACTCTTATATCGAAATCTGATGATACCCTCCGATTTGCTCATGATGATAATACCTTGCGGCGTCTTGGTAAGCGCCCGCTTCTCGATCGGAGCTTTGGGTTCATGTCTAGCCTAGGACTATCCTGTTCAGTCCTAGTTTCGTGGGAGGGCATTCTATTCACATCGGTCCCTACCTTCCTCAATGTCGGTCCTGGCGGAGTTGTCTGGGCGTTTCTAGTTGGCTGGGTGGGAATCACTTCGGTGTATATCGTTATTGCGGAGCTTGCTTCGATGGCTCCCACTGCCGGCGGTCAATGTAAGTTAACGATGTTTCTATTTATCTATGATTGATTCAAGCCCATTATTACCTATCCGTAAAATAAAGTCATGCTAACAGGCATATACTCCGTCCCAGACCATTGGGTCGCTATGATGGCGCCAGAGTCATGTGCCAATTTTCTCACCTATCTTACGGCTTGGCTGACAACTCTGGCCTGGCAGGCCATAGCCATCACAACTAGCTTCTCGATAGCGACACTTATTCAAGGCATTGTTGTCTTATCTATCCCATCGTATGATCCTCGTTCATGGCATACGGTACTCATAATGTTTGCTGTGGCGCTATTCTCGGTTCTTATTAACTCGACAACTGGCCGCATACTTGCAAAATTCGAAGGGCTTTTCCTGGTCTTGCACTTGCTAGGCTTCTTCGGGGTATTAATACCTTTGGTCTACTTTGCACCGCATAATGACCCTTCTGAAGTTTTCACTGTCTTCAGTAACAATGGCAATTGGCCAACACAAGCGCTAGCGTTTTTTGTTGGCCTTCCTACGATAGCCGGTACACTTACTGGTGCCGACTGCGCTGTACATATGTCTGAAGAAGTACGCTCAGCCAACACTGTGGTGCCACAGTCGTTGATCTATACAATCACTATTAACGGGTCCCTCGCATTCGCCATGATAATTGCGTTACTATTTTGCCTTAGCGATGCGCCGGCTGCCGCCGCCGCCGCAGATACTCTGTATTACCCGTTTCTTCAAATATTTGAATCAGCTGTCAAGTCTACTACTGGCGCTTGTCTAAGTGAGTGTTAAACCTTCAGTTAATATCATCTACATTTATGTCCGCTACTATGTTGATTATGGGGTTGCCTTGGTCGCTAACATTCTGTTGTAAGTGGCTGGTGTGATACTGGTGATAGTCATTATGAGTAGCATCAGTGCCTATGCATCAGCTTCCCGGATGATATGGTCATTTGCTCGAGATAAGGGGCTCCCATTTGATAGAATCTTGGTCAAGGTTTGTTATACGAAATGGAATCCTATGAGAGGTATTTGCTGATAGTATTATATCTAGCTTAACAGCAATGCCTTGCCAATATACGCCATCCTTAGTACGATGGGTTTCACAACGTTACTTTCATTGATTGTTCTTGGATCTTCAGCTGTCCTATCAACGTTGCTCTCATTACTAGTTACAACATTACATTCCTCGTATCTCCTTGCATGCGGGCTACTACTTTGGCACCGTTTCACAGGCGGTATAAAGCCATACATAGAGGCTTCCGATGTCATTCACACAGATAATCTATTTTGGGGCCCTTGGAAGGTCCCTGAGCCTTTTGGGATTATCAACAATGTTTTCGCTTGTCTTTACATGATGCTTCTGCTTTTTTGGTCGTTCTGGCCCCAGGTAAACTCTCCTACCCCTGGAGAGGTCAATTGGAGCGTTCTAGTTTACGGCACCGTTATTCTGTTTAGTGTTATTTGGTATGTTCTTAAGGCTAGGCGACATTTCAAAGGGCCTGTCAGAGAGACTTAGAAAGGAGCAGGCAACAAAACACTATGACTTTTGCTAAGTCTACCTATTATGAAGAGCTCTGTTTATTACACAAATCGCCCTCTTTCGCGTTACCACAAGGCTAAATCCAGTTTAGATAGACCTCTAATCAAGGGTAAACTATTATTAGGCAGCACAGGTACTGTTGCTAACCCGACTAAAAGCTCTATATCCTTTTGAACACAAGTGGGTATGAGTATGAAGCCCTGACACGAGCCGCTTGTCAATGTACCAGTGATAAGCCGCCTATTAGGTTATTTGGTTAGGCGGAGAACGTGTATATTACTACATGGACAGTCAGAAACTTGGCGAAATAGCCCTCTCCCAAGCCCGAGTATGTAGATCTACCCCTGTAACTACCCCTAGCCCACTTATACTACGCATTCGGTCCTCAGTGGAAGTGGAAAGAAACCAAAGACATTGGCCGAACCTATTCCAATCAACTTAACCGGGCTTGCTAGACATGTCTACCAAATCGATCTTAATAACAGGCGCCGGGTACGGCATGCCGATCCTCGACATAGACGTCGACAAAACACAACGGCTCTACGATACCAACGTCTGGGGACCGATCCGCTGTACACAGGCTTTCTCGTGTCTTCCTTGTGATCGCGAGTCGCGAACGCATCGCTAACATCAGCACCGGCGGTGCAGTACTCAACGTACCTACCTACCTACCTACCTTGGATATGTAAGTTCAAGCACCTGTTACGCCAACCGGATATATATACCTATAGGTACCTTCCTAACTATGCGTTATCTCAAACTTCCAGCATTCGGAATGCCATCGACCTGAAAACACTATTATTAAAATTAATTAACGTAAAAAAAACTATTAAATCTCGTCCAAGTTTATACCTAGTCCTCGACAGTCCTCAACGTAAAGTAAAACTAAGAGCATCCGATACCTACCTACTATCACAAACACAACTTCCCATATTAAATCGTAAATATCTCTCCCCGTTCCATTGAATCTACAAGTGTGCCACAGAGTGTGAGCAACTATTCATTACAAAATGAGTACGATAAAACAGGCACGTCTCTCCCCCCTCCCCTCGAGTACCTAGCGGGTATAGGTAATAAGTATAGGCATAGGTACCCGTTCCTTTTCTCCCCTTTTCCCGTTTGCCCACCTGCCAAACACCGCGTGCCCCCCCGTAAACAGAGCTTCGCAGAACGGAGCCGTAGAGAGTACCCAAGGTATAAATAAGTATGCGTACCTAGCCGGACCAGACAAACTCCCTTATCCCTAGTGATATACATCCATTCCTCCCGACGCGGACCATCATACTACAGAGGTAAATAGTTAGACAGACACAGACACGGGTACGGACAACCTAGATAGATCTTCCCGCCACCGCCAAATAGGGTATTATCAATAACGACCACGACCGCGAAAGAAAGCAAAGACACCGCATCCTCGAGCGAAAAATCGGGAGCCGCCGCTCATCTAAGCAGGGACCCCTCCGTTCTCCCTCTGCCGCTTGACGATATAATACGTGATAAGGCTCTTAGGGTCGTCTTTGACGTTCTTCATACTTTCCCAGAACCTAGTTTCGCCGAGGCGCGCATGCAGCGCGACGCACAGCTGCACGGCGTCCATGCGGACGCCGCTCTCCTTACTCTCGAGGCACCTTGTCGCGAGGTTGAGCAGGCCCGCTACTTCGTTTTCGCCAGGCGTGAACGACGACCGCGCGTCTAAGAGCTCCTTCAGCACGTGTAGCCCCATGCTCAGGCTGCGGTGTCCCGACGTGTCCATATCCATGTTGCTTAGGTTGCGCGTCATGGTTACCGTGATCTCGCCCTCGTCACCAATTGTCACTAGTTCATCTGCTAGCAGCTCCAGCCCGCTGACAATGTGCGTCCGCGCGTCGTAGCGGGTGCGCGCAGCGAGTAAAGCCTCCAGTCCCCTAGACACATGGGGCTGGAATCTATCGCGAGACTTTTTCAGTAGTAACTTGATGGTAGCGAGAATTTGTGCCTTTACGTCTTGAACCTTCTCAGGAGGAACGTTATCAAGAGGCGATTCAATGTACTCGAAGAGCCCGAGCAGCAAGGCGTTAAACTTATCATCGGGAAGGAGAACTTTAGTATCACGGACAAGGCTCTGTAATTTACGGAAGCCATGCACATCAAGGCTTTGCGCTTTCACACGGGCGATGCCGCTGTCAATAAGACGGTAGTTTTGACGCGATTTATCCGGCGACGCAAGAGGGCTACCAAGGACCTCGTTCGCTTCCGTGGAGTGTATGAGATTAGCAGCATCTTCGTTGATAGGCTTATCTTCCAATACTGGCCGATCGACTATACCATTCGCCGCTGGGCGAGGTGCCGGCTGGTCGTCCTCCGTGAAAGGATCTTCGTATACCTTTAGTGAGTTCGACGGTGTTGGGGTTGGGGTTGTAGCTCTGTGAATGACCGTTACTTCTTCATCTTTAACAACTATCGGCACTTCGACTGTCGGCGCTTCGATTATCGGTGCTTCGATTACCGGTGCTTCGATTACCGGCACTTTAGGAGAAGGTTTGGGCGGAGTGGGCTGTATCTGTATGCTCTCTTTCAACTGCGCGATATCTGGCACAACAAGGGTAAAATCTTCGTTTGAATTGGAGGGACTGCTATATCTGATTTCGTTCACTATTGGCTTAACCTTCACTGGACTAGGTTTCGCCGGACTCGCTTTCGGAGAGGCAACGGCCTTATGAGCCGCCTCCTTCGACGGAGTTGAAATGCTAGACTCGCTGGCAGTTGCCACATGACCGGGCTTAGTTCTTGGGACTGTCCTTCTAGGAGATCCCGAGATCGTTTTCGGGGTCGCAGCCTTTTGTTTCGTGCTGTGAGAAGGACTTGTCTGCTCTCTTGATGGTCCTTCATGCGACCGAACAGAGTAAGGCCCGGCAGTAGCGGGTCGGGGCGCAACGTCTGGCCTTCTCCTAGCTGGTCGCATTGGAGCTACCGACATACCACCGTGGGACTTCGTCGACGTATCTGCACGCGTTCGAGTCGCGGTATTGGTACTAGTCGCATGCGAAGTTGCTGACGTACCCGACGAGCCGCCGGATACGCTCCGCGACGGCGTAACCGCCATCGCCGACGCCGGCCGAGAAGGTAAATTCTTCGATGCTAGGGCCCTCTTCTGTGCTATCATAGCTTCTCTTATGGAGGGCTTCGAGGCCGTCATAGTACTCTTCGAAAGGCCTAACCCCGGACGAGGGGCAGGCTCAGATTTCTTTGGCGAATTTGGATTGTTAGGATCCTTCTGTAATAACTTCTGGGCGGTAGACTCAAGACCGTCCATAATCCTTTGCAACAGTTAGCCAGCATACCAGGAAAATAGAAATATTAATTAACTCACGCTTCTGCCCTCGCTGGCCAGATCGCGGCGTACGCCCAGTACGTCGAGCGCATCTTCTCGCGGACACCGGGATTGGGATCATTAAGACCCTTCTTGATGCACTTTTCGATCATGTCTAATCCTCCGCCATGCTCCAGATGATTCTTGTGATGTGCCTCTTTCTTCAATAGGGTCTTTAACCAGCCGGTAGCGTACATCCTCGGCGATACATTCTTATCTTGACAAGCACCCCATATATGTTGCATGATCCTAGCATTATACGTAGTCCTTCCGATGATGATATCCACCGACGTATTAGCTAATTGGGAACTAATCTTCTTGGTCGCCGCACACAATTTTATAAAGGTCTGCATCAGCAATTCGACCATTGGGTCGATTGCCGGCCCAAAGGTATTGGCAAGATCTTGGACGAAAGCGCAGGCTTCCTTAGACAAACTTGTTCGTAAGGAATTGGCGGCCTTGAGGATGCCATCGAGTAACGCTCGACAACCAGCAACAAAAGTATCGGGGAAATCCGACGGTACGTTGCCAGCAACGAGTCTCCGTAACTTAGTCATGCTCTCTTCTCTTTTCAACCAGTTCTGTTCGGTCTCCTTGCCTTCAAACCATGGGTGCATATCTCTAAATAAATCTTCTAATTCTCGGTTGGTGTTGACGTATGAGGGCTCGACCGACTCCGCCTTGGGTTCGGGCATTGGTGTTATCGGTCGTTCGCTAGCAAGGGAGGAAACGCTCGCTGCGAGATTTGGTCGCACCTGCATTGCCGACGCGGGTCTTGATTCGGGGTCCGCTCTTGAAGACGTCGGGGCTAATTCCTTTACTATAGCCTGCTCTATGGCAGGTCGCACTTTGAAGTTCTTCAACTGCTTCTTTAGATCGGTCTTCGCTCCGTTTGGCGCGTCCCTGTAGTTGATGTTAGAAGCCATGCTACTTATATAGGGGATATAATTTCACGAACTTGAACAATTCTATCACCGTGCTCTTGGTCGCATCTCGAACCATACCGTCGGCATCCTCTAGTAGCTCCATCAAAGCCGGTACGTAAGCACGGAATTGTAACCCTTGATCTTTGTGCATCTGGGTCAAGTTAGCGACTGTCCCGGCAGAATATGTGTCTCTATAATCGCGTTACTAGTAGAGGATCGCGCATACCTGTAGTAACCATTGCAAGCTCGATTCCTTTGATCTTGGGTTTTTTCCAACCATAGCAGTATTGCGCACGAACCTCTCGGCGTCTATGGGTACATTGGTATACATGGTGGCCATAGCTTGTATAGCTAGTCCCCTTATCTTATCCTTTTGGTCGCCCATCTTCTCGACGATGAGCGGTAGCGTGTGTTTCGCTTCTTTAGCAAGGTATTTGGGCTCCTGTAGCGACATGCGCGTCAGGAGGTGGTTTAGCGTAGTGAAGCCAGCATTGACGAGGACCGAGTGCTGCGAGCTCGAGGCGAGCCGAAGGGCTTCGAAGAGCGGCGCGACGCAGACATCGGGTACGCTGTAATGTTTAATAGCCGACTTAACGGCAGTGATGTGTTGGACTTTCGTGTCGACGGAGACATCCTTTCTAAGGATAGTCAGCAGGCCGGCGACCTGATCCTCAGTGAGCATTTCGGCCATGGTCCTCGGGGAGGGGGATGAGGATCTGGCAGTGCGTTGCAGGTCCCAAAATAAGGGCGGATTTATGTAGTCGTGCTCGTACAATGGACGTGCAAAGCAGGATACGGCGAAGTTAGGTTACAGAACTATCGCGGTTGGGCAGATAGGGGCCTCGGTAGTTAAGGAACGGTGGTGTAGTAGTGGTATGAACTGACACAGTTTCAGAAAATTGAATTGGTTTAAATAACAAAAGTTTGCGACGATTGTTCCAGAGCTAATTTAATATTAATTAAAAGGCACCGGAGATTGTATTGGTCGCTTTCTACTAATGATGCGCATATGGACGAAGCTGGGATTTTTAGATAGAAAAAAAAGGTGATAGAAACCAACAATTTCTGCGAAGTTACTCGTTATTTTTTTTTCTCTCATGTGAGGTATGTTAGGGATTGTTGTCATATTTTTGTTGTAGTATGTAGTTGTTGATGCGGGAAATGGCCACTTTCTGCACCACGACAACGGCATTCCAGGGTACCCACATCTGTGAGTGCTTCTGTGGGTCCTGCACAGCACTAAAACACTTCTTGGGCACTAACTGATCCCTCCTATCCATGTAGGGACATGATAGGCAAGAAATAGGTCTGTGACACCCCAGAGGCAGGGGCTAAGAGTCCCTCAACATGGAAGGATTAAGAACCCCAATGCAGCTCAATTTTAGCAAATAGCAAATTGCCCCGCCAAGGAAATCGATGAGGGGCACAACGAAGCTGAAGCTGACCAAGTAAACATCATCATATTGTCGTGCCTAAAGAGCCTCATGCGATCAACGTTTTAGCTTGCTTACACGATACCCAATTATTCGTATAGACATTTTCTATAACTGGCATTAAACCACATTATCTATTGCATAGGTATATACTATAAGCAACGAGTAACAAATCCTCTTTAAAGCTTCATTACCTACCTGGGCAGCTAAGGTAGTAAACACCCCCCTATGTATTAAACGCAGCAGCAATCATCTCCAAGTCTAACTTGACTAAACAATCATCCGCAATACCCCAATAGTTATAGATAGACTTGGATAATTGCCCCTCCTCTATACTACCATAAATACCTATATACTATATATAACTCTATTTCCCACCCCATGAGTCCATTCAGCGCAACCAATAACCTCTCCGGAACCGAAACCCTCCACATCCACCTCCGACTCTCACAATACAGAGAGGAAACCAGTCCTCCTGTTTCCATGCCCCTCCCTCCGGCAACCACGCCAGTACCCCAACCGGTCTTTATGCCCGGTATGTCTCACGCCGCGGAATCTCCGGCTCCGGCTCCGGCCCCGTCCGCCATCCCCACGCGGCCGAAGGACGACGAGACAACCGACGACAAAAACCAGGACCCCTCTTCCCCCGCCACCTCGCTCCCGCGCCTACGTCTCCACGTCCAAGACGTCGCACACCCAGGGTCCTCGATATTCCTCTCCTCCGTGAACGCCGCCACCGTGCTCCGCAGCAGCATCGACTCCATCCACGCGCACCTATACTCGCAACCCCCTTCCTCGCCCCCGCCCACGCGCTCCGTAACCCTCGTCCTGCGAGACATGGACGGCGTAGCCTACACGACGGGCTCGGACCTCGACCCGGACCACAAGGAAATCCACTTCTCGCTCCGGTACATCTCCTCCATCGCCCCGTCGTCGCGCCAATCCGCCGAGATCCGCGGCGTCCTGCTGCACGAGCTCGTCCACTGCTACCAGTGGAACGGACGGGGTCGCGCGCCGGGCGGCCTGATCGAAGGCGTGGCCGACTGGGTGCGCTTGCGATGCGATCTTGCGCCGCCGCACTGGAGCCGGGAGCAGGTCCCCGCAAAATGGGACGTCGGGTACCAGGGCACGGCCTATTTTCTAGAATACCTCGAGGACCGGTTCGGCAAGGGGACTATACGCCGGATGAATGAGAAGCTGCGGAAGGAAAGGTACGAGGAGAAGGCGTTCTGGACCGAGCTAGTTGGGGGGCCGGTAGAGCAGTTGTTTGAGGACTATAAGAAGACATTACTAAAGGGCGGGCAGAAGGATTAAGAAAGTTTGGCCACCACTAAGCATTACGGGAGTTACAAGGGTAGAGGATACCGATAGAGAGATGACTAGAATGCCTTAGAGACCGGGCGTAAGAGTTGACGGAATCCTTTTTTCATTTTATCTGAGACGAGCCGTAGATACCCATTTAGTGCGCAATGCTACATCTTATAAACCAAATACTTCTATCAAAATAAATCAAAGCTTTGATAACCGAGGATACGTAATCCATCTCTCCATATTGAATCCATTACCCTTTCAATGTCCGAATCCCTTACCCAAATACGCCATGCCATGAGAATATGCGAAACAGTTAGACGAAAGAGATGTCCTTCTTAGTGCTGTGCTGCATGCGTCACGCCAGCATCACTTTCGCTTACAACGCTTCCGACTTCGGTCCAGCTTGCAGGAGTCATCATGCCCTCGTCATCGCTCATGACATCGTAATGTCGGCCTTCGGTCCATGATCTAGCAGATACAGCATCATCTCCAACATCCTCACCTGAGCCTGCTAGCGAAGCGGAGTCTGTTGGGGTCAAAACACCTTCGCTCAAGAACTCGGCATCTGACAGAGGCTCGGCAGGTGATACTGGTAATGGCGAATAGAAGCTAGCGGTTGAAGCGTCGTGGGCCCAAGCTTGGATGGAGCTGTACGCATCATCTCTATCATCTTGTCCAGCGGTCATGAATTCGTCAGGGCCTAATTCTCGTTCGGATGTTTGGGCAGGTTGTGCTTGCGTAGCCGGTGTGTGGTTCTCAACGCTGATTAACGGCGGGATAACGTCAGTAGGAGTTGGTGATAGAGTAGCAAGTCGTGGGGTTTCGCTCTTAATGCCAAGTTGTGTGCTAGCGCTGTAAATATCCGACTCGAATTCATCCTTTTCAGGGTCTACCAAGCTGTTCTCGAAGGTAATGTGCTCATCGATTCCGTGCTCATCAGTAAAAGGATTCGTATAGACAGACTGGGCGAGACCTCGAGCGCCTTCTCCACGTCGTCGAAGTAGACCATCGGTGTTTTGGAGCTCTGATCCTGACTGGAAAACAAAGGCACCCTTCTCGGCGGCGTTATCCTGTTGCATGAAGTCATCGAAGCTCGAACCTCTCCGCGGGCGCGAAGCATCTGTTTTCTCTGGGTCTTTGCGTTCCTTTTCTTTCTTTGCCTCGCGCACGGCATTCCAGTACATTATCTCTTCTCGTTGTCTTCGACGGGTTTCATCGTCAGCATCGACACCCGGTTCTCCTTCGGCACCAAAACCTCGAGATCGTAAAAATCCTTCGGCATCCTCGGGCCTGTTGAAAAGGTTCTCTCGTTCTGCGGGGGTAATACTATCGCCGAGAGCATGGAGTGCGATGGCAATTCGACGTCGGAGGTCGCTTGCCATGCCCTGTATTTCAGGTGATTCGTAGAATGCTACAGCAGCTGCGACGGCAACCGTAAGGGCGACGACGCCGACTGAGACGACAGCATGGTTAATAGGTGGCATATTGTAGATGTTCCAAGAGAAAACGGATGATTAAAGAGAAGGAGGGGAAATATGGTATGAGAGTCAAGGTATTTGTGTAAAGCTATTAAAGCTATTAGGAAAGAGCATTGGTGGAATATAATAAATGACGACGCCTAGGTAATTTACAAAGTCAAATAGAATCGTAAACGCTGAGAGAAACAGAAATAAGCTTGCGTGGTTCGTTGGTTCCTGATTTGTACGCGTTATTCGCCACAATGAATTAGGACTCGAGCCACCAGCAGGCAGTCACGTTTGTGATCCGCAACGACTTTGGTCCTCGGACGTGGGGTAGCCAAGTAGTGTACATCAAACGACAAATGACTTCTTGTTTCACTTACCCTTAGCCACAACGGGAACAGGCATGTTTTAAAGCCGTGTGCCTATTGGTAAGGACATAGATGCCCTATATAAATTACCCAACTTTCCTATATTTCCGTCTTCGAGGTCGTGTACGGAAGGCGAATAAAAAAGATGAAGATGAAAAAGAAAGAGATGGAGAGGGGAAGAGAATAAGAAGGGGGAAGAAATGGGGATGAATGATAGGTGACTGCAACGGAGCAGTGCAACGAGGCCGCGCTCCTAATAAGGTTCGGGCTTGCAGGCGAGGTAAGTCAAGGTCAAGTACATACGGTAGGTACAAGGCAAGGCACAGTCGCAACCTATGTCCCAACGCAACTCAAACTCAACGCCTCATTGCGTAATGGGATTGTAGACCAATGAGCTGCGCTGTGGTTGAGGCAGGCAGACCCGGCGGCAAAGGGTACGCAGGTACTCTTGTGGTAAAAGATGAGAAAGCCTTGCGATAGACAGACAATTCCCACTATTCAAAGTTAAGTTATATTCAATAGATTTGATTTTATAATCGGAAACTTGCATTGGCATAGTGTAAAGCATGCATGTCTTAGTTGATCGTATCTTATCTACCATAGTTGAACTCAGTATTCCCTGGAAGATACCTTAGATGGCGGTAGGTACTTTCTTATACATAGTGGGGTAAATGCATACCCCGCTTGGGGATGTATTTATTTAAATTGAGAGTATCTTTCTTAAAGGCACATCCTCTATCTTCATACGACACTCAATATTACACAGAGCCGCCACGAATCTGGGGCTATTAGATTCGGGCCCTTGCATGAAGTTATCTACAGTACCTAGCCTCGCCTATTAATTGTTAAGATTCGTTTGTATCACCAATTTGAAATCAAACACATATCTACATGAAAGGCTAATGGGGTAATGAAACTACAAAGCTTGAGCCTCACTCTTAACTATGTAAACTACTTGCTATAGGTGCCGGTGTTACAAGTACTATTAGTAACAATTCAATACATTCGTCAGAAGCACTAAATAAACGCAATAAAACATTCCATTCATACTTACAAGAGTTGACGATGAAACGAGATAGAGAACAACTACTACTCTACATACTCGCATTGCGGAGGCCTCGGATTGCTCGGAAAGCAACCGAATCTAATCGATCATTAGCGAGACCTTGGCGGCCTCGTTACCTAGTTACAAGGTGACCCAGAAAAGGATCGATGCAAGGTACCACTTACATATGGCGTTTTTATAAAACTTTCGGCGTTAAACAATATCAGTACATCATAAACCTCTTCAACATTCCATCTTTAACTTACACGGTGCCCGGGGCCTAGGTTACGGATTGTTCAGCATATAAAAGTGACTTGGGATATCTCCAACACATTAACTTCTAAGCTCTACTAAAATCGGACAAAGTCTTACTAGAGGAAGCACCATAGTTTAGCGGCAATCTATTGCCCAGCCAGTGTGTGCCCTCGTAATACCGCGTGGAACCTATTGACCGTAGACGATACCTCCGTATAAACACTCAAAAGTGACCAAACCCAGACATAACAATGTCCGTAAATCTACTTTCCATAACAGCGAATCGCCAACTCGATATTCATGTTCTCTCCTATAACCGCGCTCTTAATCCAAGGAACTTCGGAGTTAGGTCTATCATTCTTTTACGCCTCAAACTACCTAGTGTTCATATGTTATTATAAGCGTATAAGTCGCACATACTTCCTTAAGAACCCGATCGATTACCCACGTACGATGCCGATACGCAGTGCTTCGTAATATCCTAGAAGATGGCGGGCACTTTCTCTTACGCCGCCTTGCATATATAGAAACGTAGCGAATAACCGCCATCCCATAAAAAAAAGCGGCTCTATGTCCTATCCCCTAAACTGGCATTCAACTACACCTCCATTATTTTCAGTATTGATACATAGGGATTGGCCAGGAAAAAGAAAATGTCTAAATCGACCAATTATATTTACGGTTTGTACTAACTATCGAACCTTTCCCTATTATGTTAATGAACGACGTTAAGTCTTATGTACTGATACTGAAATAATAGAGGTGTAGTTGAATGCCAGTTTAGGGGATAGTAAGGGATCCCGCCGGCTTCGTCTTCAACTCAAGGCTAAAAAGTTGTTGTAAAAGGCTCCCTTGATCTTCTAAGTTAGGAAACTTTAAAATGGCTGCCGTGGTGGTCATATCATATCATATCGCCCCCTGCCTTTGGTTTACCAACAAGCTATCACGTCAACTACCGCCTGCCGCCCCGGGGACCGGGACGATAGAAATCTCCAATTAGGCGTCTACACAGCACGCAGCCCGGCGCTATCCAGTGTTACAAGCACGAAGCCACAGCCATGCCCACAGCGAAGCATCTATAGGATCATATCATATCAGGTCTTTCGGCTTGCCGTAGCAGCTCGAGACTACCTACGAAGGTGATAGTTTGCGAGACCAGCACGACGTCATCATCGAAGCACAATGGATGGTAGTGCCGACCTTTAACCCATTGGTTCAAGCGCCCATCACGATCCTCAAGATTGACAACCAGACGGAGGCGAGTATCATCGTTGAGAATGGTGGCAATGAGTGGGTTTCCCTTGATGTCCACTGTCTCTCTATATGCAGATAGGGGGTATGAAATGGGATGGGATGCGAAGTGAAGTGCTACTGCCGTGGGACGTCGCGTCGCGCGTCTAAGTGAGCGTACCATCACCTAACGTCGTAGTTGGGTAGGAATTTGACGCGGGCCCCTACTAATCCACAAGGAACCTCCGTTCAGAGCACGTTGCGCCGCTCTTATCTCGTCTAATACGACGGGGATCCTACCTACCTACATATGCTTGTAGGTAGCCATTGCAGCTTCAACGACGTTCGTAGTAGGTATCATATCATCTAGGTAGGTCCTCTACCCAATAGGTAACCCCCTATTGCAGTCCAGACCTAATGTAAAGAGCGAATAGTTGGGCCCCGGGACTTGTTCGGACGAGTTCATTGGCATGTATGTGCCTGCTCTGTTGCGTTCTGATTCAGCTTTCCATTGACGTTCTGCTAGACCCGTCTGGTTCGCGATGCGACGCCGATGATCTAGGAATCTAAGATGAGCAATCGAAGTCAACCCGGAACTTGGACATACAATTACTAATTTCTTCATGTGTGAATATGTATGATCGCTAGATCCGATTCGTCCTCATCGCTAGCGGTGGAATTACCTATAGGCTATCACGAACAACCAAAGTCCAATGGCAAGGTGCAAGCAAGCAATATGTAAAAAATAGGAACAGTAGTAATCAATTTTTTTGGTCTTTTATCTGTTTTACTTCTTTGTTCAGTTCGGTTCAGTTCAGTTTCTGCCCACGTGCGTCTGCTGTTGGTAGGTTTGGGTTTGGGGGGTCCGTTTCAACGCATTTGTCACGAATCAACGATTGATTCGCCTTGACGTCCATGCCTCCCTCCCCCCAACACCCTTAATGGAATCCATCCAATTGGATCCCGAATCGCGCCATCCCGCGTTTCCACGCCCCCCCTCTCCCTCTTCCCCCAATGTTCGATATCCCATATCATGTGGAAAAGGTACCCATTATTACAGCCGGGGGGTTAGCACAGAGCCGATGTGACTGACAAGCTAAGCTTTTCCCTCCCGCCTCAGCCGATCCAGAATAATACCGCATCAGGTGCCCACCCAATCTTCGTATTACCCATTCCCGATTCAGAACATAGACCAATTCTAGCAATTGTGCATAACGCTGTGTACCCTCGCGAGGCCGGACCGTTGGACGGAACGCGACGGCAAGGGTTCCCCCCTTGGATGGGGAGTTATTTCATTTGTGCAAGTAGTTTACTGCGACGAGGTGCTCGAGATCGAGCTGGTCGACGACCTCGTCGAGGTGGATAGGCCGGAATCCATGCGGGAGATTCCCGGTGCCCTTGTGCTGCGCGAGCGCTCGCTAAATCTGCGTGTTAGTCGTTACCTAAAGTAATAAAAGCTACGATAGGCCGGGGAGGTAGCAAACTCACTATGAGGCTCTGTCGCTGTGAATCTGGCATTGCCATTTGCCGCTTCCGGTCTTGATGGTGAAGCTCAGAGGCCTGGTGTCAACGATCTGCTTGATGTCTACGGAAGGCATGGTGACGGATGAGATTGTGAGTTATTAAATTTGATATTTGTATAAGTGAATGTGTTGTGAGTAGTCGTTGGCGGACTATGTCTTAGAAGGAACTGGTTGAGAATGAGAAAGGGGGGCTTTAGAGCGGAGATTGGCCTTGAGGAAGTGATTGATAGAAAGAAACACTCGAGGTGAAGAAAAAACGAAGGTTGTGAAGGAGACGACAAGGAGGCTATATATACTATTTACGAAACGACCGGAGATGCCGGTCTTGCCCTCAACCGCTGGATACGTGCTTAGGTAGCTACTTAGGTACGGAATGGTCGGACCCCTTAAGCTGGAAGGCCGGAAGTTGATTAGTCTCCAGTAATAATTAAGAAAACTTTCCTTTTGCTTGCTTACGTCACATGTTTTCGGAGGAAAGTTTTCGCTTCTAAATTCCAACCGGGGGGGGGAGGGCTCGAATTTCAGTAAGCACGGACCATATGACAGTAAAACTGATAAGATAAGCTTTTGACCAATCAAATTAGCTGTTGTAAGGGTGGGTAGGGGATGCACCCAATCAAATCAATAAACGATGTTGACAGTAAAACTGATAAGAGATAAGCACACGTGAGTTGACAGTGAAATTGATAAGATAAGACTTATAGCCAATAAGCGCTTCCCGTAAGTAGAAATATGGGCCAGTGGCAAAGCGTTACGTTAATCGACCAATAAGAGGCTACCGTGGCCAGGCTAGATTTCGAAAAGAGGGTCGGCTGTAAAGATTCAGCCAATCAAATAAGGTGCACGCACCCCACCGGAAGCCTCGGACTCACAGCTTGGTCACAGCTTGGTGAGCTAGCCAATCAAATCAAGTGCAGCCCCAAATTGGTGTTACCCAAAACATCAGCTTTGACCTTCAAGCTCTCTCGATAGGAGATAAGTCTGACGTAATCTCTTTCTTATATATACGGCACCACCCCCTTCTCGAGATTCGAGCTTTTTTACCTATTACACCTTTTACCTCACCACCACACACGTATTGCTTACCTACTAATATCAGGATATCGTGAGCTTCACTTTTGCTAATCTAATCCCCAGTGGGCTCATTTGCTAATCTAATCTCCAGCTGACTCCTATTTGCTAATTTAATCTCTCAGCAGCTTATATATACAATAACCACCCTATTAGCATTCAGCCTCTTTTTCCTTTTACACCTTTTTACTCACCACCACACACACATCGTTTGCCTGCTAATGTTACAATATCGTGAGCTTCACTTTTACTAATTTAACCCCTAGCTGATTCGTGTGATAATCCAATCAGCTGACTCATCTACTAATCTAATCTCTCACCACCACACACACATTGCTTACCTACTAATATCACGATATCGTGAGCTTCATTTTTACTGATTTAATCACCAGTGGACTCATTTGCTAATCTACTAATCTAATCTCCAGCTGACTTATTTGCTAATATCTCAGTAGCTTAAATATACAATAACCTCCCTTTTAGCATTCGGCCTCTTTTTCCTTCCTTTTACACCCTTTTACTCAACACCACACACATATCGCTTGCCTACTAATATCACGGTATCGTGAGCCTCACTTTTAAGCTGCTGCAAGAGGCTTGCCACGGCTATACGGCTTTGAAAAGGGCTGTCAGGTACGTATTTCACTTTACACCTTCTTTTTTAGCCTCCCTCAACACCATATAATCTTATTTTACTGCTGAAAACACGATATCGTGAGCCTCACTTGCCTGGTGTTGCAAGGCCTCGCACGAGGTTATTGAGAAGCAATTTTCAGGTATGCGCTGCTAGCTTAGCCCCTGTACCACGTGACTAGCTTGCTTATCTTATCTCTTACAGCTGACTCAATACGACGTTACCGTTCATCTCGCTCCTCGACACTCCTTTACTCCTACATCCTTTTTTCTAGCCATTCTCAACACCACGAATCCCCTGTCCCGCTATTTAGAAGGGAGTATCGTGAGCCTCACTTTTGCTTTAATAAGGTCCCTTTGAGATGCCTGGTAAGCTAGCTGAACGCGTGCTGTAGATTGGTAAGATAGAGGCCTGCCGCAGGCAATAGCCCGCTGCAAGCGCCCCCCGGGGAGGGCCGCCGGAGGCAACGGGGGGTATAGGGGGGTGTCCCCCTGTATTAGAAATATTAATTTTATATAGGGTAGCCACCCTGTATGTCGCTATCCTGTAGATCCTATTGGCCACATGCGTAGTTATGGGGTAAGTTACGTAGACTTTTTTTTCGCATATATGATATAATTAAATATATCACTTTTTTTCAATGCAGATAAGCAATTTAAAATCGTAACGAAGTTATGATTTTCATGTTATGACGAAAAGGTTTTCGTCCTTAAAATAGTGCTTGCTCGATTTTCACATTGTCTAGTAGTTATTATGATACCTAGTAAACGGCGCCGGTGAGTGATTTTGTTCCAAGACGCAGCCCACTTGTTGCGGCGCACCGGCGGCACTACGTGTTAAGCTTTCCAGGGGGGTGCGAGAATAAGGAAGCTCTAAAGCCCATCATGAAATATCCTTGTAAGTGATCAAGGATATTCCTGATCGTCATTTGTCATTTGTCGGCTCTGGGAATAGTTACACTACCCAGACCGCCTACCGTCTACCGCCTATCGCCTACACCCCATACGTGCACATAATACATACCTACACTAACACAGCTCCTAATGTACATGACGCCTCGCCATGGGGAAAAGATGAGCGTTGCCGGAAGTGTCACGCGACATATGTGAGGGTTATGCATGATGTAACCTGTACGTACATTGGTCGCCTTGAGCTTTTGGAAATTGGTTAGAACATGGTCGAGATATGCCCACCCCTCAAATAAGCGGTATCTGCATGGACCGCCATAATCCGTAAGTCGCGTGGGATTATCACAATTACTAGCTTTCTCTTTGGACGAAGCGGAAAAAGCCTCTTTGTTTACTAGGTTAGTCTGCTACATAGGTTGGCTTGTTGGCATGTGAGAGGACTCGAGCCTACCACTATGTAGGTAGTCCGGGTAGTTTGCTACATAACTGGTTTGCGATACGGTTCAACGATCCTACTGTATGCCGATCGCACACTAAAGTTTCACGTCAAATCCAATTCTCAGTAAGAAAAGGCTCACACAAGGCATAAAATAAGGGGTTGTTGTGATCTCGCTTTTCGATCTCTTAGAGCGATGCCGATGGCTGCTTGCGAAGAAATCTTGGCAGGCACAAGCAAGATTCAATGACTCCCGCCTCGGAAACTCTACATAGCACTCTAATGCTTGGAAGTCCTTCTAGAAGAAGTCGGTCTTCCCCTACATGATGTATGTACGGCGGGAATAATATGGCGTCGGCCAACTTTCGAAGCGTAGGTACCCTCTGACCCTACATCGTACATAGTGTACTTGCGGCTGGGGACGATCTTGTAAAGTCTTGGTTTTTCCCGGTGCCACGCAAACCCTGCCATCGATTTCCCCAAACGGTTCAGCCGAGACGCCGTGATTGGTTGACAAATCTCCAAGCGAGCCGGCTTCTAACCTTACTGGGACTAGCCAGGTACTTAAGTATTTGAATAAGATCTTATTCCCGCGCTATCGCCGTAGTCCTCCCTGAAATTTACCTACCGCGAAACGGATTGCTCGAAATTTGTGTGTACTTCGCACATGGATAGGTATTAAAGTAACTTGAATACTTTGTACGGATTACCTACCAACATGCAGACTAATATCGTACAAACCCCTTTGGGCGGGCTGGCTGAAGAACTGGACATGCGGAGTGGAACAGACTCGGTGAAGCCTCCTGTTGCCCGCCGCCCAGTTTGTCTCAGATCATCTCTTAGAGCTTACATTTTCCCCAGCCTTGTTATGGCGACGTCCAATTAAGAAGTCGGGCGAGGCTAAACAACGTGGATTGATCACCCGTGTATTACAGCTCAGACCGATGTTCTGGACCGTACGTAGTTAGTTACCAGCTCGATCTCGTCGTCAAACGTCTACGTATACGGTATACATACCTTCCAATTAACTCGCCACGAGATGGATACCTAACAGTACGTGTTGAGTAATACTGTTTTCACTTCTACTACTAGTTACAAGATGTATTCTTTAGCTCCAATCTCCAGGCTTCTTTAAGCCCTCCCCCCACACTCTGTCCCGAGAAACATCCCTGATAACCATGCCCCCTGCCCTACATACGACTGAGGCATTTCCCCAGGAATAGGCAATCTGACCATATCCTGGGGACTTGCAAGTTGTGTAGCAATCCTCGATCGTAAGCAATCCTACGGGCTTCTAAAGGAAGCCTAAGCCTACGCCCCTCTCCCGTGAGCGTAACCTGAGAACGCGAGCGGCTGTAAGCTTTGCCAGCCCGATCGATAGGTTGTATTACCGGCTCTTCGTATCGGTGGTGCTGTTTGCTGTTCTTAACCGCATATGAGTAGCTGAGAGAAGGCGTTGTGCAACTAATGCTTCCATTAAGCTGGCTGAACAATGCTGTGTGCCCTTTTTTCAGATTGCTACAGGTTAATTGAAACTTTCCAAACTCAGGGTCGTTGGGCTGACGCACATATCTGACGCGGAGTGGTGATATGTTGAGGGATAATCAGTCCATGTTTGTTATCTTGTCTCGCGTGTAAATCTACCGGCGGACTAGCGGGAAGCTATTCAGCGTGGGGGACTATTCTCTCGGCTTGATGCCCGAAACCCGACTACATATCCGATTTGGTGGGTAGGAAGACTATCGATAGCCGCCATTATTATGGTGTTGCCCGTGGTATACGATTATCATATAGAGTATTCTCTCGTGCATGTTCTTGGCTTCAATATTCGGGGTTCTGGTGCCAATTGTGTCTTGATAGCCTATATTGTGGCATGTAGATGGACCTATTGCCTATCTAGTACGATAGCCGTGATACGGTAGCTGCAATACTTGAGGATACTGTCATATTAGAGACAGGCTAGCCAAGTTGTGATACATGATATTCGACGGCTGGGTGGTAGGTATCATGAGAGATGAAACTCCGTTCGTAGACTTCGGCATACTGGAGATCGCAACTTACATCCCCGGGTCGAATGTGGCCATCTGGTTGAGCTTAGTATATACATCTGTACATCTCTATAATTCGTTCTAGTATTCGGCTTCTGGTCCCTCAACCCACCATGTTTTCTCTAAACTACCTAGGTGGTCTTCCGAAGCAATATCCGACGTATCGGCTAGTATTTCCCTTAGAAAATACCTCAGAATCGTACAGGATAGGATTCAGGACTTTCGGTGCACTCATAATCATGTGGTATCTTAGTACGAGTAGATGAATGCACATCAGCTTATGGATTTTCGTCGTATAAGTGAAGAGCCGGTCCTATCGTTTATATAAGCCACATGCACGCAATGATAAATGAACGTCCTTTTTAAGTTTGTATATGGGTTAGATACTGGTGCTGACTCGTGTTATTACGTTGAATCTTTTTGATTGGTATTCTTAGACTTATAACGGGAGAGGAACCTTGGCACGAAGCTGATCTAAGATTCCTATTCAGCCTTACTACTAGCAATGCTTGGCTTCAACGTTAGTTCAACTCCAAGCTTTTGGTGATATGATTTACAGCCGAAAACGACGTAGTTGCGGATAGTACCGCTTTTAGATGGTAGCGTGTTAGTACGGTAACATAGTCCTGGAAGTGAATTATGTTTAGATAGCTCGTATTCCTATTATCCCCTCCATCCAAATCACGAGACTGAAGTAATTAGGAAAGAATAGTTCAACGGCCCAGTTCATCACAATACTCATCCTGCCTAACCGGATTTCGGATCCGACTCGACTTGAATCATGCAAAATCGTTCCCATTGTTGTACACTCTACAGAGCAACCGCATATATCCCTCTAACAGACGCCACTATGGATGGATGATGGACCATGATGAGGTATCTACAACTTGGAAATAATAGCCGCCGCGTACTCGTGGGTCTTCGCCTTTCCGCCCAAATCGCCAGTAAGCGCCTTTCCTTCCGCCAGGGTATCGAATGTAGCCTTCTCAATTCTGTTTGCATAGTCGGTCAAGCCCATATGTCTCAACATCATCATGGAGCTGAGAAGCAGGGCGGTAGGGTTGGCTAGACCCTTGCCAGCGATGTCCGGAGCAGATCCGTGCACGGCCTCGAAGATGGAGCACTCGTCACCGATGTTACCCGAGGGCGTAAGACCAAGACCACCAATCAGACCGGCGCACATATCGGACAGAATATCACCGTACAGGTTGGGCATGACGAGAACCTTGTCGTTGTACGGCAGAGGGTCCGTAACCATCTTCAAGCAGGTGTTGTCTAGCAGTTCGGCGTCGAACTCGATGCTGGGGAAGTCCTTGGCAACGTCGCGGGCGGTCTTAAGGAAAAGACCGTCGGACATCTTCATGATAGTGGCCTTGTGTACGACGCGGACCTTCTTTCGGCCGATTTCCTCGGCGTGTTGGAAAGCAAATCGTAGGACGCGCTCGCTGGCTTCGCGGGTAATGAGCTTGATACTCTGGACGACGCCATCGACAACAACGTGCTCAATGCCGGAGTATTCGCCCTCGGTGTTTTCTCGGATCAGGACAGTATCGACATTGTCGTACGCCGTCTTGAAGCCGGCGATGGATCGGCAGGGTCGCAAGTTAGCGAAGAGGTTGAATGTTCGTCGGAGAGTTAAGTTAAGCGAGACGTGTCCCTTGCCGACGGGGGTCTTGTAAAGTCGATTAGCAGTGCGCGCGGGCATATAGAAATGTCCGATTATAATAGACTTACAGCAAGAGGACCCTTAAGGGCAACCTTGTTTCTTTGGATGCTCTCAATTGTCTCGGAAGGGATGGTAGTCTTTCCGTCTACGAGCTTAGGTGTGACGTCGACTGGTTCCCAGCTAATAGGTGTCTAAGAAGTGTTAGAATTAAGAATCTCGAGCCGAGGTGAAACTTGTCCACCAACCTTGGCAGCCTCGAAAATGTCTTTAACGGCTTGCGAAATCTCAGGTCCAATACCGTCACCTTCGATAATACTGACGGGGTAACGGCCCTATAGTTTAGATAATTAGTAGTTTTTCTAGGCAAATTGCAAATTGCATCGCCAAGTTGGTATTATTTTTTGAGTGATTTTCCTCGGCTGAATTTCACATTGGGGACATGTCGCAAAATGCGCTTGAGCACATACATCAGAACCCTTTACACCGGTAAACTTGGCGACCTTGTCCGAGTAGAATCTTTGGTTCTGCAATTGACCCGAGTAGTTAGCGACCGTGCTATCCAGGCTCGTGCTCTCAGTCAGCGCCCACCTGGAAAGATAAAGTTGCGGCGGCTCGAGGAGCAGTGGCCAGGCATTGGCGCCGCAAGGGTGCGGCGACCGCTCGAATGCTCAGCATTATATATGATTAATGGAGCAAAATATATACTCGTGGTAGGCTCCTAGAGGTAGAATTAAAATACTGGCACAGGGGGGGGGAGGAAGAGGTTGTGGGATGGATTCGCAAGAGGCGCTTTTGAGGCTCGGGTGGTATCGGACGGACGGCTGTTGCATCTGAAAGATCTGATAACAACAACCAGTGGATCTTTAGCTTGAGCCGAAGGAATTTTCAACCAGAGATTTGCCGACAAGCTACGTAAACATTCATATCAATCAATGAGCAAACAGGCACAGGGCAAGCCACTTCAGCTGCTCCCCGCCTACCCACATTGTGGCTTGCATTATGCCATTATCTAATAGCATGCAGGATCTATCCTTGTTCTGTCTTAGGCTGATGCACGGCTGCAACACTAACGGGAGTACCTCACCTTCACTTTATTACTATCACTTTACTTTATTTATGTATTACATAGCATCAATACTTCGTACGTACATGTAGCCAAACACCCTCATTTGGTTAGGTACGTCAATAACTGAATAATCACCAACAATTCGGTATGCTCTGAGAGTTTGTATAAGATTGCCGAGTAGAAGCATACGGCGATATTAGTACCATAAAAATATCGACGGATGGGAAAGCCATAGGAATCGGCGCGAGGCCATATACAACCGGTGGAAGGCATCGATATTGGGAGTAGCAGCGATAAATCATGGCCGAATTCGATAGGAACGTACTGGAGTTTTACCAGCTGTCTACACCATTTCCCACAGAATGGCCAGCCGAGAAGGATAAGAGCGATAACTCGGATAGCGAACAGGAACAGCAGAAGAAGCAGCAGAAGGTAAACCGCAGAAAGTCGCGATATCAGGCATTAGAACGAGCTGTCAGCAATAGGACTAGTATCGTCCAAGGATCCGAAAAGTCGGCAAATGGAGTGAGCAACTTGGTTCAGAAGGACGAGCCTGATCCTTTAGGGACGTCAGAAAGCGTCGTTAGGTCGTTAAAGCAATTGGGAGTGCCGGTCCAGGATGATGTCCGTCTACGTATGTTTAATGGAAACTAGATGACCTATCTAAGACACCAAAACAGCCAAACTTACCAATATTTTCATAGGAAATCGCTTTCTCTTATCCTCTACGAGTTTCTCCCCTGCCTTGTTCCTATCTCAAATGCATGCGACCGCCGATACCGAGTCCCTTTTGAACGGCCTCGATGTCCTATCCAAATCCATTGACCAGAAATCCGCATCCCTGAAGGTTCTGGTCGAGTCGAATTTCGAGAGATTCGTACGGGCTAAGGCTACGATTGACAATGTCTACAAAGAAATGAAGTACAGAGGTGTTGAGCCACCATCCCTGAATCGCGCTCGTGGACATTCGCGACATGCTAGTAAAAGTAGTTTCAGGAACAGTAGCGGCGGTGCGGCTCTGGGAGCAAATCCATTAGTAGCTCCTGTTCCCAACGATACTAGGAAGAAGAATGCACTTATTAAAGAAAGCGATTATGGAGTAATGGGTATCAAGACACCTTTATTAGATGTGGCAGCTAAAGCTGAAGATGTTTGGGGACCCGCGCTTGGCGGTCGAGAGAAAGAGGAGAATCTCAAGACCGTATCGAATTCGCTCGATCGATACAAGGAGTACATCGAGGCTAGTTCTAATATTGCGGATAGCATCAAGAGGAAAGACTACGAGGCCCTGGTGGAAGAATATACTCGGGCCCGGAGATTTGCGGATGAGGCTCGTAAACTCGTCGAAGACCTCGGTTCAACACCACCAAGCGAGACGCAGGCGTATCAAATTCTTCTTGCAGCTCGAATGTGGTACGATGTTGACGAGCAGATTCAACTGTTCAAGCGCGAACTATGGAGGAAGCTTACATCGCTTCATAACATATCGAGGACAGAGACTCTAGTTGGGCAACCACAAGATCAGCACATGGAGTTAATCAGCTTGTTACTAGAGCTCGGCGTGGACGATAACCCGATATGGGTATGGCTTTTGAGTAAGTATGACTACCTAAAGGGCAAAATTTCGTCGGCTGGTGAAAGGGCGAAAGTCGAGATAGAAGTGCTCCGACGTCGTCTCGCAAATGGCGAGAAGCCACCACCGCAGATGATGGCTACGCATCTCAAGAATCTTGGTCGACAGTCAGTCGAAAGCAAAGCCACTGGCTTGGATTCTGCTGACGTCATCGAACTATGGGAGAAGATGCTGGCCTTTTTATCGACCCTCTTGTCTGGCCAAGGCATTTTAGGAGAGGTTATAGAGTTCTGGCAGACAGTCGAAGGATTCATCGACGGAAAAGCGCAAAAGTCGTTACCCACGGGATATAATGGCGAATCCCGAGACCATCATAGGCTTTCCCAGCAGGGGACCGTAGATCTGCAGAAAGGTACCATCGAGTTGGTTGATATGATCCGTGCGCATGTCTTCGAGTTCTTTGCGGGTGCTCCGCCTGAAGATATCTCACTTCTCTTCTCCCCCCTACCGCCTTCGCCTGGGACGCCTAAGTCGGCAGGGTTAAGCAGCAGTACGAGAGACCCTCGTTTCAACTTCGATGCGAATAACCTTCCTCCGCCATCTCCTAAAAGGGGCGAGACGTGGGAAAAATTTGCATTCTGGCCCCCCACATCTAATTCAGTCAGTGGCGTCCACTACCTATCCAAGATGCTCAATCTGGTCGGTTCCGGAGCCTCCGAGATGGCGAGCATAGCCCCTGTCAAACAAGGCGACGCGAAACAGTTAGAGATGTTGAAGACTTTGGTTGGTGCCGCGCGCGAGAGGTGTGTCACTGCCCTATGTGCTGCTTGGAACAAAGACGCCGAGAACATTAAGTATGTCGAGGACTGGAAACGTTCCAAGGAGATGGGAGACGTCACACGCATGCCAACAAGCTTCGCCTCTTTCGAAGGCGCGTTGCTCTCCGGAATGCAAAAGATTCTCTATATCCCGGAGGCAATGTCTAAGCCGGGCTCGGGGGATATTGTCTCTGCGCCGACGGCGAAGCTGCTGCAGATGGTGAGAGGTCAGTATGTTACGACGCTCTATAAAGCGCTTAGCGGAATGGTTGAGAATGCGGAGCGCGCGATTAAGAAGGCGGATGACGAATGGACTACCGATGCGGATCTAACTGTGAGGCCCGGTAGCGAGAGGGTATCCTTGAGTCTCGGCTCGGAGACCGTCGACCCCGGCGATAGAGTGAGTTATTACCTTGGAAGTATACTACGGGAATTAGGACTAACGTTAGAATACAGAATGTCCGTATGCTCTTAACGCTCGGTAACCTTCACGCTCTACGCACCAAAGTAGTGCCCAACCTGAACGGCCAATTCGAGAACGCCTTCTCCGTCAAACTCACAGATGAATCCAAGACTATCAAGGACGTCCTCGGCCAGATCGACGCCCGCCTATTCCAATCCTACACCCGACCATCACTCGACAGCCTACGCAAGATCATCCGCGCCGGCCTCTCCGACCCCAACTGGGCTCCTCCCAAGCCCACAGAAGTCAAACCATACGTCTACGAAGCCCTGCTCACCCTAGTCCTAGTCCACACGCAAGTCTCCACCACAGCGCCCAGCATGACGCACCAAGTCCTCTCGTACCTCCTCGAGCAGCTCAGCCGCGAGCTCCTGGAATCCCTCAAGGCGCGCCCGAGATTCGACCTGGGCGCGCTCATGCAGGCCACCCTCGACGTCGAGTTCTTCGCCCAGACCCTCAGCCAGTACACGACGGAGCGCGCCTCCGCCATCCAGGGCGAGGTCTACTCCATGCTCGACTCCAAGACGGACAACCAGGCCCGCGCCCGCCTCCAGGACGAGCTCCCCGGCATGAGGGAGGTCCTCAAGAAGCTCAGGGAGCAGAGCCGTGCCCAGTTCGCGTGTTTTAAGAGGCCGCGCCGGGCGCCGGGGCAGGGGTCTGTGTCTTCGAGTGCGGGGAGTTCGGGGCCGGGACCGGGGATCGAGAGGATTGCTACGGGGTAGGTAGAGATGGCGGCACGTAGGTTTGTAGTTGCGTTGGCAGGTTCAAGGTTGTCGATGGAGTGGAGTGGAGTGGAATAAAAGAGAAGAAGCGTTTAATAGGTTCCTTAACGAAGCCTATCCGTTCTATTCACTGCACTAATGGGCGAGGGGCGAGGACGTGCATGACCTATGCATACTGTAGTTCAAGCTAGGAGGTGGGGAGTGAGTGATATTGGGGGCTTTCCAGCCCTATTGTAGAGATGGAATAGTAAAGCTAGTAGTTTAAAAGAGAAATGGAAGCGTTAGTAGCCGTCCAACAGAGCCGTATATGAATGATGTCCAAGGTGAAACTTTGTATTGTAACCTTGCTAACTTCTTAAATACCACTTAAATACCAGTCTAGTTGAAACCTGCCTAATCTCATAGCTTCTACATATCCCATAACTAGCTATTGTAAGTGAGTTGGATTTTTGCCATAAGCCTTCATGTATTGAGATAAGATTTATAAGGAAGTTCACACTACAAGAAACTTCATCCAAGTAACTAAAATATTATCTAAGAGTCATAGAACTAAATGAGGATGCAACTTTCAGAAAATAGATTCCAGAGTATTTTAATCTAAATTATGCCGACCCGAAACCAACCAAGGCTATGAGGCAAAAGACAGTTACACCGTGACCGATAAAACCCACGTGGCAGTAACATACACCAGATAGCGCCAAGTACTCCTAGTATGACCTTGCCAACCCTTCTAAAAGCCGATGAAAGATATCCTAATAGTCATATCCTAACACCGGAGTAGAATGATGAATTAAATCAAAGGCCTATTCCTCTATTGTCCCAGACTCCCCATCGATCTGGCCATCAACACCCAGAGATCGCAATCGTTGCGAAAGTAGGCCCTCAGCAACACCAGTATTGCCGTTAATCAGGCGGGCAAACGCATTGCCCCCATAACCTACATCACCCTTATTAAGTTTGTTGTATTTGTCAATTTGGGCGTCTGGCCCACCCGAACTCGATACATCGCTAGAGTACTGCGTGGTTGGCCGGCTGGTCTGGGACGAATCTGGTGACAAGGGGTCAGCAGGACCTGCGTTACTAGCTTCATCCACTATGCTCCTTATTCCACTATGCCTAGGAGGTACAGGTTCAACTGGCGCGTTATGACCTGCAAAATCTGATGCAAAGGGTTGGTGCGTCGTACCACTCGGGGGAAACTCGCCAGTCGTATCATACACTTGACCGGAAGCGCCGAAATGGAATCCGGAGCTACGTCGTCTAAACGCCTTATCAGCAGCCAGGCTGGCTCCAAGACCGGAACCTCCTGAGATAGGAGGGTGCATAACCCTGATCGGTTTGTAGCTAGTGAATTTGGGCTCCGGCAGAGAAATCTCATTTCGAAGTTTCTCTTTCCCATCGGGCACACGGTTTGCGAAGACAACTCTAATACTTTTGTACAAATAATACCGACCTTTCGAAGGACAACATATATGCAGATGGACGAGATACCTAAGAATTGGCCTGTCTGTGGTCTCGCTATCTTTCGTTTTAGGCATATTGTCAATGATCGGACCAGCCGAATAGCTTCGCTGGCGAATAAAAGTCTTTGTACCGGGCTCCATCCCCGCTAGATCGTACGGAACAAGAAATAGCTTGACAGCGGTTTTATTGGGGTTTTTGATCACAATCTGAACTTGCCCCTTCTCGGGAATACGATAGCTACCACCTGGTGGTGCCCTGGGCGAACTGGACCTACGTTTGGATCGCTGAGCTCTGCGCGGGTCACGCTCCGATGGCTCTGCGGGACGGTTGCCCACTTCCGTCTTATCGTCTTCCAACTTTCGGTCTAAAACTCGGCTTTGCATCTTTCGCTTTGACCTCGCTTCCTCTTCTTGATTCGGAAGGCCATTTTCCAAGTCGATCTGACCAACATACGGACTCGGCCCATCTTCAACTTTAGAGCGCCCGTGAGAGGAGCTGGCATAACTATAGAACACGGCAGGGAAAGGCAATGTCACATGGGACGGACATCGTAGGCTTGGCTTGCACTTACCCAACCCGAGTACGCCAATCTGAGCTAAGAAGTCGAGAGGCTTTGAAGGGGTTGTAGACATCCGTCCGCGTAAGATACTTTCTTCATAGGATCCTACCATAGAAGCGTGTTGGATGGGTGATATTTCCGAGCTAAACGACGGGCGTCTTGGCCGGAAGAAAGCAGGGGTCTGCGGTGAAGATGCGGCCGCGGGGAAATTGGGGGTTGAAGCGAGAGGCCGCCGTGGTTGATGTGCTTGGTAGGGAATTGTTCTCTCTTGGCGTAGAGATGGGGGCTGCCTTGGTAACGGGCTATAGGGGATGGCGTATGAATTTGAATAAGATGACATAAATGTGTGCCGGCGTGAATTTCCAGAAATGTTTGAACTGATATCAATGCCATCCATGGGGGATGTCAAATCAATATCGTCGTTACTTTCTGACTGGACTAAAGGGCTAGTAGGTGGCTTATAGATAAAGCTTGAAGAAATAGAAGAAGATAAAGGAGAAAAACCTGGGTACGTCTCGTCTGGCCTCCTCGCCGAGATCTGCTGGGTTTCGAAAGGGAAGCGAGTGACAAGCTTTAGAGGCGGACTAGTTAACCATGACTCACTAATACCATCGAAATCTTGCCCCTTTTGAGCTTGTTGGTGATCTGGTATGGCACTAGCATCCTCAGAAGATTCGTCATGTGTAAAATCACCACTATGAAGAGCTGAACGGGGACGCTCGATACTTAGTCCCTCTCGCTGCCTTGTCTCGTCATCCGAGTCGACGCTTCGCCTCTCCGGGGTTATTGTAGCTGAAGGTAGTAGAGTCGGTGAATCTGCCGCCGAGTGATTTGGACTTCGAGTAGGAGATGCTGGCTGTTGACCCCATATCGATCCGAACTGGTTCCCAGCCACGTTAGTAGATTGGAAAGTATAAGGTGAAATATGACTACCAACATGTCGACTTGGCCTCCAAGTTGGACTTTCGCCTCTCTTTAATCGCTCGATTAGTTCTGATCTATCGGAGCACTCGGTCGGTGAATTTTGCTCTGGCGTTTGAGGCGCTAAACCGTCTGGGATCGGACCTTCGCATAACTCGGTACTGATACTTTCCTCCGATTGCTTCCTCCTTAAGGCGCTGTTGTTGTGGAATTGATCTGCTGGTGGCGCCATGGTGGGCGCCGGCGACTGCTCCGCGGACTCCCTCCGCTCCAGGTCTACCTGAAAAGCGGGCATCGTCCACCCAGTTGTCGACCTAGAACTTGAAAGACGACGTTATGTTATAAGAATCCGAACATCTCCAACTGTTACTAAAGCAGTTTCTTATGCGTCGCTAAGATATGAACCGCTAGCAGTAACTGACTCGTTGTCTTTCTTCCATTGACTCATTTGATAAGATTAGCCGAAGTAGCACGGAACGAAACGAGATGTAAAGGGTCCGTCTTGCTTGACAAAGAGCTGTGTAATTATTGCCCTGTTCGGACTAGGAAATAACTACGTGTACGATTTGGAGTTGAAAGTTGAAAATTGAAAATTGAAAGGTGAAAGGTGAAAAGTGAAAAGTGAGAAGGTCCTATTATCATGAGACAGGTGTACGAGATTGAGGTAGGAAGGTAATGCAGGATCGCTTGATGATCCGGACCTTCCTCACCTATCAAATTATGACTACAGTGAAGTGTTACTAAGTTCAGCGTCATAATTAGTGGTCCATTTTATTCCGTTTCGCGCCTATTGAGGAAAGAGCGTGGCCAGTTTGGGACAAAATTAAGCCAGAATGAGGCGGTATTCGGCAGGGGGTTGACCGGTAATACGTACCCCCGTAGGGCTCCGGAACGAGCTAGTTTACCGGTAACACCTGTCTAATGTTAGCGCAAACCCCTGCTACGTCCACTGTGGATAAGTCCACTAAGAGCATGCAGAAGGGGCTTTTTTTCTCAGCGCCTCAGTCTCCACTAAATCTTATCGATATTCATCTCAACTTGTTCTTCATGTAAACTTTGTTGAACAAATCACCTACCGAATTGCTCATGAATCAGGATTAAGATCAGGGAATCCATCAAGAATTGACAACTTATTATCCACTGGTCATGGCACCTAAGAGACCTCTTGAAACGGATGCCACAGCCACACCGGCAGCAAAAAAGCTCCGCAAAGGCTTCCGAGTAGGTCCAGAAAACTTACCGGATGGTCCTTGGAGGAGAAAAGGTTTGAGATACCATGAAACTCTCATTGAATCGCTATAATGCTAACTCAAATTTGCACCAAGTTGATAAAATAAAGAGGGACCTCATTCATAAAGCAAAGGTCAAAAAGGCATACAAGAAGATAAAAGCTGCGGAGCAAGCATCTTCTAAACCTAACACTACTCCCGCCACTGAGGATACAAATGCAAATGCAAATGCAGACATAGATGTAGAAGCAGAAGCAGACCCACCATCGCCTCAACTCCACCCAGAGAGGCAGGCTATGCTGGACGTAGATGAGGAGCAAGCAGAGCCCTCCTCTCCACCTCCGTCAGGAGACCGCCCCCCGCGCCAGAGGAAACAGAAAGTCCGCAAGCCTGGCTATTTCGACAAAGCGGTAGCCGACGGGGACCGCAAAAAGGCGGAGGCTGAAGCGCGCGCCCAGGAGATTGCGAGACGGAATGCGGAGCGGGAAAGTAAGATCGCAGAGCGCGAGAAGTTTAGGAAGGCCATGGCGAAGGCACGGAAGCCAGGGCGAGATGGCCAGCGAAAACTTGGTCGTGAAAGCGGGTTATTGCTCGAGAAAGTGAAGAAAATGGTCGGAGGTGCGAAGTAAAAGGCTTCATCTCGGTAGCGACATCGTGGCTACTTAAGGACAACCGATCAAATGAACTATTCGACTGTCTTACGGTTTACCTACTGCAGTCAACCTCGAGGCATGGTCCACTTAAAGTTAAGCTGTACACCACTATATACAACAAGGTCAAGACATCATGAGATAATCTCAGGCAAGTTTGCTAGGCTTACTGCATCCATGCTGCGAAGAAGCCACAAGACGAAGAGCTCAGTTCGCGTGGGAAATTAAGGATTCCAGCCGAGTTTAGGTTATAGGGAGAAAACTTGGAAGCACGACCGATTCGCCTCGGTACGCTTCGCCTCATAATTCAATAAGTTAGCCTTTTAAGCTGACCATATTAAGCACAAATCATTATATTTTATTTATTCTCGTTACAAAATAATATTAATGTGAAAACTTCCTATCTGGAAGCTCTGGCCTCAGCCGTGGTGTGGCGTGTGGTGTGGGAACTGGAAGCTCGTATGTCCGTTTCACTTCCTCCGCGGGTAATTCCCCTCTCGTTATACCACTTATCTCTACTGGCTCCACCGGGGTTTGCGAAGATACAAACGTCGTCATCGTCCCCGGCGTAGTCGACCGCAACCGCGGCGAATCTTTCGGCCACGGCTCCGGTCTGTACTCGTTTATCGTGCTGCTGGCCCGGCTGCTTTGTCGACGACGTCTTCTTCGCCGCATTATAAATATAGCGGCGCCGATGGCCGTAAGAACCACTACTCCTCCTACAGTGCTACCGACGATAACACCAGTCTTTTGGGCCGAGCTCAGAGAGTTTTTCGGCAGATCTTCTGTCGTAGCAGAGTTGTTCATCGTACCGTATGTGCTTGAACTACCGTTAACGAATAGCCCTTTGAGCTCGTCGCTATCCCAGGTCATAGTCTTCATATTCCCTTGGGCATACCAATCCCTCACCATGGCGGGACTCTCATAATCCGCAGCATCTACGTCGTACGAATTCGTCCAAATCATCTCACTCATGTCGTAAATACCAAGGCCCTGTTTCCAGGGATCGCTCGTCATGTTTTGAAAATGAAGACCAGGGCCAGCGTCGACGCCCCCATAACTAAGCATCTGTCTCTTGCCCTTACCGACGACCGCACAACCATGGTCAGCACGCGGCGTACCGCGAGAATCCGATCTGAAGAATTGGAATCCAGGCAAAGATAGTACGTAGACATCAGAAAGAGGACTTCCATCGGCGACCGGTGAGCCGCCATAAATGAATCTGAATCCGGCCAACTGATATTAGCTCATTTCTTCCCTTATATAACTTAGCCGACTACCAAGGATAGACCTACATTTCATACGTGTTGTTAGGACCCCGAACACCGACGCTACAAGCTCGTTCGACTCGTGGCGGCGGTTCTCCCGTTGTCTTCTGTTTATACCACTTTCCTGTTACCGGATCGTATAGCCTAAGTGTAGTCCAACTAACACCGTTGAGATACTCGCTCTTTACGTCAACAGGCGCCTCGGTGCCACCAAGGAAGACCAGTAATCCATTAGGTCCGAATGGCACATATTCGGCACACCCGTAGATGCTAGTACCGTATTCCCCGAATGATTCCGAGCTATGATTAGCCCACTGGTTGGTCTGAAAATCGTATGATACCACTCCCTCCACAGCGTAACCAGGATCGGCCTTCTGAACCGAGCGGTCGGACTCCCGAGAAGCTAGGCCACCAAATGAATAGCCCGTATCGGCGCTCTGCGTAAATGATGCGCCGGCCGGACGTAGCAGTTGTGAGAACTGACGGTAATCGCCCTGCGGAAGCTGTGACCATGACCCGCCACCCGAGCCGTCAGCACTAAAATACCATAGCTGGTCCTCCGGCGGCGATCCGTTGTCCATCGTCTTTCCACCCCAAACATAGAAGGCACCCGGGTTATACGATCGGTCGGTCCAGTAGACTTGCTGTCCGAGAAGCGGCGCCGCCTTCGGGATGGCCCGAAATTCGACCGTTTCGTTTGTCCATGATTCGTTCAAGTTGAGGGAAAGCGTTGAGCTCACTGTTCATCTATTAGCAAATGCGTTATGCATACATGAGCGCTATTGAATGTACCGGGGTAGGAAGTGTATGGATCCGACTGAGTGCTATTCGACCCATTTCCATTGTTCTGCTGAAACATTTGACCGCCATCTATGTAGATGTAATTACCCAACGGCACGACTAAACCCAGAAGTTAGACCAAGTTCTTTTTTTCCTCCCTTAGGAAATTTCATCTTGGCTGACCTGAAGGATATCTATGTCGGATGAAACCGTCGGGGCCGGGGTTATCAACGGCGCGTCTGGTGAGGCCCTGTCCGTCGGCCGAGCTGATTCTTCCCAAACATCCTAATACCGCGAGTACCAGCGGGAAAGGCGAACGCAAGCCCTTCATTGGGGCGGTTTGACATTTCAGGAGGAAAGATTAAACATTATGAGGGATTCGGCCGGGAATATAGTAGCCTGGGGTTTCGAAGGAAGCCAAGGGGACGTGTAGGATTCCTAATTGGTATGGCAAAACCTCATAGTAGGCCACGACACCGGAAAGCTCAACTATCTGTATGTGCGTCTCGCAGTCGCTCGCCCCGAATCGACTGACTTGACTTGACTTGACTTGACTTACTAGGAGTTGGCCGACTACTCTCCTACGTAAACTACTACCCACAGAAGCATTACGAGGGCGGAAAATGGTTACCAACCCCCAAAGGATTACTGGCAACTTATGTAGGTATAAATGAGGTGAGCTGCCTAACAACGGCGCGGCGACGACACATTGGAACAGGGGGGTCGGGGTCGGATCAAGAAGACCCCCTTGCAGTTGAACATCCGGTACCGTAGGATCGCATCTCGATTCCTAGAGCGGTCTACCAATCAGGGCGCAGCACTAACACCAACTCGAACGAACCAGGAGGCTTTCCGCGAGTTCTCTCCAACAGCATGGCTGCGGCACCGCTAAATTGACGAATACCAATACGATTTCTTCTTACTTTCGGCGCCCCCAATTCTTCGAAGCTCGTCCACCAACTCGACTCAAAACTTAGGTAACCTATCCTTCACGTTCGTGTCTCGATACGTACGTTTGAGCATATGGTGCATCCCGTCGGGTTTCAGAAGCAGGCTGTCGTGCTGTTGGCGTACTAAACTCCATTCGGACTAATCACAGTCTTCCGATTTGATCCTTCGACTCTCAAGCGATCAAGAAAGGATCATTCCTGGGACGTTTTTTTACGTGCAGCTGCCCCGTAGGTAAAAGATCCTATGCGGCACTGGCCTAAGATCCTTACCCCTCGCCGTCGTTAGCAGGCCCAGCTAACTGTCTACTAAGTACTACCTAGGTAATGACCTGTTAGCCAAGCTACCTACCTAGTCTTCTAGACCAGGAACAGAAACCAACACTGGGTTTCTATTAAAAGAAACGAAGCTAGAAGAGACACAAGCCTCATAATTGTGCGCTAAAACGGGGAATTTTATCGCTGCCAAAGCCACAGAGATGTCCTATTTTAGCCGTCTACTGTCCAATCGCGGCCAGTTGCCGTTTAGATCAGGGGTGAAGTAAAGTAAAGTACGGTAAAGTAAGCGCTTCGATGGCAAGCAGCCCTGCCGCGTCGAGCTACTACACACCCTCCTACGACAGTCCACGCATATATTACACGCAGGCGAGATAATAACCGCATCAACATATCGAGACTATCAAAATCACATGTTCGAAACGGTATTTCTTTTGGATCTAGGCGACAAGATTAACGACCGTTATACTAGCTTCTTAATCAATTAATTGGCATGGTTCCCATAGGCACGAAGGAGATTTCCTCGGTGCAAAGGTAAGATTAGTGATGCGGCAATAGGAAGGTGAGAGAGTTGGTGGCTTCAGCTCGCTTAGACCGGCCGCGGCCCTTTATAGAAGTGGTAGAGTGGGTAGCATTGCATCGCATTACATCGCATCGCACGTCTACCTACACCTTACTTGCTTGCGTACCTATTATGCATGTCAGACGCAGGCTTACTTACGTACAGCCAGACGGATGCCAACGAGCAAGCCTTCCACGTTTTTTTCAGGACGCAGGCCATTGCTGCCGGTATCCGCTTCCTACCTGAGAGCTCGGAGGTTGTCTAATACGGGGTCTACATCGCGTTTATCGATTGCGTACAAAGATGGGCGTTGATCGCCTTCTCAAACTGACTATTGGACTGTTGTGGACTACGATATATCATCGCCGATTATTCTAACCGGCGCATAGTCCAACGAGCTAAGTAACTCACGTACTTTGGGTAGCCTCGTCGTCTCTACGAAGCCGTAGTGTATTTAACAACATATAACGTCTTCTCAGCCGCCTAAGCATACAATCGTGTCTACTCTCTATCAATAACCCTAACCCTATATATAATACCGCCTCGACCATACATACATACGTATAACTAGCGCTTAGGAGGCTCAAAGTCAGCAGCTAGCAGCTACCTAGCCTCATCTAAAATAGTCAGGATTAAACGGCTGCGGGTTTCTTCCGCGGAATATACGGAAATCTCACGATGGGGTCTAGTCTAGCTTCATAACGCGCTTATTCCCCCCAACTACTACTAAGAGAAACTAGATAGATACCTAGATAGGCATTTACGTAGCGCTATGTTGGTATACGAGCTTTGCGGTTCAAACAAAGTAAAGCAGATAAGAAAATAGAAAAAAGAAGTATCGTCTTATTTGGGCATCCCGGTGTAGAGATTCCACGGACTATGTACCTAGGCTTGATTCGATATCTACCTACATACCTTAGGTACCTACCTACCTATATACAGCGCCGCATTACTCGATAATAAAAGTTCTTACCACACGCCCTTCACGACGAATCCGCAAGGCTGTGTGTCTGTCTGTCTACTTAATCTATCATACGCGATTCTAGAAACTATTCTAGAATAACGCCAATAGCTACCTCACGGCTCCATTTTTCGAACCTCGTATGGAGAAAAAAAGAAAGAAAAAAAGATAGAGAGAGAGAGAGAGACAGACCCCAAAGCCACCAGACGATGCTGTAGAACTGTTTAGAGATATATATACGTCACCAAGCGGTCTAGTCTGCGTCGTGGAAGAGGCGTCTTGGAGGCTATTACATGATTGACGAAAGCTAGGATAGATAGACGGGTCTGCGGCTGAGGAAACCTATAATATTACTCGATCATAGCATAGGTATGGGATTATGCAGAGCCGTATGTTTACGTGCTAGACGGGTCGGACGGCTTGTGATAGAAGTCGATCAAGCCAGGACCAATGGATTGTTTAGCCCAGTAACGTTAATACCTACCGCCTTCTACATAAAATACCTACCCTAGGTACATATCAACGTGGGGAGGAAAACGGGAAACTGGCGATATATATAAAGAAAGGAGACTTATACTACATACACTATACGTCTTACTACACGACGAGGAAGGGGATACACATAAATACCTAACTACCTAATCTACCTAGGTCCTAAGGTCCTTATATAAGGACTGGGCTCTAATCTTATCAACGTCTGCTTCCACTCCTACGAGAAGTTAAGATTTTGATGAGCTAGTAGTTGGAAAACATCAAATTGAGGAGTTAGGCGTCGATGTCTATTACTAAAAGTCAAGACTCCTATTCTACGTTCACACTTCAGATAAGCATTTCATTCATCGAAATGCCCACAGAATGGATCAGGCCAACAAATCTATTCCGAAGACCAGTCGGTACGTGCCAATGACCTCTATTCATCAGCTCTGTCTGTTCTGTCTTGTCTGAACAAAGACCTATCAAGTCTACATGTCACCACACCGCCGCTCCACAACACCGTCAACAACGTCTCGGAAAATAGTATCGTCCCCCTAGCCCTTCGCCTGCTCCTCTTTCGCTTTTCTTTTCTCGTCTCGTCTCCGTCTTTTATCTCTCCCCCCTCCCTTTCCACCCTTCGTAAAAACACGCCGGCGTCGTCCCCATATGGGTTAGATCGTCGCAGACGTGAAAAAAAAAAGAGGATAAGAAAAGAAAATCGCAATGCTCTCAAGGATATCATTAAATTTCCTACCGTGAAAGACAGAAAGAAAAGTAAAGAGCCGCCGTAACACCTCCTTGGGTAGAAGGAAAAGAAAGGTCGAAACAAAATCCAATGACGAGCTAAAAGCCGTGTGGCAGTGCTCCCAACTGTGATCGTATGGTCATAATCCCTGCAAAAAAGAACTCCGGGCTTTCTAGGTAGACATGAATGCTGTTGACTTCCGCGTCGTCTCGCTCCCAAGCCGGAGAACCACGCTTGTCCTTCGGTCTAGTATGTACAAATGTCGAGTACAAGTATGGATGGCGCAAATAAGAGAATTCCAAGTGGTTTATGTGAAAATGTTATGCGTATTCTCGATGATAAATTGCACGGCAAGATTCTTAGCGTGCATATCTGTCATTTCTCGCTCGATATTGTGATCTCGCATAATAGTCGGTGCGAAGACCACGGCAAGATTCTTCGGGGTCATCTATTCGAGTATTAGACAAGCAAAGTCGATATATAGGTAGCAATATAATTTACTCACAAGATTCTCTCGTTCTCGCTCAGCGACACGATGAAGATGGAACATCAGGAACTCAAGACAGTCCTTATGCTGAGGCGGCAGCTGCTGGAATACACTCTGCAAATGGGTGCATTTATCCGCATCATTTGCAATTGCTGAATTAGATAAGTTAGTTTTCCTTCGACACTTGCGCGCTTGTTTAGCTGACACTTACAATTTGTCTCCAGTATGCGGTCATATACATCAAACGTCAGTAACGGCGTCGGTAGTTTCCTGAAATACTGTTTCAGCACGCTTGTTACCGCCGTGATATCTATATCCGGATCCGAAATGTCGAAGTTCTCATTCTTATCGAACCCTTCTTGAATGGCCTTGGTTTGGGAATTTCCACCAGTCTTGCGATAGATGCCTTCCATATCCATACCTCTCAGCTCGACCTCTTCGATGCAACGCGTCACAACGCACGGAATTTGGCGGCGTTCATAGTCAGCTCTCTCTGATAGATCAGAACCGAAAAGAACAGACGGTGCTTCTGCAACAGCCGGGGATGACATGTTCGTTGCCGTCATGGTTCTCGGGAGCGTGTTCCCTTTCTTAAACCCGAAGAATCCTTGACGGCCACCGTCTAAGGGTTGGCGATTTTGGCCGTGATTTTGGCCGTTGATAACCGTATGCGTAACTGGCGATTCAACAGGCACGATGGTCATATTGTAAGGGAGACCAATGTTCTCGCCGGCCATACCTAGCTGCTGCCCGTGACGCTCACGCTCTGGCTGTTGGAAGGCGACGACTGTACGGTTCACACCCTTGGCAATGTTCTGGGCCATGGCTTTTGATCCCTTCTTCCAGTTGAACTTCTTGACTTGGCCCTTTCCTATCTTGACTACAGTTGGTCCTGACTCGAGGATTGGTTCTTCCTGATCTCCGCCAAGGATTGTCGTACCGGTCTGAATGCTGGAGCTGTCTAAGCTAATTGAGTGGTTCGATGAACCCTTGTGTTGGTTGTAAATACCGAGCCCGTTCGGAGGTGATTTAGGGTCCGAATGATTCTTGAATCGTTCCTGGATTTGGTTTGTAAGATCGTTGTTCAAGTCGGCCAACTGTGCATTCTTAGACACTAGTTGTTCAAATTCCACTCGAGCACGATCTCTTTCCGCGATGGCTCTATTCTTTTCCTCAACAAGTTCATCTCGCTCGGTGTGAAGTTGCTCGAGGCTAGCTGACATGGACTGCTTCAGCTTCTCGAGCTTTTGTACAAAATCCTTCAGTGCAGATTCCTCCAACTCGCGCGGGTCAATAGGTCGCTTAGTATCCTTAGCCCTTTCTACGTATCCGGCCAGTACTTCCAACTGGCGAATCATTATCTCGGTTTGAGTATCCAACACAGAAACAGTCTTGCGCTTCTCCTCTAACTTCTGGTTAATATTTAACAAATCTTTTTCGTTATTGAACTGGCGCTCTAGTTCTGCTACTCTCTGTTCCGAGTTTCGTAGGCGTCGTTTCAACAGAGCCGGGTCATCGCTCGGACTGGTAAGGTCATGTATGTTGACATGTAAGGCATCTTCCGCTATAGGGGTCTTAGGCCAACGGGGCGACGTAGTCGTACGGGTTGTTTCGCTGGCGCTTCGCGTATGGCCAATGCGGGGAAGATTAGTACTTGACTCAGTACTATTAGTCCGTCCATGCCGCACCGCGGTCGAAACCCGGCGAAGAATGGAAGAAGAACCCTCATCTGTGCCTAGGATACGAGCCATATCTTCATCCATACTGAAGTCACCACCCGCGCTCCATCTGGGCAATTTAGGCGATGTTTTGGGTTCACCATTCGAGTTCACCGACTCCTGACCTGCAGCCGATACTGGTGGAGCAGGTGGTGCCCTAGGGGTCATATAAGCATCGGATGGCTTTTGTTCGGCAGGCCGAGAGGCTGCACCGTTTACTAAAGAGTGTTAGTTGGAGGTAGACTGCCTCACATTGTTAATAAAACTTACTATTTCTAGAAGCCGCAGGTGGGAGCTCTTTTCTGGCAACAGACTTTCCATTGTTGCTACTTGACATGGCTGGAGCATCGTTAGATCGTACCTCGTCATCTTCTTTGAGGCGAGAGTCCTGTGAACTACGTGGAGTACCCGCCTTATCACCTGCATTCAAATGTTGAGGCAAACTATTCCTTCGGCTAGAACTGCTGCTATCCCTAGAGAGGGTAGAGTCCTGGATTGCATTTGATTCGGAATTCGTTCGCGAGTTCGCCTTTTTACTCTTCGGTGC
Source organism: Daldinia vernicosa (assembly GCF_022497035.1). Taxonomy (NCBI): domain Eukaryota; kingdom Fungi; phylum Ascomycota; class Sordariomycetes; order Xylariales; family Hypoxylaceae; genus Daldinia; species Daldinia vernicosa. The sequence goes on from NW_025953930.1 coordinate 169,863, forward strand.
TTCCTGCAACTTGAAATTATCTGAAGGATGAGCCTTTCCATTCGGTGCCTTCTGGGATCGGTCTTCTGGGGGAGATGGTTTCGGTGGCGCGTTCTTATCGCTCCTAGAAGACTTGGACAATTTCCTGCCTAAGTCTTTAGGAGGTGGAGTCTCATGATCTAATGAAGATTGCCTTCCCTTCTCTTGGAAAGCAATATGCGGCGTCGAGGATTGCGAAGTATCCTTTCGATCCGAACCAGTAGTCGGCTTGGGGAGACTGAAGTAGTCTTTGTCCTTTGGCTTCCTGTTAGGGTCGGCCAGAGCCTCTGAGGTCGACCGAGGGGTTGTAGACGGCACCGGGCTCGGGTCCAAAGCAACAGGGATGAAGAAACTTTGATCATCGGCAGCGTTACTACCTCCGACCTCATTACCCGAAAATACAGTTGACTTTCGATTATTGCGATAAGCCCGCGAAGGGAGAGGCAAGCCATCGTCTCTTCCACTATGATCGGCCGAGCGTTCGGGGGATCTAGATGGTCTCGAATTGCTTCTTGACGAGTCGTTCCGAGGGTATCCGGGTCGTGGTCGCGGCGATAGTTCTGTAGGCGTATCGGAATCGGGATCAACTCTGTCGTCAGAGAAGGCATTCGGCGGTATTGCATTAGGAGGGAGTGCCGGAAGAGATTTGTCAACGATCATTGGCGACGCATCTTTTTCGCGCGCCTTTGCCTGGGCGGCGGCTTTAGATTTCTTTCTACGCCTAGCCATTAGAGACTCGTGGCAGTTCATGCAAAAAATCCCTTGTGATGTCCTCGCATATCGCAGGTTTTCAATTTTCCTCTTGCAATTTCGGCATCGAAAACAGGCAGCACAAAAGGCCTGGTCTCCAGTAAGTATCGCGAGATCCTCAATCTTGTCGCCGCAAGCGCTACAGCTGTAAGTGCAGTTGTTGCAGATAAGTGAGCCGTCTCCCAGCAACAGAAGGTTCGCATCGGAGTCGAGGAGGGTACCGCAAGTGTTACATCGGAAACAATTGAGATGCCATCGGTTCCCAGCTGTAGCATGGTCAGAACTGTCGTACATCAACTTGAACAGGTTTTTGGGCCAACATGGTGACCGGATATTAAGGTGATATTTAGGGATAGATATAGAACTTACCTAGTTCAAATGCTTTACCCTCTTCGAGTATCTAGATTAATAGTAGAAATTAGTAATGATATCCCTCAAAAGATAAATGCCCTTCTCGTACCTCTCCACAGCCTTTGCAAGGAAAGACATCATCGCTATCCATCGGAGCCTCCGTATATTCATCCATCATGTGCCGTTATTATATGTAGTCAATCCGAATTTTATGTCCAAAGCAAGACAATGTAGCCAAACTGGCGGGGAACTTGGCTGGTCGTCTAACTAATAGAAAAGTGTCGAATTAAGGTCGGAGAGTCATGAAAGGCAATCGAGGTGATGCTATCGTAGCATAGAATCTGTCACTTAGTAGCCTCGAAAGGGAGCAGCCCGAAGATACGGAATGGTATAATACGGGAGGTAGGTCGAGCGCGTGAACAAACTCTCGCTAAGGTCGGTATAAGGAGGTGTATAGGATCTACGTCGTCGGAGACAATAACCGGGTAGTTTTTCGGAGACTTGATCGACGGGACAGCAAAGGAAGCAATGACAGAGGGTTGTTGTAGTAGGTATTGAGGTCTAACAAGGCGCTACTGTGTATTGCGCGTGGTGAATTGGTATGTGATTACGAGAGGCGAATAAATTTGAGGTGTTGAATAATAGTAGCGAGCCAAAAGGCGAGACAGGAGAGGCGGACAGGTGAAACTAGCCCACATAGAAAAATGTGGCCACGGGCCGTATAGTGAACAGTATCAAAAAAAAAGTCAAGAATCAAAAATCAGGAACAGGAACAGAATAGAATAATCCGGGTTAGCTTGTCGATTTCATGTATGTAAGAAAGGGAAACGTGACAAGCGTGACAAGCATGAAATGAATTATTGAGTTCTGTATTCTGGGATACTCTGTGCTGTGCGAATCGAATTCAATGATTCACGGATGCTTAAACTGATTAAGTTCGGAGTGTACAAGAAAGGGGGGGAATCCACGGCGACGGCGTGGAGGGGATACGGGGATACATTTACAAATTGTGGATGGAGCCCATCTTGTACTAGTCTTGTCTAGTCGTCTCAGAGATGGACCCTTATTACTCGAGTGGGACAGTAATGGCAGTAACGGTGTACTACACGGTACGTACCTAATACAGGTACCGTACTTGAAGTATGTACCTAATCCACCAACTGAATTACGGATTGCCCAATGACAGATCATATGCACCTATCCGTGCTGTATAATATTTCTTTTCACGTGCGTATCCGTTTCTACATCTTACATGCGTGAATACTCATGTGAAGCAAGGTGTTCTCTTAGACATTTGTGGTTTATACAATTTTTGCAGCATTAATATAGAGACAGGTATTTTATGTGTTGATGTTAAACCAGCCTTAGGTATGTACTTTGGTAAACGCTAGACAACCTTAATAATAGATACCTAAGGTACTAGGTCAATACGGATAGACATACGTACATTTACATATGCATACTTTACCGACAACCGTGAGATGGAAGGTCCCAACTTAATAACCTAAAATAACGGCAGCCGTGCCTTGACTATGACACCTAAGCTTAAAATTAGCCGGACTAAAAGTGTGCTTGTATTACAAGGGCAGCACTTTTAACTTGGATAACAAGAAGATAGTTGAGATGAATGTAGATAGGTTGCCTTGGGGAATAGATGAGGCAGAAATCTTATACTCAGTTCACAAGCTATGTACATACTAAGAAAAAGTGTGCTGCATGCTGACTTGTTCTAGAATTTAGGGTGACAGGATCGCTTAATAGGGCTGAGAACAGCGCATCTACCTACATGTTCTCCTGTACATACGTTCCTGCCCTCACAAACACATACGGTGGCTGCTATTTCCAATAGGCAGGCCAAACCAACACCTATAAACTCCTCGTTATTTGCATTAGCAGCTTTGATTACATATTATACCTTCATTATATACATGAACATTAATCCGTACCTAAAACGCATCCTTCATTTTCCCTTCTCCATTATTCTAACCTACCTGTCTTTAATCACTTTATCCCTTCAATTGTTATTTTTATACATGTGAGTTAAGATGCAAATAGTCGAATTGCTTTTTATTGCCCGATAACTCCTAATATGTTAATTATTGAAGAGCAGGAGGAGACCACACGAAACAGGTCTAGGTAGTCTGTCTATGCGTTTGGTAAGAAGAGGAATCCTTCCTACTGTTAGCCGCATCCTGACCTCAATATAGCTTAACAACTGACTAGTTGTCAAACAGATAGGCTATACTCCTATAGCAGATAACAGCAACGTGGAATAAAGATGACTTGTCTCTTTCGCGGCATGGCTCATGCATCGGAATCCGCTCTTAAGCTATGCTTTCAACCCGATTCTTGATGTCCTCGCATGTCCTCGTATGCAAGCACGCATATAATAGGACAATGCATTGTCGGTCAATTGAGACCGCTCCAACACTAACGATGTTCTGTACCTAATGTACAGGAACGTGGCGGACTTGTGCTACATACAAAGTCTTGGTACCTGCTTAAAGGCGGTCTAGCCCAGTGCCCAGTCAGCCAGTGTCCAAAGATCGGCACTGCAGAGATTCCCCATAGGTAATACCATTTCTCCTTAGGTAGATGGCATTCGGTGGCTTTTCCTCGAGAGTCACAAAAGGAATCGTCTACCTGTATCAACCCGGGGAACGCGTTGTTCTGTGACACGAGGCAGAGGAACGGTTACCTATGGGCTTACACGATGCTAAAAAGCCCTCTAAATACAATTCATCATTGTATTTTCTCTAGGTATACCTCTGATGATCACTCGTCATCACCAAGCATCCAAAGCTATTCTTTTTTACTCAGGAGCTCCTAGTCGGCAGGTCGGTCGCTCCGGGTATTACATTGAAATACCCGAATACATTAGGTAGGTACCTAACGGTTTCTTCCTTGCGCAGCCACGCAATGCAATCCTAGCGTTGATCTGGTTTGGCAGACAGGGGATAGCGAGTTAAGACCCATTCAGGCACGCTAAAACGTGCTCGACGTGTTTCAAATTGAACATGGGACGCTCTCGTTCAGCCACGAAACGATTTAGACAAATTATTCAATTATTCGATACATTCTAGGTATATCCCAACATTCTTTCTAGAAGTCTACGTAAGCCTACAAGATGTAGGCATCGAGGTCGATCTGCTTACGCCATGCGATACCTACATTGAACAAAACAAGAAATACTTGATTATGCAACCGTTTTGGGCGCACCTGATCCCCGGATCTACGAATTTATTTCCATGGTGTTAAGGAGTTGAAATAAGACCCCTGAGAGGTGGCGTTCGGTAAGGTATCCTAGAAAGTGTCAAACCTGACAGGCAACTCTTTTTTTAGTCGTTATTAAGAGAAGGACGTTATTATCAAGTTTGTCGTCCCATCTTCCCTCCGACTTTGCCTTGCGCAATAACAGAGCGCATGGTCTATCCTAACACGTCCCCAGATCGGTCCAGGGTCGATATCCTAATGTGTAAATAAAGAACAGCCGATGAGATTAGCGGCGGATCGCTTACAGGCTTACAGCACATCGCGCCGTTTCAAGATTGCTCATCCTGTGCCACCACTCACTTGAGACTTACCACCATCCGAACCCCAGCCCTTGGGTATCAACCCAGTAGGTCGCGATTGTATTGTACATAGTATCATCGACCCGCCCTTGCAGCGTGCATACTATGTCCACACATACTATGTATACACATCATCTCGGGTGCGCCTTGTCAAGCATGGATTACAGCTATTGTCAACTCTCTCGATGCTACCTGTTATTATTAGTCGGTCCCAGGGAAGTGGATGCAAGCGCTGCTACTTGTCGCAATGTGGGATAGCCAACCTACGTGGGGATTATAATTTTGACAGTCTGTTTCTCTTTTTGTCCTCACGTCGAGGCCCCTGACCCCTTTCATTTCGGGGTCTACTCGCGCTATACACTACGTGCAATTATTATCTCTACCTTGGCTGAATCGTCGATCTACCTAATAATGAAGGCAACCAGTTATGTCTCGGACCGCATGATCTGAGAGCCGACCTACCGTTACCTATAGAATTCTATGTTTGTGGCCCAGGATTCAGGACCTCTGGGCTGGCGGTAGAAGCGCAACATTGAGTTGCCGTGCCAGTCTTTCACTGGACGCCTTGCGTATCATCTGACAACTGCCGCAAACTAGGTACCGGAGATTGTTAATTAAAGTTGATATGAAAATTTGTATCGTACCTGTTTCGGTAGAAGGTAGTCTACGATAACTTTGCATCCTCTCGAACGGAACCGAAACTCGAAAACATGGGGATCGGGACAACTCAATATACATCTTCACTCGGATCTACTATCAAAGTTAAGCGGACCGATGCCACAACGGGTATTAACAATAGTGTGATGGCGCGCACGGTTGGTGGATAATAATATCCGATCTAGATCTTAGGACCCCAAAGCTCAGTCATCCATAGATCAGTATCGCCAAGAAAAAGGAATAACGCTTCTCATCCGTAGAATGAAGACGGCGAATCCTATGGTGATAGCGAAAATGCGAAACTAGATGGTGATGCGACGTGGCCAGCAACGCGGCCAGCTAACTAACGACAAACGGTCATACATTATGCGAGAGCCTGCCTATACTACAATACATCCATGTACGAATAACTCCTAACTAACTGCCTCAAACCCCTAGTTCTACGATCCACCTCTTAAGCCCGTCGATCATACAGATTGCTGTACATCATCATACGAACCAGTCCAAATAGAAAATAGACGCATAAATATTTCCGGTTATTCTTAATTGCATATCATCGATATTCTGATAGAATGTAAGTTATTCGATGATCAACGGTCGCTATTTCCGAGCAGAGACTGAATTATATTGGCAATTTGTTCTTCTGTGGACAACCTTCATGATACCTACCGAGTCGACGATCTCATGTATATAAATGGGATATAAATGGGTAGCTTCCACCGAGTCCCGCCTTCGGTCAGAGAGGATAGATGAAAATAACTAATCTATCTGATCATCTCTGTTTGTTGGGATTTGTCCAACGTCCATTCATCTATCTTATACATGGCTCCCTTCTCCCCTCCACAATAAATACCAAGGAAAAGAAAACATCCCGAATCAATGCTAGGCACGACATGCCTTGAGCAGCTCACATGACGAAAACCGCCCAGAGACAAATATGTACGCCACGCATATAGCCAGGCCACGTGCGCACGAGTATATTATCGCCAAGCAACTCGATCCTCTTTTGCCTTACCTACACACACTCCATATTCTTGTTTTCAACTTATCAGATGGACCTCCTTGCATGAGAATACATATGGAAGATCCGTCACCGGGGCAAGCGTGGCCGCAGAAACCTGCGGCCTTCCGCGCGGGAAACGGCGTGGACGCAAATCGAATCAGCGCCCGCCAGCGCCTCCAGGCACCGGGAAGAGGAGGGCTGGCGATGCCGCACGTAGCCTAAGGTTGCGTCTGAGCATTGACCTGGTCTTGGGGAATGAGAAATTCCCCGACAGAGACGGTTGGTTGCCGGACTGTTGCGACTTGTCCTACACACCATTACTAGTATGTACCAGAGTTGTGCGTTAGGAGGTAAGTAGGTAGGCAGATGGCACACATAGGTATGTCTCCTTCTCTTTCGCGTTTCTTGGCCCCTTTCCCCCTTTCGTTCAGTGCTGTCGGACACGTACGTACAGACGGACCCGCGCACTAAAGTCGTTATTAGCAGATAGGCAAGCTAGCTACCTGTTTGTGCTCGCATAATACAGGTTTATGCGGAATTTGATGGGCTATTATAGGTAAACAGGATATTTCCCCATAATAGTGTCCTCTATAGCACCATGAACAGTATACGGGCTCTTTACACTCAGTAGAATGCGGCTACCTATTACATATCTAGAGCTAAATACGGTAGGGATAGAGAGTGGTTTAAATAAGTATTATAGGACGGGGTAAGTGTCGTAAAGATCGCTATAATTTCACATAGCTTTAGGTCGAAGAAAATGGTCTCATACTACCTAGGTCCTAGGTAGGTATGTAAGCGGCCTGGCTGTAACTATGAGATCAACTCGTCTATAATGATGGCAAATATGGGAACTACGTAATGTCAAGCTCCCCTGCCAAGGTTGTCTATTCCGGGGTTAAGAGCTGCATATTCGGAATATCCAAATATCCAATCCCATCAGCACACGAGTAATTCCTGCCAACAACGAGCCATGGCTTATCCTGAGACATCTCATACTTACATACGTACGTTAGGTACACATAAGTATGCGCTCCACAGCCAAACCCGGGCCAAGCTCGAATAGCCAACCAACCAACCAACCAACCAACCAGCGCATCTTACTCCGACTGCGGCTCCCGCACCATAATCGTCAGCACGGCCTTTCCCTGCCTCCCCGCCTTGGCCAAGTCATACTCCAGCCGGTCCACGGGCTGGAAACCGAGACGCCGGTACAGCGGCACGGCCAAGGGCAGGGCTTCGAGGTACGCGGGGATGCGCTCTTTGTCCGCGAGAGCGAGGACGGGCCGGATTAGGGAGGCGGCGATGCCCCGGCCGTGGTGGGAGGGGTCGGTGCAGACTATGGAGAGGACTGAGGGGTTGGCTGTTAGTAGGTATGGGATTTGAAGGTGTGCGTTGGGGGATAGGAGACGGGATATAGAAGAGAGGAGAGAAAAAGGGGTAAGCACTCTCACATACCCAACTTCTCATGCGACCGCCACTTCTCCCCCATAGTCTCCAGCCCATCGAAAAACTCCTCATAAAGCCTCTCATCCGCACCCTCCGGCGCCTTTAACTTCTTCTTCTTCTTCTCCTCCTTCTTCTCCTGCACAGCCCCCCCTATCTTCCCCCCCTCTCCCAAATCCTCCAGCCCAACAACCTCCCTCCCCTCCTCGTCGTAAACCACAAACCCGTCCCGCAACCCCTTCATCCCGGCCGGCGGATCCCACTTCGCGAACGCGACGACCGCGCCGGAAGACGCGTCCGCGACTTTGAATTGCTGCGTGGTCGGGTCGCTGAAACGGCCCCGGATCCGGGACGCGTGCCATGCGCGCATGACGTCGGGGGATGGCGACCACCAGTATGTGAACTCGGGGCTGGCGGAGAAGGCGTCTATGACTGTGTTGGCCGTGGGGGTTAGCTAGTTACCTACCTAGGTACCTAATTTTCTGGGTGTGCAGAAGTTGTCCCTTGGTTTGAGGTGAGGAGGTAGGTAGGTAGATAGGTAGGTAGGTAGGTAGATAGATACTCTCTGGTCTATACGGACTAAGAGTAGGCAGGTATCTAGTATCTAAGATCGCTTAAAGCCCAGACTTAGGCTATGAAGACAGACTTAAATATAAATAAACTCACTGTATAATCTAATTAGTAAGATAAACCAGCATGCATGCATATCATCAACTTCGACGAGTTAAAACACACGACTCACCAAACAGAAGTCATCCCCAGCGTATCCTCCGGCGCACACCGGGCCATCACAAACCCCACCGGCAACAACTCCGACGGCTGCGGGAACGGAAGAAGCGCCATGTTCGTCCTACCTACCGACGCTATATTGATAATACTAATAATAACGGCCCGGGGTCGATTTCGATATATCCGTGCGAAAGAAGTCGGAAGGGCTGAGACGTAAATACGGACGGCGCTGGTATTCTTATTTTTGCTAATTAGCATTCCATTCTAAACAAAACCCCTTGTATCTGATCAGCTCGTTCTAGGTAGTTTAGGTATTTATACACAAGAAATGTATAGTTCGTTTATTTCTCGCGGATGTAAGCTAGGTAAGTATGTGTGTGGTATATATAAAGACCTACTTTGCGTATATTAGGTACCTAGGTTGTTATGGCCGGTTTATCACCTCGGCGCGCCCTTCGTGTGGTCAAGAGTGGGAAGTATGGCGACTAGCCAGGGGTCCTTTTTATTAGGTAAGCGTACGTCGAGATATACTCTGCATAGCAATGATTTATGTATAAGATATGCATTCTACCAAAGGCATCAACGTCATTCATTAATAAGTAAGTCTATCATCTATAGAGTGAGTATGGTATATATACCTAGGTAGTCATTGCACAGATTCAAGAGTTACACGTTTACATATATCCATCCTGAGGAGAAGCTTCTTCACTCCTCATCTATTTCCGGCCAGACATCTCCGTCTACGTCAGCACCGATAGAATCGATGTCGAAGGAGTCCTCGTCGCCCATGATTTCTAGCTCGTGGCGCGAACGCAGACGTATCATCGACTTGATAGCTCGGATTACCTGTATGCATTCCTTCTCTATCTCGTGGAGCGTCGAGGCAAACTCCGAGGACCAAACGCTGAGCCTATCTAACTCCATGTAGCCTCGCGTGAGGCGATACAACGTCGTAGCGACGGGCCGGAGATGTCGCGGGCTTGACCCTTTTCGCCGGAGGTCTAGCGGTAGCTTGTTTTTCACGCTCTCTCTATGGCGCACCAGAAACCATCCAGTCCAGTTCGGCATTAACATCTCTTCGCAGGTGGTGAATGCTTCCTTATACTCCTTTAATTGAACAAGCGCTTGTATATAAAAGTTCCAGTTTTGGCTGTCTAGCTCAAACCCTGCTTCGCGAACTTCCCGGACTAGATTCCGGATGCCGGCGGCATCTCCTTTTTCGAGTAGCAGCTTCTGCATGATCATGAGACCACTTGATAGTATGTATCGATATTTGGCCGAGACTTTTGGCGTGTGAGGAAGCTCTTCGACGTAATCGGCTGACCGTGCTTCCTGCTTTGCGGTCTCCAAGAGCAGCTCCCAGGTCGTTGTAACACGATCATAACGCGCTTCTAGGAAATCTGCGCGCATGAGGGAGTTGAGCATCGTCACGGGCAAAACTCCGTCTACGTCTTCCTCCCCTTGGAAAATGTAACGGTAAAGGTCGACAAGCTCCCGAGCCCCAGCGAAGTCTTTGAGCTCGGTTAGCATGGAAACCATAGTACTAAAATGGGACTTCTCGGTATTCTGCTGCAGCAGCTCGCCCGCCTTGCTGTGCATACGTCCAGGTATTAGCTTGTCTAATTTCTTTCGGCGGTTTAGACCGTATATTCTGTAAAATGAACGGAACGATTCGCCAAGCCACTCCGTTGGAGTTAAACGTGCCCGTTGAAACGGTGGTAGACTCCTAAATTGCCCAAGCGTTTGTGTTAATAGGAACAGACTCTCGGATGAGCTGGGAAACCCATAGTCCTGCATCATCTTGTCGAGCCGTAGGACCGCCCCAGGCTCTCCAGTCACGAGTAGGGCACCCATGACAATATGAAAGTGCTCGGCGGTAACTGTGAAAATATTATCCCTCAAAGCTGCCGCCAGGAGATTTAGAGCATGAAGAGATTGTCGACATATAGAGAGACCTATAAGTAACTGCTGGTAGGTGTAATAATTGTAAGGGATTTCCTTCTCGGCCATAAGACTAAGAAGTCTGTTGATGGCAGCAAGATCTCGGCGAATGGCGTGGTAGTAAATGAGCTTGTTCCACATCTGGGTATCAACAATCCCTTTACTCGCGGCGCGAACGCATACGTCCTCAGCAGATTGCATGTGGTCGTTCCGGCAGTACGCATCAACGATGGCCCCAAGAATGGCCGCGTCCGCTTGCACACCAAAACTCAATAGTTGGCGATATAGGTCAATTGTGAAACCCAGATCGCCTCTATCACCCGCCATTTGCATCATCGTCCCGTAGCTATAACGGTCCCATTTCCCCGCTGCCACCAGGTTTTCGAAGGTAGATATCGCTCTATCGTAATCACCTACCTTGACATAAGCGTTGAGAAGGATGTTCCAATGGTGTACACTATGCTCTAAATGGAACCTCCCGGGGATATCATCAAAGATTTGCTGCGTTTCAATGACTTCGCCTCGGACGGCATGCACCTGCATGAGGTGTGAAAATACATCGTCGGCTTGAAGGGCAGAAAGTTTAGGATCGTCGATGTACGCCTTGATGAACTTACGCCAGATCCTGTAGACGGTTTCTGTGTCCCCTTGAGACGCATAGAAAGCCATGTATTTTTGAAATGCCCTGAAAGAAGGAACGGTATGAAACCTATGCCAATCACCCCATAGCATTTCTATCCCAGCGTACCTCACTGACATCGGCATGGTTAGGTTTTTATAGACCTTGAAAATCTCGTGAAGAACGGGATGGCTCGGCATGCTCCCAGGTAAATCACGATAGACACGATATACCTCAATGCCGAGCTGTTCCTTGCCCCTCGAGACTACCGTTCGTAAAAATTCCTCGAAAGCTAGAGGGTCTTTCGTTATGCTAAGTAGAGGGATAACTTGAGCGTCAGTACACGATAAAAGAGCCCTGCGGACTAGAATCCTCTGGAGTGAATCTAGTGCCTCCAAACTAAACTCGGCGCTGTCAAGTTCTCGAAGCATTTGCCGACCGACAGCCGCGAAGTCGAAGGCTTTTTCAGCAAGGCCAGGTACGAGAGCAACATGTTTTAACTGTGACGTTATACCCTCAAAATTCCATCTCCCGGTCATGTCAGGGTAGTACTTTTGCATATCCGTTAATACGGCGAGGTGAGCAGGAGGTGCTGCATTTTTTAAGTGCGACGAAATGTCTTCAAAGCCCCATCGTGTTGTCATCTTAGGATATAGTTTCCATAAATCCTTTAATAGCTCCAGCCCCGAGGACCGTAACGCAGTTGCAAGCAGCAAATCAAGGGAATCGATAAAGGGGGGGAGATCGAGGGCAGTGTGATCTAGCCCTTTGGTGAATATTTCAAGCGCCCGATTAGCGTTCTGCAGGCTAATTTCGGCCGTAACGCCCGCGAGGAAGATCTCGTTCGTCCATTGCCATGGAGGTATTTGGTGGAATAGCTCCGAAACTTTCCACGATGCAGATAATCGGTCACTTTTTGAGAGAAAAAGTAGCACTTGTTGTGTGTAAATGGTTTGCGACAGCTCATCTAAGGCCTTATAGTTATGCCAAACACGGTCGGCATCTTCGAAGTCGCTCTTCTTCAGCAAGTCCTCAAGAATCGTAATATGGTCGCCGTCTATATCGATATCGTTAAGGTCTTCCGCGATGACATCAGACTGTGTCTGTCTCTCATGAACTTGGGCGTCACTCTCTTCATCCATATCCTCGATAGCTACACCCCGAATTTTGCCTGATTCTGTCGCCTCGCTGTCTTTGTAGGTGACGTCGTCTGTGTTAACCGATACGCTGCTATCGGGTTCGTTTACTTTCGGGCTAGCCGTGGCTTCGGATCCGGAATGGCGAACCTGGCGCTTAGAAAGCGATGACGTAAATAGGCGAGGCATGGTCCCCCCAAAACGCTGCCTATAACGGAAGCTATCAGGACGACCGGAGATGGGGGCAGCTGGAGTCAAGCGGCGCATCAGATTCATGGCGCCGCTTGGATATAGAAAATCGAGAAGGAAAGCTGAAGCGCTCAGGACGGAGCCGTTGTTCTCTTCGGGTGCGGAGCCCATGGTAAGATTAAAAGTACCATGCATCAAAGCTTGCCAGGCGGCAGTAAGCTCTATGCCAGCAGCTCCATGCTGCCAGAAGGCGTTTCGAAGCTGTCTCGTAGTCCGAAAGGACTGAGTGGCACCGGGAACTACTCGATGGAGACCGCATGGTTCCAAACTGGCTGCCGTCTTCTCCAGCATCGGGAGGGTATGGTCTATAGTAGTACCCGCCTAACACAACAACAAAACAGTCGGCAAGTCGAAAAGATTGGACGAGGTACCAGGTTATAATGCTTCAAGACATCCTCGAAACTGTAGTTGCATGGACGTGAGTATGTATAGTTAAAGAGTATATATATTCTGGCGCAAATTCTTTAGGATATGAATTTGAAGAAATTATTGGGACTTACTATACAATATCTCATACTGTAGCCTAATCAGACTAGACTTATATAGCATCTGTCTCTAGTTCATAGGTATAAAGAGAATAGCTAAGGATGAATAGTAGAGACTGAGCATCATGTCTGGGTTAGGTCACGACAAAAAAAGTAGTCTCGGTTTAAAAATTCCACCACCTCGGAGAAGATAGGACCCAACTTCGATTTTTGGCGTATTTTTTTCAAGGTTTATCGCTAATCTGCCCCACTTGAGCCAGAACCTTAGTAGGTACTTGCTACTTATCTAAGGTACCTAACCTAAAGCTAACTCAATCTGACCCCACGTCAACCCAAATTTTGAGCATTGGAGATTGGGAAATTGAGAGATTGAAAGCTGGCCCAGCCCAAAAAAAACCCCACCACATCAAATCCACCAAAGACGTACGAAGTACATTGGATTTCAACCCTCAACACCGCATTATACATTAATTTGGTGGTCGTTGCCTCGAAATTCTTGGTATACATAGCATGGATATCACAAATTTTGTGGTTTCAGCTAGAAACCAGGCTCTTTTATATGGCGACTATACTACTTATCATAAGCAGCTGGTCAAGAAGCTACACAAATGTCGGAAGAGGTTGAATATTGCTACTAAGAATCGTGGCAAGTTTACTAAGAAAGAGCTCATCACGGCCGAAAATCTGGCAGAGAACCACGAGTATGCGCAATCTTGCCTGTTGTCATTATTTTAAATATCGCTGACGGGAACGAGGTACCTTCATCTGCAATTGTTGACGGCCGAGCGTGCTTGGGCACATGGCCAGAGGTTCAAGGCCGTTCACTCCACCGATACCAAAGGCATTACAGGCAGAACCCGCTCCCATATCATATCGAGACTTGTTAAAGGTGCCCGCGCCGCCGAACATCTCGTACAAATATTATCCGAAAGCTCTGTGACAGGCGCCAGCGACACTGACATCTTAGAAGCACGCGCGTATGCTTCTATGATACGAGGCGCCACTCAATTCGAAAAACAGAGCTGGGAACTATGTCTACAGAGCTATGCGACCGCTCGCATCATATACACAGCACTAGCCACATCTATGAAAGGGGACATCTTTAAAGACTTGCTGTCGGATACCATCGACCCTTCTATTCGATATGCGGCCTATCAGACCAAAATTTCAAGGATCCAGACGATACCGACAATCGCCAGAAGGGCCTTCCCCTCTTCTGACTCTGCCTTGGTCGAGCAAATAAATAAATTAGCCCCGGATCTACTTAACAAGAGCGATTCTGATGCTCAAAAGGGCCAAGTCGGTGCCCCGAACGCTCCTCAAACCATCACATGGAGGTCCCGAGAAGTCAAGATTGAGGATGCAGCTATCGCGGTCGCGCTGGCCTCGATAGATACAGCAACCGCACGATTGACGGAGAAATTGGCATCTTCCGACGTTATATTACCAAAAGAGATGGCTGCTGCGTACGATGAAGTGCTCATAGCCAGCCAGGATGCCGTAGATGCCACTAAACACGCTATCGACGAACTCAAGGAAGAGGGCGTATCCCAGGACGACGCTCGAATACAAAGTCTACAGATAACTCGTACCGCGGTTAACTACCAGGTCATCAGCTGGAGAATCGGTCGCAATCGGGTCTTGAGTGGAGAGCACGACGGAGCCTTGCTAGACTCGGCTCCTACAACTACTCGGAAATCCAAGAAAGACGCCAGCTCTCGAAAGCCTAAAATAGAGCCACCCGGCAGGAAGATATCTCGGCTCAAAGACAAAGTTGTACTTTATGATTCTACACTGCAGAGCATTGAGTCGATTAAAGAATTACCTGGCGTTGCGGCTGACAGAGACCTATCAGAGCAATTAAGCGCAACTGCTAAATATTTCCATGCCCTCAAGTCAGTATCTACAGCTCTTATACTCTTGTTTCCGTGCCAATACTTACAGATAATATAGATCTCTCTCTATTGCGAGGTCGCACTCGCTGACCAACCAATCGCGCAATGCTTTAGTTCTCACTAAACACGCATTTGACGAGTGTGAGCAGTCAGCTGCGTTTTTCTCCAAGCAGGAAGCTTCTTCTTCTTCTTCTGAATCCTCGCCCCGTAACATAGAGATCCGACCAGCCGATATCCAATTCCTTCACAACCTCTTAAAGGGGGAGCTTCAAAAATGCCGAGCGATTGTTGAAATAGATAATCTACGGCAAAAGACGACGAATGCGACGCCGCCAAGCGCAAGAGCTCCGCTTGTGCAACGCCTATTCGAGTACCCAGCGGAGGGTGTCAACTTGGAAAATCTCGTCGAGTTCCCGCCCAAGGTGAATCCTATTCCGGTGAAGCCTTTATTCTTCGATGTTGCTTGGAATTACATAGATTACCCTGGAAAGGCCCCGGCTGCCGCCCCCGAGCCCGAGCAGAAGCTGGAACAGCCGGCACAGCCGCAGAAGAAAGGATGGTTCGGGTTTGGAAGATAGTTCAGACCAGCCTGTTATCCTCGAATGCCTACGTGAAGTGGACCATAAGTCAGCAATTCATATAAGACATTGGATTAAATCTCATATCTCCTTGCTACGTATTCATTTCTGTGACTGTCTCCCCAGGGGTTAACGAAGGGGTAGTGCACTAATCTTACTAAAGGGCGGTTTGCGATAGTGCATTCCTAGTGTTGAATCCCTACATCCCTTGCCATTATCACAGTCCCTAGATATCCTAGATAACTCCTAGAACCCCCCGAATTTGGCGACATTTTTGATTCTCTCGTCGTGGCTCGTCATGTTAGATCACCTCTTTGCAAGAAATACCAGTGGGCCAATGACGCCCGACTACGAAAACAGCCTGCGACTGGGCTATCCCTCACGACCGTCCAAGATATGGGCGAGCACCAGCGAACTACCCGTTTTCATTACCGAGAGCCAGTCGCGGCGCACTGTCTCCCTACGTCTCTTCATCTGGGCCCTCGTCTGCTTTACCGCCGTAGCGTTGGCGCTAGGTCTGGGTCTTGGGCTCGGTTGTGCCCGATATAGAGCCCTCTATACTACACCGTTGCCCCCGCTGTCTAATTACACCATCCGCTACGGTATCCCCGAGAACCTCGACCTCGTCTCTATAGACAGACTTGTTAACAGACGAGAGCTCGAGCTAGATACAAACTTCGCCGTTTCGAGCGAGCCTCGGGTTCGCGAGTTTGAGTTTAATGTGTCGGTGGCGCTGGCCGCGCCGGACGGGTTCCGGAAACCGATGGTCTTGGTTAATGGGCAGTCTCCGGGGCCGCTGATAGAGGCGAATGTAGGAGATACGATTCGCGTTAGGGTTAATAACCACATGACGAATAGCAGCACGTCGATACACTGGCACGGCATGAACCAGATCGGTACACCGTGGATGGACGGCGTCGCGGGCGTCTCGCAGTGCGGGATCCCGGCCGGTCAGGGGTTTACGTACGAGTTCCGGGTGATGGACCAGAGGGGCACGTTCTGGTGGCATGCGCATTCTTCGGTGCAGTATAGCGACGGTGCTTATGGGGCAATTGTTAGGGATCGAGTCCTTGTGGACATGGCCGTTGTCTAACTGAGATATAGATTATACGCGATCCGGGGGAACTGGTACCTAAGACGGACGACGAGAAGCTCCTGTTTGTGTCGGATGTATATCACACCTACGGATACGTTGTAAGACAACCCCCTTGATATTTGTTTGGTCTATTCCAGAGCTGGCTGCTAACCACGAGCCTCGGTTACTCGGACTGACGTAGATACTAACAAGCTACCTCAACTCAACGTCGAAATGGGTCGACTGGGAATCAGGCGTCGAGCCTCTGGCTGATAACGTCCTGCTCAACGGGCAGAACACATACAACTGCTCCGTTACCTCGACTACCTACACACCATCTGCAGACCAGCCCTTCGAGAATACCTGCACGGGCGGGCGACTCTACACAACGAAAGTACGCCGCGGAAAGACCGTACGCTTACGGCTAATCAACGCCTCCTCGTTCCTATCGTACTGGTTCAGCATCGACAACCACACGATATCCATCGTCGAGCTAGACGGCGTCGAAATAGAACCTATTTCTGCACGTGGCGTATACTTGAACCTCGGACAGCGCGCCTCTGTGATCCTAACCGCAGACCAAGAGCCCGGCAGCTACTACGTCCGTGCTTCGCTGCCCAAGACGTGTTTTCTGCCGTACGCGCCGTATAATAGTTCGGGGCTCGAGGCAGCGGGGTACGGTGCTAAGGGGATAATATCGTATTTCGAAGATAGCGAGCAGCAGGAGGTAGGGGATCGGGACGAGGGCCCAGTACTTGAGCCCATTGGGGTTGCTGGAAATACGTCGAACCCGTACGGCGTCGAGAATAATATGCTCAGGGGAGACGTGTGGGAGGGATGCGACGACATGCCGTTCGATATGGCAAAGCCGATGCGAAGGCAGCCCGCGGTGGACGTAAGCGAGGCAAATACGCATTATATCGAGTATGCGTTCCGCCAGGCGCAGGAGATCAATCGTATTTTCGTCAACAAAGTCAGTTCTCTATATCTACCTATCTACCTACCTACCTATCTCCCTACCCTATCTGCATCTCCCATCATACCCACTCGACTACTTACTTCCCTTCCCTCTTCCTCTACAACTCCTATAAAAGCCCAACCAACGGATATCTAACCAACATACCTACCTACCTATATAACTAATAACTAACCTACGAATAGACATCCTACCTACCCCTCCCCGACAACGCCACCCTCTGGAAAGCCCTAGACCAGCAATTTACGCCCGACAGGGCAAACTCGTATAACAGCTGGGACTTCGGACTCGACCAGCAGGTCCTACTAATCCCAGACGCCAACCAAGGCGCTCAGATCGTCATCAACTCGCTCGACGCGATGGAGCACCCCTGGCACATGCAGTAAGCCCCCCTCCCCTTTCCCCTCCTCCTATACACCTAGGTAACTAACTAACTAACCTTCAACAGCGGTATGTCCCTAATCTAACCTAACATACCCCCCCAGAGACAAAAAAAGAAAAAGAAAAAGTACCTACACTACCTGACCTAACACGTACCCCCATCACCACAGGCCACACCTTCCAAATCGTCGGCTGGGGCAAGGGTCTCTTCGGCAGCAGCAGCAGCACCAATTCCACCACCACCTGGAACCTCGCGAACCCCATGCGCCGCGACACCGTCACCGTGCCGTCCTTCAACCACGTCGTCCTGCGCTTCGCCGCCGATAACCCGGGGCTCTGGGCGCTGCATTGCCATGTCGCGTGGCATATCGAAGGCGAGTTTTACCTACCCCCAACTACCTAACCTACCTAACCTACCTAACCTATCTCGGCCGGCCTATTTATTTATTTGTTTCCTCTTTATATATATATCCCCTTGTAGCTCATCTCATATCATCTACTTTTACTCGTCCCTCTTGATCCTTATTTTCTTTTTCTTCTTCGTCCCACCGGTAATAAGAAGGAATGGTTAAATTAAATTACCAATACTAACACTACGTATCCTTATAATTAGGCGGCATGTTTCTTACCTTAGCCGAGCGGCCATCCGATCTCGTTACGCTAGTTAATCAGATGGATCCCGACACAAGACGTCAAAGCCAGGGCTTCTGCGGCGTGGCTACATAACATAATGCTGACATAAATCTACGGAACCAAGTAACCATTTACACCAGAATATGCCCAGACTACCATGTCATAGGTAGTCCAATATAATCACATCTATAATGTACATAACACAAGAAAATTCATCAAATCAAATTAAATTAAATGAGAGGGGATGCTATTTTATTATTTTGTCCTTAGTCGTGTCGTAACGTCCTATATACAGTGCTCCACCCGGAGCCCGCCTGCCCATGTAATGCCCTTCGTATCACCTGAAACCGACGTGAAAACATTAGACATATCTTCAGCGTGGAGGTAAAAAAGTAGTAAAAAAAGTATAGCTTTCCCCAGATCTCAGAACGCCGCTCCCGCCCGCAAATTCATGGAGACACCGCCGATGAGTAAGTAGGTAGGTAGTAGTAGGGGGGTAGTAGAGGATAATGTAACGACAGGCGGAAACTTTTTGAGGGCGGTAAATATGAGTACAGGTTAATGTACAGGAGTAGAGCGCTAAAAAGCTCGTATAGTTTCAGCCTCGAGGGTAATTAGTATAAACCGAGAATGCTTCGCCTACGATGGGGTATTTAAGGCTTCTTCTCATCCTCGGGCTTAGCCTCCGAAGAGCCAGCCTCGGAGCTGCCGGACTCGCCGGACTCGCGGGCCTTGTGCATCTTGTCGAAGAGGTTCAAGCTAGCCATCTGCAGCTCATCGGTCTTCTCCTTGATCTCGGCGGCGGTAGCGGTACCCTCACCGGACTGGTTCTTGCTCACGAGTTCCCGCAGAGAAGTGATCTTCTCCCGGATTCCGTCGGCCTCGGTCTTGTCAAGCCTGTCGGCATACTCGTTGAGGGCCTTCTCGGTGTCGTTGAGGACGCTGTCGGCACGGTTGGCAGACTCGATAGCGGCCTTGCGCTCCTTGTCTTCCTCGGCGTACTTCTCAGAGTCCTGGACCATGCGCTCGATCTCAGAGTCGGACAGGCCAGAGCCGGAGGCGATGGTGATGGACTGGTCCTTGTTGGTGCTCTTGTCCTTGGCGTGAACGTGGACAATAGAGTCGGCGTCAATGTCGAATGTGACCTCGATCTGAGGAACACCGCGGTGCGCCGGGGGGATGCCAACCAGCTGGAAGTTACCAAGAAGCTTGTTGTCCTTGACTAATTCACGCTCGCCCTGGTACACCTTGATCTCGACAGCAGTCTGGAAGTCGGCGGCAGTAGAGAAGACCTGGGACTTCTTGGTGGGGATAGTGGTGTTTCGGTTGATTAATCGGGTGAACACACCACCAAGGGTCTCGATACCAAGGGAAAGAGGAGTGACATCCAGAAGCAGCAGATCCTTGACCTCACCAGACAGAACGGCACCCTGGATAGCAGCACCAATGGCAACAGCCTCATCAGGGTTGACAGACTTGGCAGGATCACGGCCGAAGATGCTCTTGACCGACTCGGCAACCTTGGGCATACGAGTCATACCACCGACAAGGATGACCTCCTGGATTTCCTTGGCCTGCAGGCCAGCGTCCTTAAGAGCCTTACGGACGGGTTCGATGGTCCTCTTGATTAGGGGCTCCATCATGCTCTCAAGCTGGGATCGAGTCATCTTCATGTTAATGTGTTTAGGACCGGAAGCATCGGCAGTAATGAAAGGTAGGCTGATATCGGTCTGGAGAGACGAAGACAGCTCAATCTTGGCCTTCTCAGCAGCTTCTCGGATCCGCTGGATGGCCATTCGGTCATTGGACAAGTCAATACCAGAGTCGTTCTTGAACTGCTGGACGATGTGACGGACTAGGTGAATATCGAAATCTTCACCACCCAAGTGAGTGTCACCGTTTGTGGACTTGACCTCGAATACACCGTTCTGGATCTCCAAAACCGAGATATCGAAAGTACCACCGCCAAGATCGTACACAGCAACAATTTTGTCGGCCTCCTTTTCTAGACCGTAAGCCAGGGCAGCAGCGGTAGGTTCGTTGACAACTCGGAGGACGTTAAGACCAGCAATCTGACCAGCATCCTTGGTGGCTTGACGCTGGGAGTCGTTGAAGTAAGCGGGCACGGTGACGACAGCGTTCTTGGCAGGCTTGCCTAGGTAGGATTCAGCGGTTTCCTTCATTTTTTGAAGAATGAAGCCACCAATCTGCGACGGAGAGTATCTCTGGCCTCGGGCCTCGACCCAAGCATCGCCATTGGTGTGCTGAACAATCTTATAGGGAACTTCCTTGATATCTCTTTGTACCTCAGGATCAGTGAACTTTCGTCCGATTAATCGCTTAGTAGCAAAGAGAGTGTTTTCAGGGTTGACGACGGCCTGTCGCTTAGCAGCGACACCAACTAATCGTTCGCCGTCTGGTGCGAAAGCAACAACAGAGGGTGTTGTTCGGGCACCTTGACTGATAGTCAGTATACTGTCGCAAAGATATGCGCCGACAAGGGTATCTCACCTTCAGCGTTCTCAATTATCCTGGGCTGCTTGCCCTCCATAACAGCAACCGCCGAGTTTGTGGTACCTTTAGAAATTATGTTAGTAAAACTCCTCAGACACACATAGCAGTGGGGGGTTTATGAACTTACCAAGATCGATACCGATGACGGTACCTTGAACCTTTCCTTCCGTCGACTCATATCGAGCGAAGCTAGCTCCCAACGGCTTTCGCAGAGGGGCAGCCCATCGCGCAGCTACGGGAGTTGCTCGGGGAAGCTGTTGAATCGAATCGCAGTCAGTCACGCGTGTTGTGTGCAAATATTTCGGAAATTGTGGGGTATTGGTTTGGACTTACAGCTCTGGAGAATCTTGAGGCCAACATCATGATGGCTTTGGGCGGAGAGGAGGGAGATATGAGGAATGAGAAAAAATATCGCAATTGGAAGAAGAGGAAGAGAGGGTAGTAGTATACAGGTGGTTCGTCGGCGTATTTATTATTATGTATGAGGACAGAATGAGGATAGAAGATGGCAGATTGGTGGAGACGATTGCTATAAATTTTCTTCGGCGACTTGGGATGTGGAAGAGAGAAGATTTCTGAGAGCTTCCTCGCGGGCGGTGTACCTCGGCAATAACGTGGGGGTCCAATCACAATTCGATGAAATTTTTAAGAGGAGGTGACGTGAACCAATAACCGATATGTACCCGCATATGTACCGCATATGTACCTACCGTACCTACCGTACTGCCTGCACCGGCGGCGAAATCATGAAATCTTATGGACTAGAGCCGCGCTTAGGTAATATTCTAGAATTTCCTAAAGCTTAAAATTTTAAGACGTTGAACAAACATTAAAAACTTTTTAACTACTTTGTCAATGTCAGCATATGGTGTCTTAAGTATGCTATTCCGATAATTATCTGTGTATTCTTTACATATACTTAAGATTACGCACAATAACAAACTCGAATTGATTAATCCAAAGTCCAAGTAGAGATATGTAACACTACAAAGATGGCGATGATGTAAGAGTGCCTTTAGTATTATGTAGTAGCTCGAATCTAAAAGAGCTTAGCAATAGGCACGCTACTGGTTCGATAAGGAATTCATACGGAAGTCCCCATCAAAAGTTTTGTCCATAGGCT
This sequence comes from Daldinia vernicosa, assembly GCF_022497035.1. Classification (NCBI taxonomy): domain Eukaryota; kingdom Fungi; phylum Ascomycota; class Sordariomycetes; order Xylariales; family Hypoxylaceae; genus Daldinia; species Daldinia vernicosa. Next base: position 191,994 of record NW_025953930.1, read on the forward strand.
AGCCCCTCTCAGCTTTTGATGCAGCTGTCCGGGACCTGACACCATGCGGCAGCCAAAATGATAAATGTATACAAAGATTTACCTTTTATAACATATCCAATTTAAGCTTTATTATACTAATAAAAACATTAAAATTAAATTTATTATAAAACCAAAAGCTGCTTTATACGCTTATTTGATTTTTATTGTTTAAAGAGGGAATTTCGAGTTATTGTGTATAAGCAAAAGTAGTATAATATAAATGGTACATACGCTCGATGGTATATAGCTGTTGCCAAACCCTGTCAAAGCTGAGAGGGGCTAGCCTATGGACAAAACTTTTAATGGGGACTTCCGTACAGCACCCAGATAATTGCGCAAATAGTCACTTATATGGAAATATATAGAAATAACTCCTATAGGACAAGCTTACTATTGCACAGCAGTATATATTTTACATCGCACTTATACTTATACCTATCCTAGTGTACCTAAGTATGGCATATGCAGTTGTATTACATTAGGGCATTAATACACTAATAGGTACCTGTATTGTATGTAGGTTAAATACTGTACATATCGATATTCTTCGTACTGTATAATTCCGGGTCGCTACAGGGTACATAGGTACATATATACCAAGGTACCTACACCTAGGTAATGTTAGGCGTTCTTGCCCGGTTGCCGTTGATTGTCGGCGGCAGTAGCTGCTTGGTGCTGGTTGCTTGGTGCGAATCTGAACGTCATCTGAGGAGCCTTCCTGCCTTCTCAAGGGCTGCAAGGGTAACTAACTTCTGCCTTTGTCCCGTGGTCATTCAAACCACTTCCTCAATATCTTAACGCAACCCGCATTCGTGGTTTAGTAAAAATAAAATAAAATAAAAAGCACACCAAAAAGCACACCTCATGCTCACTCACATTCCCTTTTAGGATAAGGACCCCGAAAGCTAGTGCTTCATTCACCATTCACCACTATAACAAACCTTGCATCAAACGTTTAAACCCCGTTTGCTACTAACTAGGACTTATTGTGATCTCACTCTCTGATTTCACTTTTACTCAGCTCCATCCCCCACGGCGTTGCTACATCTTGTTACTAGATCTACTCTCCGACTAGGTAGTCGACCAGTCTGCCAGTCCGCCACGACCCAAATATTCTACGATCGGCGCATCTCCCCCTTTACGTGTCACTTGACTGTCCTGCGACGCGTTTCCATGATCAATACGACTTGATGAGCCATTATTACGGTATTAACATCCTGCCATTGGCACCATGGCCGTAGACGAGGAGGCCAGGTAGGATTTGCTGCCGCGTGCTGATGCGCGCATCCAAATAGAAATGGCGACACCCCGCTGATTGTCAGTCGTCTCTAGTCTCTGGCCTACTGAGAACCTGCTTCTTAAAGAAGGTCGCAAGCACTATCGCACCAGTGTCTCGCCAATGTAAGTCTCACAGCCTATCTAGCCTACTACCTATACCTCTATCTGGGCTACCTAGGTACCTATTTATCCCTACTTATCCCTACATATCTCCCCGCAAACTACCTGTAACCTAACTAATCCCCTACCCCGTTTGTAGTCATTGGCAGCTCCGATCATTGGTCAGTGCAGAGCAGCAGGGCGTCATCTACTTCCCGGCTGGTGTCAACAATACCCATATCCAACGGCTCGATACTTCTACCCGCGAATGCGAAACCATCAAAGTCATTAGCTTCCACCCCCGCTGTCTGGTTGCTAGTAAGGGCTGGATCTGCTGCGGAGGCGAAAATGGAGAATTTGTGGTCATACGAGAGTCGGGTAACAGCGATGCACAGGCCGATACCCTCAGTAGAGATGTTCGCTCCAGACTGACCTCGCTTGAGTCCTCTAGCATGACTGAAGGTACTATATATCAGCTTGAACGCGATATGCTGTCTGTTGTGGAACGAATCAATGGCACCAACAAGACGTGGTCAGCTTCTAGCTATAAAATCGGTATCGAGCGTGTCAACTGCATAACCATCTGGCACCCTCCTAAAGATGCGGGCGCACCAGCCCCTGGACAATACGAGTCCCCGGTAGCTGTTGTGGCAAACAACGACAAGAGCATTACCATCGTAAGCCTCTACGAACCCGACTTGCACAAAGACGTGTTAAACTATCCCGATTGTGTCAACCGCGGTGTAATTTCCCCCGATGGGTCCCTCTTAGCTGCAGTCTGTGACGACGCCTACCTCTACGTACACGCGCGGGAACAATTCGACAAAAATTACGAGGGAATTTCACGACGAGTTACTCGACAATCCTCTAGATGGGTATTACTGCCGAAAATACGACTTAAGGGCCAGTGGAAAGATGACGCTACGGATTGTCGTGGGAGCTTCGCAGCTTGCTTTTCTTCCTCGGGGAAGTACTTGGCAGTAGGCACCCAATATGGCACCATATCTATTTTCGATGCCGTCAAGCTCAAGGATCCCGATTCAGAACCCTTAATCGCATATTTTAATTCTGCTCGGGCACCTGGGGAATACGGTGCTGTTAGAGACATGGCCTTTTCGCCGGGGCCGTTCGATCTCTTGGCGTGGTCAGAACATCGAGGTCGGATTGGGGTAGCAGATGCGCGCTCAAACTTCAAACGACGGCATATTATCCCCATTGATAATCATGAAGGATTTAATCATTTCTCACTTAATGATAGCAGTACTATCGATCCACGCCTTCTCGACCCGCGCAGCGAGCAGACTCCCGAAGGCGATCGTAATGCTGATAACGAGCGCAATGCTGAATCATCTCCGCTAGGGGCGATGGACCGTTGGAACAGAGCCGCATCCGATCGACGGCCCCTACCAGATCCGGAAACTTCAGATCCCACGTCACGAGTCAATCAGCCTTTCAGCGCGGATGAGATCTCAATTCTAGAGGCCTTCCAAGCTCAGCGTCGTCGACGGGAATTGCGGGATCGAGGAGAGCAATTGGAGCAACATTTTATGGAACACCGAAATCAACGAGCCGCCGAACGAAATGCATTGAGATCCACAGGTTGGGCAGATCGTGTAAGTGTCCAGAACGGCAGGACCAGGCGTGCGAACGTCAGAAATCCCATCGCCCGTTACTTATACAGTGATCAGCTTGGTTTGAATCGCACTAATACGGATGTTGAGCAGCGCGAAGCGCTGACGAGATTCATCGAACGCGAACGCATGCGCGAGATCCGCGATCAACATCGTTCGAGCGCCACCCAGGCAGCCCCCGAACCGGAGCGTGAGAGAGGAAGTTCCATCCCGCGGGACTTGGGTCGAAGTCGCACGTCCATTATGCGTACACTAGCCCAGAACTTCGATACCATCTCGCAAACGATGAGGTCGCAGAACCAGTACAGCGAAGCCGGCAATGACAGCTCGGCAACCTCACGCGATCCGTGGTATGTTGGGGGATCCGGCTCCGGATGGCCCGACCTTGAGAACCTGGCGAGCATAAGCGGATGGACCGGTGGGCTTACCGATAATGCTCGGACCGAGACCAACAGGGCCCGTCGCGGTATCCCAGTCATTGCTGACGTATGGGGCAACGACTCGCTCTTCAGCAGGATTAGAATGGGTAGCCGCGACCACACGCAGAACCCGGATGACACGGCAGGTTTGACATGGAGCGAAGATGGCCAAGTATTGTAAGTGAAATAACCACCCTTGTCCTACGAAGGCGAATGTACATGCTGACGAGTCCGTCCCTAGATATGTTGCAGCAGAAGACGGAATATACGAATTCCGCGTAAATATCTATGGCCGAAAAGTATTCCCGGATATTCAGCTTCGCTAGGCCACGAAGTCACGACATTCGTCTGTAAGCTATGAACAGTACCCTTTTATTTTCGGCAAGGGGGATCTCGACGGCGTTGGGGGTGGTATTATATATACTCATGCGTGCATAAGGGAGGGTAAAGGCGTCTTACATTCTTCACTAGTCCGGACGTGGTGAACCTTGTTGTCTGTTTTGTTTGTTTGTTGCGTTCTGTTGCCTTTTTATTTTCCCGGCCGTTCAGGGCAATCGGCAGTAACCCCCATTAGAGGGTAGGCGTGGATATTATGTATTGCTCGCCTTATTATTTCCACGAAAAAGCTAGTTTCGTCGTTGGAATTGTGCCGGAGACGAAGGTGGAAGAAAGATGTTCAAAGGGGGATGGCTTGAGTTGCTCGGCTTGTGAGTTGGCTGATCGAAGGCTCCGCCATCACGGACGTTTCTTGTTGGTCGAGATGTACATACATTATATTGCGCTGATTCCTCTGAAATTAGATGTAGCCACATCGCTCTACCGAATTGTATTTGGCATGTCCTTACTGGGATTTGAACTAGCTAGTTCTTGTATCTTAGATTTGTGCTTGTGTTATTGTATCAAGTTATAGCGCTCCTTTCAACTCGCTTTCCATCTGACTGACATATTCAAATCGCCATGATGACCAAGTAGAAGCCTTACATAGGTACCCAGATACGTGCACACTTACCCACCCCTATTTACGTCCCCAACGCCGCCGATCCCTCTACCTTCCCACTCCCATACAGCATATCCCTCACCATCTCCCCAATCGCCAGACAACTAGTCAACCCCGGACTCTCTATCCCCAGCAGATTCACCCACCCCTCAAACCCATCCTCCTTCCTGATATAAAAATCCACAAACCCCCCTCCGCCCGTCGCCACGGCACCCGCCGGCGCTAACTTGGGCCGTATGCCCGCGTAGTCCGGCGCCAGGGCGCTCTCGTCGACGGACGGGAGATACTTCTTTATCTCGGCGACGGCGGCCGGCAGACGCGCCGCGTTGACGGCTAGGTCGCTCGGCGACTCGACCCATTCTACGTCGGGCCCGAAGCGCATCCGCCCCGCCAGGTCCAGCGTCAGGTGCGTGCCTAGCCCGCCCGCGCCCGGCGCGGTTACCGGGTATATCAGCCGGCGGACTTTGGGCGCAGACGCGCCGTAGCTGAAGTAGTTCCCCTTGGCGTAGTACAGCCGGACGCGCTTGTCCGGCGGCGCAATCATGTTGTGGATATCGGCGGCGCCGAGCCCAGCGCTGTTGATGATGGTCGAGGCGGTAATGCTCGATTCGTCACCGGTAGCCGCGTCGCGAACGGTAATCCGCCATCCATCACTACCGGGCCTCGCCCCTGCCCCCAGACCCTCGACCCCGACCACCGCCGAATTAACAGCCAGCACGCCCCCGCTCTCCTCGAACTGCCCCAGCAGCGCCGTCATCAACGCATGCGAATCCACGATCCCCGTCTCCGGACTCTCCAGCACGCCGCCCAAAGCGCGCACCTCGGGCTCCAACCTGCGCGCCTCCTCGCGGCCCACCCACCTCGTCGGCACGCCGCCCAACTCCCCCTCCTCCCCCCCTGTTCTGCTACTACACGCCTCGTGTATCGCCCTCAGCGCCTCCACCTGCGCCTCGTCCTGCGCCACGACCCATTTCCCGACGCGCGCGTGCGGGACGCCGTAGCGCGCGCAGAACGAGTACAGGGCCTCGCGGCCGCGGATGCACAGGCGCGTTTTGAGCGATTGGGATCCGTAGTACAGGCCTGCGTGGATGACTTCGCTGTTGCGCGAGGAGGTTTCTGTGCCGGTGTGCGGGTGCCGTTCTAGGAGGAGCGTGCTGTTGCTGTTGTTGTTATTGGAGGAGGAGTGGGAGGCTAGGGCTCGCGCGATGGCGAGGCCGACGGCGCCGCCGCCTATGACCTGTGTTTTGGGGGGAGGGGTGTGAGCTGTTGTTGTTGAGGTTCTGGTGCGTGTGCATAATGTATGTATGTATACCTAACGTATGTGTGATATATACAAGCAAAACGACACAAACGTATAAATAAATATCCCAACCAGTTACAAGAGCCAATAAATAAATAAATCCGACTTACAACATGCGTAAAATCCGTCCTCACCGGTGCGGTACTAGAGAACGAGCGTGCTAGGCCGCGTAAGTGATGCGACTGGAACTGCCGCCGGGCCACTCCTGAGAACATATTCGCTTCCGTCTCGCAGGCAGAAAATTAATCGAATAACCTAGGATCGTGAGAACGGAGCTACCTAAGGATCCCGTTAAAAGTACCCAAGGTTATAATCAGAATCAAAGGGGATGATATCATATTCTAAACCGCCGGACCGGAGCTCTTATCGAACTTATCTATCGACTTGCATTGGTAAAAGGTAAGGTAGCTTCGTAATGTAATCTTTACTTATAGTTATGTGGTAAGCACTCATGAACAAATACTTAACCTAGGTTAATCCATAAGACTTGTTTAACGAAAAAGCAATGTTAATTGGATATTTCAAATCTTTTATAACTTTGATTTAAGTTAATTCGCTTTTATTAAGCAAAAGTCTTTCAAGTTATTAACTTTACTTAGTCAACTACTATATTAACAATTAATGGAGTAAAGCCTTTTCACCAAACCAATCAAGAGTATATAAGTAGAAATCATTTGATTTAAGCTCCGCTTGAATTATCCCGTTAGACGAGTTTATAATTCAATCCACTCTTCGTAGTAGTTATAACTACTTCGTATAATCTTACTTATGACACTCCAACCACTCTTTCTCATCAAGCCTCATCCGCATTAAATACACAATAGTCCTCCTGCATAGAATCAACTCGCAATGGAAATATCAATACCAATTCAAGCAAACGCAATCACTCACTTGATCTAGCACATCGTCTGAACTCTTTAACTTGAAACATCGAGTACGAAGTCCCGTGATTCGCATCACATTTCATCAGAGTCTATGAGTACTGGAAACATGTACACATACCGAAATCCGATCTGGGAGAAAGAAAATCATCGATGCCATGAGTCCGCCATGTACTAAGGGACCATATCGGAAACAATTGTAATATGCCATGTTTCGTTAAGTCGTATCCCTCTTCCCTGATGCCCTTTTCTCACACCCTCCACCCAACGCCCAATATTTGCCCGAAAGGAACGCAGAAAATAGCTCGACACGACCATTTATGGATAGTTGAATAACCGAACGCCGCAAGACAATATCCGAGTTTACAAAACATAGTTCAGGGTTTCCTCACTCGTCCTTAATAGCTTCCGAGGCCGCGACAGGTTGGGCAGTGCTAGTAGACGCAGCAGCAGGAACAGCAGATGATGAGCCCGCTGCGGCATATTCCTCGGATACTGAAGTAGACTGTGTGAGATGTGAATGATGCGTTGGCTCTCGTGTTAGTGACGCACCAGCATGAGCTTCGCTAAGTTGGCGTTCTATACACAGTTTAGCGATAAGTAAGGTGGTTATGAGATTGAGTGGTGTATCTTACCAAGTTCCCGAATTCTATGCCGCAGCATCTGGTTCTCACGAACTAAAGACTGCGTCTCAGCTTGGTAATAGGCACTCTCGTCGCGAACTCCAGAAAGGAGCGGCTCTCCACTTTCTGCACTGATAGACGTCGATCTTAACCTAGGAGAAGGCGCGCCGCGGCTGGGTGTTCTGGATCTGCGGTGGAGAGCATCGCGAGCCATGTCAAAGGAAGAACGCGGATGCGATAGGACCGGGGAACGGGGAACCGAAGTAGACGGTGCGGGGAAGGGTGGTTGAGTAGGTACATTCGGAAGCACCATGGAACTGGATCTCTCTGACGTAGGGGTCGCATCTTCGGCGGCTACGCTCGTTTGGCTTTGACCTTGGGCTGCCTGAAGTTGCTGTAGTTGGAGTTGTTGCTGGCGGATCATCTGTAACAGCCGGTTCTACATAATTCAAATCAGCTAACTGATGCTTATCATTTATCATTGGACATTATAGCAGCGCTTACCACTTGTGCTTCCTGTTCCGCCTCGAGCTCTTGATGTAACTCTCCCAAGCTTGGGGCTCTGTTGTGGTGGGGATCGCCTCCGGTGAGGAGGGGTGACGCAGAGATCGGCTGGGGGCTTGTGGCGCTGTGTCCGCCGTTTCCACCCTCCGTCACCATTTCACCTGGTCCCGGGAGAGAAGGATCGTTGAGTTGTAGGTTCATTAAAACCGTAGAGCGTCGTCGACCCATCTGTGGTGATTGTCGGTTTCGCGATAGAGAGCTGCTCGAGGAGCCTGTAAGATGAGGATGAGCACAGTTGTACAGTTGTAGGTTTAAGAGGTTAAGTATTAACTAGGGGGACAAAAAACTTACGTCTCATAGGTTCATGCTGTAAGCCGGCATTCATTGTTGCAGCTGCTTGTAGTGAAATAGATGCGGATCGAGGAGAAGGTGATGCTGACTCTCCGCGTATGGCAGAGTCTCCGCTACCGTTTGAAGAGGTCATGATACGTGGTCGTGCGGATGGAGAGGATGGTGGAAGAGAATTAAGATCGGGTGCCATGTCGACAACAGGAAACGAACTTGACTTGAAGTTGACGTTGAGGTATGAAATAGTAAATAAAAGTGGCCGGGTCACTGGACGTTGAGGTTACAAACGGCGACCTAGGTTAGGTAACTTGGCCAAGCCACCAAATCTCCAGCCAAGCAGGTCGTATGTAGTGTATAATTAGGGCACGAGATGCACGAGATAGAAGGCGGGTGGAGATGAAGTTAGGTAAGAAGTCGGTAAAAGATGCAGACTACAGGATGCAGGTGGCGGTCTAATCGTCAAATATGCCAATTAGGACTATGACTCGGAGGTGATCATGGCACAAACGCCCGATGGGGGCGCAATGTATAGGTAGAACAAGCACTTTTACAGCTTGTAAAGGCTGAAGCTGGACCTTTTGGTGCTTGATGCTGTTCAGGTGACGAAGAAGTCGAACGATGTTATAGGTGTTTTTCGAGGACCGTGACCAAACAGGAATAGGAGCGGAAGCACCAAATTTAGTTGAGTTTGGTACTTGTCTGGATTGGTGGTGTACTAGGCAAGTTACTGGTAGACAAGTTTGCTGGGTTTAGGTGACCTAAGGTTTGCTTAACTCTACTGCTACTGTGTACACTGCAGTAAACGGAACTGGGGAAAGGGCATTCGTTATGCAGGTGGGCTGTGACCCTGTGGGGAATACCTACATTCACTGGAGCTACCTAGAATTGTGCTTAGAAAAGTCCACCCATTGACGTCAAAGGTCCGGACCTCAGAACAAACCAGGTTACATAATCACATCTCGCGGCTCGTTGCGGCTAGCGTCTGTGTTCTATCTCCTGAGCCGCGCTTATCCATCAAACCATTTCATCTACAAACCACGAGATGTCGTTAGGTACGCAACCCAAGGTCCCAAATATCTCAAGGACGTTAACGAAGCTCGCATCTCACCCCACGTAGCAGATCTGCGATTTGTTGTACGAGCTCCGTTGACTCAATTGATAATTAATATATCCTCCCAACCATAGGAGATGCTCTTTTTACACTATGTCTGTATGTATAGTGTCTCGTATTCCCCGCGCTCTTAGAAGCATATTTCGCTGGCAGATACCTGTCAACACTTATCAATCTCTAATTGTGACGGACAAGTTACACCATGCGAGTTAGACAGCAGCTATGTAAGGTAAATCGATAAGACCCTTGGGGTTACGTGTTCATGCAGGGGATCACTTTTAACTTCTACTCGGGTCTCATCACGTAACGTAGTAGCATGGGTTTTTGGTGTATCCGAGGGGTAAAGCCATGTTCATGTTCTTATTCATTAGTCAGGTGTCTACACATATATATGTAGATAAATAGTCACGGTAGCTCAACAGTCATTTGAGTTGACATTGATACTTTCAGTATAACTATTGTATTAATTGTTCTAGTTGTCGGTATTCTGATATGTACTTGATTTCCTGTAAATAGTTTTGGGAGAAGACCTCGTAATCATCAAATCTAAAATGATTTGAGAGATCAATTTGACATCGTTGAATTGGGCAGGAGCTGGTCTCAGAGCTTAAACCCCAACTTATGCACATATATAGGTACGTGGTCCCCTGACGCGCTAATATGATTCATATGATGTAGTCACTGCCTTGTTGCCAGGTATTTTAACTAGATCTAAACTCTATCTTGTTTCAAAAAGATAACAGGTACCTACCTGGTAACTACATAGCTATAACTTAGTCCAACTCTAGATTCTTCCAAACTCTACTTACATAGATATTCCATTTCTTCCATTCTATTCTCTGTAAACACAAAACCACGGCGCTCTACATACATACACATCGCTTAGAATGTAGACAAAGCGATCATGCTCGAAGATTCTAGAACCATATCCCCAATATTGCAATCGGATCACAACCGGATCCCGACCGGCTAACTTCACGAACAGTAACACCCGGTGATATCCCGCAGTAAAGGATGGCCAATACTTATCCTCACATTCAACTGCAGGTACTGGGAATAATGTATGGACGAAATCTAGTTATGCGTGTCTCACCGTATCAAGGGCCCGCCGTCTTGGAGGATTTGTGATCCTTCCCCGTAATACCTAATACCCCGGATTTTCAACCACAAGCTGAGGAGCCCGATATTTGGCACTACATGCGCCCTTATCTGAAACCCCCTTTACCTCCGGCCTGTTCTATGTTATGCTCAGGTTCAGCTGCGGCGGGTTTAAGCACCTTGCTATCGGTCATGCCTTGGCTGAGTCACTGTAAGTATTTTACCCCTGAGCTCAGCCTCCTTTTCCCCTACTGTATTCGGTCACATGTGCCGAAACGCGCATGCACCGAGAAATCTTCACACCAAGTCCAATATCCTTACAAATCACATATTTCCAAGATCATTATCCGGCGCCGGGACAGCAGTATGTGGCGGTGTTTCGGAAGTTTCCACACGCTTATATTGCGGCCAAGAACGCTTCCGGGTTTGAATATCGGTGGCTTTACGGTCTTAAACATATCTACGGAATCACTTATCGCACAGGCGCGGACGCGGAATAAGTCTCTACGCGATACGGATATCGACGGAAAAGAAAAGAGAGAAGCGGGTTGGCATTTGATGGAACGGCCCGTCTGGACCTTAGTCTAACGCTGACAAGTTTACTATGACGATGCGTTAGCACGATGCCCACATGGTATACTAGCTATACAGCACCGAAGCTGTAGAACAATTGGCACCAGTGTTTGTCTACCTTGGAAGCCACGGAGCTAATGAACACTTAATAGTATATGTGCCATGGTTAGCGTAACGATACCAGTCGGCACATAGGGAAAAATCCACTTCCACGCTGTCGGATGCCTCGGCTCAGGTGGGTTTACCACGTTTTGGCGAGGACGGGATGCGGATACCTCGACCTTAGTGATCGCCAAGTGGATTTCGCTCGGGACTCCTAACCGGCACAAGGTAAGATGTCAGGATGCAAAGGCCGCTAATAGGGGTCGCAACCCGAGCACGCGTAATCCCAATACTCTGGTTTTGGGAGCTGCGCCGTCAGCTGCATACGGGTGCGTTTCATTACTGTTAAGTGCGGGCTGGAAGGCCAGTAATATTGCGCAGCCGACGTCATATCATCGCCGCGGGCTTGAGGCTAGAATCGCTACTCGGCCCTACCCTACGTAGAGGCATAGCAGAGCAGTTGCACAGGTCGGCGAGGACAACGGAGATAGGGACAAAAAAGGAAAACCCAGAAAAAAAGCATCCGTCTATATGTAATATGCCCACGAAAACTAGGAGAGGCCTCACTGCTTAAGAAGGAAAGATATGTGACTTAGGGCACAGCTCTTCTGATCGGCAGCCCGTGCAGATAGGGCGCATTTGCATACACAAATACATACCTATTCTGCACCGGTATCAAGGATCGTTCGCCTATGATTCGCGGGTACCTGGACTACTTGGATTCAATGCCGGTGTTCTATATGCACGGGACAGTGTCGGGTCTCTTGCCGCTTCTACGGTTGGTCTATTAATTTAGCGATCAGTTCCTTTCTGCGAAAACTGATCGTCGGCTGCTACCGATGCGGTCCCGGTGGTTCGGATCCCGTTGATGAGCAGGTCTCAGTCCGAGCCTCCCCCCCTAACGCGCGTGGCGGCCCTGTCGATTATCGTTACCCCTGTACGAGGTGACAGAAATCTCTCCCCTTCGCTGGTCGATGGCGCTCTGGGAAGCTGACATACATATGTATGAGGTATGTCCGCAGCATGTAGTCGACGACTATGTATGGCGAATAGGCCACGAATTTCCTGCGAGTAGAAACTGCTCCTTCAGCGAATATTTGATTGGCCTATGAGATACCCGTTCTGGGTGATTTAAAGGGGGATGTATGTTGGATGCGCACCTATCATGTCCCATTCCGAGACCTCACGGATAGTATTGTATTACGTTGTCTTGGCGTGGGTAGTTGGTCAGAATTGCTGCTCAGCTGAAATAACGTTATCAAAAATAACCCCTGTAGCATAAATCTATGATCCTTTAGCTGGAATTAGCTGAACATAGACGAGCGCTGCATTAGTAAAAGATATAATATATGGGGAGTTATATAACAGGAGCTGACAGGTTTCTACAGTAGGTATAGACGGCCCCTTTTGAAGCACCATAGGAATCCACAGTGAGACCGAAACCCGACGGAAGAAGCCAGTAGCAAGGGAAACAATTTGATTCCTTCACTAAGCTCAGGCAGCGTGGGCGATCCCGGTTCCCCGGCCGCTACTGCAGGAACTATCACCACGGAAACGCAGGATCGGATGTGGGAGGTTTGCTATAGTATGTAAATGGCGACTATATATGCATAGCTAAGTTAAGGGAGAGGGAGAAATATGAGGCATTACATAGGTCTGTTGGAAGCAATATTATCTTATTTACGTCTTTTATCGATGGGGCTTGGGAAATAGACGATAGTGCCATGTACGTAGGAGGTAGCATGCCTGGTTGTTAGTGTATCTAATATCTGCTTGGCCGGACCACATCCCCTAGCTTCGATAGTACGTAGGCTGGTAGGGCAGGGCAGGGCAGGGCAGGGCAGGGCAGGGCAGGGTTAAGTGCCGAGGTGCCATTGCCATGTGGTTTGGTGGTCCAGATGCAACACTGGTACCTATCCCCATATGTACGCTTGGACACTTAACAGACATGCCTCACTACTTACCTGATGTATGTATGTATCGTGCGTGAATTAATAGGGATTAGGTATGTATAAGATATGTCGCGGAAATGCCATGCTAATCGTGGGGACGATGGATAATACATACATACCTACATACGGATTACAAAGGGGAGCACAGGACGTCGTATTCTCAAATTGGAACTGTACCGACGAGAATGCAAGGTCAGCTGAGCTGAGCGAATCCGTACGTATGCACCATGCAACCGTCCACTTCCTGTGCCGCGGCACCACAGACAATGTCCATCGTAGGTCGGGTTAGGAAACGTGTTCGACGGGTCTCACGGTGTATACATACACTACCTACAATGCCGGTCGGTGTAGTGCAAACCTCAACTCTCACGAATCCGGTCGGCGGCTACGAGATGTACATTACCTACACTACACTAGATAGTATGTATGTATGCATGGAGAAGTCTAATTCATCTCCCCTTGTCTTTAGTGTATCTTTCAAGTGCCACCTTCGAACAAGGTATGCGAGGCTCTTAGGCGCTGGCTTAGGTATTGATCACGAGCCCAATATATTCGTTCTGAGATTCGGCTCGCTGCATACTGTATTTGGTGAGAATCTTGCCGAACCCTGCCTTGCTATGTAAGCTAGGTAGGTAGCTAGGTAGCTAGCAATCAAGCACGGCTTATTGAAGTTCCCACAGGGCCAGGGTGACGCCTAATTTTGGATAATGATCAGCGTTGGGTATGTAGGTACCTATGGATGGATGTACCTAGTGTATTTCCGCCGTTCGTCACATTTCTGACCTTGAATTGAGTGTATATGTACCTATGTATGTATATACATACGGAATAGAATCCATAGTGAGGTAGTTAGTGTATGCAGTTATTAAGCCGCGATATCTAGCTTGCTGCAGAATGTGGCGGTATTGGCACAGAAAAATGATAGATATTCTTTAGTAACGCAGCTGCAGAAACGCCACAAAGAGACCGTGTTAGGTAGGTAGGTACTTACTAATGTAGTTACTCGAATGTCGAACAGCCTGATACAGTTGCTGCAGGTTCCCGGAGCGCAGATACGCATGTTGCGCATATCGCGGGTTGAAAAGATCAATAGTCCCTCGAGAAGACTCGCTTCGCATTGCCGGTTGGTGGTTGGTGGTCCATGGCCGCGTATCTAGATACCTACCTATGTACACTAGATGATGGCCGATACGATACAACCTTCACCTATGTATGTAGTGTATATTCAAGCTATGTACGAGATGTATTGGATCAATATCAATGATCGGTGTTGCTCCGAATTCTCCATTTGTCGGCATTTATCAAAGCCTATGTACATATGTAGTATGTAGTACTTAGGGGACGCTCTACATACACTACATACCGGGCTCTCCTCATCATCGTAGTCCTAAGGGAAAATACTACGTCGAGGATCTCTCTCCACTTGGAGACTACATACAGTAGTCCCTTGGTATTCGTATGCGGTGACGATGGGGTTCGTATGTACAGTAGCAAGCAGCCTGCAGGCCCCAAACAAATACACTAACTAGGCGGCTCACGAGCGAGATCACATCCTGGCACGTCGTTGATTCGCCGTGGGCTGCCAGGGGGCGGTGGTGAGTGGGTTTGCTGCTCCATGGGCGCGTTTCTTCTCACAGGTTCAAAACAACATTGGAAACGACCGAAGCACGCAACGTGACAAAGCTTTGCTGCGGAATATTCAAATAAAAAAAAGGGTTTGAATAATCATTGGCCGTGGTATACATAATAGTTTACATACATACCAACCTACATAAGCACTTACATAGTGTAGTGTACAATACGTAGGCGCCGCCCAATGCTTTGCAGAAGGGGGGACGTTTTTCTGAAAGCGAGGCGGGAGTTTTTCGTCTTTCTCTCCGAATATCTACCTATGCATATTCTATGTACCGTATTCCCCAACTGGGGCTTTCTAAACCGGGTCTGTCAGACGAATGTAAGATATTAGCGCTCTTATATAGTGTAGTGGCAGTGTTCCCGCGAAAGAGGCGTTTTCCCCATCGCCTGCATACCTAACGTACCTTAGGTACCTATGAAATATATACCTATAGCGTAATCTGTCGTGCTCCGCGCCTATCTGTCATTACATATTCGTGTGTAGTGTAAATCAGGACGATCGCATGGCTGAACTCGACAAGATCGAGAGGGGGGGCGGCAACGGGATCAAATTCCATGGCTGTCAAATATCGAAAACACAGGTTACATACACCACCTACCTTGCTTTAACATGATGGGGAAAAGAATGTCTGTACCTAGTGGGATGGGAAAAAGCCCATCACCTTGTAATCCGTAATAGTACACTACCCTTGCAACTCTAGCCGGAAGCCCGCCTTACGAGCTTCAACTACGGGTCTAGTACAACTAGCGCTTGACAATCCCACGAGTAAAATAGAAACGAATACAGGTATTTGCCAGGTACCGTGGGTAAGTATGTATGTAGGTTAGGTTAGGTACCTACATATAGCGTCCGCAAGTCCCGCACGGTCATGGGCCGGAGCGCTAGAAGAAGATCCCTAATACCGGGATGACACCCAAACCTGTTCCCCTTGCCGTCAACACATACAATACACTATGTATCATACGTATGTACCTAACGTATACACATACTCCAACCCACTTCGTCAGTTCGAGAGTTGCTTTGGAGCAGGGATTCCCGCGCGCGAATCCCAGCACCTAGCCAAGGTTCGATTTCTTCCAAATTTTTTTTTCTCTTTCCCTCCTCACCAGCGTGCGGGCATTGGGGGCTCCGGGGCTTGCACATATGTATGTACATATGTATGTGAGCTTGTGTAAGTCTCCCGTTTCCCGCCCCATCCATCCCATCCCATGCCATTCCCAGGTCAAAAGAAAAAACATGAGACCGAACCTCGACCTACAAACTTCTACCTCCTAGTAAACCTGTTAGGGCTTAGAGCAACAAAAAAAAAAAAAAAGAACCGTGGATTCCTATTTTTAACCTTCTAAAAGCTCTCGTCTCCCGCCTTACGGGCTCCCGGTCCAGTCTTCACTTTCTTCTACCCTAACTCCACCTCTGGCAGTTCGCTTGCTGCCATCTACCGCTTTAGCTTGAAGCTGTCCGCGAGCTAGTCAGCCCTGTTGCATAGTTCTACCGGCCTGGGCTTCCAAGGACGAACCGCGCTTCCGGCTTGCAAGGCAAGGTTGCCCTGACCTCGTCATCGCGGCCCCGTTACGTTTCACCTCATGATCTCGGTTGTTGATTGATATTTTGGGGATTCGCCGTCTTAGGGTTATAACTTGACCTATCTTGTTATCATCTGTGTGTCGACAGCTGTATACTCGCGCTCCATATGCTCGACTAGCTATCCCACGTCATCGACATCGACATCCAGGATCTGCTTATACATCTACAAATATATTATACCAAAAAGCTACTTACATCATATATATTAATACTTATCTTACTAACTATTCAGCAACTCCATAAACCATGGCTGAAGTAGACGTTGCTGGACCGAGGAGTCCGACTCTCGAGGCGCTCCAGAACCGCCAACGCGAAATGCGGCGAGCACGGCCGCCAGACATAACGATTATTAAAAATGAGAACAGAATCCCACTCCGGCCAGAAAGGTTAGAAAAGCGCGAATCTAGGATTGGCTTGAGGAGCTTATTCGGCAGGTCGAGATCGGGGAAGGATGATAGGACAGGAGAGGAACCATTGCCATCGCCAAAGGAGTCGCTACGACATGGCGGGAAACGTTCCTCGCTAGCTGACATCGGTGTCTTCCACCGGGGCCTTCATATGTCTCGCTCTGAGGTTTCTCTTTTACCTTCACCTTTGGCACTAGCAAAGCCGTCGCCGACTGAATCGCCTTCTCCAATAAGTTCTCGAGGACGGCGAGGTAGCAATGCCGCTAACAAAAGCAAACTTCATCAACCAGAATCGCCGAGAAGCCCGGCTACGGCTTTTGATCCGCCACCATTATTCAAGATGTACCCGCAAGCAATTAAGCATGCCACACTACCAGCTTGCGTCACCCCGATAGAAACCCTAGTTCGCTTCAGCGAGTCCAAAGATAGCTCACTACAAAATAACTTTTCGCAGGGTGACATCACTCTTGACCGACAAGAAGCAGGGCGGAAGGTAGAGGGAGATAAGAAAAAGAGATCCAAATTTGCGCCGGAATGGACCAGCAAGATTTACGCACTTGTCACCTCTGGATACTTACTCCAATATGCGGCCGAAGGCTCCTTCAATAGGCTACCTGAGAAGGTCTTACATCTCACTCGAGACTCGGCCGCTTATGCTAGCGACCTAATTCCCGGAAAGCATTGGGTTGTTCGAGTGACTTCATCCACGGATGCCGACGGAAACCCATCCACAGATGCGAAATCCCTTAGGTCTAGGCTTGCTCTAAGAGGAGTGGAGAAGCGACAAGTCTCTAACATGCTGCTTGTTTTCGAAAGCCCCGATACCATGGATGTCTGGCTCGCTATTCTGAGACGGGAGATCGAATCACAAGGCGGTAAGAAGAAGCTTTCGGAAACCGGAAACCCCGAAGCAGGCGACAGCGCTACTACGTTAAAGGCGCAGGCCAGCCAGAGGACCATTGTTGTTCGAGATCCGGCCCGTTTCTCGCGTATTATTTCCCAGGACTTCTCGTGGACTCAGGAGAACGCGCTTGTCGATCCCACAGAGGAGAGCGATTCCAACATGCCGCCATTAAAGCGACTGTCGGAGTCGACCGTGGACGATGACTCAAGTATGGTTTCGTCGGATGGTCAACGCCTAGACAGCCTCCGAGATAGTGGCACTGGCAGTGGTAATCGACTTTCCTTCATCTCATCCGGACAACGGACAATTGTGTCTTCGGCCGAGTCATCGCCGGCTCATTCCCCGATTCGAGCAAGTTTCTCGAGCCAGGAGGAATATCTATTCCAAAAGAATCAATCACCATTACCACCTACCCCGGAGGTTAGACTGCGTCCTAATGCCGCCGCAATCGCAAGTCGCAGACAGTCAATGCAGACTATGATCCCTGCTTTCGATCCTCGTCTGAATACGGGTAGTTGCCCGTCTTTGACCCTATCCCCTCCCCCTCCTAAATCAAGTCATGGCGACGGGCGTCAATTCGTACCTAACTTTAGCGTACCACATGCAGTGGGTAGACGATATTCGTCGTTGAGTCTGTCTGTAATCACCCCCCGATCCGAACAGGCGCAAGTAGTCAGCCGAGACGGGCCCGTTAAGCCTCCTCCCTTTCGAAGGAGTCCGCCGACAACTCTTTCCATCTCTCGTCCCCTCTCTATCGTTCTTGATCAGCCGCCACCAATATCACCTTGCTCGTCTAATTCACCCACCCTCCCAATCAACAAGGCACCTGCTTTACAGATGCCTGATTCACCGACCCTATTTAGCTCTTGGGCCAGCAATGCTCTAAAGCAGCGGTTGCAGGAAAGGGGAAACCCTCCGAAGAAGAGCCATCTATCGAAGCAGATCACCGACGAAGCTCAAAATCCCACCACGGAACGTCGTAGTACAGATGATACGCGTGTCAGTCGACAAGGTCCGGCACGTTCCCAAGCTAATACAAGTAAATCATCCGTCCCTCAACCAGCCCGCGCCCAGTCTCCAGAGGCTGCAGACGCTCCTGAGCTAATGCGCAGGCCCGCCTCGTCTTTCGAGATGCGGAGAGTACCAACGTCCCCGGTTCCCCAATATGTATCTTACAACCGCACTCCGCCGCTAGACGAGTACCCAACCCGGCAGAACCGCCGCTCGCTAACGTTCCCCAAGCGGCCCTCCAACTTACCCCCTATCGAGGAGCCAGTCTACACGCTATCGCCGCCCCCGGCCTTCTCGCCTAAGCGCTCGGTGCCTTCTCTCAAGGCTCTACAGCAGGAGGCGTCACCAAAGAAATTATCGGCGGTAGACATGAGCCCCAAAGCCCTTCTGACCAGGAGAAGCATGCCTCAACTCTCCGAAGGCCCGCCTCCTGCTCCTCCACCAACCTGCGCGCTTCCTCCACTTCCGGGGAAGCAAGCGGCTACCATGCCCAGGAGCACGAGAGCATGATGCTTGCCCGCGGGTAGTTTTTATGACATCCCTGCCCTTCGACACACTGAAGGACAGAACTTTTCCTTTTTTGTGTGCTTTTTTTTAAACTTACTACCCTTCTTGTACACCATTGTATACCCTAGGACCCATGATAATGACGGCGTTTTGTGATCGTGTTCGTGTTGCTTTACTATACGCATAGACCCATTTATTGTATGGGGGAAAAAGACAGACACCAACTACCCTTGCGGGAATCTTGTTTCATTAGCCAAAGAAGAAAAGAAAAGTACAGTATAGTATAGTGCATCTGAGGGGTTGGTAGGAATGAAAAGAAACGAAGACGACGAAAAGACTAGGTAGCTTTTTGATATCACGATGGATACGACTAGAGATGAGACGATATGAGCGGTGCTCTGACACGGGGAAGTATTTTGTGTCTGAGGACAGTACATGTTACGGCTTGGTAACAGCAGATAATCTTTTCCTATGTTATGCCTAGGCTGCCTAGGTGTTAATCCATACCAACCAAGAAGAGGCTGGGGAGTAGAATATTGGGCTTCTACTCACCTTATATATGGATGACCTTATATATGGATGTCAATATATTACTACTGTAGGTAGTATCAAAAAGTAAAATAAATAAAAAACTTGACGAAAAAACTCTAACTGAAATTAATTTTATGATTATTTTGGAACTGTATATTTATTAGAAGAGAAGCAAACAGACGTTGTTCTCTTTCAAAAAATATTTGTTGGAGCAAAGCCAATATAAGAAGGGGAATTGAGGCAACAGGCTGCTTAGTGTAGAATACATAGGTACTTGTTATGTGCACGGGCCAATAAAATTACCTAAAGCTGTATTAGAGAACCCTCGCCTTGTATTGATAGCGCGGGGCAAATCTTTTGGTACCGATAAGACAATTTGAGACCCCACACTTTGATCAGAAACTCTGACCTGAAATTATAATTCCCAAAAACACATTCAAAAACCGCCATCATCAACATTCGAGGTCCCTAGGTACCTAATTTATCAAGAAAATTACAAGTAATATACATAACAGACACAGCGAAAATGGCATCCAAGGCTAGGTAAGAGATTTTGATAATCTAATCTTCTTGCCGCTTCGCAAACGATTGATTACGGAGATGTAATGTGCTATATGCTAACGCACAAACAGGGACTGGGCCGACGACGACGAGGGCGACGACGTCTTAGTGGAGCTTCCCCCTCCCCAAACCATCCAGAACAAAGACGGTACCAAGACCACCATCACCTACCGATACAACGAGAACGGGCAAAAAGTCAAGACGACCCGACGGATCCGCCTAGTGACGCACCGCGAGGTCGTCAACCCGCGCGTCGCCGAGCGCAAGACATGGCAGAAATTCGGGCTCTCGGAAAAAGACGGGGCGGGCCCGCAGATGGACACGACGTCGGTGGGCGAGAACATCATCTTCCGGCTCAGCACGAACTGGCGCAAGGACACCAAGGAAGAGGCCAAGGACCCCAACGCCAACGCCATGAAGGAGAAGCTCAAGGACAAGACGGTCAAGTGCCGTATCTGCAACGGCGAACATTTCACCGCGAGGTGTCCGTACAAGGATACCATGGCTCCCGTCGGCGCCGAGGGCGCTGCCGATGTCGCTGCCGGCATGGGAGATGAGCCTTCGGCTGTTGCGGCGGGCGCTCCTGGCGCGGGCAAGAAGGGCAGTTATGTCCCGCCGGCGCTGCGGGGAGACCGTGGCGCGGCTGGTGGCGAGAGGATGGGCGGTGGAAAGTACGGCAGCGAGCGGGACGATCTTGCTACGCTGCGTGTGACAAACGTGAGTTTTACATGTCCCTATCATATCCCCTACTATATCCCCTACTATATCCCCTACTATATCCCCTATCTGCTTACCCCCTATCCCCCCCTTTTCCTTCCATTATCCTCTTCCCTTTCCTTCCTTCCATATCCCTACTCACACTCTCGGCATCAACGACATACGCTCTAACATAATCTACCGCAGGTCTCGGAAATGGCAGAAGAGAACGAGCTCCGCGACATGTTCGAGCGGTTCGGCCGCGTGACGCGCGTTTTCCTAGCCAAGGACCGCGAGACGGGGCTCGCCAAGGGCTTCGCGTTCATCAGCTTCGCGGACCGCAGCGACGCCGTCAAGGCGTGCAACAAGATGGACGGCTACGGTTTCAAGCATCTCATCCTGCGCGTCGAGTTCGCCAAGAAGGCTGCTTAGAGGACTATCTAGTAGTTAGACAGTTAAGGGGCGCTTGGTCTGTGACTATGCGAAGGGACGGGTGGTATGGAAGGGCTTGGTATTAAAGGCTTGCCATGCTAGACGGTGCGAACAGAATGAATGGATTTTAGGCACAGTAGGACACGGATACCTATTTAAATTTATTCAGCTCGTTACACATGTCATTCTCTGGGGAGATGTCTTCTCCGCCGTGTTTACTTAGCCCAGCGTGGCTTATTTCGAGGGTTGTTACGCATGATATGAATGCTAGGTTATGTAAGGCAAGTAGGTAGGTAGAATTAATATTAAATCTACCATCTAGTTCCCTTGTGTAATAGTCTGGTAGCCCTTGACAGGTACCTAGTTTCGTCTATATAGGTACCTATGTTTTCTTTAAGAGGTAAAAACCGCGTGCGCCGTAGGTCTTGATGGGGAATAAGGCGTATTTAATGACGAGATGATGAAAGTTGGTAAAGTAAAAGAGCTTGTTAAGGTTAGGGAATAGGTAGGCTTGTATTTACTTGCTTAAGTAGGTATTTAACTTATATACCTAGGTAACTTACCTCGTTTGTATATTAATTTGCCAACAAGCGATATTATAGTATTTTGGGTACTAGTATAATGTGGCATTGAGGACATATATATAACTTGGATATTTATCGTGATAAAGTCGGATCATATTTTTACCGCAGTTAACTTGAATCCATATATATAAATACGTTTTTGTGTGTAAAATCATCTCATGACATTGAACATAAGTTTTAAAGGCGATAACTAGAAGATTTATATAAGTGCGAGTCATGAGAGGTCGCCTGAGAATCTCTTGGTTGAATACAATATATATATCTAGGTACCTACTGATACTCTAAGGTGTCTCTCTATCATCATAATGTCTGGGGGTAATGACCGGACCTTTTACGTACCTTGGAGTAAACACACCTGTGTTTTAAGCACGATGGCTTAGGGACTCACTCATCTCGAAGACTAATGCCTTAAAACTTCAACTCTTAGGAGGAACCCCTCTTATATAATCAAGATCGAATAGTTATAAGAAGATGATGACAACAATTCGGTCGGTTTATGCTCTAGGTTATGGTTATGTATAAATGAAATCATCAAGACGGACGTAGTTTAACGTTTACAAAATCAAGGCCTTACCTAATATTCGTATGTCTCATTACATAAGCGTAGCCGACGGAACACCCCTCGTCGGATCGGGTAACTAAAGATTCCTAACCGACCCAACCCCTCCGCCCCTCCAACGTCTTCACTCCTATTGGTGGTGATTGATTAGCCGGTCTTGCAGACTCTTGCATTCTAGAACGTGCTGGTACCTAGCCGCCTAGCCGGATGTTGCATCTTGCATCTCGTCTTGCATGTGACGCGCATCCGAAAGCAATCCTTCAGCCTTAGGAATAGCGAATAATTAATACATATACTACATTACATTACAATGTACATACCATCCCACGCGACATTCGACTGGGTAGTATTTGTTGACATTTAAATATTTGTTGACGAGCCGGGATTGGGTAAAGATTGGATTGGTTTGCCTAAGGTTTGAGACCATATGTAGTGACGTCGTACAGAAAAACGGTGCATACCTCATGCTACATAACCAAGGTAGAAAACGGCCACGGCATGTGCTACATGTACCTACATATTTGCCGTACATGGTACACAGTAAAGTTTAGGTATTTACATGGTACCTACCTATATAAGGTTATGACTAAATGCACCTCACGTGGAACCGGTCCTTCATCACCCAATTGAACTCTTCCACACTCTTCTGCATTCTGCATTTAAAAGTATATTCTCTATTCGCCAAGAGGTTGTCTATTGAAAAAAACACACAAAAAATATCCTCCACCTCTTTTCCCACTTCTTCTCGTCTCTTTTTCTCAACGCTCCCAATTGCCAAACTCAACTTTTGGCCCCTCTTTGTCTCTACATGGCTGCTAGTAGACGAGGCTCATTACGCATCATTGCCTGATATCTAAGCTTAAGCTGCCGGAGAACATCTAGACGTACATAAGATATCTAGTCTAATGACCGCAACCGGTGATTCCGCTGCCGGGGTTGGCGAATTACGCCACAGGCAGGTAACGGCGAATGAACATGTAAACAGTGATAACGTTAGTGAAGATGGCAGTGAAGATGTTGTGACATCGTCTAAGCCCAGGAAGACCTACGGCCGTACCAAAGATGGAACAAGTAAGCATATGAAGTAGAATACGAATCCACACCGGATACTAATAATTACATAAATAGTCTTCACGGTTCCTACTACTCATGACATGGTGTCGCAATTGCTCGACCCTAGAGAACCCAAGAATCTATCGGATGCAATTGTCCTTGCTGTTCTTGCCGGTCACATTTTGACCTTGTATCTGCTCCCGGACTCTCTAAGGCGGCCCGTGTTCGCCGTTGTCTTCTTGTTCTGGCGTACATGTTATAACCTTGGCATCGGCATTCTTCTACGCTTACAGTCAAACGATAACAAACTTGTAGCATGGGCTCAGAAATGGAAGCTCTTCGAAAACCCGTCGACCGGCAAGAACCCGCGGCCATGGCTGTACCAGATTCTCAAGCGCGAGCTGGAGATCAAGATCCCTGAGGACTACCAGTTTGAGAAAGCCCCAATTGAGTACAACACTTGGCTAGTCTTCAGACGGCTTGTGGATCTCATTCTCATGTGTGATTTCGTCTCATACTGCTTATTTGCTATCGCTTGTGCTCACGTTCCTTCTGGAGAATCCATCTACGTTACCATTAGCCGATGGGTCTTTGGATGGCTCACTATAGGATTCAACGTCTGGGTCAAACTTGATGCCCACCGAGTTGTGAAAGATTACGCCTGGTACTGGGGCGATTTCTTTTACTTGATCGATCAAGAATTGACCTTCGATGGTGTATTCGAGATGGCTCCGCACCCAATGTACTCAATTGGGTATGCGGGATACTATGGCATTTCCGCGCTTGCTGCTAGCTACGCTGTCCTCTTCATCTCCATCGTTGCTCATGCTTCGCAGCTCGCCTTCTTGATCTTCATCGAGGATCCTCATATTCAAAAGACATACAACCCTCCTACTCGCAAGAGTGAGGTACCCGCCAGTCCCCGAATCCATAAATTGTTAGGTATCAAAAACTTCGACCTACTAAGGACCGTCGATTATTCTACTTTTATAAATATCGGGCTTATCGCTCTTTTTGCTATCACCACGCCCCAGACGCCGTTGTACCAATCTATATTCTTCACGCTCGCGCTCTTGGTTCGACTCTGGTACTCCATTGGATTAGGTGTGATCCTGACCCGGCAGTCCAATAGTAAAGCATGGACTCGCCACTTTTTGAAGGTTGGAGAGACTCCAGAGGAGGGCTGGCGGCAGTGGAAGGGGTACTATCACATTACCCTTAGCCTGTGTTATGCTACCTTCATCGCTGCCTGCTGCAAGATGTACTCAGCTCCGGTCGACTGGAACTACGGATTCGTCCTGCTCAGACACGTCATCGGTGCCAGCCTCATCGCTCTTCAAATCTGGACCGCTGTGAGCATTTATGACTCCCTCGGCGAATTTGGTTGGTTCTTTGGTGACTTTTTCTTCGACCAAGGTGCGAAACTTACGTATACTTCGATCTATCGTTACTTAAATAACCCGGAGAGAGTGCTTGGCACTGCTGGCTTATGGGGTGCGGCCATCATCACATGGAGTAGATCTATACTCGCTCTTGCGTTAATAAGCCACCTTCTAACTCTTGCATTTATTCACTTCGTCGAGAAACCACACATGCAAAAGATTTACGGACGCGAACTAAGGCGTGAAGCTGGCTTGACGAAATTCATCAAGCGTTCTCTGCCTCCGCCTGTTGTGGAGTGGCAGTCGAGCGTCAATAAGGTCATGGATGAGACGTCACACTTTGTGGAAGACTTTTTGGATACCGCACGCCCGAAGTTGGCTTCAGGTGTCTCGACTATCGTGAGGGATACTACGGCGCTCTTTAATAAATATCCTGCTCGTCTCACCTTGACGAAGCTTTCGCCTGATCTCGCAGGCCTCGACCCTAAGCAGTATTCTATCAGCGTGGAAGGTAAAGCATCAGGATTCTCCGCTCTGACAGAACGAGCTAGCGGCAAGGAGGGCACAGCGGGACGATTCCCCAATGAGCTAAAGACAATGATTTTCGAATACGGCGCCCCCATTAAAGTCAAGTGGAGAGCACCGGCGAACCACGGGAGAAAGGATTGGATTGGTCTCTATATGGTAGCCGACAATCGATCCCGTGAGATCACCGAGCTTTCATCCCTTGGACGATGGATTCCTACCGTGCCTGGCCAATTCGAATCTACCACGGCGGATAGGGGTATCCTGACATGGGATCAACCCGTCGAAGACGCCGATAACAACGACGGTAACCTAGTAAGCGGGGAGATGGTCTTCTCGGGAGATAAGCTATGGTGGACGCAGGGTGTCTTCGAATTCCGGTACCACCACGATGGAAACCACAACGTCATGTCCATCTCGCAACCCTTCGAGATTCACATCAACCACTTCGACTACAATGACGTGGACGCGGATATCGAGGGCTCGGTTCAGCAGGCCGTTGAATCGGCGCTCCTGCCCGTGGTCCAGAACTGCCTCGATCGCGACCCGGATATCGCGCCTAGCACGCCCGTGGAACCGTTCGGTAGCCACGTGGAGAGGGACGGCAAGTATGCTAAGAGATTGGTGTATGCCATTCATCAGATGTTCGGTATCGAATTCGCACCGGCGGTGGTGCCTGCTGATGGAAATGTGAGAAATCTTGCTTGGAGGATATGTAATGCGAAACAAGTCTTGGTAAGTGATGTTCCGACCCCCTCGCGAAATCGTGAAAAAGGCACGGTGTGACTAATATACGTCTATCATAGGCTCCTTACAGTATGTCCTGCTCGAAGGGAACGACGACGCCTGGGGCCGAGAAGTAGGAGGGGTACCTTGGGTAATTATAAACATTGGGGTATTGGGGAGCATATACAGGCATATATACCTAGGTACACACATACATACCTTGTGGCAGTATCCCGTGCATCATGTAATCCAGTAATCATAAATATCAACGGGGGCGGAGTTAGCAGGACTGAGCGTTTGGTGTTGGTGTTGGTGTTGGTGTGTTGGCGGTTTAGAAAACGTTCGAGGGTAGGGATTTTTGGTTGGTGAATGCATGAATGAATACCTAATCCAGCCTGAGGTACTTGTTTTGTGTCTGATGAAAGATACGATGTTTGAATTATGGTGAACCTTGGTAGACACGTAGGTGGTGTATATGTATTGTATGCTATATATTAGAATACATATAGCCTATCTTGATGTATATAATATGAGCCAGCAGACAGTAATATTCTCTGTTTCCAAAATATTTACATGCCGTACATAATGAGTTTATATACATATGCCGCGTTCGACTAATTATGTGCCTAGGTACCTACCTATTTATAGTAAAAGGCCGCCGGTATATATATTAGGTTAGGTACATAGGTAGGTAAATAACTATCGTCGTCTCCCCGTAATGTCAATCATACCGTTCCATTACAAGGGCTATTCGATACCCGGCCTTAAGACTTCACTAACCTACCCAAGCATACCTTGCAAAGTATAACATAGCCACACGATTAATTATCGAGTAACACAGCGCACTGATTCGTTCAACAACTCTAGGTACGTCCTCAAGTGCGAGGGAGACGAGACGGGGTGGGTTCGACCTCTCAAAATCCAAGTAAACTTGATTGATCCAAAACCATCTATCATTAATTCTGATTGAACATATTCCGTACCCTAACCTTAGGTAGTATAAGGTATTCCATCGTGTCTCCCTCGCACTTGACGACATGATACTCCCTCTTTCCCCTTATCTTATATCAGCTAGTTAAACCAAGCTCCCTATCTTACCTACTCGAAGCTGCCCAAGTTAGCCCAAACCCGGTGACCTAAACCCCTCGTCCAACCCCATCCCCAACCCGGTCCCCCCCTCCGAACTCCCCTGGCCCGCCGCACTCCCGCTGCCCCCAGCACGCCTAGCCTTCGCCCCGGCCTTCAGCTGCTCCCACTTCTCTCTATAGCGAACGAGGTTCGCCCGCACCTTATTATAGTTACGCTCCGTCTCCTCCATCTGCTTCGCCATGAGCTGCAACTGCTCTTCTAGCTCGCGATTGCGTTTCGCGAGCGCCTCGTCTGATACCCCTGTTCCTGTACCTGTACCTGAACTTAGGGTTGACATGGGTGGTGGTGCGGATGCTTTACCTGCTAGAGGAGAGCTAGGCCGCATGAGGCGCATGCTTTCTGCGAGCCGCATACCTGAGTTTTGGGACATGGACTCGAAAGCGTGGAGGCGCTTGCTCAGCTTGTCGAGCATGTCCTTAAGGCCCTTGTTCTCGAGGTATAGCTCCTCAACCATGTTAGCTAGTTCTCTGTCTCGATCTGACCGCTTGCTAGCTAGTCTATGGGCTGCTGGTAAGCGGGAACCAGCAGCCTGTGATTCCTTGGCGTCGACGAAGTCGTCCTCGTCCGGATCCTCGAGGAGGACGCCTGCGCTGCCCTGGGCTTCCAGGCGCCGCTTTTCTTTGTCGGCGAACGAGAGGATGCTTGCGTATGAGGCCGTGTGTCCGCTCGTGGGGACGACATAGAAAGAGTCATTGGCAGATTGCCCGTCGCGGGATACGGCCCGCAAAGCGGCTTTAGAATAAAATTTCCGCAGGTCGGGCTCGGCAGAGACCGAAGAAGGTCCTCTGGAAGAAGGTCCTCTGGTTCTGTTACGCTTATGGACTGGAGGCTCGGGGGTTGGAGCGGGAGCTGGGGCGGGGGCCTCGGCTTGCTCCTCGCTGATTAGGGGCAGTCCTGCAAACGCAAGTGGTGCAGAGATCCTGTTAATGATACTACCGAATGCGCTGTAGAACCTGGAGAAACCATCATCACTAGTTTGCTTATTATCTACTCGTTCCTGGCTTGATATTTCGTCTTCTAGACCGGAACTCGACTGCCTCGACTGCCTCCCTTTGTCTGGAGAGGTGGTAACACTTGGTCTGTCAGAATTGTCAAGCATGTTCTGCATTTTAGTTCTAGATCCACTTCTACGCGAGGTGGCCTCCATGTTTCCGGGGGCCTCCGTATTGGATACACTTGGGCTGAGAGGCTGAGACCTGTACTTGGACCGAATTCCGCGGGCGGAGGCGAGATTGCTAGCAATAGAGGCGCCAAGGTCCCGCGGGGGGTACCGCGGTTGCTTGGGGAGGGTTGGCGGAGGCTGCGCATTTTTCTCATTTGGGGTTCCGGTGGTATTGTTCTTTGTAGGCGGTGAAGTGGAGGCTACACTTGTAGCCGCTTCATCCTTTTCACTAGCCTGGGAGTCATTTTCGGAGGCGGCTTGAGAGGTAGGCGGTTTGCTCGGTAGTTGTAGAAGTTCGGAAAGCCTCCGATGGTGCTGCTCGAGCAGCTTCAAAGTGCGTAGAGCCTCGACGCTGCTAGTGTTCCGTGCGGCGTTGGCGAATTCGCCAGCGGCTCTTGTATGCTCGTTAACTGCAACGGTGGTATCGGAGGAGTGGGTTGCTATAGATGCGGCTCTCGCATGATCATGGGCCTATGATTCGATAAGGTGAGCTGCGGCAAATAACGGACTACCTACGAGAGAATAGGAGTAACAGCCCTACCTTGATTAGAGGCGCAGAGTCCATGGTGTGAAATACGCGAAATGCGTTCGCAAAGCCGAAGTCGTCAACTACCTACGGATTATGTTGGAGGGATCTCACCCCCTCGTATGAGTTAGGTTACTATGTAGGTATGTAATGTATTTGAACGTTTAGAACTCGTTTATGACGATAAGCGTAAGAAAGTGGATGTCACAAGCACGTTTGCAGTATGTAATAAAAGCTAGGGGCGTGTGTGAAGAAGAACGCATCTCTCCCATTTGCGAAGATCGGATTGCGGAAGTTGGAGCGAATAGGACGAATAGGGAAGAGAAGATAGGGCGGGGTGGAGGGGAGTTTAGGGGAGGTAGGGGGGAAAAGAAGGGGACCCCAGTTAATTACATAAAGGAAGTTTTAATGGTCAACCGGCACCTTCCAGCGGGTCATCCAATTTGTCCTTCCAATTGGTACATTACTTACCTGGTACTTGCTTTTAGTCGTATAATATTCGTATAATAAAGTACTGCGCACCATGTGGGGTACTTTTATTTTAGGAGGTAACATCTTCGTTCATCCCTAGTATAGCAGATGCCTAGGGAGCTTAAATAGGAGCCTAGACTTAACCTAGTACAATACAGTATTACGAAGTTGAAATAGTTACAGTGCTACGAAAGTTGAAAGTTGAAACTTGAATGGTGGGGTCATTCCGATTTCTGTCCTAATTGTGTCCCAATTGTGTGGCTGGTGAAATCTCACCTTTCCTTATTCAATTTACCTACGATACAAGGGGGGGCTCCATTCGGCTTGGGTCTGATTCATGACGCCTACGTATTTGCCCCGTCTGGCCGTCCGATGATTGAATGAGGTCGGGAACTTGGAGCAGGCTAGTCGTCAACGTTGCAATACGAGTGATGATTGACCATCAGCCCTTCTAATCTACTCCTTTCATTATTTATGTCCTATTTAGAAATCGTAATATCATCTAGAATCGAGCTCAAGGATATCCCACCAGAATTATATTAAGGGAATTGAAAAGAAGAAGAAAAAAAGGGGGGACATTTAATACTAGTTAGGTATCGACCTCTATACTAAAGAGATACCGAAGCCATGACGACAGAGTCGCGATAAAATAGTAGTTTCTCATTGCCTGGAGCATTCGAACACAACCCAAACAAAACACACGACAGACTTCCAACCTAGTCTTTATTTGATTGCATATTGCATATTCGCATCCTAAAGACTAACACCAATTACTAACACCAATTATTCTGAGAGAGTGGAGGAGTAACTTTTAGCTTTCCATCCTTTGTCTTCTAATAACTACCAGTTATACATAGGATATAGTAACCAGCCTTCTCTGTTACCTCTATCGCTACCGTCTACCGGCTACCGGCTCTCAACGCCGCGTGATCCTCGTCATCAGCAGCGACAGCTTCGTCATCATGGATGTCGCAGACTCTCCCAATTCTAGCAAGGTTGGAAAGCTCATCCCCAAGAAGTTAGCAACAAAACGATGGAAGAAGCAACCTTCGAAAGAGAGTTTCGGTTCGACAGCTAGTAGCGAAGACTATTCTCGAGGAAGAAGCACAAGCAGTCTTGGCTTGAAGGACGGCTCTTTCTCAGCTTCAACTACCCAAGTCAACGAGATGGCAGAAAACGACCAAGATGGAAGGGAGGAACCTGAAGAAAGTCCTGAAGCCTATTATTCTGACCCTGAAGATGCGTATGTATTTTTATTTTTATTTTATTTTATTTCATCTTATTCTTCTTCTTCATCTACTCGCTCCATTTACATTGTACAACCTCCCTTGGTTTCATTATATGTCCATCGTCATATCATATTATTACCTAGTTATTTATTTCTTGACGTTTACATTTCCCCCCTCTGCAACTCTGTTTCTCGTAGTTAAATAAGCTACGAATCCCTTTACCTACCCTACCCCTTTTGCTCGGCCAAGCTGGTCATCCAATCCAGGTTCGACTACGGTTGGGATAAAAGGTAATTTATTCAACTTTGGGCATATGAGAGAATATTAAGAATAGTCATCATCCTTGGCGGCTGTAAGCTGAGCACTGAGCAGTTCAGGTGGTGTTAGTCGACTCCGCCTTGAGGGATCTAATCAATTATTATTATTATTAGTTTCAACACCTCTTTCGCATCTCGCATCTCACATCTCGCATCTTGTACCCATCTCGTATTCTCTTCTCATTCGCTCTACCAACCCTTGTAACCCTGTTCGTTACTTTTCGTCATACCTACCTATCCTATCATTCATTCTTCCTCCTTTATTTTCAAAGTACATACACTACCTACTTTTTTTTCGGCTTCACCGTTTAATTCTACCGACGTTGTAGAGTTATTGGCTTATTGCCCACTTATTAGTGTTGGTGGAGCGGTCATCGAATCTAGCAACCAAGCAACCAACGGACTTTTATTGACCTAATCATTCTTCTTATAGGTCTGCGACTCGGCCCACGGTCCCTTCAACACATCCGTCCCAAATTGGGCACTTGACAACCTCGTCACCCTTAATCCAGGCCGATCATCTTCCCGAAATACAGAATCAGAGCACTGACGATCTAAACCACATTTCACGATCTGCCACCTTCGCCGTTACTCCTATCCCTAGCTTTTCCTTCGAGCCGGCTCGTCAATTATCTCATACCAAGACTGGCTTACAGCTACCCCAAGCTTCGAGCCGGTCGAAATCGCCTACTAGTAGATTTAGGGAGGCATTCAGGGGCAAGAGAAGCGCGAGTGGTGTGCAGGAATTTCATAGCGACAGTCGGACAGACCTTACTGATAACGAGGAGGTGAAGACGTCGTCCCGGAGGTCGACCGCCGGTTCTACTTCTCGTCCGGGATCGAGCACGGCTTCACAGTCCGATACCAATGACAAAAAGGTAGCTTCCGCACGTCCAGGTCCATCAAAGAACCCGCCATCCGTAGATACTTCAGGTCGCCCTCTCACGCCGCCGTCGATCGAACCTGCAGCTCCAGTTATTGTCAATACACCGCCGACCCCGACCGAAAGCCATCGCTCGAGGAAGAACTCAGCAGCTAGCGCGAGCTCGGTCCCAAATGTGGTTGTCCAGCCTCCGAGTAGTATGATAGCGCACCGACGAAAGAGATCAGGATCAAGCACAAGCATTGGCCCAAGCAAGCTATCTAACATAACGTTGGCTCCTCTAACACCCACACCCGAAAACCCACCACTGACTCCCGGAGGCGGTTTTTTCTCGAGCATGCTATCTGCCGCACAAAACGCTGCCAACACTTTAAGCACCGCTGTCACCAACACTAATATAGGATCCGGTGGAAACAAGGCCAAATCGAACGTCCCTAGAGAGACGCAGCCGGGTAACGACGATAGGGTAGAAGTCGAGACGCCTGTTGGACAGTTGGAGAATACTAATATGGGTGATAAGGAACCTGCCGTAAAAACCCTCGGAATGGGCGATCTAAGTCTAAGCCAGCTGGGAATCCAGGAACCTGGAAGCACCGCGCCTACTCCGACCACTAACAAATTCTCCGACTCTACCACCGAACCAAGGGCACGTTCCGAATCTGCACCCGTGGATAATGCGACCGCATCTGCCAATGGAGATGGCCACTCCGACGACCTGGCGCCAGGAGGACCGCGATCCGTTTACGAGCCATCCGCTACGTCCCCCCCAACCAGTTTATATGAAGGTAAGTCAGGTCTTCAACGTAGTGGTAGCATTAAGAGTGCTCTGGCCCGGACAAGACGGAAACGCGGTAGTACCGGAGGAACCGCTGGAACCGCTGGAACCGGAACCACGATTGGTGCGGCCATCGCAGCAGCTAATGCCTCTGTAGCGCAACCTTCGGCCGCCGGTAGTACCCCAAAGCTCACAGGGTTTGCTGTAGCGAGTAAGAAACGCAACCGGGATTTTCACGTCTTGTTCAAGAGTGTCCCCGATGACGACTATCTCATTGAAGATTACAGCTGTGCTCTTCAACGCGAGATCCTCGCACACGGCAGACTCTACGTTTCGGAAGGCCACCTATGTTTCAGCAGTAATATCTTCGGATGGGTAACGACCCTGGTTATAAGCTTTGACGAGATTGTATCCGTCGAAAAGAGGAGCACCGCTCTCGTCTTCAGGAACGGCCTGATGATCTCGACACTTCATGCTAAGCATGTATTCGCTAGCTTTACTAGTCGAGACTCAACTTACGATTTGATTGTTAACATCTGGAAGCTTGGACACCCTACCCTGCAGAGTTCGCTTAATGGGGTTTCGCTGGAGGGAACAGGTGGCGATAAAACAGAAAAGGTTGAAGAAGTCGATGCTGCAGTCGGAAGCCGAAGCGGCACGGGATCTGAAGAAGACGATAGTGAAGATGGGGAGGATGTCTACGACGAAGACCAGGACGACGACGCGCTCGAGGTAGCAAAGACCACCGACGCAAGCCCAGCCGACACGGATGGCGAAAAATCCGGCGCTAGGAAGGTATCCGGTGCAGTTGCCGGCAACGGCGCTGTTGATAAGACGGACTTTGCGCCTACACCTTCCGGACCCCCCGATTTCCCAGGACCGGCTACTCACGCACCGACGGATTGCGGCGATACAGATGCTCACTACGAAGTAGTTGTCGGCGACGATATTATCCCTGCCCCTCTAGGAAAGGTTTACACTTTAATATTTGGACCTGCGTCCCCAGCGTGGATGGGAAAGTGGCTCACGGGCGAACAAAAGTGCACTGACTTGCAGATGGAAGACAAGAAGGGACTGACCCAAGACAATAAGAGCCGAGGATTTACTTACATCAAACCGCTATACGCATCGATAGGACCCAAGCAGACCAAGTGCTTAGTAACCGAGACGCTGGAGAACCTCGATCTTGAAAAGAGCGTCAACGTATTGGTTGTTGTGCAGAACCCGGACGTACCTAGCGGCAACATATTTAGTGTAAAAACCAAATACTGTCTCTCCTGGGCCGAGAACAACTCAACTCACGTAAACATCAACTGTACTATCGAGTGGACCGGGAAGAGTTGGCTAAAAGGTAAGACTGCGGGACTTTTTCTCTAGTCTAATTGTCAAATACTAACATTCGCAGGACCTATCGAGAAAGGGGCTAAAGAGGGCCAAACCCAGTATTGCAAAGATCTCTTCGCCGCACTAAAAGGAGCAGTTTCTACCGCGCCTCGTTCCGCAGCTGTCAATGGCGGAGCGGTAAAGGGCAAGAAAAAGCGAGCTAAGGGCAAGTTGCACCAAGCTTCTAAGGAAAGCCTATCCGGTCCATCGGATTTGGTAGCGACGAAATCCCAAGACTGGGGCGTGTTTGAGCCGCTCCACGGTATCCTCGGCCCCGTATTGGACATTCTCGGACCGGTACTTACCGGCAACGTTGTGTACGGACTACTTGTCGGGCTGCTAGTAGCGACATGGTTTGGTTTCGGATTCAATGGTCAACCGAGGGTTGCGCCGTACGGCCGTGAGTTGGGCTTCATAGGATATCCGGACCGCGTCGTCGCGTACGATGAGATTTGGAGGCGAGAGGAAAGCGATCTATGGGACTGGTTGGAAGATAGGGTAGGCCTCCATCGCATGAACGAAGGAGCGATGCCCGTACGCAAACGGGTAATGGAACCACGAACAGTCGAAGAAAAGTTGCGCGAGGAGCGCATGAACGAGCGAGAAGTCGAAGAAGCTATCAAGGTGACGGAGGAGAAGTTACAGGTGCTAAAGTCGGTCATGGACCGAAAAAAGGCACCTTCGAAATCTAGCGTTTATGGTAGACCAACTACCAAAGTACCAGGGACTGAGAGGTAGCGATAAGAAAGAAAAGGGGAAGAGGAAGAGGAAGAACAACCAGCGAGTTTACTACAGACATTATCATCATCATACAACAACAGCAAAAGCTACGACAGCCGATTCCATATGTCAGCGACCATAGCATGCACGACGCCACGACGAAGCACATTGATTTTTATTATGTAACTCATAGCCTGTATTGTACATTTGAAAGTGTCAATTTTGCAGCTTCGTCTAGGTGTCCAGGGCGTAGGGGCTTTTCGGGATTTAGCTATTTTAGACCATCTATTTTGTAATATAAAAGAGACAGCATTGCAACTTCGGGAGGGGTCTGTTTATAGAAGAAGGGTGATAGGATTGTGATATATAGTCTATATTTTGGTTATATTGATGGACAGATGGATTGTTTGAATTGTGATGCTTCCAATGTATAAAATGAAGCTGTACGGAATACTTGACTACCTAGGTACGTACCTCTTACCGTAGATAACCGATAAATGTGGATACCACTTAACGCGTACCAGGGAAGCTGCAAAGCTGCAAGGCATCAAAAACGCGTCTTCAATCGCGGGGTCCAACTTTCAAAAGATTGCCAAGTACAAAAGTTACAAGGACTTACCACTTCCAACCATTATAACATTACACTACAGCCTAGTTGATTCTGCACGATGGACGACGAAGATATATCCCACCCTTACGATAATAGCCACCGCGCGTTCCTACAGGCCTTCATGGCCCGCGGTACCATGACGTTCAGCCAAGCACAACCCATCCTCGCCGCTATATTCACAGTCCACGATCAAGACGAGTACAAAAACGGGAATAGCGATGAGGAGCCTGAAGTGACACGACCGGAACAGGTCACACGCGAAGACTTCGAGTCGTACGTATCGGCTGTGTCGGCGGCTATCTCCCCCTTCGACATGGAAATCCGATCGACCACGCACCAAGTCTCCAAAGAGCGCGTGTATTCCCTCATCAACACAACCTCGGACCCCATGACGCAGCTCGCCACGCTGCGCTCAGCCGAAGAGATGGCGTTTGTAAGGAGGGTCATCGACGCCATGTTCGACCGGTATAACTCCCCTAGAATGGAAGTCCTATGTCTAGACGGCATGCAAGCTAATAAGCTGCGAACGGCGCCGCGCAACGAGGACGAGGAAAACGGCAACGGCAACGGCGGCAACGGAGCGGGAGAAAATGCAGGTGGTGGTGGTGGTCTGAAGGGCCTCAAGAGCAGCGAGGTGGAACAGGTGCTGCGCGGCCTCGTCGACGAGGGGTGGTTCGAGCGCAGCCGCGCGGGCTTCTACTCGCTCTCGGCGCGCGCGCTGACGGAGCTCCGGCAGTGGCTGGTGGACGCGTACAACGACGCCGAGGCGGGCGAGGGCGAGTGGCAGCGCGTCAAGTTCTGCGAGGCGTGCCGGGAGATCGTGACGGTGGGGCAGCGGTGCGCGGAGCGCGACTGCTGCGTCCGCCTGCAC
The DNA here is from genome assembly GCF_022497035.1 of Daldinia vernicosa. Classification (NCBI taxonomy): domain Eukaryota; kingdom Fungi; phylum Ascomycota; class Sordariomycetes; order Xylariales; family Hypoxylaceae; genus Daldinia; species Daldinia vernicosa. Next base: position 228,125 of record NW_025953930.1, read on the forward strand.
GATATCTGCCAGGAGGCGTTCTGGCGCACGCGCAAGGAGCGCGCGTGTCCGCGGTGCGGGACGGGGTGGACGGGGAGGAACTTTGTGGGGGAGAAGGCGGTTACGGAGACGGAGGCGTATCAGAGGGGTAGGAGACGGAGTGGTAGGGGGGGTGGGAGGAGTAGTCTTATGGAGGATATTGTGGATGGGGAGGAGGAGGAGGAGTGAGAGGGTCTGTTCTGGGCTGTCTTACAGTTGTACTCAACCTCTTCTTCTTTGGGAGTGGTGGTGAGTTACGGTATTACCTACTAAGTCATGCCCTTTTACTGTACTTTTATATCGGTCTAGAACCGCGGTTTAGAGAACAAAAGGGAAAGGGAAATCAAATGGACATAAAAAACGGAGGTGTTAGATTAGATACCCTTGGACTTGTTCCCCTGAAAATGGAATTACTATGTAGGTATGTTTATGGGATATCGTTTGCTTAATCATAATAGTCTTGTTTCTCAAATATGACCTTGTGATTATTTTATTATCAAGTTAATTGTAAGGAAATATCCAAAACTCTTGTGGGATTTCTCTTCAGCGAGGCCGCCTATGAGCAGTGTATACGTAGGTACCTTAGGTAAAGGTCTATAGAGCTCTCGCCACAGCTAATTGTGGCTGTGCAATGATATCATCCTAAGCCAAGACTTCGGTACTTACATAAAGCTTCCCTTGCCCCTGAGTACCCAAGGTACATACGCATCTTACATCGCAACGTATCAGCCAATCGTTTATGATCTGACCTACAAAGATAAAACAGGCTTGGAGGTATTAAGTTGCCCTTCTGCAGCAATTGGAGGCCAATTCATCTTTTATCTTTTTTTTCTCTCTTTATTTCCTATTCTTCTCACTTCGAGGAATATATTTTATCTCAAACATTTTCATACCTCATACACACTAAATAGTATAAGCCACCAAGATAAGATGCTCGAGTTCTTTACACCTAAGAAACTAAAGAAAACACAGGATGAGAAGGCCGAGAAGCAGAAATTAGAAAAGGGCAAGGGAAAGGAGGAAAAGCATAAGAGTGATGCTGCTGTCAAACCCGGCACCGATGATGCTGTTCACTCCGAGTCTCCAAGCTCGCCTGAGATAATCTTGGAGCGTACTGAGGGTATGCCTATTCTCGACCCAGAGGATGAGAAGTTCCTCGAGCGCCTGACCTCCCCGTCAGATAGCGGCATTAGTATCGGCGACGGCGACGAAACGCCACCACCTCTGCCACCGCGCGTCAAGACGCCTGTCATCGAGCTAGACAGCGACGTTTCTAGTGTCGCTAGCAAGGATGAGAGCAAGCAGGATGTCCCTACTAAGGATGGCGATGGAGGCAAGGGCAAAGGCAAAGGCAAAGATAAGGAGAAGCATAAGGGCAAGGACAAGGACAAGGACAAGGACAAGCACGACGGCGATAAGCCCGATCACAAGCCTAATCGCTTCTCCTTCGTCACCTCCCTCACGCGCAACATCTCCCTCAAGCGCAAACCCACCCAGCACCTCTCCGTACCCCCTTCTTCCTCTACCCCCACATCTACATCCCCCTCCCCCTCCGAGCGCGAAGTCAACAAAGAAGAAACCGACATCGCCCGCGTCCTCGAGGACCTCAACCTCGCCGCCTCCACCGACAACAAAGCCTTCAGCCTCTCGCGCGAATCCGCCGAGACCCTGCGCCGATTCACCCAAGTCCTCAAGGACCTCGTCAACGGCGTGCCCACCGCCTACGCCGACCTCGTCGGCCTCATCGAGGACCGCGACGGCGTCCTCGCCAAGTCCTACGACAAGCTCCCCTCCAGCCTCAAGAAGCTCGTCGCCCAGCTTCCCGAAAAACTCACCTCGTCGCTGGCCCCCGAGCTCCTGGCCGTCGCCGCCGAGGCGCAGGGGTTGAAGGGCGCCGAGGCCATGGGTGTTGCCGAGGTGGTGGGTAAGAAGGCTGCGGTGAAGAAGTTGCTCGGCACGAGTAATCTCCTGGAACTGGTGACGAAGCCGGGGGCGGTGGTGGGCTTGCTCAAGGGCATTGTGAACGTGTTGAAGACGCGGTGGCCGGCGTTTGTGGGCACGAATGTGCTGTGGAGCGTTGCTGTGTTTTTGTTGCTGTCCGCGCTGTGGTATTGCTATAAGAGGGGGCGGGAGACGAGGTTGGAGAGGGAGGCTAGTGAGACGGGGGTGGAGGGAGAGGGAGAGGTGGGACCGGAAGTGCTGGTGGAGGGAACGAAGGAGGGCGGGAATGGGGGGGATGTACCCCGTATTGAAGGAGTGCCGGATCAGCAACAGCAACAGCAGCAGCAGCCGACGGTATCGGTATCTGCCCCGGCATCTTAAGGGGGCAAGAAAAGCGGTGATGAGTAGGTGATACTGCTATCATCTTTCTATTCAAAAAGAGTCGCTAGAGGAAAAAGAAAAAAAAGGGGGGCGAAGGGGGGGAGAGGATTGCTATGAGGACACGAAAGCAAACTACACAACACGACAGGATGGACTACACGAGTTACGATAGACAGGTACATGATGGAGATAGATACCCGGTTTGGTCGATATGTATAGGTACCTATACATCTAGGAGTAGGAATATCGGTCTAGGACGTCGCGGTTTGGTTTAGTTTGCGCGGGGGGGGGGGATGGTTATTATGTATGTAGATACGAGTAATGGTAATACGAATAGAATATACATACATAGTCTCATCACAGGCAGTCTTGTATAATCTAATACCCAGTCGTAGTCGTAGTCGAATAGGGGAGGGGAACCCCAGGATAGATACAACCAACTTCCCCTACAAACACAATACTATACCAGTCAGTCAGTCAGTCAGCTACATCCTTCATAACCAGCGCCGTGCATAAGAAATGTATCGTATCGGGAAACTGTTTAAACCAGACGAATCCGAATCAAATTACAACTGGGGTATTTCCCTTAATCCATAGGCCTCGCCTAGCTTATCTGCATCTAAGCATCCACGTGAAAACAACAGGCGAAATCCTTCGCATATGCTCCTCTTCCTCTGCTAATCTCTCCGCGGGACGAAGCTCCTTTCTCAGCCCGATATCTAGGAGGGCTTCTTACCACGCAGCCGTGCCGACAGCTTAGCTACCCACCTAAGGTAGGTAGGTAGGTAGCCACACGAGCCTACGCTCCACAGGCCAAGGTCAAGACCCAGGATAGACTAGCCGCTTCTCTCTGAACGAATTCATACGTCAACGCCCTCATATCATCTAGGCATCTCACCCCTCCCTCGTACTCAACCCGTAAAATGGGCCTAATCAATTAAACCGCGACGACCTAAGAGAAGCCCGGCGACCAACAACAGGAACCGCGGAGCCGCGCCGCAACGCATGCTAGTCGTCCTGGACGAGCTCCTTGATCTCCTCTCTACCGGGGGCAATCCCCGCCGTAGTCTCGGCCTTGGCATCCCTACCTCCAGTGCGGTCAATAACGCGGGCGCCGTCCCGCATCCAGAAGTCGACTTCGTCCACTATATCCGCAACCACGTCCTCGACAATCTGCTCATCGTAGCGCTCCGCCACAGGCCGGATCTTATCCAAGAATCCTTTCGACGGCGTTGAGGGAACTGCTACCGTAACGGTGTCCGCGTCTATCATGTCCACGTCGCCGTCCCCGTCGGAATCGAGGAACCCGGGAGGCGGATACCAGAACTGCGGGCCGAAGTTGACTTCGGCGGCACCGCCCCGGAACACGCTGACTGCAGGATAGTACCCTGCCATGCCATCGTCCATGCCCTCGCGGGCACCAACCTGGACCTGGGGTTTGGAGGCCGGGGGCAGGAAGGCGAGCAAGTCAGTAAAGGGAGTACCTATGAGCACACCGTTCTTGTATATGCGAATGCAGGAATTAGGTAGCGTACGTAGAGCCGGGACCTGGTGGTTTGGATTAGGCCTATCGGGAGGTCTACTACCGATAGTGCCCGAGGGTCCCGCAGGCGACGGGTTCATGAGGTCCTCAAGCTCCTTGGTCGTGTGGTAGTCGATTTTCTCCAAGTAGATGTGTTGCTTAAAGCGGATCGGTATCCGGTCTCGGACGATGTTGGCCGCCTCCATAATCGGATCTTCCTCGTCGAGTAAGTCTACGGCTGGATTGTATTGGCCTCGGACGACTTTCCTGTGAAGATGCTCCGACGGCAGCTGGATCTCGAGTCCAATCACGTCGCCCTCCTTAATTTCTTCGCCGGGCGGGAAGAAGTCTTTGGGCCGTGACATATGAACCTTCTGGCCCTGCACGTCTCTAATACCATAGCTGTAGGCGTCGAATCCGACCGGCGCGTCTAGCGAAGCTTCCCGTCTCGCGAATCCCATACGCACGTGGCCGTGTGATTCGACGCTTCCATCCGCATTGCTCTTGATAGTACCTCTCGTAATCTTGCATTCCCAATACCAACGGCCCTGGCGCACGGCAACATTCGCTCTCGCCGTCCTAAATCCCTTGTCTGTCGTTATGTGCCGCCCCGATTGGTCCATGTACATGTGCGTAGCAGCATCTTCGAAGCTGATGTGGGCGCCGTAGGGTTCGGGTTCGGTCTGTCGGTAGTAGAATGAGGAAGGAAAAGCTGGGTCGGCTATGCAGTGTAGGTAATGGAAGCTTTTCTTGTTGAAAACACTACGCGTAGGTTAGCAGAGGGTAGGAACTGCGCAGTATGGAATGCGACTTACTGTTCGGAGGTCTCGTAGAATTGGATGATAGAACCATCCGGGGCGGGGACTTCGTGATGGGGAGTAAATACTGGGCCTCGGGCGGTTTCGAAATCAGAAAGCCGTGGAGGTGCTAGTTTGTAACGTAAAGGCGAAGACTCATTCGGAGGGAGTTCCTTGATCTTAGGATCGGGTGTAGCTCTAGAGCTGTCGGCACCTGGTCCAACTTTGGACTCTCGCTTCTTCAGGGTATCTTTTTTATTTCTAGCAGGTTTCTCACGCGCCATAGCGAGTACGTCGTCATGCGACTGGGACTTATTAGGTTTTAGGTCGGGATTGGGGTTAAGAGGGGAGGAAACGGGGGGCGCGTAGTCGTCTTCGAGAGGTCGTTTCTGGGGAACGGAGATTGGGAGAACAGGAATGGGTACGGGTGTAATTTGCCTTTTTGGCAGATCCACGTCGGTAGCCATGGCGATTATAAAAGGGGATTAATTGAATTAAATAGGTAGGTATCTAAGTAGTTACTCTAGGCCCTTTGAACAAAGTATGGTGTGGTGCGATACAAGTGCTAGGATCAAGACGAGAATAGCATTTGGAAGAATTTGGTGGAGTTTGTTTAAGTGATCGAAACCTTGCTGCGGCTCTAAACTTTAACGTCCCAGGTAGGTACCTACACAGATTACACCTACCTAATACATATAATATAGGCATATCAGATATCCGATCCTTCCTGATCTTTTAGCCTTGCATTTGCATATCTATCTACAATTAGATACAATACCTGTCGGCCACTAATTTAAGTTCCGACTTTCTATTGTCAAATAAAGAATTAAGAAAATACATAGAACCATTTAATACTGGACATTTAAACATCTTAACTAGCTGCGACTTTGTATAGTGGGCCACATTAGTAGCTGCACTGTTCTTGACAATGGAAAGGAATCAACATCAGCAGTCTTCGAACTTAAGGTTGGGATGCAATGCATTGAAGTATTTAAAATCAGGCATCAAAAGGATATAAGATGCTGACATCAAAACTAATATTGGAAATATTTTTCCATTTCGCATCTTCTAAATACCTATGCACCTATTGTCCCATTAATTCTGCATTACTTGGGCACCTACCTCCTATGTTCAAAATAGAGCACGAACAGAAACAATCATAGAGGGAGCATTGACCCTTCGCCGGGACATAGCATGAACCGTCTTACAAAAGTTTGTCGCATTGGTTCTCAATGCAAGCAAGCAAGCTATACAAACAAAAATGTAAACAGCAAGTTGGAAAAAAAAAACATAACTTGCAAAAATAAATGAAATAAAAAAGATATTGAAAAATTGCAAAAAATAATGCGACCACCACGGGACTCGAACCCGCAACCTCAGTCTTTCACTGCCTAAAGATGACGATAGACGTTACTTTTAGGAGGACCGCGCGCTACCATTGCGCCAAGCAGTCGTCTGTTCGTAGGCTCAACAGATGGAATTGTGCCACGACGCGACTTGTTCGCATGAAAACTCGGTCGGTTATTTAGTGTTATATCCGCTAGAGGAAAGGGCCGCTCAATCGTTGCGGGGCAGGTTGTTAGTGTAAGACATGATTTGAAGAACGAATGTATTGGGGTTGGTTGGTTGCGTCATTCACTTTAGGCTTTAGCGACTGGAAACCGCTGTCTGAATTTTAGAGGGGAAGGACAAATCCCTTCAGCCCATGTATTGTACAATACATGTAGTTACTGCAGTGCGGAGTAAGCTCATATCATATTTGGAGTATGCTGCAACTTGTATGATGCCATGAACATTAAAATTAAAGTATTCAATTTGATTGCTGAGATTTCAAAGGTTTTGCTTTTTGTAATTTAGCAAAAGGTACCTGATACAATATATTTTGAAGCTTAGGATTTAAATGTATATAATCATAGCAGCTTCATACGCTGTTGATTGCAGCAACACCAAGAGTACTATCTCTAAATCAAATAGCTACTCACCTTAAAAGTCGAGTATATTCTCACCAACAAACCCGAGAACCGACTATTTATGCGGTCTGCTGCCAACCGCCTACCCGCCTGGCTTAATGGAGACCTGTAATTAGACTTAAATAAGACGGGTTGCATCTCAGACTTTCATCTTACACGTAAGACACTTCAACTTAATCTACTTCGGATATATTACCGTTTATCTTATTCGCTTCAGGACTCGGTTCGTCCCAGAACGTCACGCATGTAGCAACCGCATAATCTCCATCATGGCTGATACTGATGCGCCCATACATATCCTCCGTACCGTGACCCTTGATAACGGCTATAGGGCGGCCAGTTTGTCTCAATGATCTTATTTCCTGGGAGCCTAAAGGCGAGATGTCTTGCGCTTTTGGCGACTCAACCAGCTGATGTTCGTAGGTAATTACGATATCGTGAAAGCTGACCCTGCGAGCACTGCAGGATTTTATAACTGCTTCCTTTGCGGCCCATCTGATATTTATATGTAAGTCAATTTCATCGAAGCAAGCTCTTGTACAGTACTATACCGACCTTCCAGCCATAAACCTAGCCGCAGTCGCTACTGCAGGAATCTCTTCCTCGATGTTTCCATTTGGGAACAGCTCAGACTCCGGGAGGTTCCGGCGCGAGTAGATGGGTTCGAGCACATGAGACGCTTCTCGAACGGAGTTTATCTCGTCTTTAGTGAGGACGCGACGAATGAAATTAGAGCCTTTTTTCTGGGCTATTATTTTATAAATCCTGGAGATCTGGCATATATCAGTGCCGACACCGAATGAAAATGGAAATTTCCTTAAGGACGCCATGGTGCATCGACCGCTGCTAATCCGTGAGATGACGGAAAGATGGGATTTTATTATATAAAAAAGGGACCAAGAAGATGACCTAATCTTATCGCCGATTTACAGTAAAAACCCCAAATGGTTCAATTATTCTTATCCCATGCCCCACATGTATTTCTAACCATCAATGTAATGATTGATGTGATATAAATCAAGACCTCATTTTTAGCTACGGGATACTATGACTGATGACTGACGTGATGAAAAAATTATTAATTTAGTGCCAATTATTTAAACATCTCGCTCTCCGTATCCAATCTAATACCAACGCCGTCGCACCAATCAGATTTTGAAAAGAAATGCTCAAAATGATAGGATACGACATCACATTTTCTTCGTATGAGCAGAGTTATTCATTGGCACAAACCCTTTCAACAACCAGCGCATTACTCATGAGGAGTAATTCTCACCAAGGAGCGGAGCTCGTTCGGTATCACCATTGCGCGCCGACGTGTATTTAGCAGGCACAGCAACTACAATAGTTGCCACGAAGAGAATTGCCATAATAATGAAGGCGAATATCCACTGGAACGCAATAACCTGTCGCAGGAACTGAGACACGCCAATCGCTGCTGCTAGGACGCTCAGGTTGAAGCCCATGGTGTAATCCTAGCGAATGTTAGAATCCAGTACACAGACTAGGTAGGAAATATACCGGTAAAACTCACCTTGTAGATAACAATATAAAACAGGCCGTACACCAGGATCGACCAGATAAAGATGTTACCAAAGATACGCGCAACAAACGAATCCGGGTGAGGAACCATGATCGCGCCGTTCCAGTAAATCGCGACGAACGTCCACGCCAGCGGCCCCGAGACCACGGGGTAGTGGATGAAGCGAGCGTACCCGTGATGGCGGAAGTACAGCGAAGTCAGATTAATGAAGTTGAGAATGATGAACAGCTCGGCCCAGCCGAACAGCGAGCGCACGAAGGTCATCACGAAGGCGAAGTGTAACAGGTTATTCAAGATGAAGTGGCTTCCCACCGAGCATGCTTCGTTCACACGCTCGACGGTGCCGGAGAAAAGGTGAGCGATGTAGACGCCCTGAAGAACGAATAGTACTATCCTGTGATATGTTAGATTTGACTGCCTTATGATGGAGAGTGTGTATATGGCCGTGCCTTACCAATAGATGCTAGCGATAATATGGTTCATCCGGAACGCCGTGTGATACGCATAGTTCTGGTGCCATATTTTCCGGCGAGGCCAGACGCCGTCCTGGGGTGAATTGAAGGTATAGTAGATTGAGACGATGAGTGATAACAACCAAGTGACGATTGTCAATATCTTGTCTGCTACGGGTTAGAATTATGCTTCCTACCTATCTCGCCCTCGCTTGCAAGGGAAAGTGAGTATCAAGACGGATATGAGTTATGACATACTGTAAGCAAGTTAGCATCATTCATGTATATCGCACGAGATCGTACGAGCCCAGGATAACTCTATATAAGACGTCGTTACACATACCAAGTAATGATAGTATTCTTCGTGTGAGTATCGCGCTTTGCGAACGGGTTTACTAATGGGCAAATTAGTATAAATTCCAACGCCTTCATTCATGTGCCCCCAATCCAAAAGTGAAGTGTTCACATAATAACATACTATGATGAATCCGCTCCATCGTGACTGTAGCTTTAGCTTACGACCGGCTCGTATAAGTACCTAAGGCAGGCAAGGCGAGTAAATAAGAGACGACGGTTTGCGAATTTTTGCTATCCGGAACACTACAGCCAAAATCCCGAAAATATTCTTACTATTAGGAATTATACAAGTAAGAACAGCAGCAGCAGGAGATTTAAAGAAAAAGGGAGGACTCAATGGAGTTTTAAACTACGGACAAGTCGACGTACAAAGTACCTGATAGGCTGATAGGTACGCCTTCGAGGTCTAGGCTAAGCTTGGATGACGATGGTAGGGTTCCCTTTTTCATGCAGGAAGGGATTATATGCGGGGAAGGCTGGCGGGTGCGAGAAAGTGGTGACGTTGATAGACGCGAGTACCTGAAGAACTAAGAACCTATCATAAACACGTCTATCTCATCTGTATGAAATCTGCCGTCCAATACTCGCCGAGTCCTCCATGTATCACTGAAGGCAGGATTTTCGCACCCTCCTTGCATCTGCGAGCATGAAACACGACGCGCGAACGACCTATAAGAAACGGATTACCTGATCTTCTCGCGTGGGCTGGACGAATAGTTGCTCTGGGAATAACTGCTAGGACGGGGGATGTGTGGTATATTATGGCATTTACAATTATGTATTTGGTTAGTACTTAAATATGTACATGCAAGTTATATAAGTACCTACATAAGTAGAGGGTTCAAACGGATTCTCTATGTACATACATGACCTAGGTATTTCGTGACTGAATGGTAAATTGATCAATGTATTAGGTAAGAATGGAGGATGGGATGCTACCCGAAGCTGTACATACATACTGTGCCTCTCAAAGAATCTATGACGCTGCATCGCCAGACGCACGGATTACGAACCGTAGACGTAATGCCTTGTAAGACGATCGAGATGGGTTCCTGTCACGGGGTAATTAAGGCTGGAAGTAGTTAGACGTGGCTGCAGGATTGGCATTGTGTAGATCGTCTACATAGGACGAGAGAGGCTTTGTTTGGATGTCCTATGCATGCATAGATCTATACACTAGGTTAGGTACCTAGTTATTCGGACTTTCCTACATAGATGATAGATTAAGCGAGTCGTTAAGTGAGTTCAGACGATTCACTTCCTAATCGCACCTCTAAATGATAATAGTACTTATTCCTATAACGGTAAGAAGAAATAATGCGAATACAAAGTTCTCTTAGCACAGGGAGCATTTAGTCCGGCTTAGACGATGAAAGACAGGCAAAGTTCCAATCCTGCGTTGTGCAACGCGGGCAGGCAACAATTACTTAACAAAAGACGGGCTTGGCTCTGGGATAGAAGCTTGATCGGGCAAGCTAAGTAGGTTCTATTGGTCGGAGCCAATAAGCTGCGGGGTGAGGCGAGACACTGTCGCATCACGATCCTTGCCCCGGGGCTTTTATCGTGGTAAGGATTTACTTATTTTCCTGCCGTGGCCTGCGTGGCGGTAGATATTATGGTCACGGGGACTTTTTATTGTTGTCTTAAAGACGTCAGTTTAACTAGGGATGAATGAATTGAGAATATGTTTTCTCCTTTTCAACGTAGAGTGTTGAATTAGGCGTTGTATCATGAGTACGGTAACTGCTTCGGAATATGATCAAAACGATACTCTGGTCTATCAGTATCGCATCATATACGAGGTGCCGTTGTTTTCACTCGTGTGATAAAGAATAAGAAAAGTAATGCGCTCAGTATTCCATCTACTTGCACCTATATCTCTTAAATGACCACATTGGCTACCAATTCACGCTTGGCGTAAATCACTTACTCCTATGAGAATGCTGGTGATGTGAATAAATAGCCTATATTCAGTCCTATTTTTTGCTAATATGAGATATTCAAGTTACGAATGGCGGGAACTTACTATTGGTGTTTCCTATAACGACTGGCATACCTACACTCCTAGGCTTAGGTAGTAGCACTGGCTACCGCACGAATACAGGGGTTTCTACGGATAGCTTCGAGCGTTTTAGTAAGACGCAATCAAACAAAGCTGCTGAGAATGGTAACAGTACCATGCATGGGGTCTACTTCTGTCAGGATTCCAGATGAGATATCTAGAATAAAGGATGCATTCAGTATATATGAGCCACAGACTCGTCGGATAGTATAGAGTTCCTCACGGAACAGCGAAGTTGTTGCCATATTGGCTGGTTCCACCTCATGAAAACTTCGTGAAGATTAAGTGTTCTCGAATGAAAAATAAAAGTAGTGTGACATGTAGTGCGGTTTGGGCCTACATTCATACGTAAATGAAACCTGTTCTACGAGTTTATGCTACGAGTCTTATAGTTAATATTTGACCTACGGCGCCTGTTCATAGCCCGTGGGTGCCTGCCCTACGTGAGTTTAAGGCTTTGAGGTGGAAAGGGGTCGTGAGGTCAAGCTTATAAATACTAGAATCCTAGCAAGACACATGCTTTCTTCGCGACTTTTACACCTGCGGGCACGCTTGCCAGTTCCAAAATCCTGGGGATAAATGTATAGCAAGAAATGAATCACATTAATAACTCGTAAAGACTAGGTAGGTATCTTGCGTGAGCCAACACGTAGTTGGGAAAAACTAAGAGCATCGTATACTTGGAAGCTCCCTTGAGAAAAGCCAACACCGAAGAGACTGAAACGCGCAACGGATACAGCCCGTGTTGTGATAGCGCCACCAACGATTCCGCTGATATATCAATAATACACAACTAAAGACATACTTAAGACGCCGAGCGCCAATACGAGCGTTGTTATGATATCAACAGGAATAGAGATCAAGGCGCAGCTAAAACTACGTTGTAAATACCAAAGCAGTAACTAAAGCGTCTGGTAATAGCACTATGACAAGAGACAATGCCTATATACACTTGACCTTATGTATGAAGTATGATTATATCAATTGAAGATATACGACTGAATCTTAAAATATCCGTGAAACTAAAGGGACAGACAGTATCGGGGTGTCGCAAGAACTTAGCCAATCCCGACAATTAGCAATGTCAAGGCGGCATAACCTAAGGTCTCTTATATGTTACGTTCGCAAGCGACTACCTAGGTCGACGATATTTTGAGCATATTATATTACTATTTCGATATACCTACCTGTAGACACCACATGAGATAGACAAGTTACCCAAATAGTTATGTGTAGTAGGATGTCCGGATAAACTTGTAACTAATAAATTGTATGTTGTCAACCAGGCGACCATGCGGCCTAATTTTACTTGCACCGGAACAGGAGCTTTACGATTTCCTGTGTCTAGCTATTATTCGTTAGGTTCAACCACGTCTGAGGAATCTCTTACCTGGACACCTGCGCTACACCGCATTAATAACTTATCGAGAGCTGAATTAGGATAAGTAGACCAATAATTTTAAGCAACGGCCGAATATCAGATGTCCCTAACGTTGGAGCGTAAATAGTGACTAGGAATATACTATGTTTTCCCTAGCTAACATCGTCGAGAAAAATTGGATAAGTTGATGAAGAGAGCTTGTATAGCAACCATAGTCTGTCGGTCGATTTCAAGATATCGAGAGTTTCAGGGTGCAAGATAGACCTTAGGTCTATTCCTATATTATTCTAGATCCACCACCGTAATTGGTGAAAAAGGATTCGTAACAGGGGGTTGGTAGAAGGGGCTTGTTGCACTGCCGAAGACTTATGCGAATAAAAAATACAATACTGCCTATTCATTTTATAACGATGTATTCGAGGACGTCAACAACCCTGATGGCAGTCATGCACTAAGGAACATGAGCGGACGTTGAAGATTCAGAGTATATTGATTGTATTCTGTCTACGTATTCCCAGCCCCATTTTCTTGCCAATACCGGCTCCCCGATAATAATACTACTACTTGCATACCATGATACGCAGAACATGGAGGGTATAAATGAACAGTTCTATCTCGGAGCCGCTAGAGTATGAGTTGGGCAGTTTGTACAGATCCGACACGACATGCTTAAATATCTACCCAAAGTCGTACATCTACAGAGGCCTGTTTTTACCGTTTGTGACGTGAGACACGGTCCCTCAAAATTAATCACCGGTGTGATGCAAAATGCATATGCACCCTCGAAAACTCCATCGGGCTTTACCCCTACCCCAAGATTGACTGCTGGTCGGCTGCGTTGAACGAGTGTGACGAGGGGTAGGTGGCTTTAAACCCGAGATCGATCAATGATTTTACATATGATGGTATCGGTACCAAAGATACAGGTAAATTCTCAAGGTTATTCGACAATTCTGTAAGTTGCAGGCGTGAACCGTCTCGGCACTTGAATCGTTTATCGTGTTGTAAAATCCATGGTGCTTAAATTCTCATAGCGTCCGACGTCTCATCGAACCACGTTTCTCTTTCCAGGGAACCGTAGTCGGCGGAAGAAGCAGCAGTACGTAAGTCAGGTAAGCCAGGTACCTAGGCTTTCAGTAGGGATTCACCCCTTTGGTGGGGCTTCGGTGGGCCGGTTCTTTTGGTTAGACCCGAACCTTTCAAGTCCCTTTCCTCAGTTATTCTAGTAAAAAAAAAGAAATGAAGAGTCGCCACTTCTTTTAAAGTCAGGAAATATGCCTTGGGATGCTCTGATGTTTAATACCCTTGTTTTGAAGAACTAGTCTTCGCGGTATTCTTCTAGAAGCCGAATTTCTAGGTTGAATTTGTGCTGAGAGCTTAACCTATATTAGGTAGAGAATGGATTTGGGGAAAGTGAAGGAAAGCAGGGAAAAGCAGTGCAAAGCAGGCCCCCCGATTACGTACCGGCATTCGTGTCGGAACTAACCTTAACCAATCACAAAGGGTTGTATTAGTTATCGCCTGACCTGTCCTTCCATTTCAGTCTTCGCAATGATAAGGGAAACTGCAAGTGATTCTGTCTCCGGCGATCGGCAGCGCAACCGACGGTATTCATCTGTGAAGGAAAAGCGGAGTTGGAAGGCCACAATACCCCAAGGTCCCGGAGAGCTTCTGACACCGCTGGTTTCCTCCCGTACCTTTATAAACCAAACAGCGATCATCTTCATTCACCTAGAACCCTAGAACCCTAGAACCCCTTCATCCGAAAGCATCCTAATTCCATACCTAGTATCATACCTAGATAAAATAATTCATCCTAGGAAATCCGAACTAAATCGTCGCAATGGATCGCTTCGAGCAACTTGTCCAATCCATCAAGGAGGAATTGGGACCGTCCTCCGGGTTGACTTCTGACGATGTAAACGTGGACCACCTAACACATATGATGGATCGATACATCTCCAACGAAAAGGAGTGGTCCAAGTATGCATTGGCAGACGCCAATATGGCATATACCCGAAATCTCGTTGACGAGGGGAACGGCAACGCAAACCTGGTAAGCCGTAGCGCCTTGCCTCTGGCCGGATTGCCAGATATCCATAAGAAGTTGTACTGACCAAGCCAGCTCGTGCTAGTTTGGACGCCAGGGAAGGGTAGTCCGATTCACGACCACGGCAAGGCTCATTGCCTGATGAAGATCCTCCGCGGCAACCTCACCGAAACTCGATACGACTTTCCCGACGGCGATGATAAGAAGCCGATGCAGGTCAAGTCAGAAACAGTGCGTAAGCAGAATGCTGTGGCCTATATGGCGGACGAACTTGGACTGCATCGCATGTCCAACGAGGGTAGCGACTACGCCGTCTCCCTACACCGTAGGTCCCCCTTTCGAGCAAGATACTTGGTGCCACTTGGCTGATGTTGATAGTATACACCCCGCCGAATGTGGCCAAGAACGGCTGCAACATCTTCGACGCTAAGACGGGAAAGATGACGCATATTTCCAAGTGCGGCCACTATTCAGAGCACGGGAAACGAGTGCAGGACTAGAACACTTGTAAGCTATCATGATATTATGAAGTAGGTGTATGGAGTTTTTGGGAAGGCTCTGGGGTCATGGTTTGGTTGTTTTCCCAGACGAAGCGAGATTGGTTTCTCGTCAACTTGACGGAGATTTTGGTTATCCGTAGATTGTTGTCACATAGAACTTGGTTCCGTCGATAAAGGGATCTAAAGTACCTAGGCACCTTAGGTTCTTTAAAGCGAGTAATAAAAAGCGTTGGATGACAATAAATCAAACTTGCGTTTCTATCAGTTCGAAATCCGAGAGACTAGTTAAGAGATTAAACGAGGTGAAGTTGAAAAAGAAGAGAAGTCGTGCTTTTGCGGCTCTTTTCGCAATATCAGTATTATTCTATCATGTTGATTTGGCCTAGCTCGGATTGCACCATCGCCATGTTCTTTCATTCGTCGGGTGTTGATGATGAGACCTTCACTTTGCCGTACCGTTTATTTACTGTGCTGGGAACTGTGCCGATATCCGTTGTACAACGCACACGACATCCGCAAAGAAATAGATGGCTTGCATGGTACATAAATACCTACAACTTACAACATTTTAATTCGATTTTTATTTTCGATGTACCAAAAACCGAGAACTCTATTTTTAAGAGTCTTATTTCGATCAAGTCTTGTGTAATAGGTACAATTAGAACACTACGATGCAGCGAAATGGTATACCGAACCGAAGTTCTCCTTTTCTACTGTAGGAATGGCTAATTTTTATGGAAAGCCTTATGTAGGTAAGTACAATGTACATGCATATCCGTCCTCTCGTTGGCCAATTGATCCGGAATAGGTAGGTGAAGCCAAAACGGAACATCCAGACCTAAATAGATTATCAAACAACCTGAAGGAACCTTAAGAAGGTTCAAGGGTTGTCATTGCTGTCTGTTCATGAGATCTTCATGAAACCTGCAACTACCTGATCACCATATATACGTCATAGCTGCAGGGGCCCTTCGATGAGAGTTGTCACGTGAGTACGAGATGCTTAGTTTCGCAAGACTTTAGGGCAGTCGCGTTTGTAGTTTACTGTTTTCCGTTTGCGCGACAAAAATAATAATATCATTCCGTAAATTCCAAATTCTTTTTCGTGTTCTTTGGAAAGAGCAATCAATTGTAAGACATATTGATGTGACCTAGCTGAGACAGGTTAAACCATATTCGGTCTTCAGACTTGGATTGAATTTATTTGACAAGAACGACTTACAAGGTCGTTAGTTTTAGCCACGATGGCCCCGGCAAAGCGTCGTCCTACTACGCATCCGACAGGAGAACCTCAATCCAAATCTGTCCGCCATAACTATGGAACTTCTGCACAATCCTCAAGCCAAGCTACTGGTTCACGGAGTTCCCAAGCTTCTTATCCTCCTCCCTCAGCTCCTCCATCCTCTCTTGGCCACGCTAATCGGCCCCCACCGAGAACATCGTGGATTGTGATTGATGATGACGATGAGGATGGTGTTCCCGATCCGAGTCAAAACAATGAAGATCCTGCTTCTTCATATGAGCTCTACGGAACTTTAGACAACAAAATCGTAGGCGTTCGATATTACAACGGAGTTGTAAATCCCGGCGAGAAGGTCCTCTGCAACCGTGACCCCGGCAACCCCTATGACAAAAATGCCATCCGCGTTGATAATGCCATGCGGGATCAGATTGGGCACGTGCCTGCTATAGTTGCTGCAAAGATTGCACCGTATATCGACAGAGGCGATATCATCCTAGAAGGTGTTATCACAGGCGAGAAGGAAACCTTTACTTGTCCTGTTCGTCTAATCTTTTACGGCACTAGCGACCCTACAAGGCGTCTTCAGTTAGAGGAGAAGTTGAAAGCAGATAGACTTTTGAAAGCTACACAGCTGAAGACTACTAGGCAGGAGGCGGAAGCCCAAAGGAATGCCGCCATGCGTCTAAGATGCAACGCATCCACTGTGGGCTTGGGGGGTGAAGGTGAAGATGGAGAGCAGCAACAGTCGCTCCAAGAGTTGGCGGCGGACAGCGAAGCTGTGCAATTCAGAGGTGACCTCAGTTCCGTTGACATGTTTGCAATGGACGAAGACTCTCTTTCTAAACTACCTATGGCTGCTCAGCCTACAACCGTCGAGTCAACACTACTACCGTACCAGCTCCAAGTAAGACGCCTCAACTTCGTATTTCATGTTTACTATACTAACAGTTATTACAGGGACTAGCTTGGATGATAGCCAAAGAGAATCCACAACTTCCCGCCATAGGATCAAAGGAAGTTGTTCAGTTGTGGAAGCGCCATAGTAATGGGATGTTCCTCAACCTGGTGTCTAACCATATTACAAACACACCACCAAAATTAGTCTCGGGTGGTGTGCTTGCCGACGACATGGGCCTGGGAAAGACTCTCCAGGTCATCAGCTTGATTATGACGAGCGGTTTCGGTGAGGGCCCAACCCTAATTGTTGCACCGGTGAGTGTCATGAGCAACTGGGAGCAGCAGTTCGAACGACACGTAAAGGAGGATCAACGCCCCCGTATCTTTAGATACCATAAAGCCGGTACATATTCCAAGAACGACCTGCTGAACCATGACGTCGTTATCACAACCTATGATAAACTGCGCAACGATCTGACTAGTAAGGGAATATTGTTTTCGGTAGAATGGCGTCGGATTGTCCTAGATGAAGCCCACGCCATCAGGAACTTTTCAACCTCCAGGGCCAAGGCTGCATTCCAGCTAAATGCCAAATCTCGTTGGATGTTGACTGGCACACCAATGTAAGTCCATTTCGATACATTGGCTTATTTTTAATTGTTTGGGCAGCGACGCTAACCTATCCCTCGTAGCGTCAACTCGCCCAAGGACTTCTTATCGGCTCTGAAGTTCCTAAGAATGACCGGAGGCATCGAAGAGACTACATTCTTCGTAAACTTAATCGACAAGCCTCTATCGAATGGCGAAGAAGGCGGGAAGAGCGATAAATTTAAGGTCGCCAAACAGCTATTCCAGTCGTTAACCAAAGATCTGTGTATTCGTCGGAGGAAGGATATGAAGTTCGTTGATTTGAAACTGCCTCCTAAAACCGAATATATCCATCGCATCAAATTTAGAGATGATGAGAGGGTTAGATATGATGCTTTATTGTAAGGATCAAAATCTATTCTCAAGCCACTTACATAATCGCTAACAGTAGGCTATTAGTTCGGAAACTACGGAAGTGTTAGAAGCGTATCGCCGTAGAAGGGAAGGTCAAAACAATCGGGAAGGTCCCCAGATACGATTCACGAGTGTCCTAGAGAAACTCCTACGCCTTCGGCAACTGTAAGTGCCAACTATACTGTCTTGAACATATTACTTGAGCATATTACTTGAGCATATTACTATAGTGAGATCACCCCAGTCCGTTCTAGCTAACCACTGGGTTATAGATGCTGCCATTGGACGTTGTGTGGAGGTCGGGTGAAGGATGTCTTGAGACCTCTCGAAAGCAAGAAAATTGTCGAATTCACTCCGGAAAACCTCCAGATTCTGCAGCAGGCTCTTCTAACTGCCAATAATGAAGGCGAAGAATGCCCGATCTGTACAGATGCAATCAGCATCCATGAGCCCGTCATCACGGCGTGCAAGCACCGTTTCGGAAAGCCTTGCATTGCGAGGGCCCTCGAAAGAGACACCAGGTGCCCAATGTGCCGCCAACCGTTGACTTTAGAAGCTATCGTCGGGCTCGAACCGGTGAACGTTGAAAATAGATTTGACGGTGACACACGGAGCTCGAAGACGGAAGCTCTGGAGAAGATCTTGAAAGCAAGGCTCGAGGATCCAAAATCCAAGGTTGTTGTATTCTCGCAATGGACTTCCTTCCTCGAAGTTATCTCAAAGTTGTTAGATGAGACCGGATACAAATACTGCCGCCTTGAGGGCTGGATGACGGCGACTCGGCGCGATCAATCGATAGAAGCTTTGAATAACGACCCGAGCACGCGTATCATGCTCGCCAGTCTAGCTGCAAGCGGCGTCGGCTTGAATCTGGTAGCTGCTGATACGGTTATACTTGTAGACTCTTGTAAGTTCACCTCGCAGACGCCTTATGAAGTTCGTTCTACTAACCGCAAAACAGGGTGGGCACCGGCTATCGAGGATCAAGCCATCGACCGCGTGCATCGCCTCGGCCAAACGCGCGAGACGACCGTCTGGAAGCTAGTCATGGAAGATAGCGTTGAGGAACGAGTTCTCAACATCCAAGCTAGAAAACGGGAGCTAGTCAACCTAGCTTTCCAAGACAAGGCCAGGGAACAAAAGGAAACAGGTCGCCTAGACGATGTTCGACAATTACTTTCGTAGGAGTGCTTTCAGTTTCACCTATGGTAGGATAAGCCAAATCATTACATGGAACCGTAAATACGTTTGGCAATGGTTGTGGAACGGAAAATGGATGGACGGGTCAAATCTAGAGAGTGCGCATTGCTGCAAAGCAGGATTGTTGTTTTGCTATTGTACTACAGGGGCTTTGGTCTAGCTCAGCTATACGATAGATTCAGATTGGAGCCTACCTAGATCTATAGCTGAATCTATTTCAATTCCTCATTTCAATTCCCTCATATCGTTAAACTTGGAGAGCTATTATCAACAATTTCTATAGGCGAGGTTAAGTTTGGCTGAGAAATCCGGAGTAAACCTCCGAATGTATACCTGTCTTGAAGGGTTAACGTTACATACCTCTAAAGTCCTAAAGTAAGTAAATACGATGACACATCGTAATAGCTTGCTTTTTCGCTGGCCAGCCTAAGTAGCAGGCAGAACGAGCGGTGACCGGCGAGCCAATGTTGGGGCGAGTGATGAATGCACGATACCAAGGGAAAATACGAGGTCGACTGCATATCACGAACCATAAGGTATCTTTGTATCAATTCCATACCAATCCACTAACAGCAGACGTCTTTACATACATACCTTAGGTAATGTACAGAACAAGAAAGAAGAAGAGCCTCGTAGTTAGCGAAACTCGTAGCATACCTCATGTTGCGAAGCAAGCTGACTCAGACGGATAAATTGGATTTGCTTTTCTTATTTTTTCATCGCCGTACATAGGTACATACAGATGAGGAGAGTATGTATGTTGTCATCGTACATGGGCCCAATAATACATACATTAGGTAGAGAGTCGGCGTGGGTACGGGTAGAGGACGATGTGTAGGTATATGTGTATGTGGCGGGCCGTGTTTGTCGTCGGATGCGAGGCGGCGTACATAAGTGCTAACTTACATAGAAGGGGATTATACTAGGTTACATACATCGTACCTAATTGCGGGGAGCTATGTAGGTATGTATGTCTGTCTCTATCCATTGCCTGAAGTCTTTGAGACCGGGAGAAGCCGGGGGAGCATGGGCCAGGGTTACATCGACCGGAGTACGGGGTCGAGAGAGCCCCTTCGAGAACATCGGGTCATCATCATAGACGCCATGCCATGCCATGCCATGCTATGCGTTCTTATGTAGTGTAGGTATATATGAGGTATGTATTTATTTCTGCCCCTCCATATATACACTACATACGATGTCGCATAGGGCTTTTAGGCAGGACTATTGTATGCGAGGTGGTAAGGCTGACCTGACCTGACCTGACCAGACCTGGCCTGGCCTGGCCTTACCCCTCGTCGAATATAACCCCTGGTGGTTAAAGCTGGGCTTTTAGTCTCGCAAATTGCAACATCATGTTGCCATCATGCCATGTTTTTATTTGTTTCTTTTTTCTCAGCTCGCGCGGGGAAGAATGCGATTCGGCTGAGCAGGTTTACATAGTGTAGAAGAGACGTTGATATAATAGGCTTGGTTATAGGCTATTACTATATTAATATTACATACACCTCAGGATTGGCCACTTAGTTAGTTAGTTAGTTGTAGTCCAAGATCTAAGATGCATTTTACGAAAAATAGTGTAGCTTTACGGGAGCTTCGGCATCGACTACCGAAGGAGCGCGATATACATACCTAGGTACATACATACATACTAACATATCTCATAAGTTGGGCGATTTGTAGATATCTGCGTGGCCTCGTGATACCCCATACCCGTAACTCGTAACTCGTAATGATCGTGTTGAGAAGAATACCTACGTACCATTACATATGTCAACATTACATACGATAGAGCCGTAGCAATGTCTTGCGACTATGTATATGCGGTCGATGGTCATATGAATACCTACCTATGTAATTCAACCTGAATAAGGCGGACAAACTGAATCCGGTCGGGTGCCAAGGTAAGCCCAATTCATCGCGGGCGTCTCGTTACCTACGTCTCGTGAGAAGGTCTCCCAAAGGCCGTGTATATAAATAAGAGTCGCCTCATCGACCTCATGGAAGAATCTTTCATCCTCACCACGATCAACTTATACATATACCTAGGTATCTACCTACGACAATATATAGATCGAATAATCTATAATCACTAATCAACCAACCAATCACCATGTACGCCATCACCACCATCGTCTCCGTCCTGGCCCTCGCCGCCAACCAAGTCCTCGCCTTTCCCGCCGAGCTGTTTCCCCGCCAGGGTTACGTTGCAAACTGTGCGTGATATCCTTTTATTTTATTACCTACCCTTCCTCCGTCTTTATACCTACCTACCTAAGTCAGTAAGTAACTAATACGTACATCCCCGCATCTCAGGCAAGACGACCTACTCCGTCGTATCCGGCGATACCTGCAACGCCATCATCAGCAAGTTCAACAACACCTTTACTCTGGACCAATTGTAAGCCCCTACCCCTCTCCCCCTTTCCCCCTTTCCCCTTTCTCTCATCCTCCCACCCACCCCACTAACCCCCTCCTCCCCCCCAGCTACGCCATGAACCCCCAAGTCGCCAAAGACTGCTCCAACCTGTACCCGGGCGAGCAAGTCTGCGTCGCCCTCTCCACCGAGCCCGTGTGCCCGGCTCCCACGCCCGCCGGCCTCGCCGCCAACTGCGACGCCTGCTACCACGTCGTCGAGGGCGACAACTGCTGGACCATCACCCAGGCCTATGGCATCTCCCTCGACGACTTCCGCAAGTGGAACCCCAGCATCGACGCCTCGTGCTCCAACCTCCAGCTCGGCTACAACTACTGCGTTGGCGTCAGCGCTTGAAAGCTACCTGAGTAATAGAGATAGGTAGATGGTGAAGCGTAGCCGAGGTTTCGAGAGGAAGTCGAGTTACCTATGAGTTATGAGAAAAGAGCTTAGGAATGAGTGAATGAATGGCTTTTACGACGATTTTATGAATGAATACTACTTTAGCTTAGTTTAACAGTCTTTTAATTTCAATAATTCTTACTTTGGGCCCAATATTATAAGAGCTTCTCCCATAACTTCACATGAACCTGTCACAGTAGAGATGGTGCAATAATAGCTTCGCTCATTTAGTAATAATATTTGTAGCTATCACCCTAGTTCAGTTGTGATATGAATACTACGCTAGCTATCTGTAAAGACCGTGATGTCGGAACATAGAGTAAAAAGTCCACGCTCGTCTCACAAGTTGAGTTAAATAGGGGGCGTAACCACGGCCATAGCCGTAAACCCCACATCAGAAGTAGAATCGTCTCGTAATACATGGGAGTATCACTAGAGGTTAAACGAGCCCAAAATGAAAAAAGTGAATGGGGGACCCAGAGTTAAAACTATCAAGTCCGTCCCAAAGTGTCATCCACCCCTTTACGCAGATCCTCTAAATTCTGGCCCAGCGCAGGCTGACCGCAACCACGATAACGGGCAGCACGCTAACCAACTCCCCAAGTCCGGCGAATTCGGGCGGGATACGCACATTCTCACCTGCATTTACGAACGCTCCGGCCGCGAGCATGATCGCGAACACGTTGTATACGAAGCTCCAGCCGAAGTTGAAGGCGACGCGGCGCACGGCGGCTCGTGACACGTCTATCATGGCGAGCACGCCGCCGAGCGAGGGCCGCATCAGTACGACGTCAGCTGCCGACTGCGCCACATCCGTGCCCGAGTTGACATGCACGCCGATCGTAGCCTGGGCTAGAGCCACGGCGTCGTTTGTCCCATCCCCCACAAATACGACCACTGGCTGCCTCTTATTGTCTGCCACTTCCTGGTTTCCAAGCAGCTTTTGGATGTACGCACGCTTGTCAGCTGGAGAGCATCGAGATAGAGCGTTCTCTACGGGAATTCCTAGCGAAGAAGCTACGGCTTGGACGGCGCCGTCGTCATCGCCACTTAGCATCGACACGGTTATTTTTCTTCTCTGTAGCTCTGCGATAGTTTGTGCTGCATCTTGTCGGATAGTATCGGCCAGCCCAAAAACAGCCTGGAGTTCCGACCCGATGGTTACGCAGAAGGCAGTGTGACCTTTTGCTAGTACGGCTTGCACGCGGAGGTCAGACCCCGTACCAAGCCAGCGGGAGTTGCCAGCCTGGATGGAAAGTCCATCGATGTAACCTTGCACCCCTTTTCCGGGGAGAGACTCAACCCCGTCGACCTTGACAGCAATAACTTCCTGGCCTTTCAGGTGAGTCGTGATGGCGGACGAGACCGGGTGGTTAACGTCTGCTAATAAACCCAAGATCTTCGAGGCGACGGCATGTTGCGCTCCTAGCAGATACTCCTCGCTCGCAACAGATAGCTTTCCTTCAGTCAACGTACCAGTTTTGTCGAAAACGACATGTGAAGCCTTGTGAGCGATTTCTATAGTTTCGCTTGCCTTGTAAACTAGGCCTTTCTCTGCAGCAACACCGCACGCGATTACAATGACCATAGGAACTGCTAGGCCAATAGCACATGGGCATGAGACAATAAGTACCGTGATGCCGTATGTTATTGCCTGTGTCACAGCCTCGCTTCCCGATTTTCCTTGGTTGCGAATTCCTACGCCAACCCAAGCAATGAATGTAATTAAAGTCAGGGAAATAACTACCGGGACAAAGTATGAAGCGACCCGATCAGCAAGGTCTTGGATCTTGGGCTTTGACAGCTTAGCATCATCGACCATCGCTGCAATGGTGCTGATGGTATTCTGCCCTGGTAATTTCGTAAGGCGTACTGTAACAGTTCCGTTACCATTTAGTGACCCAGCAAGAATTGTCGAACCCGGCTTCTTCTCAATGAGGCGTGATTCACCCGTTAGCATTGATTCATCTACTTCCGTCGTACCGGAGACAATGATGCCGTCCGTAGGCGCCTGAGTATGAGGAATGACCTTGAATACGTCGCCATACTGAAGCAGTCTAGTGTCGATTTCGGTTTCGGCACCATTGTCTGAAATTAGAATTGCAGTAGAAGCTTGTAAAGATCGAATAGAGATACTCTCGACGGCTTTCTGGCGAGCAAGGGCGCTGACCCACCGCCCTACCATAATCAGGGTAACCAACAAGGTACTCGTTTGAAAGAAGTTACCCGTCGATAATGGCTGCCCGCTAACCAGATAACCGAATGAAACGACTGAAAATATGTATGCCGCAGTGGTACTCAAGACTATTAGCAGATCCATTTCGACCACTCTCGAAAACACCAAACTCTTTAGAGCCTTCGGGTAGAATGGACCTGCGATGAAGATCTGAACAATGGTCGCTAGGGCTAGGGAAACACCGCCATATGTGACCGGACGCTCTTCTAACGGGGCCCATGCTAACACCAACACAGGTATAGTGAGAAGTGCCGAAGCCAAGGTCGTCCAGCCCATATATCGAACATGTTTGCTTCCCGCAACAATCGATGGGTCAGCCTGCGGAGAGGCGAGAGTAACCGGAGTCTGAAACGTTTTATTAATTAGGTCGCGGGCCCCAATGACCTCTGGCTCGAACGTAATACGAACGGTGCGCTCATCGATGAGATCCACGTTTTCTACACCTAGAGGCATGGACTGCTGGATAAATTGTTTGGCTCCTCCTCTGGGAATGATGTCCACTGTGGAACCGTGGGTTGCCATCCTCTCGCACTTGAACTCGGTCGTTCTCTCGATATGCTTGACGATATCCTCTGGCGTGGCTAAACTGAAGTCTAGTTGAAATTCAACCCTGGCCATAACGAGGCTCGTCTTGAGATTCTTCACAGCATCAACTCTGCTTAGTGTTTGCTGTAGTTTAGTTTCGCAGCCCGTACACGTCATTCCGGTGATATTGAGCACGACACGCTCGGAGCCAGAGAGGCCTTTCTCAAGGTCAGTAGTCACAACATCTTGGCTCCCATTCGTCCTTAGAGTATGTTCAATAACAATGTCTTTATCTCGCCGACAGCAAGTCCCTTTAGGACTCGGACTTTTAGAGCAACAGCTAGGCTCTTTAGCAGGTTCAGCCGTGGAAAAATCATTTGCTCCCTTACAACAACCCTTGCTACAAGACGTACCGCCTCGAGTTTTCGAGGTTGAGGGTTTACGCACCGGAGACGTCGAACAACATTTTCCCGCTGCTTTTGGCTCGCAAGTTGAGGCTTGTTTCTCCTGGGATTTAGGACGAGCGGTTCTCTTAGGTCCGCGCTTCCTTTCCTCCGAGGAAACATCACGAGCCATACAACATGACTCTTGACCTAGGGCGATGAGTGCTCTGCACAAACACCCGAGGGCCTCGAGTCTGATTTCGTATTTCTCGCGAATTGACTCTTCTTTAGCGGGGGATGGGCTGCGGCTAGAGCTTGAAGCTGCACCATCACCTAAACTTAGGTCAAAATGTATTTCTCAGGAGGAGGGTTGGCTATACTGACCTTGCCCCCTTTCAATGGCAGTCTCTCGGATTACGAGACGGTCGATACATGTTTCTTAGCGGCATTAGTTAATTCTTTTTGCTAGTATGGCTTGGTGAAATTCTAAAAGACTTACTGTCGCAGCATGGCCTCTGTTTGCCCTCACAGCAAGATGGCTCGACAGTGTCGGGATTCGTAGTCGAGCAACAGGCATCTTTGCAGGTATCCTGTGGAAGATCGTTCGGTGGTTCACTACGAATATTATCGACTTCTTCCTCGGCATCGCAGCAGGAGTCCTGACAACATTCATCGACGACGGTTTCTACAGGTTTGCAGCAACTGTCCTCCATGCCTTGTCCAGCTTTAGAAGCGCAGCAGCTAACTGAACCCGCGGGAGCCGTATTTGCTGCTTTGGATACACAGCAGTCATCAACCTTTTCCTTGGGTTTGCAACAGGCATCTCGGCAATCATCGAGGGAACTTGGCTTTTCAGGCTTGCAGCAATCGTCATCGGGCTCAGAAGCACTGCCGGGAGCTTCACAGGCGACGGCGCTGCAGTTTTCGCTCTCTGGAACCTGTGGTTTACAACAATCATCCGCTTCTTCGGCTTCCACGATCTTGTCGCCACCACAGCATCCCGAACTACAACCAACGTCCTTCACCTTCGGAGGCGGAGGGGGAGGAGGAGAAGCGCTACAACAACCAGCAGTGCAACCTTTCTTCTTTGGTTCGCTCATTCTGCTCGTCTTCGCATTGACCACTTAGGGAATGGAAATATTTGGAAGAAATGCTCAATTGATGTTGTATGTATGTGCTTTTATTGGCGGTGAAACAAGGATGAAAGATGAAAGATGAAACAGAAAGGAAATTTTATTCTTAAGAATAACTACAAACTTCCGATTGTCGGTTGCGTGCTTCGGCAGTAGCGAGGGGTAACGGAGCACGGGTGTACCGCCGGCAAGCTCTGACCTTCCACTCTCCCTTGCCGGAAAGCGGGCAACCTTATCGTTGATTGCTACGGCGGAAGGAGGTATGCATCAGTTTGCCTTAGGGGTAGTATAGCACTACCCATGGGCTATAGTAGGGAGTTGGTTCAGGGGTTACTGGAGACACTATCCTCCGAACTCGGCTGTTTTCAGCTGCCAGTTAACTTAGCAACTGCGAACACTTCGGTCACTTATACCATGTCCATCTGCTTGCAGCTGAGCAGTCAATTCACTTCCTCGACTCACAAATTTCACGATATGAGATTTGGTTCATATGGATGTGACATTTATATACGAGCATTGAAATGAAACTCATTTGAAATATTGACTCAAAATGAGAGCTCAGTATATAGGTATTCACATGAGCTTAAATCAACTCTCAAATAAATATAATTTCACTCATCGTGAGAAGCTAGATTTTACAATCCATCTATCTCATATGAAGACCCTCTCAGAAACTACCTACCTACGTATACCACGGCCTCAGTTGTAAGTACATTTCACATCAAGCTTTGCAATCACCGACTTGTAAGCGTCGTCAACTTTTGCCCCAACAAGCTTCAATAAATCCAAGTAAAACATGAGTTATCCGCAGACCAAAATAGAAACTCTTAAACTTACCAAAATTCAAGTTTATTTACCGTTTCGATTCCTATTCCAAACGGTTGAACGTGAAGCATCCCGATCGAAGTATCTCCAAGTACTCTTCAAACAACGAACGTAGTTACCTGTTACTAAAGAAAGGCGGCGTCGCCGTTTCAATAGTTCGATCCTCAATCCTCCAACATCAATAACTATGACTTACACCTCTGACAAGGTGATCACGAGGTAGCTTTCGTCCTTCTTTCTCTCGTGATCTTATGCGTACATTCGACCTCCTTCACGCTCCAAGTCTGACGAGCTCACCGTGACAATGACACCCAAGTATGGAATATTGAAGTCTGCGGTATGACGAAGCAATGGCGCTTCATTTTCGAAATTTGGCACTGTAGTAGGCCACGAATGGCTAACCCTCACATGCAAATGCAAGGCTGCCGGCAGTCCAACCCGCCGCATTAGACGCGACCACAGCGCGGGCTCGAAGGGAACCGCCCTACAAGTCCACCGTAGCACGGCTACCTTAGGTAGGTAGGTAGGTAGGTACCCATCGAGAAACGACCGCGGGGTCTGCAAGCCCGTAGCATCGATCGCCCCAAGCGGCGTCGTCTCTTCAACATGCGGTGTGATTCGAGGCGTGTGCTGCATGCGCAACCACAAGCGCTGTCCAGACGAACAAGCGGGGACCGTCGTATGTGATGCCATTACAAAATTCCCTTTCGACCGAACCCTACCTCACCTCACCTGTCCAGCCCGAGGTGAGCGAACCGCTGCTTTAGGTGTGGATGTGTGTGGGAGGGAAGAGGCAAAAAAACAAAAAAAAAAACAAAAATGAGGCTATCGTAATATCATCATCCCATATCCAAGTCATCATCGCCGTTCAGATCTCTCGTCATCTCGGGGTTCAAGTTACACTGCGCCCACCCAAGCGCGCGATGCCCCAAAAGGATCTATCAAACTTAAGTAACATGGGTGAGAGGTTAGGGTTAGCTGGAAATGGTCATCCGGCAGTTGGATGCGAGACAAGCTGGAGAAGGGTTACGCTCGAGGGGCTGAAAGGGGGCATGATCGGCAATATAGGATTGAGTCTGATGTAAGTTCGGTATTTCGCAATAGCTATTCGGGTTAGGCACCGGTAGGCTCATATAGGGCGCATATAGCCAGCGGGAGGCTTAATAGGTATAGTTACCACTGTGGCGGGACCAATGAGGATTGCTCGTCATTCGACTATTTCTAATTTGGTGGTTATAAAATGCAAGTCTAAGTCAGGGTTTCTTGTCAGCACTTTACTTCTCCTGATGAACCCGCCACATTTAGATATTGGTCCAGGGTTTATTATGTAGTGGAGGTAGAGCTTGCTAAGCCAGTTGGAAAAGGCATATCACGATTGAAAGCGACGGCGAGGTTTGTGATGAATGAAGCATTCAGGAGACTCTAAATCATCCTCCATGCTTATATTTTCTGCTCGATTGTATGTAAAATATATTGTAAATAGCCTGCTGTGCTCCTTACTTTCCTATCGCCCCTTTTTAACAAGTATTCGAAATAAGCAGTAGACCTCAACACTGATTTCCTCTCCGCCATATATATAGCAACAATAAGTAGTATCTAGACAACAGCCCCCATCGTACGCCAGCTCGCAACGGTATTCCACATCGCCTGCTCCAAAAAAATCATTGCTCCTCGAGACGCCCGCGAAATTAAAAATCCTAATAGGGTATTGTCTACCTGCGCGTTGATCGAAACCCATCTTGGGTGTGTCAGTCAAGCGAAAGACGAACAGTAATCCGGACCGTCTCTCCTCCTCCCCTCCGGTCTGTTCCCCTTTCCGCCCCGGGGTATCAGTTGTATTGCCAAATCCAAGCCCAACGCATTAGCCGTGGTCATTACATTAAAAAAAAGAAACTGTTTGGAGTACACCGTTTGGAGGTTCTACTGGTAGAACCTTATTGCCTGTAGGGATAAATGCAAATGCTGATAATTTGACAATTAGACGAGTGACGTAGAACATTGGTGGTACACAGGACCTCAGTCGTACGAGGTCGGTCACTGAAGTTTAGCTTGGTGAGTGAAGCTTCAAGACGCTTGGAACTTCATCGGGTATAAAGGTGTTAGATAATGTTGGTGAATTCCAGTATGGTTGGTTCGCTATGATGAAGAAATAATTCACTTCTCCTGATGGCTAGTATAATCTTGGGGAGTCATGTTCTGAGTAAATTGGATTAACCTTGACCTGGATTGGTTGGGAGAAGTCTTCGAGTTGACAGATTCATTAGCATCCCAGTCGAATTGGGTGTTCCCCGCCGCGTGCTGAGCGTATGTATTTTGTTCTTGAATGGAACCCATCATATTCGGATACATGGGGGTCGCGGGGAGACCGTCGCTCAGCTCGGCGTAGCAAGGAACATTTTGCATGCTGAGGTCGGGAAACTCGGTCTCGAAAGGTGTAAAAATTGGTTGATCGGAGGGAAAGTTCATTCTGTGGTTGAATAGATTCTCGTGGTAGTTCGGGTTGCCGAATTGAGCCAATACGCTTGGAGTATCTGGCGGAGTCTTGAGGTTAGACTCGTTGACAGGAAGGTTATTACCCAGTGCGTACTGGTACTCGGGGCGTCGGGCTTCCCGAATTTCCTGTTTGTCAACAACTGCAGGGGTCATCGGAGTTGGAGGAGCGGCCCCGGGAAACATCGAAGAGACCGATATTACTGGAGAACGATTCTGAAATTGCATCATTAAGGCTTCTGCATTACGGTTCACGAACATGGGTGAACGTGATCCCGAACTGGGCTTCTGGATTCTCCCATGATTGCCAGTGCCCGAAGCGATCCGCCGTATTGCTGAGCCGGGGCTCGAAGGGTCTAGTGGCATTTTAGGCGCATAGCCAAGATTGTACGAGCGGCTTCTAAGCGAAGACGTTTGAAGAGTTGCTGGCCGCGGGATGTTTCGGCGGGAAGCAATATTAGCGGGAGGCGGGGGTGACTTGAAAGAGTCGGTAGGAGTTGGTATTCCTTGAGGCATTAACGGTGAAGTTCGTCTCTCACTCATAGGCGTGCTTTCACCATAGTCCTGCAACGATTCCATGGCATTGCTGGCTAGTCCGGGAGTGGTGAAAGTTGGTTGCGATTGGGTAAACGGTGTTACAGTTGGGGTCAAGTCTGCTTCTAATATTGCAGGGTACTGTTGACCAGAGCGTTCAGCACCAGCACACTGCTCATTAGGCGACGGCAGGCTATTAGCCAAGCTTGTCAGCTGTTCGCTTCGATCAGAATATTCGACACTGCAAGGAGTAAAGTCCGTCATGGGTGAGGAATGATGGTAATTTTGATGGGGATGAGTATGAGTGAATTCTGCCACACCAGAATGCGAAAAATCGAATGGCAATGGAGACTGGAAGTTGCTAGGCGTGTTGCCTTGAAGGCTGCCAGATGGGTCCTGTCCAGAAGGCGAATCGATTGTGTCGGGTGAGCCATCTTCAGTGTCTTCGTCGTCGGAGTCGTCTTCAACCTTCAGAGGAATCGAGCTGATGTCAGGGAAAAGCGCGGAAGAAGGTTGTACGCGCTGTCGGGCACTCTCGCCTGCCTGGTCTGACGAGCTGCCTTGCGAGCTTGCATCGGGTGAGTCTGGCTCGGAGCTAGCCTTCTCTTTCGCTCTTTGCTCCTCATACTCTTGCTGCTTCTTTTCTTGCTTTGCCTTAGCACGCCTGTTTTGAAACCAATTCTACCAGTACCAGTTAGTAATATGAACCAGAAGGCGTGGCGGTATATCAAATACATTAATTCTTGGTCTCTCCAAGCCAAGTGAGTCGGCCAGTTGCGCCTTAACCGAGCTTGAAGGTTTCGAGTTTTCTCTGAATACCTTCTCGAGTTTCTCGACCTCTTCTTTAGATAACCGGGGCTTGGATTCCGCTTTAGGATCAGCCAATACACCTCGATCGGCGATAAGATGGTTCCGAGGCGGTTGGTAGCCATACATGTACTGAAACCCAGGGTAGCCAGTATTATGGTACGGGTTATCGTTGTATTGCATGGTGTTTCCCTGAGGGAAACTATAGACCGGATGAAAATCCGGATGAGTGTGATAGTGCATTTTATATCTGTCTTGGGTAGTCACCGGATAGGCCAGAGTGGGCTATTTATTAAACATGTGAAAATAATCGAAACTGTGAAGGAAAGTAGTTCGGATCTGTTGTCGATTCTCAAGCTGTTGATTATGAAAAATTGCAATCGAAATATTAGACGTAAGGTCGCTGCCCTGTGAAAGGGAGGTAATGATATATATATATATATATATATATACTATGAGGCTTTGCCGAGAGTTGAAATTTTGTCTATAAGGAATGACTGGGGGTTAGATATCTGGACTGAGCGGTCCAAAAGATTGTTGGTGAACGAACGTGGTGGTGGTAAACTGATCCCAAGCACAACAGATAACCAGTTAGAAGGACGGGGCTGAAGCGGTATAAGAGCAAACAAGAGGCCAGATGGTAGAGGACAGTAACCAAGTCAGAGTGAGACAGAGCTCACCTTGAACCCCCGAGTTCTCTCGAAACTAGAGACAAGCTGGGTCGGGATGGAACAAAAAACAACACAGGAGAGCTAGAGAGCGGGAAGGGAGAGAGGGGGGTGGGCGTGTAGTGAAGTAGTTGTAGCAGTAGTAGGCTGTGGGTCTTCTTGGACCTTGCACGACCAGCGAACCGGGAGGTGTGTAGGTACTTCCGCGGTACTACCACGAAATTGGGTGGAGGTGAGCGAGGATTCGACAAGAGGCGGGTGACACTGGTCGGCGACAGGGTACCTGAATGTACATCTGGGACTTCCCTGGTACCTACTTACATCCACTTTAACTTGAATTGTTGTTTATTCATCAGATCTGGTGGTTTAGTGCCTACCTGTACCGCAGACACGGAGCCTTTTCTCGTGAGCAGGGTTATAGTTCAAGCGCTGACTTGGCCGGCGGGCCTAGGCTGGCTGGTGTCATTGGGGCCAAACCGACCCAGGCCATGCCACCACCACTACCACTACTACCACCACCACCAGCTCATAAGTTAAGCGTCTCTCGCGACCGTCAGACCCCGAGCGTATGCTCTGGGACGCGCCAGAGGAAAGCCAGAGTGGACGAAGGGCTGGGTAGGAGGGGGGCCACAGCTGCGCATACATACGTACATACATACATAAGGTATGTTAGGTACTTACCTAGTTAGCTGGCTCATTACTGCGCGTCACTGGGGCCAATGAGGAAGTGAATCGGTAGGTACGAATTACATTCGACCGCACATACAGATTACATAGGAAGGACGCGGGTAAAGACGAAGGTTCCCTCACCGATCTTGTTCCCAGCTATGTGATCCCTACCTAGGAGAAAGTGAGGGTTAGGCAACGTGTGGTGGGAGGGAGAAACAGCAAAGACTTGTTATCAGATGTCCACAGTACAATGTGTCGTGCTCAGCTTGGGTATGTATGCAATGTACTAATACCCATTGGAGTATTTAAGATCCCACCACGCTACCTAAGACGAGCCCAAGCAGGCTAGCCCTTGTCTTGGCTTCCCTGCTTCTAGTGTACATATGTATATATGTACATACATACATAGATATGGACATCCAGGACATCTTAGTTAAAAGAAAAAAAAACCCAGGGGGTGGGGGGACCGTGGATAGGTATCATGATGGAAGCGTATGAGATGTCCTGAACAAGGAGATTCAAACATTCGGGCCTTGCTTGAAAATGCGGGGAGAAGGGAAGTGTTTAGGAAGCTAAAGCAGGTACCAAGTTTTAAAGAGAAACTTTATGCCCCCCCTTGAGACCAAGGGCGAAAGCATAGACTGAGCAAACTATAGTGACAAGACCATATAGTTAGGTAGGGAGTTGCTAAGATAGGAAATAGAAAGGGATGGCTGATTTTTGGAATTTGGGGATTTGGGGATTTTTCTTTCCTAGTTGCGTAAAATCCTAAAAGGGGCAGAAGGCTGTCGCTGCTCGTTGTTGGCCATGGCTAAGCTGAGCTAAAGCAATTCGACCTTTTTTTGTCTTTTTTCTTTTCGACATTTAGCAGGATATCACAGTGCGACTTTAATATTGTAACGTTGTCGGAGTCTTGGCATCCCGTCCAACCCAGCCCTGTATACGTAAAGTAAAGTGTAATTCCCTGTATACGTGTAATTGTTCTTGTAATTGTAATTGTAATTGTAATTGTCATGTGAGGTCCGTTTTGTCTTCCCTTGGCGCCGTTGTTAATCTTATGGAGATGACAACGGTAGAAAATAATATTGTGTACTTCATTTATGTATTCAATTGAATCATATTAAGACGGTCTCTACGTCATCTACGATATTTCTTTCTAAGATAAGATAACTATGGGTCTATTCCCGGATACATAAACCATACCTAATTGCGGACTTGCCGCCGCTTATTACTAACAGTGACGCTGTCAGATATAATTAGGTTAGGTACATAACAGGGGAATAACTTAGGTTAGATATCTTTTTAATCTCCTACGGCGCAAATGATTTTCTGTGGCTGAATCAACTTCGCCCATCCTCGACACTGCGATAATGACTGGTGAAGAAATGTCAGGTAAAAGCCCCGATACCGAGAGAAAGGAATCAACTGGCTTAGATGTCTAAGACCTTAGCGAATTGGTAATTTATAAAAGGGAAACATAATTCATAATTGTTATTATTTAAGATAATCTTAAGTCGTCCACCCTCGTTATTAGTATTAGGTAGTAATAAGCGTAATACTATTATATAGTACGTACCGTATCCATACATAATTCGATGATGACTGTATTACTCCAAGCCGACACGATGCTGTTAAAAACAGTAACCGAAAAGAAACGTAGATGTAAACGCTTAGTTACAAACTAATGTAGTAACTGTAGTAGTGTAATGAGGACATCTCATACATAATCGTGTTGTTGGTATTACTTTCCCCATCTTTTTTTTTCCTTTTCTTTTTTCCCAGCAGTTCCTGGATGTGCTCATCTTTACTGTGGAGACTTGTCCGGATTCGCTCACAAACCCCTGAGACTTTAACAGGAGCTCTAGCCAAAAAGGAAATCTCTTGAGTCAAGTCTCGAATAGGCCTTTCCAAAATGGGACATAGTACCCACCCGTCCCAAAGTTGTAGTTTTGGGGTACCCATAGAATGGGCATCCATGATCACTGATGGGCAGCATGGTATCCCCGGATCTAGGTACTGAGGTACTTCTCATTGACAGGCGGCGGCCACAACCTTGAAACTTATTTTTTTTCTTCTCCCTTTTCGCTTACTCTAATTGATCTGCGCTTTTGCACTCACTTGATGGAAGGTTACCATCAGCCCTGACAGACCTCGGGGCTTATTACTTCACCTACCGAGCTTAACGCCAACATATTCGGATCATAGATGAACTATTATCTTTTTTGAGTGTAAGGATGGCGCCAGCGCTTTGATCGATTAGAGACCACGAGACACGTCTAGTCTCGCGCCTCACGATGTCTTCAGTCACTCTTGGGAACTTGAAATAAAATAAATGAGGCGTTATTCGCGGACCCTAACCACTTCGGTGTTTTCAGTTTTGAGAAGCTAGTACCTAACACGACATTAGCGAAGCTTTCATCCCTCTTACTTAAAGTTAAATACCTACCTAGACATCAAGACTTATCACCGACTTCGTCCTCGAGTAACGAGACGTCCGCTGCTAAGAACTCCACCCTCTTTTCTGCTAATCAAGCCTTCCGGCCGCATTCGGCCTCGCAATTTCGAAAGGCCACTAGCCGGGTCTCTCTACTGCACCTTTATCATGCACGTTTAGCATCGGCATCGTGTCGATGTCCGTGTTCCCGCGCAACGAAAAAGAAAGGATGCCAGCGTTTGACAAGTACCTGACTAAATATCGTAGGCAACCCATGATAGGGCGCCCGATCCCACCATGATGCAGAGTGATTCAACCTGGCAGAGAGCAAGTTTCGCTCACATGGAGACTCACTTCGGTTTGGAGCTTACCGGAGATGCTTTTCAGGCGCATCGTAGCTTGGCTATTCCCGCTTCGTAACTAGACCTTAGCACCTCGCAGGCCAGAGTTACATTACCTAGAGCTAGGCTCTACTATTTCTGGAGAGTTCACGATTACTAGATGTGCCTACCCGCTTTCTGCGATGTGAGCAAAAGCCGAAGCCGGATAGTGTGAGATGATTGGCTCCTAACTAACAATTTGTCCCTCGGATCCTCACAAGGGCGTTCAGCATTATGGATCTAACGTAGTTCACACAGTATGGGCATATATTCACCCTCATATACAAATTGGAGGCCCAGCAGTTCGGTACCGATGGGAGATGGCAGTTTATGGCGTGATAAGCGGGATGAAAACATCCTACGGTTCAGCTTGGGGTTAATCTAGGTACTGAATCCTTCCCCCTCTCCGTCTTCTTCGCCTTAGTCTACTGCTCAACGTCTTTTCTCACGGCCCTGCTATGCTCGACTAAGAATCACCGCCGTACTAAATAGACCAGGGCTACCTACATTTGTGTACCTCTCCCGCGGGGGGGGTACCTAAAAGACCTATGAGATGGTGGTACATCCCTACATATTTAATTTTGTAAAAAGATGTCTGTGTATTCAGCTTTTCTTCTGTTGTGTTGAATGCCAAGATCCGCAATATCATTGGACTGTGCGTAGTAGCGGTTGTTAGAAATCAACAATGATGTCGTAATAACATTCTCCTTACTACGTACATACACTAAGGTCACACACTGTCGATTTTCTTAAGATGTGCAATATAGGTTCCGCCGGCTGGTTGGTACCACAGGGGATAAGAGGAGGAGTGGGGATGCATGTGTGCTGGAAATTTGGGGTTTAACTTTACCGGGGTCGCATTAGTTCCCATATAAGCGAAAATTGCCAAGCTGAGCCAGAAAGCTGGGACAGTAAGAGGTATGTACATACCGACATGGCTAGGGTTAATGTTCTCCAAAAAGGTGCAGAAGTGTCACTGCCAAAAGTTCCCAGCAACTACTACATGTATGTAGGTAGGTAGTTAGGTCCTTCCTATAATGCACCAACCGGGTAGGTAGGAAGGGCCAGTCTATGTGAATAGGGTTTAACCTATCATCCTAAAGGTAAGGTAAGCAAACACTCCCTTTAGGTATGCCTTCTTCTTCTTCTTCTTCTTTCTCTTTTACCTATCTCGATTAACTAAAGGGATATCAAAACGTCACTCGAAATCCACATGGTTTAATCATCACCAGTTGAGGTTTTCATTCGCCGCCTTGGGGAATTAAACTGCTAATTGCTCATCACGGCACTACATACGTGGTACGATATGAGGTACGCGAGACCCCCAGGGAAATGATCACCAGCTAGCCCAGATGTCCGGATAACCTTTTCTCTTGGAAGTGGGACAAGTCCCTGATTCCTTCGTTCCCTGTAAGTCACCTGCCGATCCATTATCTCTAGTTCGGGCTACGATGTAGTTAGCAATACAACGGCAAGCTAGACGAAGATGTCAGACGAAGATGTCGGGCAAATCGGCACTTCTCCTTCGGATCAAAGAGATAGGAGCATCTCGCCATCAAAGAGATCGTCGTATATACAGTACGTGGGAGGTAGCCTTACCTGTGCGAATGCTACCTACAAATGAAAGATACAGCACGCGGGATTAGACATCCTGGTCGATGCAGCTGTACCCTCGGCGCATAACTCCGCCCGACTCTTCACATCGCCGACTTGCCTAAGATTTCCGGCAGCGAGGCTCTAGTCTCATGCTCCAGTTAGATGCTCCCATCCGCAGTGCGTTTCGAAGAGGAGCGTCATTGCTGCTGACTCAGTCACCCTGGAGTATCCGTCATCCTGCTTGATATCACATAGGTCCGTCAGCACCATGTCCGTCCTCCAATCAAGGCTTGGACCCCATCCACCCTTATGTGGTATCAAACTTGGACGACTTGGCTGGCAGCATTATGGTGCAGACGCCTTACATTATGGGTTGTAACCTCAAATCGTTGCTTCTTATCTATTCTCCCCCCGATTATACGTAGAACTACTCTCAAAATTCGGCGCTTCTGCCATCCGGCAAGCTACCGGTATAGTGTTTACTTGTACTACGAAACCGTTACGCAATTCTGGCGAGTTCCGGCAAGGCTCTTCCCGTATTTTTTGTGCAATGTACAAAAATCTAACTACCAAAGTAAGTACATAGCTTGAGTTATGATTGGACAAGCTAGTCATCTTGGCATCTTAGTAAAAGTTGATTGGGTAGCGTACGGCTCCGTTATGGTGGAACCTCAGCCATTAGAGAAGGAATTCCATCAGCTTTACTTTCTTAGGGGCGGACGGCGCACTCGGCTAATTTCCTAGCTCTCGTCCCCCCCTGCGCCGCGCATCAGCCATACGAACAGGACTCCATTCCCTACTCCAGCTCGCATCTAATCCCTACTAAGGGTGTATCGTAGGTAACAAGCAAATGTGGCAACCGGAGCTTGGAACTCAAAACTATCCTACCTAGATATCCACGGAGGTTACAGAATGCTACGCTACATTTCGCGTGTCGAGCACGTTGATGCTAGGGGACCCTTTTCCCGGTTCTCCTGGCCCGTTATCTTAGTGGATTTATCATCATCACTTCAGCAAAAAAGGGTCTGGCCAGCTCCAGAGTTCAGCGGCGCCGAGGCGGCAGTCGTCCCCATCGCGAGGCAGGCTAGGCCAGCGTTTCGCTAATTCACCGCGCGCTCCCGTAGGCTTTGGACGGCCGAATCAATTTCGAGACCGCCGTCCTTCTGTTACTTTCAAAAATAGAGACCTTGTTCGAGACATAGAAAACCGGCAATGTGCGCGATGAGCAAGCGCAACACCTGGTTACCTTCTAATCCTGTTTCCCCCAGGTGTGACCACAGACGCCATCTTGGCTTCTCGAACAATGTGACGCGGGCTTTCTGTCTCCTTGCCGAGAAGACTTCTAAGAAAGCATTCATCTAGACTTCCATCTTTTCAATGTCCCCCAACTCGGCGGTACGAGCCATCTTCAGTTTCGGCGCCGACCATCCTTCTCTTGTCCTTACGTCCAACACTAATGCCACCGTCTGCGAAAAGAGAATATCGTAGATGGCAACGAATTTCGTATTCGTTTTGAGATTCGCATCCGTAACTTTAGTAAAGATGCGGACGAGCAACGGTGATCTAACGAACGTATGAACATTTATGGCTTGCTCATCGCCGCCTCTGCTGGATCCAGGCCTTCGCTTGAAAGCACATCTACCGGTTATGGCTGGCGATGTGTTCCGGTACAGCGGCACCGCCGCGACTAATTATTACCATCAGTTAGGTATGTCCAATCGCCCCTAGCGGCCCGGAAGACAATACCTAGTAGCGATCCAGTAAATGGCAGTGTGGAGGATCACTGGCGCTTCTGCACGCAACGTAAATACGTACTCTATGATTATCTACAGGGGTTGTTGGGGTCACAGCGGTATTACGATCCATATCCTGGCCCCGGCGGCCACGTGGAATCTCACTTTGATGACAAGAGATCCCCTGGGACTTGAGCGGAATGGCTTGCGTCAATGAGAAGTACCTCCAAGTACCCGACCAGGGCAAGAAGCTGGGAAATCTCTGGGCTCATTTTACTTATCCCACTATCACGGCCGTAAGCCAAGGCTCTTGCAGACGCTTCATTAGGGCCTTTCATCATCCCGAATTATCATGAAAGGCTGTGCGATGCGATGCGATGCGATACGATACGATACGATCAGCTGACATGTCGTCTTCCACAGGGACTGCAGCAGGACACAACGTTCTCCTAACTCTGTCGATACAGCAACGTGGGGGCTCTAGGGCAGCATATAACCTATCTTAACAGTGCAGCACCGTCCCGTTCCGAAGAATGTGATAACATCTGGAGCTGAGGTTGCGCGTGTCGAGAAATTACCAAACCGCCACCACCAGTCAATATCATAGCTCAGCTCCGCTTTAGCCGCCTACATGAAAAGCGTGGGGTTTCTTACCTGACGGGTCCGAGCACGAGGCCGCAGCAACCGTAGACTCTTGTTGTGATCAACTCCAAGCATCATTGAATTATGGTACGCGCCGATCTCTTATTGCGACTGCATCTACGCAGCGCAACCGTTGTTCTCTGGCGGTGTGCGTACACATACGTAAGTAAAGCTGGAATACATGCCTACCTACCTCTTACATAGGTAGGTAATGTGCTCGATTTACAAGTGCTCGCTCGGAATGACGAATCGGTCATCAATCAGTCCGACAACGGGAACTAGTGAGCTTGCTTTAGCTGTTTCAAGAAACGAAACGGGCCAGTTTCTGGCCGTTTAACATGACGACCGATTCTCCCCAAGTGTCGAGCGACGCTTTACCCATTTTCCAAGAAGCGCAACGCTTACGACTTCTTAGCGGATAGGCGTGAAATAAAGCGGCCTCAAAGCCTCACGATAACTTAGACGCCAACGACTGGCGCCAGTTTGATGAGATATCATTTATGTCAGTCCCCTCTTAACAGGTCCACTTGAAAAGACACTGTTACACCTAGTCAGCGTTTTCTTACCAGCCCCCTTCTCACTAATGCAAAATCTTGCATCTCCATTTACTACCTTTTAAAATTATTTTCATAACAGCTTTTATTAGCACCCCGTTCCTGCAGTAGGGTAATTGGCTTTGTGTCACGACTGACAGCTTAAGCTTTTACTGAGGAAAAAAAAACAATATCCTTGTCCATTTAAGAAGCAGTTACATTTTGAATTGCAACGTCGTGGAAAGGGTATCCTACCCTATCTCTAATCATGACGATTTATCATTTTGAGCAACTACATACCCTTTACTACCCCTGAAAGAAACCGTGCGCCAACCATTCCTCTTCCGCAAAAGCTTGGCTCTCGTTGTGTACAACTGAGAAGCGGAAGTTCCCTTTGTTGCCCTTTGGTGGTCGCTCAGTTCAGGATACGGTCGGAATTAGGCCGCTATCTACTTTTTCGTGCTGTAGAGATGACACTGAAGGCGACCAATTACCAGCGACGCTATCTATCTAATCCGTACCGTCTTTCTACCTCATCACCGCCCCCGCCCGCCTTGACTTGAGAGCCGATCTTTGCCCCGAGGTCTAGATCATGCATAGGTCGCGCATTCGCCAGCTACTACGTCGGGCTTCCGCCAACTGCCATGGTTACTCAGGTCGGCGACCAGGCAATTTGACAACTGCGAAGATCCTTTCTTGGCAACTTCATCTCTTGGCAGTCTGCAGCCGACGACGCTGTGCTCACACAGCCCCAAGGGAAAATGCTGCATGTCTTGGAGATCGTTCATCCGAACAACGCTGCGAGAACCCGATGTTCTTCGAAAATCTTCGTATGTAGCATACGGTATGTCATGGAAACGGGTCCTTGCAGTCACTCCTCCCATTAAGGCTATCGCGAACTATAGGTAGGTGGCAGATATGCCGCCGTCCACCTCGTAGACCTCGTTACTCATAGATTACCGGGCCGGCATACTGTTTAACGGCGCGCAAAGTTTAGCCCAAGTCCATGGCCATGGGATGGTGCCCCTTTACACCAAAGCTCGTGATCCCGCGGCGTACAAAATATATTTCTTTAGAACCGCATAATTCCCATCCCGATTCATAAGTAACCGAGACCCATGGTAAGCCACTATTACCATATTCAGCTCTCATGGCTTCTATAGCCATGCCTTTCTAAGGCGAGAAGCCATCAAGCAGGTACGCGTATGGTTTCGGGTCATAACAAGGTTTGGGAGGGTAACAAAGCTCGGGGGGGCGGACGTAAGGGAGGTTCCGCCTGTCGGGTTTTGTTATTCTTTGCGTAGCTAAGAGATATCCAGTCCGTTACGTGGCAGTCCAGTTCCACTGGACCCTCACTACTGGGCCTCCGTCTCGCCCAACGGCGGACGCCACGGGCGGTCCCCCATCACCCCCAGCATGACCGCGTTGAGCACTCTGTGACCTGGGTATGTCTTTTATCAGAGTGATCGACAGTACTTGGACGGCCCGAGTCGGCATTTGGAAGCCAATATACCGAGAAGGGTATCGTGCAATGGCGCCTTCGAGACTGCTTTTCTGCAAGTGCTTCCTTAGCGGCAGACCCAGGTGTGCGTATGTTCTGTATGTGTGAGGGCGAAGAAGAGTACATCTCGCAACGGTTCCGTCATCGCAATCTTCCTCCCCACAAACTCGTCCCGTGATCGTGACCCCTGTGCAAGATCGATGTCTAACAGCAGCACAACCGGCAGAGCAGTTTAATGAGGTGCGCTACATAGATGTAGACGGAGATCGGTCACACTGGTTCTACAGGGTATGTCTCGCATCGTTTCCGAGTCGTGACGGGTATATGCTCGTCATTGACTCTTTTTTTTCCGTGGAGAGACACGGTTCAGAATCGGAAATACGCCCAGCAACACCACAATCCCAACCTAGAAGTGCGTATTCTTTTCTCCGCTACGATCGTTTCGCATCGTTCGTATCGTAGACATAAGTGTTGTGCAGGGCAGCCTCATTTTTCCACCTCGACAGGCCCTAATAAGTACAAACCAGGTACAGTGGACATCTTGAGCGGGGAGTGGATAAAGAGACCTGCAAAGTTCCGATAGTTCTGGTGATCATCATTAATGCATTTACCGCGCCAAGACCGGGGGTAGATGTGTGTCTCGTGTATGTAGTAAGAGCGTTTTTCTTTTCATATCACTTTAAATGTTGTTTTGTATCTTTTTATCTGCTAGCCTTGCAGTTACTAGCTCTTACATTTTCTCTTTTCATTTCATTTCTTTTTTTCTCCTTCTCTTTCAAGTGACGTAACCCCTAGCAAATTAGCCACAGAGACACGAAAATTGGTCGCCAACCAGTCAAGAAGCCAGATCAAGATGGTTTATATAACCAGACCCGTTAAGTCTATTATAATTTCGGCCAAATAGGATCTCTATAATTTATCGCTGTCGACCCCTATTTTTTGTTCCCGTGGAGGCTCTCTCCGGAAGTTACCCGGCCCGCTTTATGAAGCCCGATATCCCAGTCTATATGCCGAACAAGAGAGGTATATGTGAATAGAAAATGCCAAGCTCGTAACTACATTGTATGGAAATGGTGTTCCATCAATGTAATTGAAATGTCTTGGCACGCTGTGACTTTGACTGCGACTTTGACGGTGTGTCCGGTTACCTAGGTTACTGCTACCAACTGCTAAGACTCTGGAAATTGCGGCGTTGTAATGTCTTTGAATTATCGGTTCTTCATCCCTCAGTTCCCATTTGAAACAGATGCGGGAGGAAGAGCCAAAGCATCTGAAATCTGTAGCGTCACGGAGCCGTCTTTCTCGCTTCGGACCATTTTGACGGACTGCAGATCTCGGACTATCCAATCGGGCTCGGCAGCAAGTACCTGTTCGGCCGTGTGGCTCGTAACCAAGCCCAGCACCTTACATCCTGCGGCCTTGCCGGATCTAATACCAGCAGGACTATCTTCCAAGACGAGGATATCAGGACTGTCATCAGAACTGAGCCCGAGCTTCTCTCGCCCCAGATTATAGCATGCCGGGTCGGGCTTTCCGTTAGCGACAGATTCAGCTGTGACTAAGTTCGTTGGATGTGGCAGCTTCAACACGTCGAGCCAGCCTGTTACCAACGGCATGGTGCCCGAGGTCACGATAGCCCAGCGCGCAGACACTGCGATCAAAGCGTCGAGGAGGGCTCTCGCGCCTGGAATCTCGACGGCGTCTGCGCCGTGCAGTTTCGGGAGTAAGCCCTCCATATGTCTCACATCTAACCATATAGATTAGTCGGTGAACTCAGGGGGGTAGGTGTAGGTACTGTCGCGGAGTAAAACATATTTAAGGGGGGGTGAGAAGTAAGGCCGCAAGGGGTAAGTTGCAAGGAGATCAGGGGAACAGAGCGAAAGGGAGAGGCGTTTCAACCACCACAACTCCATTGGGACTTGGATATGTATTATGTTAATGTATAGCGTGAACTCACATTCCCAGTTGGCCTTTTCCGGACTAAGCACCTTGAGCATGTCTATACTCCGACGGCCGTGAGAGGTCTGCAAGATAACCTCCGGGTCTACACCGATTTCATTTCCGACGCTACCCTTGACTTAGGGCCGATTCCCAAATCCCCATTTCCTGCGGGGGAGGGGGGAGGACTTACGTTTCCCAGTGCTTGACGACTGCGGCTGTCGAATCGATGATTGTGCCGTCCATGTCGAAGAGTAGTCCCTTGAAAGAGACCTCGAACGGAGGCGTTGTGTAGTCCATTATGGAGTGTATGATATTTGCGCTCTCTTGTGTGCTATATTAAGTGTCTATTCTAAAGCGAGAATGAAATAAATGAATCGGAGTTAAGGTGCTAGTAATATAATAGGCTGCTGTCGTCAGACACTGGAGTATGGGTTTCTGTGTAAAAGATATGAAATCGGATTTCCGTCGCGAAGCGATTTATATGTTAGAATCAGGTCGGAATGGCCGAGTTAGGAAACTC
Organism: Daldinia vernicosa; assembly: GCF_022497035.1. Taxonomy (NCBI): domain Eukaryota; kingdom Fungi; phylum Ascomycota; class Sordariomycetes; order Xylariales; family Hypoxylaceae; genus Daldinia; species Daldinia vernicosa. Next base: position 271,809 of record NW_025953930.1, read on the forward strand.
CGCTCTCATAGTGGCATTACATTAGATAGCATGTTAGTCACGCAAAATTGAAGCTATCGCGAAGCTTAAACACCGCTAAAAAGATGGGACCTTCAACGGAGGTGTTCTTATCGGTGAGCGGGGTCAGCCAATCGGCAGGCCTAGTGGGGGTTCTATCCTGGGCGGTGACTGGCGGCAGAAGCTTATCGCATTTTTTCTACACCAAATTTCTAAACTTTTTATGCCCGATAACCCTCCAAGTACAATTCAAGTACAATTCATATACAATTGCCAGGCACAGCAAGTTGAAAATGGCCAATCACATTACAAAACCGAAGAGTAGGTTTAATTAAATTTCGATTGAAATTTCTTTATGAATAGCGCATCAGCTAACTCATTATTCATTGTGCAGAGGCCAAGTCCAAGCGGACTCCCGTCCGTCTACGGCATAAGATTGAGAAGGCCTCAGCCGCAAAGCAACGCAAAGCCAGAAAAGAAGCAAAGAAGAACCCCCAATGGACGTCCAAGCTGAAGAAGGACCCGGGTATTCCCAACCTATTCCCCTACAAGGAAAAGATCCTACACGAGATTGAAGAAGGTCGACGGAGGAAACAAGAGGAACAGCAACGCCGGAAAGAGCTGGCGAAGGCTGCGAAGACCGGTTCTACGAACGAAGCCGAGAAGGACGAGGATGCTATGGACGGTGCTGAGGATGGAGACTTCGATGGATTTTCCGAAGATCATGATGATGCGATGGACGAGGATAATGTGGATGATTCCTCAAATCCCATGGCAGCACTTATTGCGAGCGCCAGAGCTGCCGCTGAGAAGTATGATCGCGAACTCCAAAGCGGAGACGATATGGACGAAGACGAGTCATCGGATGACGATTTAGAAGATGGAAGCGCTGAACTGCGCGCCCAATCCTCGTCGCGCAAAGCCCACGACAAAGTCTTCAAGCAAGTCGTAGACCAAGCAGATGTCGTTCTCTACGTTCTAGACGCCAGAGACCCCGAAGGAACGAGGTCAAGAGAAGTCGAGCGTATGGTGATGGCCGCGGCGAGCGGTGGAAAGAGGTTAATACTCATCCTCAACAAAATCGACTTAGTTCCGCCGCATGTCCTCAAGGACTGGCTCACGTACCTACGGAGATATTTCCCTACTCTTCCACTACGCGCTTCTGGCTCCGCACCCAATGCGCAGACCTTCAATCACCGCGATCTCACCGTCCAAAGCACCTCATCTACGCTCTTCAAGTCCCTAAAATCCTTCGCCGCTACTAAGCAGCTCAAGCGCGCCGTCTCAGTCGGTGTTATCGGCTACCCTAACGTCGGCAAGTCTTCCGTCATCAATGCGCTACTCTCGCGACTTGGTGGCGGTCGCAGCGCAGCTGCTTGCCCCGCGGGCGCCGAAGCGGGTGTAACAACAAGCATCCGCGCGGTTAAGATCGATAGCAAGCTCACGCTTCTCGATTCCCCTGGAATCGTATTCCCTTCTGCGTCTGCGCCGACAGGCGAGGCTCCGTCGAAGAAGAGCGCCGTAGAGGCGCACGCTCACCTGGTTCTGCTCAACGCCATCCCGCCAAAGCAGATTGACGACCCGATACCGGCTGTCGCGCTGCTGCTTAGGAGACTAGCGGCGTCGCCGGAACTTCTCCAGAAACTTATGGATGTGTATGACATCCCTCCACTTATGACATCTGCGGATGGGGATGCTACGACGGATTTCCTAGTCCAGGTCGCGCGGAAGCGTGGACGGCTTGGGCGCGGCGGAGTGCCGAATCTGACGGCGGCTGCTATGACGGTTGTGACGGACTGGCGTGATGGGCGTATACAGGGATGGGTCGATGCGCCGGTGTTGCCGGTCGCGACGGAGATCTCGGCTACAGCGGGGTCGGCGAGCGCGCCGACGGCTATGCCCGATCAGAAGGAGATTGTTACGGAGTGGGCGAAGGAGTTTAAGCTCGAGGGGTTATGGGGCGATGACGGGGAGAAGGATGGAGATAAGATGGAGCAGTGAGAGAGTTCTTCGTTCACGATGAAGTTAATGTCTTAGACGAAGGAAGAGGCTGGAGAGGAATATGTGATACCGAATCGAGAATAGGGTTGAGTTGAGGAGGGTGTGGGTGCGAATGCGCCGCACAACTTACTTAGCCTGATTTGACTTATGTTCAGGACCGGAGTTAGGGACTGGGAAAATAGGTTGCGTTTCGAGACGTTGCTTTGATGGTCTTGATCTGGTCTTTGTTGATTGGTAGATATGAGATGAGATGAGATAAGTATGATGAGGCGAAGTGGAGTGGAGTGGAGTGAATATACCAAGTCTCGCGTATAATAGTGGTGTTTGGAGGTTTGGGGCAGTGAAGTAGATGTTCTTTAAACTTTGGAGGTACCACGAGGTGAAGTAAGGAGCATAGAAATCACTTTGTTGTTTCACAAAGCGCTTTGAACTTAACTATGGGACATAGTATACATTAACTACCTATCTAGGTACCTAGGTATTAAAGGTCTCTTTTATTGTAAATACCTTGTTTAAAATCTTAGCAGTAAGTTCGAGATCGTAAAAATGTGTTTATATTATCATCTTAGGAATGTTTAGAAATACTAGCATGTTTTTATAAGAGGTAGATATATCAGTTGGGATTGGTAAGGTGTTTGTGATATCATGTAGAGCGTCAGTTTATTATTTATACCTAAGCATGATTTTTTGCTGATATATGTTTTAGATATGGTAGGTAATTACCTGTTAATAGTTATAATATAGACTAATTACCTAGGTAGACTCTACGCCTCTTTTATACTTTCGATACCTCGCCCCGGGTTAGGCGGGCAATGGTGGTATTAGCAGGTGTTAATGTGACGGCGAGAAAATGTCTCCTTTCCCTTTTATACATTACTTGGCCTTGGTGGCAGTTGTAAGTAGTACTTGATTAAACGCTTGGGATCTCCAAAAAATAACAATATTTTCCTTATAAATATCTACCTTTTATATAGATAAATACCACCTTTCGCGTGGGTATTCTCCCCTAATCCACCCTACCCCTAAAACTCAACATAAATGAATTTCAACTCGAGTTTTCGTATCATCCTTAAGGACCTCCCCATCCATTATCCCATGGACGTAGCTAGAACCGACGAGCTTGAGTCGATGCTCTGCGGGGGCATGGCAATCCTTCGGCTTTGGCTCGTGGCTACTACCTACTTGTCGTAAAATATACGGCAGCGCGCTACCTCGCAACACAAACACCGTATCGCCGGTAACCATCCCTGGCGGACCTATGCCCATGAGCCCTTGGTTGGTAATATAAAAGCGATTGTTCCCGACTGTTGGTATAATGACGGATGCGGCGTGGTTGTACCAGCTTGGGGGCGCCGTGTCTGATTCATCAGCGTGGACTACAATTTCCCACCAGTTCCTACATAGATCCTCGTCGCTCTCATCTAACTGCCTCCTTTCGGGCCCTTTATATCCGGATCGAAAGTAGTTTCGCATTGGAATGCCCGGCCCAAGCAGTATTCGTTCGGTTGTGCATACCACGTCTCCACCCAGAGTGCTTCTAAAAGCATCTGAGTAAGATTGGCCATTCGTGTACGGTTCGTCTGGGTGTAGTCCATGCTTGTAGATTAGTCGTTCCCATCCTATTAGATCCTCGAAAGTCGTGCCCTTGACAATGTCGCATATGTCTCCTACTGACGTGACCACACCAACCATTAGCCCGTCGACTATGAGCTCCGAATTGCAACAAAGGCGGACTTTGGATAACTGCCCGCCTGCATTGTATAGCCCCTGGTCTCTCTCTAGCTCTCGGAACCCATCCTCGCCGTCCATCGGGATAGTCCAATCGTGGACCCACGACGGGAGACGCAGTCTTTTCAAAGAGCTCTGCGCCCCTTGCAAGATGTTTAAGGAATTGCTGTCCTCTATCAACTTCATAGTCGTGTTCACGTAAAGCTGTTCGGGACTGATAGAGTAGTTAGGCTTCAACGGGGCAGCATGGTTCCATACCGATAGCCCTAGGAGTGAATAGACTTTGTCCAGTGAGTCGGTCGCCTGGCGTACACGGTACCTTCGGAGAAGGTAACCTAGATCCCGCGGGGAGTCTTGAGCAATGAGCTGTGGTATAATCTCTACCGTCTTTGCAAGGAATTTTTTGAGGACATTGCGTTGGTCCTTTAGGAGCCTATCCATCTCGTTTCCGCAGCAGTTTTCCATGTGCAAGCCTAGAAAATGCTGAGCCAAGAGTAATGTCTTGAACGGTATCATGACATGGTATATTACGATCCGGAGGTCTTGGGCAAGCCGGGCCTCCTGGACGGTCCATGCCCTGTCCCACCAGGCACTATTTATCCAGCGTACTAAGACTTTGAACCCTTCAATATAGGAAGATGCTACTGTGAACTCGGCTTCGTTCGGAGGACGCCGGGTATTAATTACTCTTTCGAAAAGTGGTGAGTCCTTCAGATGATTCTCTTCTCCTAAATTTGCAAGTGTACGCAGGAACCGAATAGCGACTTTGGTGTTCTGTACTTCGGGGCTATTAGGCCCACCAAAGCGGCTTTTAAGAGAAGTCATGTCATCCATCTCATCGGCACTGATGATGCTCCCCTGCGGATTCACGATTCCGTTATCATTCGGTGTTCCCAGCCAGCAGAGGACCTGCTTAGCGCCGGAATAGATCTGGCCCATCAGTGCGACTTGATATTCCCGCTCTGGAATATCCTCCTGGTTAATACAGATGGCATCAATCCAAACGATGCGCTCCGCGTCGGGTTTCCGAATAAATTGGAGCGCAGCGTAGAGATTGGGAGCTACTGCAAAGTCACTGCCTTCGAGGGGAAAGAGGTTATCTCTAGTGAGCACGATACGCTGAGGATTAATACTCGTCCCCCACACGTAGGACAGTGCCTCGTATGTTGGCTTGTCGTCTAAAGAGCATTGGGATAGATGACAAGAGATGAGACTCGAAAGCTTACCCGGGTGTAAGTGTAACAGCCGAATCTCACGGCGTGAGTGATCTAGGCTGGAATAATGACGGCTATTTCCTGACATGTTGAACGCCAGAGGAAAGGCCTAATAACACACATCTGTAAATAGGTATACTCGAGAATAGGGAAAGTTCATAGGCAATGTAGTGGCATTAGTAGAGTAGAGACACATGGAAAAGACGCAGAAGTATGAATAGATAGGTAAACTCAATAACAAATATCCTCAGCCACATAATAGTTAGCATTAATATTGAGCAATATTAGGTATTATGTTGACATGTCATATTCGGTACATGGTAAGGCATACTTTACCTACCTGGTATGGTTATTTTGCTGCGACTATCGATCCTACGGCTACAGCCATTGATAATTAACAATGTAAATATTTTAAAGAACCGCGGAAACATCCTACTAGAACGCATTACGAATTAAAGCTATCAGTTTTCAAAGGCAAGTCAAGTTCTATTGGATGTCTTTAATATTTAAATCGTCGTAAACTAGTTGGGAAAGGGGTAAAGTTCTAAAGCACCGCCTCATCCTACACGTAGTATATGAAAACTATTATGATCGTTATCATCGGTATGGTCCTAGGCCCTGCTCCTAGAGGGACAATAATGTAATTACGTAACGATACGAACGAGAAACGAGAACATAATTAGGTTAGGGTTAGAGAACCTTAAACTTATTCAATAACTATAACCAGGAGCTCTTTGTCTTAGGCATTTTAGTAACTTAAAGATTTAGTAGTAACAATTAGTACAGGAAAGAAGAGTTTAGGTACTTAGGTACCTAGGTATAAATGACTATATTCATTCCCAATGTTATACCTATGACTTTCTCTTATGGGGCTTTCGAGTCTATGTTTGTTAGGTTCATTTCTAAAGGAACGCTTTGAGATCTAAGGAAGGGAACGCATTTAAAACCTCAAGTAAGCAATACCCTGACGATACTTTATGATAACATTAGTTTGCGCTTTAGGTTGGGTGGTTAGTTGGTGTTAAGGCAACCTCTTTTCAGTAAGTGAGATATCGAGTATAGTGTTGAGAAGCCTTAATATACACTTTATACCCGACTAAGACCTCACCCAAACCCTGCGAGTTACTTAGACTGTTTCGTAGCATAGCGCAGTACTTCTGACTAACGGCTATTGAAAAGACTAAAGTTAAGTAGCTTTTGTCTTCCATTATCAATAAGTCTATTCAACTATTACTCGCATTGGTCTTAAGTTAGCACGTTGCTACGTAGGCACCTTAGGCGATAAATTTAACAACCAATTTATGCAAACGATTAATGACTAGGTACAGTGCTTCTAATGAAAACCGAGGGCTTAACTGGTATTATATTCGAGTCTATCAAATGTCTCTCAACGGACCATAGGAAGATAGAAAACTTCAAAGCATCATTGTCATCGGCAGAACTGTTAAATTACGGCATGTTGCGCCGGTGCCCTAGCTATGCACGGGCTTGGGCTTTGAGGGGCTGTGGGAGTAGTGTATGTATTGTTGAGATTCGATAGCTATATGAAGATGCTGATATACAGTGCCCAAACCCTGTTCACGATGTAGTTTGCCTCATTTCCGAAATAAGTCGCTTGGATACTACCTTCAATGCTTTTCATGTGATTCTTTTAACCGGGTTTGTACGTATGCTCTGGCATTACCTACACCCACGGCTCTTATCTTAACACCCAATCTGGCAGTCCTGGATGCGTTTGTGTCAGATATCATCTGCATCTGGGTTGGCTTATATGTGACGATTGTATTGCAGCGATACCAGCTGTATTGCCGCTTTTAAGGGTAGGTATCATTTACCGAAAGAAGGGGTGTTCGTATGGAGTACCGGCAGCAAGGAAAGGGAGGCTTACCAGGATTAACCGAGATATCAGGAGCCGGGGACACGGACAGCTAGGTATGTAGAGGATTTAACGATGGGGATATAATATCTCTTCTAGCTCTTCTAGTGTACATATTCGGCATCTTAAACCCGTAAATGGCCGTCCCTTTACGTACAAGCTAATAGATACGAGATATGTACATGGCTCGTACGGAAATAACCAATATACAAAAATATACAAAACCCGGAGGACTTCGCTCTCGAGTCCGCCTGAATGGTCATGGCTCCCACGTGTCGGTCTGATTTGCTCGACCAGCTCCATCGTAATAAGAAACCATACCCAGCAAGCTACATACGTAAGTGTACTCCCGTAATATCCGACGAACCAGCAGAACCAAAATCTCGGCCCAGAAGACCCTTACCCTGCGCCTCGACGGCCCCCAAATCTCCCATCTCCCTGCTATGTACATAGGCTAGAGAAGAAAGAAGGAAAGGGCTAGAAGAATAAAAGAAAGGGAAGAAAAAAAAAAAAGAGGCGGTGAAACCGTACGCTCGGGCTTCCGCGTCGTATCTTGGTATCCAACCACAACGCGATCGACCCACGTGTGCTTGAACCGAAGAAACAAACTCCACCACGCGCGTAGTGTACATACCGAGGGGAGATCGAGCTAGGTTGAACGATCGCGAGCAGGGCATGGGGGGTGGCGCGTAGTGTAGTGGTGTCGGGGGTCTAAACGATCGTCATAGTCGCTACCTGTCACCGCCGCAGTTGGCCCGTCTACCGAACGAACGAACAGACTCCGGAATTGCCCTTTGGTTAACTACCTACCTAACTAAATCTTTAGTTATACGAAAGATTCCATGAATCAAATCTGTATGTATAGACGTAAATTCTTACATACATACCTCTTACAGTTCCGGAAATAAAACAGAACTTTACCAAAAGACGGCAGGGATACCGATCCACCATCGCGGACCCGGGGACCGAGAGCGCGTTCGTTCGCTCTCTGGGGATGGTATGTACAATACAGATAACTATCGCATACATATGTAATGTCATGTAAGTCAGTACCTACAATACATAACCCGTCAGATAGATATGCATAACGAAGTGCACATAAAAGCCAGGATCAACCCCAAAGGGAGAATGAAAATCTCCCGCACATCCAAACCCTACCTACAACCTCTCGTCTTTCCCCGCGTCAGATTGGATGGGCGCGTTGTGGGAGTGAATCCTATGTATGTGTATATTATTGTTGTTATTATTATTATTTATACCTAATGCAAGTAAGATTAGACATGTCAGGTTGAATAAGAGGCAAAGTTAGGATAGGTTAAATATGGAAGATACCTACCTATGTTAATATGTACGCAGGCCGGCGCAACAAGCATGGGACTCCTCCGCACGGGGTACCCTCTCATTGGTAATGTAGGGCTGAGTCAGATCTCCGTACGGTTGGTTCGACGGCGCGGTAACGGGGTGTGGTGTAGTGTGGTATGGTGTAGTATATATGTAATGCGCATAATGTGTTATGTACCTACCTACCTACCCATCGCATGGCTGGCTGCCCACCCCCCTCCCCTCATCTTACATACCAGCCTACCTACCTACCTACATGCTCTTCTCGTGGGAATTGCGTGCTGCCATTCTGCTGTCCGACTCCTACCTACCTTTTACCACGCGCCGTATTATTGCTTTGCTCGCTCCCGTCCCGTTGGATCCGAACGTCTGGAACGTTGCGGTAGGGTACCTATGGCACGGCGTGGTATGGCATGGTATGGTATGTCATGGCATGGGTAATGTATGTAGGCACCATGTAAGTATTACATACATACCTACATAAATACATATATGCAGCAGCATGGCATGCGTCGACGTGGATTACGCTTTATTAGGGCGACGTACATACATATACATACATACATATATACCACGCACATATATGTATGCACAGGTAACGTATATGTGCGACTACGGCATGGATATAGGGGCCCGGTCTGGAACCATCTATTCCATCTATCCATCGGCCGATTAATAATTATGTGTGCCGCGGAAGGGATCGAGAAGCACCATGCGGCTCCCTTCCTACGTATGATTCTAGTTTTGGCTGGCCATCGTCATGAGATTCAACACGTAGTGTAATTGTATACCTAATCTATCGTGACCAAAGGGATTCTTTCCTCGTTATGGAGCTCGATACGGCACTTGGCCGGTGATCGTCGCACTTTTACGCAAGGGATATTATTGTGGTTATCATCCTCATGATAGATAGGACAAGGGCCTTCCGTTACTCGTCTATACGAAGTAATAAGTACGGATCTAATGTACTAGGAACTGTTGCTGCTACTCAAATACGATCGCCTGTAGCACATACTCGTATATTCAGAAAACAGTCACAAGTATCTCATGTCAAATGACGATTCCGGATTCCATCGAATATTGATTTGTATTACCCCTATTGCGCTCTGATGCTTTGCCTTCCGCGCGCAACTCCGCCTAGACTATAATCTGAACGCTATCGGCAGTAGGCTCTCTCCCTTTCGAATGGCCACCTAAGCTCGATACAAGAAATCCCGGTATCCCTTATGATGCAAATTCGACCCTCCGAAAGCCCACAAAAAACATCCATGAGGGAATAGACAGACTGCCACACCCGAACTCAATCAATGAGCAAGAGTCTAACCGCCCCTGATCGAATAATCCGTTCGATCCCGTTGTGTAGGTACCCTACAATGCTAACTGATTGATACGTTCGTTGCTTCCAATTTCCTCCATAAAACGTAAGATAGAATTGTACCGAAGGGCCAAGTAATAAAGAATAAAGGAGAACGTAGAAATAAAACCTCCTTAGCCCATGACCGTAAAAAGATGTACCTCTTCGCCATTTATGCAATGCGATGACCATAAGTGACTGGCACCAGGAACGGTACTGGCAGCCAAGCCGAGCCGCTCCCGGCACTGCCAATCCTGATTCATGGCCAAGCTGCTTCAAGGGAACTCGAGAGTATACTGGTAGTCAGCTTCCCGGGATTCGTAGCAGTCAACCAGCGGGGGGGCCGGTATAAGAATGGTATTCTGCCACAAAGCCGGCGAGAAATTAACATACATTTACGCTCGGTACCGTAAGGTATGCGAGCGTATGCCACCTCCGAATCTCACCTTGAGAGCAACGTGATATGGTATGTAATCCGCAATTTGATAGCCAAAGCAGTTTGCGAGCATCTGGTTTAAAGGGTATCATCGAAAACAAAAACAAGTAAGCATCTGACCGAAACGAATGAAGGACAGCGTAGAAACGACCAAATCCACGGTGGTATCAAGTGTACATGCAAAATGCTGAAAACGATTGGCTGGCTGTAGTCTCATCATGCAGCGTGAAGCGCAGGGGCAATACAGCCTACCAGTTCCACCCTTGCCCGAAGGAACGTAAATCCGGTGAAGCCCCAAAAAATGAGCTTAGTACGAGAGGAACCGCCGATTCAGACAATTGGTTTTTGCGGCTGTCCGACCGGGCAGTGCCGCGACGCTACCATCTGCTGGATAATGGCTGAACGCCTCTAAGTCAGAATCCATGCCGGAACGCGGTGATACCTCCCACACGTTGTAGACGGAGAAGCCCCAAAAAATGCGACCAAGTACTCTCCTACTCCTACTCCTCTATTGCCGAGTTAGGCCAAATAGTGCAAGCAGGTTTATAGCCCCATCAAATCAAAGAACCATCCCATCCCGAAGGTGTGAAAGTTAAAAATAAAAAAAAGAGGTGGTTATGTTTCAGGCCTCCTCGCATAAACGTACAGAGCGCGAAAGGTGGCCTAGATGTAAGTGACAGTGTTGCCAACAACTAGGGCTGAAGTGGCTCTGATTTATGAACTGAAAACCCTGAATGGCATCATTGAGGTTGGCTTGCCCACCACGTCTGGCCAGCTGAAGTTTGCGGGGTATTCCATGCTGACGTCACGGCTGGTCCAGGCCCAGGGTTTTGGGGCATAAACTGCCTAGGTGTCTGCTCGGGGGGATACATGCCTTGGCCCGGGTTGGGATAACTCTGCCCTATCCCTGGCATCCCGTGGTACTGCATAGTACTGGGCTGCATCTGAGGGTTGCCTCCTGAGTGACGCAGTTGCGGAGCTGGCGACTGTTGAGGGTGAGGTGACTGTTGCGACTGAGTTGTATACCCCTGATAATGCTGAGGCGTTTGGGGTGTTTGGGGAGGTCCCCACATCTGGTTCGAAGAGCCGTAGTTGTATGCCGGGGCCCCTTGAGACATGTTGCCGGAAGCACCAGGCTGGATATTAGAGGGTCTCGACTGCTTCTGGGAAGATGGCTGGGGGATCCCCCGCATCGGCGGTTGGCTGATCGGCTGCTGAGAGTGGATAGACTGCGAGTAAGGAGGCGCGGTCATCATCATCTGCGGGCTCTGGTTCGATACGATGCCAGACGTCTGCATACTCGCCGGTGCGGTATGAGGCGACTGACCGGGACGCGTCGTGGGTAGGGAAGACTCGGTCGTCACGGGTTGAGTAGTCGATGGCTGCTCATGAGGCCTCCGCCATAAGTTGTTCATGTAGTCGGTCCGCATCTCGCGCTGTTGGTTGACGCTTCGATTGTACTCAGCAGCATGGTGTGCCTGTTGGTTTATTTCGGATATGGGGCTGGACTGCGTCCTATCCTGGTAGGCCGGGCCGGTAATCTCCTGTCGAGGGCCACCTTTCATGAAATTGGTGTAATCTCGAGTCCTTGTATCGTTCAGATCTGGTCCTACTGTTATCATGGGCATTCTGGTCGAGCTTCCTGGCGGTCCCATCATACCTGGTTGAACAAGGGGTTGCGGAGCACCGCCGAATGGGGGAGTATTCGCATATACAATCTCACCGTGAGGGGCTCCTGGAAGGGACGCCATACTGCTATTCGCCTCAGCTGCTGCCTCTCTAGCTTTAGATGCGCCTGGTCTCTTCTCTCCTGCAAGATCAGCCTCCGTAAAGCCCTGCTTCCTCGCCTTCTGCTCCCAGTAATCATCTCGTACTCTCCGCCCGTTAACTATGACTCTACTCCCGAATTGACGAAACATAGATCGCGCTGTGACAATTGCTATCTGCCTTGACCTGTACGAGAATGGAAGTATCTCCTGCGTGACAAGATCATCCTTTTCGACTTGATTCGCAATGATCTTAAAGAGGGACCGGTTCTTATTGAAGAGCAAATACGAATCTCTGTACCCCAGAACTCTTGCGCATTCCGTAGCGAGCATGAATAACTTATCACCGCGGTTAGGGACAAGGAATGTTCGGCATCTATACTCTCGCCCTCCTAGTAGCTGGCCGTTGGGCATAACCTTCTTCTCGCCGGCATCATCAATTTCGCGCGGCAGGTATTCATCGCCACCGGGTCCGAGCTGGTCCGTTGTATGATCGCGCACGGTCGGTAGTGCCTTCAAGGTTGTCTTAGTGGGAGTAGTCTTCGGCGGAGGGGATGCTTGGGCCGGAGTATAAGCCCCGGGCTGTCCGGGTAACGGGGCATTTTGCGTTTGAGGAGTGTGCGGTGGTATAGACTGCGACATTTGAGCGGGAGGCGGAGGAGGGGGGATTTGGGTCTGATTCGGTTGTTCCGGAAGGTCACCAGAAATTCGCGATTTCATCGGTCGGCCGCGTTTTCTAGGCCTCGAATCACCTGCGATAAGGCGAACGGTGTTAGCAGGTAGCTCCTTGCGGCAGCCCGTTGCACGACAACATGATGTAACATAGCGCACGATGCGCACAGCGGCAACCATAATCAATCGGGTACACAAAAGCGAGACGGCAGCTTACCATCATCTCCGAGATTCTCAGACAACGGCGCGTCGTTATAAGAGTCCGGAGAACGACTTCTCTTGAGACTCCGTGAACCCGAATTCAATAATTCTGCGCAATTAGAAGCTTTGGATTAGCAATCGGCAATTAGATAACAACAAGACGACCGTCGAATTAAATAGAAAACGGTATCGAATCGGCAGGTAGGTATATGCCATCGCGACGGTGATTGTTTAAAGTAAATCACAGTCGCGTCGTGCTCGCTAGAGCGGAGTGTGAAGTGACAGATAAATGATGACGATGACGATCATTCGTGGCTGGGTGAGAAGGATATGTTAGGTACGAAGGCGGGCTACAGGGACGAGCTCGAAGCTCAAAAGCTCAGAAGCTCAAGCAAGCTCAAAAGCTCGATAGCTCAAAAGCTCAAGCAAGCTTCTAGTAAAAGAGCGGCGCGCAAAGACGGCGCGCGGCGGTGAAAAAAAAGGAAAAAATCAAATAAAAAGGCTGACAGGCAAAAAAGGAGAGGCTTGGATTAAATGCGCGGATACTCATACTCACCAGAATTGAGAGCAGCAGGGTTGATAGTTGCGGGATTGATGGTCGCACCCTCAGCACCGTTAGGCTGGGTGGAATACATTCGGGCGACGATGCGATGTTGCACGTCAGGCGGCAGAAGAGACGTGGAGAAAGCTGTGCCTGCAGAGCGACGTGTCTTGATATAGTTGGCCTAGAAAAAAAGGGCAGAGGAAGGGTGAATGACGCGCGCAACAAGGCGAGGGTAGTAGATCTTGGAATGATGGCGAAGTGTGCTTGCTTCGAGGGGGACGATGCAGATTACTCGCGCATGTGGTTGGTAGATTTGGCGCAAACCCGATTTCTCAAGTCTCCGTATCGGGTATCGGGGTCGATAGCATGGATGTAGTTTATGTATGTAGTGTACCCGTACGTATGTATGTAGTGAGGTATGTAGCGCATGTATGATGTACTTATAACCGGGGAGTACAGGTACCTAGCTTCGGTACTACTGCGTTAAAAATGTTGCAAGTGGAATGTGGCCGGCGAATAATATGTAAAAATGGCCTTGATCGGCTCTGGACCCTTCAGTATGTAGGTGTATAAACTTCGAGTAGGGATTAAGAAGTTAAGATAAGAAGTTAAGAAACGAACTTCAAACGAACTGCGGTTTGGCCGCACAACTTAAAAGACAATGTTGAATCGATAACGTTGAATCGATAACGTTAAATCGATGTCTTTAATTCTGTTTTCTCTTCTCTTCTCTTCTCTTTTCTCTTCTTGATAGCGTGACTAATCTTAGTTAATAACTAGATAGTTCTGATTTCTAGTGCCGATCTCTTTAGCTGTTGTGATTTGCCTCTCGCTCCGGGAAAGTTGCCCCCTTCATACGTCCGTAAGGCCTTTTTGTATGTAGTAGTAGGTAGTTTATCAAGGTGGGAGAGAAGGGGGAAAGGATTGACCTCTCGGGTAGAAGGATTACTTTAGTCTAAAGACTCAAAGGTCGGCCAAGTAGTTAAAGATATATAAGAGTCGCGTTAACTAGTATCTCAACGCGCGAAGCTCTCGTCCTTGATATCTGCAATAATGGCGATATTGATATTGCTATGTTTCTTTTTCCTTCCTGGTTTCAGATATTGTTGAACTGCTCTGAGACTATCGCAAACCACAATGATAGGCTCGGACAGGGCAGGCTGCGAGTTAGGAATCTGGGGTGTGTGGTGTGGCAGTGGGTGGCAGCAGTATGTACAGACAGAAGTTGATAACGACTGGATAGGCGGCACCTTGTGCAAAAGAGATGGATGGGTGGATCAACGGGAAGCCAAGCCCAGGTGGTGTCGTGCTTCTGCCGGGCTACCTCTTTTCGGTCCAAGGATCAAATAGAAGCAGGCTTAGAGCCGATGACTATTTCGCGTTTGAAGCTGGGCGTTCTTAGCTTGTCGGGATGCTGGCATGAGTTTCGGTTTCGTTTGCTTCTTGGGAAACGCTAATAATAACAAGTACGTGCAATACAACGCGACGAACTAGAGCAGGCCTGCTTAAGTTAAAGTGTATTGCGCCCGCAGGTTGCAATGGTAATGGGAGAGGGGAGAAACGTGAGGTAGTATAGCATAAGAGCATGTGTATAATGCGGATTAAAGCCAAACGCAAGAGCGGGTATGCAAGTGCTGGCTGGATAGTGTAGGGCCAGATACGGGTTTATCTCCAAAGGTGCCCTGCGATCCAGGATCAGTCGACGATAGAATATAGAGACGGGACAAGGCCCATAAAGTTAACAGATCAGTCGGAAAACGCGCAGCAAGCAACAAGCAGCGATAGAGTAACAGAATGCGACGATAAATCAATGGGGACTATGCGGATGGCGAATAGATGATGAACAGTAATCAGCAACGCCGAGAAGAGTGGCCGAACAGAGCCAAGGGTCTCTACGAAGGAACAGGGGGGGAGAGAAGAAAGAATGACCGGGGGTTGTGCAAGCCCAGACGCAAACAAGGGACAAGGATGTTTATGAACGGGGCAACGGGGGGATGCTTTGCAAGGGGGACCCATGTCGATGATATGTAGATACTTACATAGCTGGGCACCTTGGCAACTACATGTAGGTAAGTAGCTGGGGGGTGTAGGCGAATGAGAATGCATACATTAGGTAGTGCAGATGCTTGCTCAGTTGCGAAGCTACGATGTACCGTGGCCATGTAGTAGTTGCAGTAGTTGTAGTCGTGATAAGTTGTAGTTGCTAAAGAACAAGCGAGAATGCATAGTTTGTTACTAAAAGTTGGGTGTGGCAATAGGTAGGTAATTATTGCGAAAATAGACATGATATATAATATATAAAATGATAACTTACATTATACCATGTAAACTTCAATCCGACGAGGCTCGACTAGTTCTCGTCTTGCATTACGAGCTGAGAGATGACCAATTCGATCGCCAATCTGTCACCTTTTTCGTATTGGAAACCAAGCTCAGCCTTACATATGATACACACGAGCAGCCGAAGAGAACGGTTCGGATGAGTAAATGGTACGGTGGAAATCGAGCCGCAGCCGTTGAATTTCATCGTGCAGCTTCAAACTTCAGGTTTATGATGTGATTCGGACTTTGGGATAAAACATTGAACCAGGAATCCGACTGGGCGCTACGGATGATTCATACATGAAAAATACATAATAAGAAGTAACTAATGTATATATCATATCTGCGCACGCAGTACAAAAGGAGCAAGAACGGTACACATGGTAACACGAAGCGTGTGGGTAAAGTTACCCGAGTTGGATAAGCTCCGCATTAGCATACCATTAAATTGATCATCTTCTAGTAACACCTGATAATCTTCTATGTACCTCATTATTCCCTCACATATACATATGTATGTTAGATAGCTGTGTAGATATTTCAGAGAGGCTGAGAGGTTGGAGGTTAAATCGCCGATAAAGCTTGATGTTTAAAGCCTGATGTTCTTGCTAGCTCTTGCTTAGCTTGACCGGCATCCCGTTGGAACTATCTTGTCAGAATTCTAGCTAACATCCTGGCAGGCTCATTTATACGCATTAAAAGCTAATCGGACGGACCCCCAACGACCAACATTGAAGTAGGTAGATAGGAGGTAGCCTTACAGGCTGTGCCACTCGCTGTTTTTATTTTACAAGATACATTACTATGTATTTGGGATAAATGCAAATGCCATACGGTATCATATTCGGCATGATACAGATCGCGCCTTATTACTATGTATATATTACGTATGCTACGGATTCGTACGTGCTATGTATGTAAAACGTGCCTAACCTATCGGACATGGCAAGACAATTTTTCAAAGGGACCTGTTTTACATTTTACACATTTTGAGGTGCCCATTTAAAAGTACCCGAATACAAAGATACAAACGGCTTCATCGGCGCATCGGTGGAGTTGCGGGAAGATTTGACCCGGCCGAATGTTTCAAGGCCGGGAATCTCTCCCAATTAATTGATGGTTACGGAAGGTGCGCAGGTGAAAAGACCATGAACCATAATTTACCCAGGTACCTACCCTAATATACCCTTGAGAAAATAGACTTTAGATCTAGCATTAGTTGGACATATTTCGTGCACAAGGTTTTCTCCTATATTAGTAGAATGGAAAACGTGAGCCGCAGTTCCCGATCATATTTCTCGGCGCTTCCACTAAGTCTACTACCTACTACGGCAAGTTACCTAGGTACCCTTCTCAGCTTTGACTTCTCCATACATATGATACATTCAGAGCTGGGGTAATTTAAGTATATTTTTTTTCTTTCCTCCTTAAAAAAAAAACTCATTTACGTACACACTCCCAGCAACGTTGCCTCTTACGGAACTTTTTAGCTCGACAGTGGGGCAAGAGTCCGGACAATCGCGGGTACATCCTGATCGACCCTGGATAAGTTTCGAGTGTACACGAGGACAATGCAGAGTCTCACCAGTCTCAGACCTAATTACTAACAACTGCAGTTTGGTGGAGGTACATGGTAGAAAATTACCAATCTGCAATCAGAAAAAGAAAGGATGAATCGTAAAAAGCGGGTGGCGGCCGCGGAAGTTCAGAATCATGAAATACGGGATGAGAATAGATAAGTGGTTAAGTGGTTAGTTGGCACAAGGGCTATCTCGTTCACGAATGAAGTCTTGTATATCGGCTACTTGTTGCACGTCTGTTACCTGTATAGCTAATAAGTCGGCAGGTGGACTATCCGAAGGTAGCATGGCTAAAGAGGCATATGTCCGTCCCGCCATTTCTAGCATACTCGACATGATGCTAACAATATGATAATGATAATTAACATGATCGACACAATAAGAAATAAGAAATAAGAGATGAGCTTGCCGCCAAAACGCGAAATATACCATCACCATCGCCATGTAAGCGGCATACGCGTCGAGCTGCTACATTTCGCAGTTCGCTTGATGTCTTGTCGTCGTTATTCCTTCTTACCTGCATGACTTCATGCAGGATGGGGTTTGGGGCTAGGTACCAACATTAGAATCCGTCAACATGTAAACTGTTCCAACTGTTACTGTGTAAGCCTGGCTTACGGCATCTTCAAAATGCAAATGTCAGCATAGTATTCTACTTCGAGGCATCTACCTACCTACTCAAGTTTGAAAGTCATATTCTCTGTCGCTGGCTCAAGTACAGCTAAATGGAGCGCTGTTCTGATTGGATCGCTATACAAGCTTAAGCGACCAATGGCCTCATATATCAGCATTCGCCGTTTGATTGAACGGCACGCCGTACGGGCAAGGACTAATAATAGACAAAATCTCTCAGTTACTTTACTTAGCTGCAAGGCTGTCGCCGATAGATAGGGGGACGTGTGATTAGAGGGTGGAAACGAGGGGCTTGTCTAGAATCATTGCTACCTAAGGGAAACATCAATCTCATCCTCCCCGTTCCAAAGAGAGGGTAGTTTCTTTCAGGCGTCAAAGACACAGTAGCTCACTATTATTGCTATTAGCTTCTTCCATATCCGCCAAACCACGTAATATTTTCGTCAGCACTTGCTAATATCTTCCTTCTACGCGGCAGAACCCTGCCACCTTAGCACATGCCAAACCAGACGTGCGTATCTGTTCAACATCCCAGGGGGCGTTGACTCATATCCAAATCCCACCTCAACCGGGAATCGCGAATGCATCGTTGCCCCGCTCTACAAGCCCTTGCCTCTCCGCATGACCGTACCCAGAGAACGAATTCACTATGTAGGTTAGCTACCTAGACCTAACAAGAATACTAACGTAATTGACTTCCCTAAGGCTAAGGTTAGGTATGCTGGTATGTAGTCGATAGCTGAGCAGTGGAACAAGATTGGTCATCGATGAGCGAAAGGGATTCAGTTTCAACACCAAATACAGAACTAGTTAGCCCCATCTTGTTGTAGCTCTAGAAGCCAGAAGCCCAATGATAATCTCTAACTAATTCGGAGTCGCCTCAGTGGCATCTTAATTGGTCTAAAGAACGCCACATCTCGGGGGCCGCCACGGATTCGACCAGTCCTTAGCAATATTAGGCGCGCCAAGACGGCGAGCAGCCAAACGCCATAGCGGTAGGAACCGACCTTGTGGAACTGGCTTTTTCGGCAACGTCTACTTTAATTTGAATAACATCACCCGTAGTCCCGTAGCGAGGATTTGTCGAGATTACAAACATAGTCGTCGTATATGTTTTAGTTCCATGAGAGCGACGCCATGGAACATCTATTAGGCATCTATTAGGGAACCCCACATCGCCAACAATCAATATTGCTGCATCAACCTGTAATTACATGTAATTACAGCTGGTACCGATATGATGCGAATCCACACCACTCCCGTCCGTGTATACACGCGGCTTCTTCTATCTCTCGGACTTTCATTCAAGGATATGCTACCAGCATGCTAACTGCATGTCTAGACAGTCTAGACAGTCTAGACTTTGGACCTTCATGTCTCGTTTTTTTTTTCTATCAGCTAGGTAAGCTGACTTCCTGATAAACTTACTCGAATAGGTAGCTTATATTTTGGTCTAGTGATCTGTTAAGCGCCATTGTCGTCGCCATGACGCAAATTTCACTAACAAGTAAATTTATATAACTACTGTACATATAGAATATATACATCAGTTGCCCCTTAAGTTTATATCAGGTACTTAGAATAGTCTGTCGCACAAATACCAGTAGTACACGCTTGTAATTCGCGGCGGTGGAATTAGATACATAGGACATACTTGAACACAATTGTATACTTACTTAAGATTTACAGGATCTCGTGTAAAGGGGTTCAGCATACATCATCCGGGTATCTCTGTACAATACTTCTCTGTACGTAAACACAGAGTTTGTGAGATGTTACCTATCAGAGGTCCATGTGTCATACGGACTAAAACGGTTAGGTAGGACGAGGCCTTACGCCGTCTACTTCTCTTCCTGCACTTCCTGCACGATGCTGCAGCCAAGGTCTAGTTACATGTAGCTTCACCTATTCGTCGACCTGCATGAGCTCCACTTGGCACCGGATACCAGCCTGCCAGCCTCTTCTCATCTGTCACGAGTCGCTTCTATCAGATTCCCACTATCATCAGGAGGCCGATCATCTGTTTACGACGGGGACCAGAAAGAAGA
Organism: Daldinia vernicosa; assembly: GCF_022497035.1. Lineage (NCBI taxonomy): Eukaryota > Fungi > Ascomycota > Sordariomycetes > Xylariales > Hypoxylaceae > Daldinia > Daldinia vernicosa. The sequence continues at coordinate 291,522 of NW_025953930.1, forward strand.
GCAGCGATCGCGGATCTAGCCATGGGTAAAGACAGATGCGTATACGATTGCCGATGCACTAAGGTCATCCCGGCGTGTGGGGAGCTGCGACGACCCGGTTGATTATGAGCTCACAGATATCACACAAGCTCACATGGCAGCAAACGAGCGACCATCGAGAGTCTGGTTGAAGAAACAAGACAACATATGCCATATGGATGTTTCACGATATGTCGGAAGACCCATCAAAAGGTATAAGATGGGACCAAAGAGCGTCATTGAGCATTAGGACCAATGATCAGACGAGCCGAACCCAGACTCTGACCGGCTTCCATCACGGCCGACACATGTCGAAACAAGCCATGATTGGCCTGCCAAATATAATCCTTGCATATCGCATATAATTTATGCGAAAGTGCGCCACAGCTGAAGAACTAGGCCACAATAGAGGTAGCTGTGGACTATAGAAAGAGGCTTTGGACTCACTGACTCAAAGGTCTCAAGTAACCAAACAGGAATAAATCGGAACCGGCGGGAAGGAAACCAATACATGCATACCTCTGACCGAAGAAACATCGTAAGATACGATTCCACTTGTATAGTATAGCTTGCATAGTATAGGTAATTTCTTCAGACGAACATTAGGTACGGGGAAGAAGCCGGCGATAAGAAAGCAAGAAACTAACCTAGACATAACTACTACATACCTACCTATTCTCAACTCCCAGGCAGTCATCGGTCGCGCCAAGAGCTCTCTGCCTTGGATGAACGCCTGTGTCTATAATAATACAATGCCATGTACGCATGGCGTAACAGGGAGTTTGACTTATTACCTTGTTATCCCCGGCACTTAGGGACGACCGGGAATGGATGTTCCGTCGAGCGTCAAGTTGAGATGAGACCTAATTACCCCTCATCTCTCTTCGCGGTCTGGTTCCGCTTGCGATTCCACTAAACCCTCTTGCTATGTAGGTATTGTAGGTATACGATCAGAAATGATATCTGTTAACTATGTAGACCTTCCAGATCAGATCTATATCAGCCATTTGAGTATAGATAGACGACGGTTGGGGTTATCAGCGTCTATAGGACTACATGTGACCGGTGGGGGAGCCTCTAATATGGGGCGAGCAGTGAACGATTATGTATAGCGGCCCAGAACGCGCTGGGGAAGCGAGTTATAGTATATTACGCTAGTGTAGACAAAGACAAGATGGTGTGAAGCGATGGCTTCGAGGAGAGTATAGTACATATACCACACTATGTATAGTACATAGAGGAGGGGGGAACACGATGAGGAGCATTAGGGGGGTCGGTGTTGAGAATGAGCTCCTCGGTCGTACCTTGGGGGACTTGATGGAGGGGGACAGTATCGCTGCCGCCATTGGTCGAAGCTATGAGATGAGGTCTCGTCGGCCAACCAGCTGACACGATGAATGTTCAAGCTTGGAGCCGGAACCCACAGACCATCTGCAAATCATCATCTACCTTGGCGCCTGTTCATCCCCACTCTACCTTAAATGCTACCGCCCAAGCCGCCTGCGGTCCATGCCCTCGCCCCACGCTCACGATCCCATCCATGGATACCCCCCTACTATGTACCTATGCATGTAGTATATACATATCTGCCTAGGGGGGGTCCCCCTCCATGAAAATCCCAGCTTGCTAAAACAGGCTGACAGGATGACAGGGTTATGTACATACATAGTGTACCTACACTACACTCAGCATGCAGTCGCGTCTTCTCTCGCGTCGCATCCCATCCCAAATTTTTTTTTTCCCTTTCCCTCGATCTGAACTAAGGTGTCCTTATCTTTGCTCGTGTAAGTGTGGCTTGCTTAAAGTCTCACACTCACGTCTGCAGCCGTCCGGGCCAACCGAGTAGGAGGTTTCCTTAATGCTTCTCGCGGGAGCACAAAGCGTAAGCCTCTCTTTGACAGTTTGGCACAGCCATGAATCCATCCCGCCCAGCGAGAACGGTACTGGGTATTATAGCGTATAACTATAGTGTAGGCATACCTAGTGTTAGTTGTACATAGTAGGCGGCGGCATCGCCAACCAACAAACACCCCTCCCCCATGGCTGGCTTGCCTGCCCTCCTCCCTCGGCAGATTATTTCCAAGGAGTGCACTCCACGATCTGTCTATCGAGCTGCCGACCCACTGAGGAACGCTCAGACGTGCCTACCAGCCTACCATGACCTGCTCGTCCGTTGCTTCTGCATGGCACGACAGAGCGGGAGATTTTCCCAGATCCCTGTTTACCCGCTCTTGCAGGCGGCCGAGCATCCACAATTGATCGTTTTTAGCTTAGATTCCTGCTGCGTCGATAGCCTCTTTTTTGCTCTGGGTCGACAAACAAACGTATCACAAAACAATTTACCTAATTTTTTTTTTATCTTTCTCTTTTGTTTTTTTCTGGAGATACCTTAACCATATTGCTTTTTCTAACGGATACAATGCAAGGGAGGTAGGTGGCTTTTCTTTCGAAAGAACGCCGGCATCGCTCAATGACGCAATTTATATAGAAATATTTATAGCTGCGCCGCTGCCGAAGCATGAATTCGTAGACAGGAGGCTTGGCGCTAGGTCGTCTCCAAAGTCAAGGTCTCTGACGAGGCCTTTCCTATAGGTTTTCTTTTTCCCCCCTTCCCCCCCATCGACTATCTACTCTAATGCACGTAGACGCATGTACGTACGAGATCATGTTAATGTCACGTAGTAGAACTTCAGAAGCAGCAGCAAGCAGTAAGCAGGCAGCAGCAAGCAGGCAGCAGGCAGACGGCTGATCTGGAGATCTCAAACCCAATCTCATCAACTCTCCGCTGCCGAATCATGATAGAGTCCCAAAGTCTGTAGTCAATCGGTGAAACCAACACTATCCGATATGGCAACACCTCGAGTGTACCACAGCATTCGGACAAACTTCCTAGAGGCTAGCCACAGCAGCATGTTCCTTCATCATCTTTTTTCTTATTTTCCTTCCTTAATGTTTTAGAACGGTGGCTGATGGTAATGTTTCATGTTTAAATCAACACTCCTACCACGTTGGCTGAATGCTTCCCTAAGACTTGTTCTAGGTAACCATCGAGAGACATTCGGAAGTGACGTCTTCTCCACGTTGGCGTGCTTCACAGCGTCGACTTGGCTTGACGACGTACCGAACACCCGTAATAATCATTAAGTTTCTTTTCCCTTATCAACTTCCGGTATCGCAAGTCTTCTTCTTCCAACCTTTATCTCATTTTAGTATTTTTTGATTTTTTTGATCAAGAACAGCCGATTTTGCTTACTTGCGCAACGGGATACAGCCTGCGAGGGTTATGGGTTGAACAATGGCGCACTCCACACGATGCTGATATATCGTCCGATGCAGTTTACCATTCCTAAGTGCCGCGGGATCGACCAGGAACCATAGAAGCAGCACCACCACCCTCCATGCAGTACGCCTAGCCAGTCTGCCTGTATGTTCCCTGGGGTCTTAATAGAATAGTGAGGCTATAGTCGTTGCGCGCCATCGCGGCCACTTGCACATCCTCACGGCCGTGATAACAACCGTAGAACGCGGGAATAGCGTGTTTTCTCGCCACACCGGTTCAAACGTGACTATTCACATGGCCTGCCGACCTTGGAAGCTGGTAAGAAATACGCCTGTATAACAGGTATAACAGATAGACCATCGTACCACTTTGCTGCCGTTGAGAGACCTACTTCCCAAGCCGTCGTCGATCTCGCCCTATTTAGTGAGAATGACTCCATATCTCCATCGCGTAGACCTGTTTTTCCTCCCTTCCTCCTACCTTCATCTTAAAAAAAAATCAGCACATATTCACAGCTCCTAGACAAAACGCAATAATGGCAACACCAGATACAAGATGCTATTGCTATAATTGCTATTTTTAAATTGAAGGGTTGCGCATATCGTCGATCCACGGCGGGATACCAATGAGAAGAAGGCAGCGCGTCGCGGGAAAATCTGCCGGTTGAATTTGTGGATCATATGAGTCAGATTTAATATAGATCCGCAACCGCATCGCATCCCTCTTGCGACGGCTTGCGCCCGGCAAGTTGCCCGTGTTTGAGGTGATGGAAGAGCCGGGCGGGCTGGGAAGTGGGGGAGAACCTTGTAATAAGTGTTTACATATCTCTTATTGAGTGTCACGGCTCATGCAGATATCTTGTTTTTTATTCGGTAGTCTCTCAGTGAGTCCAGGTATAATCGATGTTTGGAAATTATAGGGAATATACCTAATGCTTGGATGTTGTTAGTGAAAGGATATAGGGATCACATAATGGCATGAGTTAATTTGGCAATCGATATGCTGAATCTTGATATAGTTATAGCAAATATTTACGTAAAAGTTTACTCACTCGTATAGTAAACAAAAATATTAGGTTTTCCATCCTATGTAGAGTTTGAGGTTTAACGATATCGAAATGGTGATGAGATAGTCTAAGTCTAACATAGAGTGATTCTATTTGGCGACTCGACTAATAGAAAACATACTGACGGACCGGTGGCGGCTATTGGACAGCCGGCATTACAAAGTACCTTAGTATCTAATCCGTACTAACGTGGAACTACCTTGGATTAGATAAGCAACAGCTTGATATCAAACCCTTTATCGATAAGCAGAGCTTAGTGACGCTGTACAATTTCACTGCGATTTGCACTGCAATTTGATCATCCAGCCGCGCCATCGCCTTCGTTACCAAACATTGAGAATTCAAAATTTCTTATCAAACTTCCAGCACTAAAGAATTCTAATACTGGACGAACCAGGTCAAAATAATAGGAAAGGAAACCTATATTCAAGATGACGAGTCTCAAAAGACCGCAGGGCGCTGACTCGTATTCCCCGAATCTCTCGAGCAAGACCTATGTGAGATCTACCAAGAGCGGCAAGGTCCAAAAGATTGTGCGCGAGGTCTATCTTCGCCAAGATATTCCTTGTTCCTCCAAGATATGTTCAAAATGTCTTACCACAGCACCAAGAAACGCGAGCGGACAACGTGAGTCTTCATATTCGGTTAGCTAGTAAGAAACACTCATAATTATCGAGACTAACTTCAACTCTAGCAAGCCCGTTCGTCCTCTCGGACAAGCCAGCAGGTACTAAGGCTTACCCGCAAGGACATTACCTTGTCCCAGATACAAATGCTCTGCTTAATGCTATGGATCTGTTCGAGCAGAGCTCCGCGTTTTATGACGTTGTTATTTTACAGACCGTCTTAGAGGAACTACGCAACAGATCTTTGCCGCTATATAATCGGCTGATTGGCCTAACCAAGAGCGAAGACAAGCGTTTCTACGTCTTCTTTAACGAATTCAGACTCGAGACTTACGTACCTCGAGAACAGGATGAGACCATCAACGACAGGAATGACAGGGCCGTCCGGCAAGCTGTCAAGTGGTATAATGACCACCTAAACCAGAAAAAGAGCAAACAGCTTCCGGTGACGGTCATGCTCACAGACGATAGATTAAATATCGAAAAGGCTAAAAAGGACAAGATTCCGGCCACTACGTTACGTGACTACGTATCAGGGCTCGAGGATGCAGACCGACTACTCGACATGATTCCTGAATCACAAGAGCGGGGCATATCCAGAGATAAGAATACATCTGAATTCCTATATCCCGAACATTATACTCTCTCCAAGATGATGACCGGAGTCAAGAGTGGTATTCTCCATCAGGGTATCTTTAACGTGTCGCCGTACAACTACCTCGAAGCCTCGATCAAGGTCCCCGCGTTTCCAAAAGCACTTATTGTTCTTGGACGTGAAAACATCAACCGTGCGGTAGACGGAGATGTTGTGGTCGTGGAAGTCCTCCCCCAAGACCAGTGGAAGGAGCCCTCTACCAAGATCATCGAGGAAGAGACCGTCACGAAGAACGAGAATGCCGACAATGAAGAAGGTGGTGATATGGTTACCGAACAGGAGAGGCGAGCTCTACAAGAGCAAGTCAAAAAGACACACGGTTTAAGCACAGAAGGTCGACCGCAGCCTACCGCAAAAGTGGTCGGTATAATCAAGCGAAACTGGCGTCAATACGTCGGTCATGTCGACCCGTCATCTGTTAGCCAATCTGGCACTCAGGGTAGGAAGCAAGAAAGCGTCTTCCTAATCCCGATGGATAAGAAGGTACCAAAGATCCGCTTACGTACAAGACAAGCTGGCGAGATCGTTGGAAAGCGAATACTCGTCGCAATCGATTCGTGGGATCGCGAATCTCGACACCCCGTCGGCCACTTCATCAGGTCTCTGGGTGAATTAGAGAGCAAGGCCGCGGAGACCGAAGCGCTACTGCTTGAGTACGATGTCCAATACCGGCCGTTCCCGAAGACGGTGCTAGATTGTCTCCCGAAGGAGGGACACGATTGGATAGTGCCACCCAGCACCGACGATCCTGGTTGGAAAGATCGGGAGGACCTTCGAGGCCTCCTTATCTGCAGTATCGATCCTCCTGGCTGTCAGGATATCGATGATGCGTTACACGCGAGACCGCTGCCAAATGGAAACTTCGAGGTCGGTGTTCATATTGCAGACGTTTCGCACTTCGTGAAGCCGAGTAATGCGATGGATACCGAAGCAAGCATCCGAGGAACGACTGTCTACTTAGTAGACAAGCGTATCGACATGTTACCGATGTTGCTAGGTACCGACCTTTGCTCCTTAAAACCGTACGTAGAGCGCTACGCGTTTTCGGTGCTCTGGGAAGTCAATCAAGACGCCGATATCATCAACGTGAGATTTACCAAGTCTGTCATCAAGTCTCGCGAAGCATTCAGCTACGAACAGGCACAGCTGCGCATCGACGACGCATCTCAACAGGATGACTTAACCCAGGGTATGAGAACGCTATTAATGCTATCGAAGAAGCTAAAACAGAAGCGAATGGACGCCGGAGCTCTAAGCCTCTCGTCGCCCGAAGTCAAGGTCGAGATGGAATCGGAAACCTCGGATCCGATTGATGTTAAGACTAAGGCACTGCTAGATACCAACTCCCTTGTAGAAGAGTTCATGTTACTCGCCAACATCAGCGTCGCGAGCAAAATCTATGAGGCCTTCCCGCAAACAGCCATCCTAAGACGCCACGCCGCGCCACCTAAGACCAACTTCGACGAGCTAGCCAACCAGCTCAAGGTGAAGCGCGGATTCGAGCTACGCTTCGATTCGTCAAAAGCGTTGGCCGATTCTCTAGACCAGTGCGTAGACGCGCGAGAGCCGTTTTTCAACACGCTGGTGCGTATCATGGCGACGCGGTGCATGATGAGCGCCGAGTACTTCTGCGCAGGTACCCAAGCGTTCCCCGAGTTCCGACATTACGGTCTCGCTTCCGAGATCTACACGCATTTCACGAGTCCAATCCGACGATACGCCGATCTCGTCGCCCATCGCCAGCTCGCGGCCGCTATCGAGTACGAGCCAATGCACCCGTCGGTGCGCTCGCGCGGGCGTCTCGAGGCCGTGTGCAAGAATATCAACGTGCGGCACCGCAACGCGCAGCTGGCGGGCCGCGCCAGCGTCGCGTACTACGTCGGACAATCGCTACGGGGCCGGGTCGCGGAGGAAGAAGGCTTCGTGATGAAGATATTCAGCAACGGGTTCGTGGTCCTGGTGCCGAGGTTCGGTATCGAGGGCTTGATTCGACTGCGCGATCTGGCGGAGCCCGAGCCGGAGAGCGTGTTCGATGCGGATACGTATACGCTGAAGACTAGTGGGAGCAGGGAGGTTACGGTCGAGTTGTTTATGAAGGTGGTGGTGCGTATCCAGGATGTCAAGGACGAGGCGACGGGCAAGAGGGGTGCGAAGATGGAGCTTGTTAGGGCTGGTTAGATATTTTTGGCGAGGTGGGGGATATGGAATTCGGGGGTTCTAGGTGTTGTTATTTGGTAAAGAGATAACACGATGTAGCTGTGAGAGCCGAGTGCCTGATCATAAGATTCTGTTGTTCGGGCGTAGTTAATAGATACCTAGGTAGGTATATATGCCTTGTCGACAATAGAGAACTGCCACTCGCGCATTCTAATCTCATAGTTGTTCTGCGCCCTGGTTTAACTAGGTCTTAAGGTCTTACGTCTCACCCCTTAACGACTTTACTAAATAAAATGCTTCCACCCGGGAAATATGTCGTCTTACGTAGACGTCGCTACTGTAGACGGTAGTAATACGAATGTATTGGGTGTTAGAATTTGTTAGGTTAGGTAGTCAAGCGCTACGATATATTAGTTCGTCGACAGAGTCGAGATTTCTCAGGCCATGCTTGCTATTTGCAAGAATTTTTCCCATGTTGTTTGTCTTACGGGACATACATAGATAGCATACTGGGTTGGATCTCACGACTACCTGAGCACCTACTTGGTATATCGCACATGACACAAATAGAATATGGAACTAGGTACACATTACATCTTGGCCGCGGATATTGCTAAGCAGGAGGAACGCCGATGCGAGTGGTATGTGTTAGGCTTGGCTAAATACCTCTAGGACTGTAGAGACGGAATCTAGCTAAGATAGACAGACGTAGGTGTACGTATGATTCCTATAATTGCCTAACCTACCTACCTAGGTATTTCCATGGGGGAATTTAGGTAAATGCCTTGGGGTATCTATCTATGCGTGTTTTATCTAGGAGGTAGGTGTAATGGCTTCAAGTTGTATACATATTCTAGCACGATGTGGCATCCGTTTATAAACCCTCCGAGAGAGCGGCTAGCGAGATGATACGAGCGCTTCGAAGGGTGAGGGATGATAGGTAGGTAGGTACCTAGGCAGGTGCCTCAAACTCTTCGTATGATACGATCTAACTACCCTCATTACAGATGGGTACCTAAGTAAGTAAGTAAATCCGGTATCATTACCGACGACGAAGCCCCTGAAGCTATGTAGAGCCTTCCTCGTATCTATCTATTCAGACACACACACCACCGTCTCCAAAGAAACCCCATTTATTTCGTATCGTACCTTACCGACATGACATAATATACCTACATGCATACCACAGGCCGCAGTTCGCAGCACCGGGTTCTTCCGGATAAGCGAGCGCTGCAAGCGAGTATGTAATGACAGCTTGGCCGCGGCGCCTCATAGGCCACCACCTACGTATTCACACCTACATACGTGCTAATCTACTTACCTCCTATATATGTATGTATGTACGCATCCAAGAACCGCCGCCCCTGGCCCTGGCATTCGACATCTCTGCTCAGCGTTCCTGGTACCCTGTATACCTACCTACCTACCTACCTACCTACCATGCGCACCTGCAAGAGACAAGGCCGTCCGCGAATAGGAACGGCCTGTCCGGAACTTACCGCGCAAGTGCCGGCGCAGCGTTCGATATTGAGATGGGCGCGCATAGCCATAGCTTCCGCCGTGTTCTTTTGTGAGTTGTGCCCGGTCCCCTACACTAGGGAGGCGTGAAAAGTTTGGGGGGCAGACATGGAGTGCGGATATACGGGTTAACTGGCCGTTCCTGAATGGGAGGTGTTACGTGCGAATCTACACTACGGGAGACGATGGGAATTCGATTGGGAATATGTACGTATGTATATTGTATAATACACTAGACATCGTGAATATTATACACTACATATGTGCGTACACTAGAATGAAGATGCTATAGTTATAGAATCGAAACTAGTATGCATTCACATAGTTACGTAAATATCTAACTACATAATCTTCATCTCAACATCCCCCCTGCCGCCACGGCATGCGGGCTATAACAGACGTCATTATAGGGTATATCTGATTGGCTAATATAAGTTGAAAGGTTTGGGAGCAAGAAAAGGGGTGGAAACGAGATACGTCAGGCCTAAAACAGCAATGATGTCACAAAGTAGGTAAACGCTTATAGCTGTACGAATAGCTTAATTAGGGAGCAGAGATGTGTGTGCTAGGGAATCCTGTTGTATAGGTAAATAGCTGCCTTATATATCTTAGGCCATAAGAAAATAGGCAATTTCAAATAAGCCTTTATAACCCTTACCTTATCCTTTATTACACCCCCCGAACGTTCGGCGACTCCGTTTTACACTTATGTATAATTAGTTAAGGGTTTAATTTTTATATATAAACTTTTAAAATACTTTTTTATTGTTAATTTTACCTTAATAATTTCTTTATTAAATTTTTATACTTTAAATATAATATTATATTACGTTTTTAATTTATTTATTAAATCTTTTAACGTTAAAATAATAATCTTTTTAATTTTATTAAAAAAATAATAGTTAAAAATTATATTTATTTATTTATTTATAATTAATATAAAGTTTATAACGTTATTAACGTTTAAAATAAAATAAAAATTAAATATTAATTAAACTTTAAAGAATTTATTAAATTTTTTAAAGCGTTAATTAATTTATTTTTTAACTTTAATTATATTATAAACTTTATATTTAATTATAATAAACCTTTTAATTTTTACCTTTTTACTTATATTTATAAGATTTTTAAAGGTTTAAAGGTTTAAATAATTTAATTTTAAATATTAAATATTTATTATATTTAAAAAAAATGGTTATAAAATAATTATGTTAAATATGTTACGTAAAATAAAAAATATAATTTTAAAAACTTTATAAAAAATATATTTAAAGATAAATTAATTAAAATAATTAATAAATTTTCTTATAATTATATTATTTAATCGTTTTAAAAAAATATAAGTAATTTTATTATCTTATTAATAACTTTATTTTTATAATATTTTTAATAATATTAAGTTATAAATAAAATTTTTATAAAAAATAACGTTAAATAACTTTAATATAATATATAACCTTTTATATAAAATCTTTATATTAATATTATTATACTTTAATATAATTATAAACTTTTTATTTATATATAAATAATCTTTAAAAAAAATTATTTTAAAATTTTTAAACTTAAAGATTTTATTAAATATATATATTATAATTCTTAAATTTAAAATAATTAAATTTTTAAAAGGATATTAATTAATATAAAAAATTATATAAAATTAAATAATTATAAAACTATTTAATCTGTTAATATTAATAATTTATTTATTTAATTAATTTTTATTAATTTTATTAACGGTTTTTTTTTTATCTTTTTTAATAATTTATATTTTAACAATTATTAATAGTTTTTTTATATTTGTTTTAATAAAGGTTTTTAAACTTTTATAAGGTTTAAAGTAATAAAAAATTTTTTTTAAAAAAGCGTAAAAGTATTATTTTAAAGTGTAAAATTTTTTATAAACTTCGTATTTCCTTTTAAATTAATTAAAATAAGATTTAATTAATAAATTAATAATAATATTAATTTTTTTATATTTATTTAAATTACTTTAATTGTATTTTTTATTAATAAAAGGTTATAAGAATTTTTTAAATTTAAAATTATTTTTTTTAAATAAATTAATTATATTTTCCTTTTTTTTTAATAAATAAATTTAAAAAAAGTTTTTAATAAAATTAAGTTTTTTTTATAAACGTTCGCTATTAATTAGGTAATATTATAATGTTAATGTAATATTTTTAAAAATTAAAGATTAATTAATTATTTTATTATTTTTTCGATTTATTATAACGTTAATTTATATTAATAATATATTTTTTATTACCGTTATAAAATCTTTAAATTAATATTCCGTATTTAAGGCCTCGAGTAAATAAATTTAATAAATTTTTACTATAATAATAAATTATTTTAAAATTTAAACTTTTTAATTTTTAAAAGTTTTTAAAAAAGGCATAACAGCCTTTTTATATTATAACCGTATTTTTTTTAAAAATATATTTATACTTAACGTTTTTTTTAAAAAAAGATATATATCTTTAATAATACTTATTAAAGTATAAGTTATATAATAATATTTTATAAATATTATAGTTTTAATATATTTATTTAATTTTTTTATAACCGTTTATTATATATCGAAAATTTATAAGATTTTTAAATAAATAGTTATATTATTTATAAATTTTTAATTAATTTTAATTATAAAATTAATTTTAATAATAATTATAGTTTTAATTATTATATAATTAAAAGATTTTTTATTTTTTTTTAATTTTAACGGCGTATTATATATTACTTGTATTATTAATTTTTTAATTTAATAATTAGTTAAATTAAATATTTTCGGGTAAAAAAATAAAGATAAAAAAGATTTGCCTTTAATATTAATGTTTTTAAAGTTAAGTTAATTTTAAAACTTTTTATTTTTAGTAAATTTTTTAAATTAATTATTTTATTTTTACTATTTAAAAAACTTAATAAAAATAGCTATTGTTTTTTTTATAATATTTTATATTATAAATTTAACGTAAATTTAATTTTATATAAACCTTTTTATTTAACATAATTAAAATTAAATATATTTTTTAATTTAAATAGTAAAACGTAAGTAATGAAATTTTTAATTATTATAAAATAAATAAACGTTTATAATTATATAAATAATTTAATTAAGAAATAAAGATGTATATATATTTAAAGTATAAAACTTTGATATGTAAGTAGAAATATAAGAAATTATAGGTGTTTAAGTTATCCCTAAGTCACGTGGGGCTGACTAATTCAACAAATAAGCTCCCGATTCGAGCTAAGTGGCGATCGAAGCCGTCCGATTTAGGAAAGCTTGCGAGTCGAAAATGGCATGTAGCGCCGGTGCCACAGCCCGGAATGGGGGGACGCCCGGTGGGATATCCTTGTTAGTGGTATAATATAACTTTACTATGTATGTAATAGAACGATGTATAGAACGGTGGCGGATTTATTCGATCTATGTATTTGTTCATGGCGGCGTCGATGGAGCGCATACAAGTATATTAGGTATATACAGAGGCAATTAGGTATGTACTTGCTTGGAACGGTTGGGGGGTGCAGAAAGCCAAGTGATAAAGGTAACGGTTGGCCGAACCAGCTTTTTGGGAATTTAGGATCGTATTCACCATCCTGGGCGATGATGAGCAGGGCGAACAACAACTCGAGAGGCTCGGACCGCCACAGCCTTGGTCTTTCGTCATCACGGGCCGTTCCAACTGAACGAAGACTAGTATGTCCGTTCGCCTTGGAACTTTGGTCAAACAAGTTAAATTTTGATACTATCGTCGACGGCCCACTACGCAAGTTTGTTAGTTTAGGTAGATCGTGCACTAGGGAGCGTGTAAACCAGGGTTTCTTCGCGCGGTCACGGCATCATCCGGCTGTCAGTCAGTAATATCGACACCAGTCTACACTACGAATACACTATGTATGTAATAGGTAGCTTGCTAGCCGAGATTCGCGCAACGAACGCACGACCGTTAATTCCAAAGTGGACCTCACATAGGAGATCTACATATTACTGTAAGTAGTCAATGAGACGTCATGCCTGTGAACCGATCAAGTGGGGGATTGGGGATGGGATGGAACGTAAAATTAAAATCCCCGAAAGAAGGTTGGTCTAGAAGAACGTTTGCTTAACCTGGGTCGAGCGTCCGCGCTCTATCTCCGTGAAATGACCTTGTTGCTTCGAACCAGTAGAACAGCGCTGCACATGAGCAAAACCCCTTGCTCGAGCTTCGCGATTTATTAAGTACTGTCGATTGTGTGGGTGGCTGGTTTATTAAAACATCGATGCTTGTACAACTTGTGACTATTATTGCTCGACAGCAATACGCAGTAGCAGGACCTAGTAGTAGTCCATTAGAACGTCATTGCGCCGAGGCGAAATAAATAACGAATTTCCCTAGCTTCGAAGCAAGGGCAGCATCTAACTACGCTGCTGCTACCCAAGGCTGTGCTTTCAACCTATACTTCTATCAAGTTGAGCTTGTATGTTGGCGCCTTTCAAATTGGCCACTTCGTGGGGGACAAGATTGTATGGTGGTGTTTTCAAGATCCGGATAATATATTTCTTCCCACTGATGTGGATACGGTAGACGTCCATGATAGGCACGAGTATATGGCAATAAGCCGCTGTCATAAGAGTGCCATTGAAGAATGCGACTTAATATATCCGCTAGCTATAGTGACCAGCCCGCAATATGCTGCTTCTTCACATTGATGTATCGGTTAGCATCGCTACGTGATGGGAGTTAGTCCTCTCCGCGATCCATATCTCAACGTATTTCGGTAGTCGTGATTATGGTCGCCGGTTGAGAGTAGCTCTATGCCACGCAGTCAATCAAGTTTTCGTCGATAAATAACCGGAACCAATGACTAGTAGCTCTCATTTAAGGCGTCCAGAGTCACCGGTACGCTGACGGAACAAATGCTACCATCAATCAGTATTGTGCTTACGGTAGTTCGTATATCGAATTGTGTGGTACCTAACGGCCCTTCACGATGAGCGGTGCGTCATGGCCTTGGGTGATAAGACGTAACACCGGCGCAACTGACTAATAAAGTTTCTTGCCACATATACCATGGCCTTTATACATGGTCTAGACTTGAAGGCATATACATAGTGATTACACTCATAAGGTAGGATTACGGTGATATTGGGTTCGACGACGCGTGATAGATCATCTGCGCCACTCGCGAGCATATTGTTGAGATACAGAAAGAGATGGGGATCTCAGTAATTTGTTCCTCATCGGTCCTCGTTTCGAATACCGGCGAACGATTTCTGGCACAAAAGCCAAGTGAGGATGACTGCTCAGAACCCATCTTGACGCGGGGAAACTCTGTTGGGCATCAAGACGAGCGCTTCGTATTACGCATCCGTGGCGGCGCAGTTACTCTCGGTCTTGTCGAACGATTACGTCCTAAATCGGAATGCTTGCCTAAGCCGTGAACCCGGTTTTGGAGTTTTCACCGCCGCCATGTTTTGTCAAAGGGTAGGGTTGCAATATAGGCATCGCCATAAAGAGTTGGGGATGAATAGGGAATGTCTTGGTGTAGGATCACCCACCCTTACGTCTTATCGGTACCTCTGTAATGGAGAGCTAGATGGCATCTTCCTTGAGAGAGCCTAAGTATAACGAAGCTTCTACGAATATAGGTAGGGCTTTTGTGACTGTTATCACATATGAGTTTTGACGTTGGCATGGCCAGTGTGATGCAGCTGAGAGATCGAGCTGAACTTGAAACTTATCTTTCGACCTGGGGCAAGCTGCGTGATTGCGGACCATGCTGCAGATCTGCGAGTCATTATGCACCTTTGCGATGAGGGCGGATACCTGATCCACTTAGAGGATACGAAGCAAGTAATATGGTAGTATGCCGTGACCGCAACGCAGGAAATACATGTTGCTTCTAGCCCTGATGTGATCATGTATGCCCGGAACAAGGCGTTATGATTTACAGCTCTTCAGCGATGGGATTTCCCTAGCCTTTCGACCTCTTCAGGAACATAATGTAGGGCTTACTAGTATATTTGCATGAGGGGCAGACATATTATTGCGCAGGAACGAATATTGGCCATGGGATCTTTCCTGTGGGGTGCTCCATCGAAAGCATACCAGAACGTCGGGACGTTTGTAGGATTTGGAAACGTAAGACTGGCGGTGAAATATTGGAGTAAGGCTTGTCAATATTGAAGTTGAGAAGTTGAAGGATGAAATGAGAACAGACGAATGAGGAGAGAGAGATGTACATACAGAGTGGGTCATATGTGGCTTACCGGTAAGTTTAGCGCGTAGGGCTGCCTAGCGCCTAGAATTACATATACATTTATAGGTGTAGGTATGTATATTCCCCTAAATACATGCTTTTTCGTATTATTAGCGAGCTTTATTATATATTATTATTATTATCCTTATCCGCAAAAGGATTAAATAATCGGGCCAAGCTTTAAGTGTTTACATATATACATACAACCTACATCAAATGCCCGTTAGGCGACCGGCAGACAACCTAAATTAGATTCGATATACTTCGTACCTATCGTCATCAATTCGACGTGCAGCCAAACATGCCGAGCGACCCCACGACCTGTCAGGTACGCTGCATCGCGCTGCTGCAAGGGCGTTTGCACGTAATCTCGACTGCATAATGTACCTAACCTAAGATATATACTCCAACGTATTTATATATTATTAGGTACCGGAGACTTGGTTGCTAGGCGCATTTACGAATTTAACTTACACATTCGTGTCTCGGACAGCTTTGTCTCATGCCCTTCCGAGACAAGGCTGAGCAGCGTGCTACACAACGCGATAATTCATCGGCTGGCTTACATTAGGCATGTCCATATGTAAGCAAGTCGTTTACATGCTTAATCCACGTATCTAGCCCGCCGCCCAGTCTATGGTAGCGTTCCCTTGCTTGCTACGCCTCGGGGATGCATTCGCTATTGAATCATGTGGTCGGCTTTATTCGATCAGCTAAAGTAGATTGCTTATCGAGAGGATTGTGATGGACATTGTCGATATCGTATAATATAGACGTGTAAGCCCTACATTAGCTGATTAGGTACCACTTGCAAGGTGAACCCTGAACCAACATTCCGATGGTTCGGAGAATTAATGACTTTGTCCGTCCCAACCTTGGAGAGACGGCATGAATTGGTAACAAGTAGCGAAAGGGAGAACGGATATTCCCATTTTCGAGCTTGCCATCTCCACAACTTTTGCTATCTTTAGTATATGTCCTCAAGTGCCAGCGAGACACGGTGGAGTATCTCTCAAAATTAAAGCAGTCTGATTTGTTCAAAACGTTCACCATTAATTTTGGTTGGAGATATCCTAGATAGATTTACTCCACCGTGTCTCGCTGGCACTTGAGGACATACACACAGTAACTACCTCCTAACTAACTACCTAACTAACTAACTAACAGGTACCTAACAGGAAATGCAAACTAACCCTTTAACTTGCTTTGCCTCATTCTCCGTATGCACATATCTACGAGATCAACAGGAGAGTTTTCGGTCTTCGGCTCAGCAGGCTGACGACAATTTAGGGTAGGTATGCTTTGACTTTCTAACAGACCTCTCGGCGGAAGCACACCCCTGACTAGCCAGTCGTAGCTGTAAGCCGTAAGTCGTAGGCATTAGAGAGAGCTAGAGCGTTAATCTGGAGATAATGAGCAATGACATCTACTCGTACGATAATTACATACTATGGGGGGGAGAGTGGCTGAGCTATTCGCGTACCTCAAGACGGACTCTTTTGGTTTGTCTGGAGAAAGACGATTATCATTTTATCTCTGGTGCAAGTATACGCGGCGATTTTTGCTTCATGTAGGTATTCCGTAGTTACTATGTATGAAATATCGGAGCTTGGACCACAGTCGAACTAGCCGATCCCCGTAAAGATGTAGGTAGGTACTTTAGCAAAAGTAACGGAGTTAACGGGATCGGTTGCGGTTAATTATGGGGGCTAACGTAACAAGTCTTTAACCTAGGTAGGTAGTTACATAAGATATTCTCGAGCTTCTAAGCTCCAAAAAGACTGGCGCGCGAAGTCTTCCGTTACATCGCCATCGACGCTTATTTCTATCGTGAAATTACATTGTGGCATTCGCCCAACTTATACTCTGAGCCTCAGGAGATCTTTTAAGCTTGACCGCTCTTCTGACCTGGTCATTTGATCGATTTTTATTTCTTTCTCTCTCAACACCATAACCGAAGCTCAGAATATTCTCGTGATGCTCGTAATAGGTAATAAACGGCCGATTCAATATTTCGGAGCCGACGACACTTCTGTCGATGCTCCGAGCATAAGTACATGTCGCATGTATCTACTAATGTATGTAGTTGGGCGAGGCTCATGTAGGTAGACTGGGGCACATTAGCAGCTCAACACACCAGGCCAATGGCAGCCGTACACGACGGCCGACTCTTGTTTCATCACCTGCGGGTTGAAAGCGTCAAAAACCATTCACCTGGGCTCAACCTACTGCTATTCGCCAGGCCGATTACACTAGATAGGTGAGGAGATCTCGGTAGCTTTCCTTGCCCGACAGGGTGTGTGTCGTAGTTACAATAGGAATCAGGAATCGAAGTAAACCTAGGATTAAATGTTCCGGACTATGGGGTCCGAAAAGAAGGGGATCGCCCAATGGTATAGCCCACACGAACCACCGAACCGCCAACGGAGGTTGCAACGCCTCCCAAGGTCGGGTAACAATTAAACCGAAACTTGGTTGTCGAGTCTTTAAACACAACATCGAAGCACGGCATTGTGGCTTGTTTCGACTTTTCCTACTATTGATGACGTACATATGTGTGTACGTATATGAATCTCTATTCGAGACAACGCCGGTTGTCAATCGAGATCTCTATTATCGTAGGAGTAGAAATCCGGCTAAGCCACCGGTTAGATATGACGAGACATTGACTTATACAGACCGATCCTAAAACAAAAAGCAACCATCTACATACAACCCCCGATATCGCTACTGACACCCGGAGAAGAAGATATTGACTACCTGTTAGTTAGAGACAATTATGAAAAGAGGCTGTTACATCTCGTCTGCTCAGGGCAGAACTCTTAACCTGGCCGAAGAGGTTGCACGATGCTAGACTCACATTTACGGACAGAAGCTCAGCCTGGTTAGCTCGCCCTTCCGATTCCTCATGCAGTGGCGAGCCAGCCAATGCACCGTAGAATCAGGACATGGAACGGCGGCGGGTTTCATTCACCCTACCCTTCCTACCCTTCCTAAACCTACATTAAGCCCAAGCAGGCAAAGTCGAGTAAGCAAACGCCTCCGAGACAAAGACGCACACGCGATCGACGAATCCCACGTTCACGATAGCACGCACGTTTCTAGCACGTTGACGCTCCGGAATGGAGGGGGGACGTCAGATTGGCCTGACGGACCCTGCCTGCCTGCCTAATATACTCAATGCGTGGGAGCGTGGGAGCGTGTAACCCGGTTCCCACAAGTTGTGACAGAGATGCCGATGCGAGGTCCCGTTTTCGGTAGTCGAGGGGAGACTTGTAAAAAGTCGCTCAACCCGGCCCCGAGAGTGCTAGGTACTATTCGCTAGATCCGGAGAACCCCTCCTCTCCTCCTCTCCTTCTTTTCTGGCCCTGCATACCTATCTATTAAACTCGACTGAGGCTAGTTTACTCACACCACCCCGCCTAATCCATGAGGCCCTACATACTCTTGGACGATGTGCGTCTTAGATCTCTCATTCGCCAGCCTTTATCATTTATGCCTCGCGTACCTGAATCTTAGGAGAAACCCTATGTACGAGGAAACAGTAGGTACTAACGCACCCCCAGAGTAGGTAGGTAGGTAGGTAGGTGAAGAAAGGCTGCAAGCCAAGGCCTTGTCTCAAAACCCGAAAAGAAGGGCCGCGAACACCTGGCGCCTCGTGGGCCGTGTTTCTCATTATCTCGACGTCGACTGGCCCCGCCGAGCTTAACCACACTTTTGAACAGTGTGTACCATGTATGTATGTAGTGTATGTAAGTAATCCGTAATCCCCAAATCGTAAATCGTGGGATGTGATGGGGCCAAGTTGGGGCCGGTTGGGGGAGAGAAGCGCCATACACTACGCTACAAGCAGCAAGCCTTCGAATCGAATTCCGTACTAGGAAATTCCTGACGGTTTGGGCAAAGTGTACCTTTGATACCGTACGGATTTCTTCGTAGGTAGAACCTATCTTTTCGCGGTCGTGGGTCTGACCAAGAAAATGCAACCCTTGCTAGGTTCTCTATTATCCGAGGGCGCCAACTCTAAGACTAAGCTAACCCCCTGTCTTATCTGGGATCGATGTTAATAATGTAGGTAATGTAGGTATGTATGCATGTAGAGAGGTATCATGGGGTGCAGCAATGTGCAGCAACAGTAGTTCTTCCGTGCGGCGGCGATCGTCTGCAAGCCAAAACCCAAGGTCCCAACCGCCTTTAATAAGGTCAAGGTGCTGCAGTAGATCAATTACGAAGGAATCTAGGTTCTAAATAAGTCCTTCGGGAACCCCCCCATATCGAGCAGCAATGGGCCTTCTTTTCTTCGCCCGTTTCCAGCCTCATCGACTTATTATCTTCTAGTTAGCTCTTGTCGATCGCTGTGATGGGTTTAGTATTAGTCTCTCATATATACCCACACACATGTTCTCGAAACAACCCGCGCGAAAACATACCTGGACTCACATACATTATACATAGGCAGTGTAGTGTATGTAAGTGCGAGCCTGCTTTTAACAAGGGGAAGCTATACCACACCTACGTCGTATGTACGCCGCACCAAGATCCACTCCCCTCTTAATTACAACCGCACACCCTCTTCGCCGTGCGCTGCCCACATTTCTCTACGGTATGGTGTGTTATTAACCCTTGTAAATTCGGTCTAGGTGAATGTCTCCTCTCCTCCACGCGAGTGGGAATATCAAGATCTCTTGCCCCCCCTCTCTCCGTCATTTCTCCCTAGCGTAGATTTCCTCTGCGCACGGCTCCGTTTCGACTAGCAGCAAAAAAATCACCCTGGGTATAGAGCTTTTCGCTCTTATACATATGGGTGGAATACCGTAATTTCGTATTTCTCCAGTCCTTCGTTTCAAGTCTTGGTCTCCAGCGGGGATTCCCTTCCCCTTCTTGCGTGAAGAGACCAACTTGCTGTAGACTGAATGTCAAGTTTATTCTTCCCTGTTTCGCCGCCCCTCGAACTCCAACAAGTTCTTGAGTGAGAGACGCTCATTAAGTGTTAGTTAATTTCTTCTTACCTGTTTCCCCTAACAATCCAGCTGCCGTTTTCTTTGTCTTCATTTCGCTCAATTCATGCCACGAATGCTTCATAACAGCCAGGCGGGTCAATGGCTGAATGTGACTTCTCATCGATTATTTACGTGATGAACGTGGTGATGAGCTTTGATGGCTATTCGCCCAGTTGAGCTGGGACTGATGACTGGAGACGCTCGCTATGATAATTTTTACGGTTTTTCTTTTACTGGGCTTACCTGGTGTAGCTCGAACTTCGCAATTAGATACTCGTCAGAATGGCCCAAGTGGGAACTCCTCGGTAGTCCTGCCATCGCCAAGTCTGAGCAGCCAGAAGGGTTCGTTCAAGGCAGACGGTGTTGATTTCCGTGATACTCAATCTTTGTGAGCCGGTTTGCTAACTTGTTTGTACAGAACCTTTGGCACCTTCACTGGTAGCCACTCCGTTACGGGTTACCACTCCGTCAAGCATCACGAAGCGGGAGCGTGGTCCACAAGGTTTTGACGGTATCGGTCTTCCGGGTCCGCCACCTCCGTCCGCTCCTGGAAGTCCGACTCCTCCAGTGGAATTATCGCCACCGGCAGAAAATCCTGCTAATCCAGTAGCGACATCGACTATTGTTGATGTTGAAACTGTGGTTAGCACGACTATACTCACTCTCGCTTCGCCAACTATTCCAACTGCTGTAGCTTTGCCCGAAACTCCATCGGCACAGCTCACGACTATCATTACGACAAATTCTCGGTCGGCGAGAATACCCTCACCAACCACTTTCCTTACTTCTAAAATCACGTCTAGTGTTACCAGCTTGACACTGAGTGAAAACTCTAAAACCGCAGCTATTGTGCCGAATTCTAACCCTGTTTCCTCACCTACCGGAGCAGTCACGATGACCAGTTCTACTCCGACTCCCAGCAGTGTCAGCTCGAATGATAACGGAAGTGGGAGTTCAACATTAACCATCGTCCTTAGTACGGTTCTGAGCATCGCAGGTGTAGTTTTGATTGCAGTGGCCGCTTATTTATGCACGGGAGACCGGCGGAGAAGATTACCAATGTTTAACAGAGGCATCACCCCGATCGGTGACGATGAGATAGCAACGTGGAAGTCGAATCGATCGGCAGAGAAGGTTAATAAGTTTACGACTCGGCCGACTCACTCACACAACGGATCCACGTCAACATCTACCAGAAGAGCCCCAAGCTTAATCCAATATCAAACCGGCACTCGACCGTCTCTCGAAGTAATATCGCCCAGATCGTTTATCGGCGACAAAAACAGCTTTGACTTACCGCAAATTCCCGGGGCTGTGTTAGCACGGGCACCGAACGCACGATCTGGCCTGACGGACGAGGCGGTTCCTGGAGACGATCCATTTTTACCAACCTCGAGACGACACACATCAAGATTGCATAAACTACC
Source organism: Daldinia vernicosa (assembly GCF_022497035.1). Taxonomy (NCBI): domain Eukaryota; kingdom Fungi; phylum Ascomycota; class Sordariomycetes; order Xylariales; family Hypoxylaceae; genus Daldinia; species Daldinia vernicosa. Next base: position 313,518 of record NW_025953930.1, read on the forward strand.
GCCGAATTCGCCGATCATGAGCAGTCGGAAAGAATCGCGTAGCAATAGTCTAAGAAGTTTTTCTGAACCTTCATGGCGGGACAGTGCAGTAGAAACATCGCCTCCTAGGGGTTCGAGTGAAGGCTTTGCGCGAAGCCATCGTATCTACTCGAATTCACCGCTTCCGCCGCCGCCAAGACTATCTTATGGCGAAAACGACCAATTTACGGGCCTATCACCGCCTCCGTCACGGCGGAATGAAAGCACAATCGGATTGGCTGTCGGCTGAGAATTGTGATCTGCCGTCTATCTTGATACCCAAGTTCGATCCCTGTAGTTTGTACATCCAAACCTTGGAGATTTACCGGGGGGTGTATCTAAACGTGCTTCGTCTGTTTCAGCCCTCGGACGTGCCTCAGGGAGTTAAGAATTACCGGCTCGACTATCCTTGCGCACCGCCGAAGAAACAACACACCATCACACACGTGGATCTTCGACGGAACGAAACTGAACAGAGAGAACCAAGTGCTCTTATCGTTCAGGTCGCTTTAGGGCCAGCATTGCTTAGGAACTGCATATTAGCTAGCCAATAGCAGGCCCTGGTACCTCACTTGTCAGCTTCACGCCCCTTTTCGATGCATTAACATGATGCCATTTTTTAATCATCCCGATTTCTAGCCTTCGTGGCACAACGCCGACAGCAACAATATATCATTTTAATTGCATTGTTTTTTTTTCTTAGGAGTTTTTGGGAACGTCAAGACGCGAGAAACGCGAGACACGGAGGATATACCCCGGATTTTTTATGTTTTACCCTGGAAGCTTGTTGATGAAGCATTATGGCACCCCCTAAGAGGGATTTGACAAGATGGCATTTCTGCATTGGGCATGGGAACAATATCTTGATGTTTTATCACTATGTCATTGAAGATATGACGACGTCGCATTACGAGAAGCCCAAGTAAAGCAGGGCGACAAGGCAGAAAGAGCCCCCCTATTGCTGCCCGAACTCGTTTAACCCACTAGGTTAAGGAGATGGGACTTTAGGGGCTTGAGCGGTATACTTACCGAATCCTCAATTCCCCAGCGACTTATTAGATTCGGATTGTAGATAGAACTACACTCGTAGTTGGCTTGAAGCCTCCTACTATTCCATTATAAAATTTAATTGAAACAAAGTGAAACATTATTCTTACCTTCATGTCCAGTACTAGTCTCAAGTTTTCGTGGTTGTGAAATTACATAGACTCGGTTCAAATTTCCGCCCGTCCGTCCGGAATCTGCGAAATGAAAGGCATGCCGAATCACAATATTGCAGAAAGGGAGGATGGGGCCGTTACGGAGCGGCCACAACTGGGGGTATCCCGGGGATCTCGTGGATCAGTGATAGCGATCGTAGAGTCTCGTGTCTGCCACGTTTTATTGCCATGTTCATCAAATTCGTGATTCATGCGTGTGATATTCGTCGTTGTGCGTAATCCTGTCTGTGACTACCGTTAACCTTGCAGCCGATCAAACATTCTTCCCCAGGGCGGCAGGGCGGGTTGCTTAAGTGGGTATGTTTTAGGCGGTATATTCCGCTGCCGTTCCGCGTTCCCTTATAAGAGCATGGCTTTGCCTTGCCTTCCCCGAGTACCGGTGATTGATAGTAACAAATATTAATATTTATATGTTTCATAACACGATATCATCTTGCTCATTTCCTTTATGGTATGTAGAGTTGCTGAATGTTGCTTTGAGTGTGTGATTAAAACTCCGAAATAGATATAACTAAGTCTCATCATAGGCTGGCTGGTATGATATGAAGACTGAACCTCATTGGGTTTATTGGAAGATTGGACTGTTTAAGGTGGCTAGATTGAGCTTATCAAAATGATATCCTATTGAGCCCGGAATCTTGGAGCGGTCTGATAGTCTGAGTTGTAGGTGGTGTAGGTAGGGTGGTTTAAATGCTACGGTTTAAGGCCTATGTAGCTTGCCTTAACTAAACCACCTAGTAGGGAGCATTGCTTTGATGCTACTCATAGAGTGGAATAATTATTGAACATTAATAAAAAAGGACAGTTTAGATATTTGCAATAGAATTGATGTTAAGAAGATTAAAAAAAATAAAGATCGCGATAATAGTAGAAAGAGGAAAGAATGAGAGAACTAACCTATGTAGCAGCCAGCTAAGGTTACTAAAGAATAAAGTTCCTTCCCAACCTTATTAACTTACGGAAGTCGCCTTCAAAGGCGACTTCCGTACATAGAAAGCTCTTTACGCGTCTGGAGCGCGTCAAAACGTGGGGCACGCGCTACTAGTGGAATAATCCGTAGTTACCTGTGCTACATACTAACCGTTAGTGCTACGTACATACCGTGCAATATAACCAATTGTACCTTTTCCATCCTTCACTTCGACATAATCAATTAAGCAAGTCAAGTCAACAAGACCTGCGTAATAGCCAGTGACGTCTTCCTCCGATACGGCTTTTGCACCCCAATTGCACGGTCTCCCCCAGGTCCCAGGTGTACTAACCTTGCACCATGCCGCCCCGTAAAACTGACAATGCTCGACAGAGCAACTTATCCATGGCTCAGTTCGTCTACGATGGCTCCGACGCCGATGTCGATACTTCTTCAACTTCCCTCCGCCCTATTCTTTCTGTTCCTGCGCGATCTAAGCCCGTGCAGCCCGCGCAGCCTCAACCCACACCCTCGATAGAGATGGATACCCAACGACCTGCAGAGGCTGCATCGCCTACAGAGAAAGATAAGGAGAGAAAAGATAGCACGTCCAAGGACAATGTTACCATTGAGGTATGCGAGGAAATAACTTGATCGCGCGAATCGTGACTGAGCATTTGATTTTATTATAGGATGTCACCCTTCCGAAGTCAATAATAATGCGCCTCGCCAAAGGTGTCCTGCCTCCGAATACTCAGATCCAAGCAAATGCTATCTTGGCCATGAGCAAGAGCGCTACTGTATTCATTAGCCACCTTGCTAACGCGTACGTTCCTACATAAAAACTGAAGCTTTTGGAAAGGGTTTATGTTAGATGTCTAACCCGGTAATAGAGCAAACGAGCACACGCAAAGCTCTAACAAGAAGACTATCATGCCTGCCGATGTATTTGCTGCACTCGAAGACATAGAATTCCCCTCCTTCTGCGAAACACTAGAGGCTGAATTCAAGAGTACGCATTAATCCCTGTCTCGCGTATTTTATACGACGCAAGCTACTAATAACTAACCTACGCAAACTCCAGAGTTTAACGAGACCCAGACGACAAAACGTAACACCTACCGCAGGAAAGTAGCTGCTGCGAAGAAGGCCGAGAAGGCTGGTGTGGATCCCAATTCCTCTATCATGTCCACTGCCTCTACCGCAGCCGCAAGCCAGCCGGATTCAGCAGGGCCACGCGCCTTGAAGAAACAGAAGCCTAACGCGCCTGATGACTCAGCTATGGACGTAGATGTTGGCGATGAACCGCGCGAACATAGTGACGCTGAGACGGAACCGGAGCCAGAGCAAGAAGAGGATGAAGAAGAGGAAGAGAACGAGGGCGGTGAAGAGGAGGAAGAGGAAGATGAAGAAGACGAGGAGGAGGAGGAGAAAAACGATCCCGACCGCCTAGAGGACCGCGAACCTCGTGATGATCACGACGACGCTCTAGATGACGGAGATAGTGACTGAAGTGACAGCGCAACTCAAGTCTGCCAGGAGTGCGTTTGATCACACCGAGCCACACGCGTGCTGGGGGATGTCTAATCTATGTACCATTAAATAAGGGAGACCGCTCAGGGGACTAGCCTTAGAGTGGATATCACCACGCAGAGAACTAGGGTATACCGACTCCCTATATCGCATGTATCTTAGGGTTCGAGCGGAAAACACCAAGAAAGATTTATGCTCTCCGGGATCAGCACACCGACCCCTTAACACGAGCGTCAGTCACATCACGCACGCCCCTATTCCCAGCTGCAGTATAGGTAGTCCGATATTCATTAGGTACCAATCGGACGAGATAATTGATACGGCGGTTTCTAATTCTTTTCATCTAATACCGTTGTAACTGATTGGCGTGTGAGAAAGAAAATTTGTTTATCCGTGATTGTTGTTGTGTTTATATTTAAGGAGTTGTTGATTGATGCCTCGTCCCCGTCACCGTTGCAGCGGCGTGACTGTTACATACTTGCCTGCTTATATACCTAATATTGTGCTTATGTTACCTTCCCAGCGTTCATGCCAAGCGCTTTGGCTTCTTAGACATAGTTACCAGGTAGGTTAGGTATATTTCATTACCTAACATATCTCGGTATTGACTATAAGCCAGGGTAGGGTGGCTCTAGTAATGCTTGAGATGAGATCATACGGTGATACTTCGTTTTCGCTAAGTAATTCTGTTCGAACCTTCGCAGCGGAAGGAGGAGACTTGCTCTTCATGTACATAAGACACCTAGGTATGTATTGTTTACCAACAACTCTACAGCCACGGGCAAGCCCTATAGTCAACATAGACCATCTAGCCCACTTACCTACTCGACAGCCTCACATACATGTAGTTAACTATAGCCACACATGTAACACACCAATACATCGAATCAAGACATCCCATCCCCCCTTTTATACGTACATACTACGTAAGTAGAATCATCATCACGCGCCATCAGAACGCCAAAGCGGCTTACGCGTCCCGCACCGCGCGGCGCCCTCCGTCTCACCGCGGAACGCCCCATCGCCGAGCGTATTTACTCCGTACTCCGCTCTACTTCGGGTAGTACCATCGCGGAGTGCTCTCCGGCCGGGGCTGTCGTATAGGGTACGAGGATACCGTCGTGAAGAGAGAAAAAAAAAGCAAAAAGCAAGACAGTTCGCATATAATACTAGTGAGACAAAGGTAAAACATAGCATGGATGCAATGTAACCTTCTCACGTGGATGCCGAGATAAGCATTACAGGGTATTAGTTAGTTGTAGTTATAACATATATACGTAAATACTTCCAACTTCGCCGGTACTGTCCTGACCGACCGACCGCATCGGTTTCCCTTCGGGTAAGTGGTCTACCTAGAATTATTATATAGTAACATCTTGACTAGTATAGCAGTTTGCCGAGTAAATAAGTATAGCCCCGAGGCGTCCTTAGTTAGTTCCCCATCATACAGCCCGTAACGCCCAAAAATGCCGAAAAACAAAAACCACTCTCGACTCCGTCGCTCATGCAGCCGGACGTATGAATCTCAAGTCGTTACAGTAGATCTCAAACATTGTTCTGCCGTCGTAGTCGTATTATATATAACCCCATACAATAGGTTTCCCTTATCCCCTTTCGTCCCCTTCATACCGCTGGACAATCCCGCATCATTATGGAGTCTCAAGGTCCGCTATTAGGATGAGCTGGGACCAAACTCTCTTTCCAGAGTGTTAAATAGAAATTTGCTAGACACGGCTGATTCAGATTCCGCTCGTGCCCGACTGACGGATTCTCTAATATGAGCCCTTCTTGCAGACTCTTGTGCCGCCTGCATGCTAGTAGGGGGAAGCAGCCGGCTACTCGCGTTGAATTCCCTGTCAACGTACGGCGGAAATGGAACCGTAGCATTATCACCTGGCGCAGTCAGCATCATCTCGCTGGGCGGCGAGATCCCATCCTCTTTCGTTTCTGTAACTTGAATTGAAGGCAAATCTTCAGGCCTATATTCCTAATAGAAGCCATCTCCACCCACACTTCCCCTACTTCCCGAAAAAGGATGTGGTGTGCTTTGAGCCGAGTTGCTGCTGGTGTCGCTTGGAGTCGGTGGCTCGACGACTTGGTTGCGGATACACATGATCCATTCGTGTTGAAGTAGTTCGACAGCGCTTGCTCTTCTTTTCGGGTCTCTGACAAAGCACTTGTTCAAGAAGTCGATTCCTTGCGCGCTTAACTGATCTGTATTTGGAAGTTGCGGGGGATTGCCTTGAGCAATGTTATACATAATCGCCCACTCATTATCGAGGTTTGACCACGGTCGACGGCCCGTGACCATTTCGAGAATGACACATCCAAGCGACCATACGTCTACGGCTCCAGCGCGCCCTGGATTCTCGCCCTTGATAACTTCGGGAGACATATACATAGGCGTGCCTGTCATTGACTTATTAGGTTTCGTGGCGGATAAGCCGTGTACGAGAGTGCGTCCTTGTCGGGCAATAACCTTGGCGGCGCCAAAGTCTACGTACTTAATGACGCCATTGTGGTCGAGTAGGATATCTGGATGCTGTTTAGCATGGGGTTGTTTAGGGGGCGATAATGAAGTTGGGGGAGGGACTTACTCTCTGGTTTGATGTCACGATGGGCGATACCACTTTCATGAAGGTAAGCAAGACCTTCAAGAAGTTGTAGTGCATAGACCATGACAACTTGTTCATCCTCGATACGACCATGCTCCAACAGAGCAGCCAACGAACCACCTGAGCAAAACTCCATAAAAATATAGACCCTATCGCGATGCACTTCGATACCGTGGTAGGAGACTACGTTGGGATGGTTAAGAACTTCCAAAACGCCCATCTCGTCTTTGATTTGTGTTGCGATTTGCGGTATCAATTTGGGGTCTTGCAGTCTGATCTCCTTAACAGCCATCAAATGACCAGTATCTAAATTCATAGCTGCATATACGTTACCAAACGTACCACCACCGACGAAATGTCCTTGTTGCCATCTCATCGTGACATTCGTAGCAGATGATGACAAGTACGCTAGCGATCGATCGACTTCGTTGGAAACCTCAAGCACCCGTCCGAGTCCTTGTCTTTCTTCGATATTGCGTCTCTGCACTTCGTCGATTTGAGCGAGTTGGATTAGACGCTGCTCTTGTTTATCTTTGATGGCTGCTTCATCATCAAGCATGCGGTTCTTGTCGAACCTCTTGAATTGTCCAATGAGAGTCTCGATACGGTCGCGCTCTAGTTGTGCGGCTTGATTAGACTTGGCACCCAGAATATCAAAATGCGAAATGAGAAGCGACATGCACCCCGACACTTTGGCGCGTAATTTTGCGTATTCGTCATCCCCAAGTCCTAAAATTTGTCGGCCTCTTGTCATGCCCATTGCAAATTCTAGCGCAGGTACAGCCCAGCGGAAAGATTTGCGATCAGTAACTTTGCAATCGTCGCAGATGAAGCTAACCCAGTCTAAACTAAGTTTGGTGAGCTTCATATTGTTCATTTGCCGCCGGTTGCTATCCATATATAGGAGCGATCTCTGGCCGAACTCCGTGGCGAAGACGAAGCACGTCTGGATTAGATCTTGGCAGTCAAACCCCTTCGTTTGCTTTCGGATGATCTCAACGCTGTCCATGAATGTGTTAGAAAGCTTGAAGCCAACCTTTCGAATTTCGAATAGTCGAGTATTCACTTTGTGGAGATTTGAGCGCGCTTCCACAATAAGATCGAGATGCATATCGATTGTTTCCAGGAAGAGTTTCCTCGCGTTCGCCAACCGGTCTTGAGATCCATCTGCGATTAGACGCATTTGGCCGAGCTTGAGGTCAGGCGACTCAATATTGAGAGTCTGAGGACGCCTATTACCAAACCAATGTAATGGAGCCTCTGGACGGAGTATCAATACGTAAGGGTCCGTGGGGTCTTCTGAGATCCGCTCGTGGAAGCAAGTTCGTAGTATTGACAGAACCTCATCGTCACGACCTATGAGAGCTGGTGATGCTATGATTTGAATGCCATCTACTTCGTCGACAAGGAAGTGCCCAGTGACCGAAAGTCGTTCGTACAGGGACCTCAAGCCCTCGGCGCCAAGGGCAATACTCATGTCTGACGCGTTCTCATAATGCTCGCTCAACATCCGCGAGAACCGTTGTAACATCCTCTGTCTAACTCGTACTGTATCCAGCATTTGCGTGTACCTCTTGCTCATGTCGTCTGGGCTCTCCTTAGGCTTTCTCTGAAGCTCACGCTCAAATGTCTGGCTTAGGCGGTTTAGAGCTTTGTATGTGAGATTGCTAAATTGCTCAGCGACTTCTATGTCACCTCCAACGAGATGTTGACCAATTTCGTTAGCGAAATCCCATTCTTGAAACAGAACTTCGGCCTCCTTAAAAGTGTTCTTATTTCTGCTAAGCTTCCAGTTCAACATCTTGAAGTAATATTTCAGGGCATCGAGTACAACCTGATCAAACGACTCATCAATACATGGTGGTAGGTTCCACCCGGGCTGGGGCTGAGACACCATGAGATTTTCCTGCTTGATGCGGATTGCAAGCTTTAGTAAGATCTCAAACTGCGAGATCATCTGGTCTTGAAGAATAGGGGTTTGCTGTGTGGTCTCTTTCATTTTTCTAGCATAAGCTACTCTAACCTTGATAATTTCCTCGATCAGCCGCGAGGGAAAGCTGATAAGGGTGAGTAACTCCTCAATATAAGGAGGGAGATGTCGTTTATGGAAGGCCGCGGAGTTCATAATGAGGGTTTCTTTAGCCTTGGCAATAGTGGTTGAGATCGGCGTTAGCATGCTTCTTCGGATGAGCGACTTGGTCTTTAGGGCGTGTTCCTGCGTTGCGGTCTCGTCATCTTCGTGCAATGACCTTAGGCCATCCTCTTTCAGAAGACGGTCTAGAAATGAAGTTTCGTCACTTAAACCATTGGTACTTGGCGACCTCTGCTTCGTCCTCTGGAAATCGAGGTCCTCATTACCTACCCATTTCTTAAGAATTGACAATTCGGTATTGATCATTTCATTGGTATTATACCAAGACATGACGACATCGTAGACTTCCTGGAACGACTGAGACGTGACTTGCTGGTGCGCGATTCCCATCGCCTGCCACGAGGGATATAGACCCTCACACTTTTCTATCTTCTTCACAATGTCTCGGACTTGTTCGATGGCAGGTTTACCAGCAGCAGTTTCACCTTGCACTTCGAACCGAGTGATCTCGTCAATAGTTCGGTCGAGGTTCCCTCGCGCCTCTTCGATTATTCTCCGCTGGACGGCAAGGGACCGGCCTGTTATTTTCGACCTGATTCCGAGCCACAATTCGCTCTTGTAAGTAGACTTTCCACCTGATAACTCAGATGTACCAATAAGCCGCTTTTTCTCCTGTTTTACAACATCACCGGTCAAAACTGCTGCTAGCATACCGTGCCACTCTAGCCGCTCGCGGTTCGCTGGATCCTTGATATCATCCTCGGTAGGTTGCGTGTCGTCGATTAAATTTTGGAACATTATAGTCTCGTCATTAGGGAAGCGGTCGTCGAAGACGCCTTCCGAAGAGGGGGTCTCGCCCTCAGACTCTTCATCAGAATAGTCGACGCTAGGGGTGTAAGGATCAAAATATCCATTAGGAGTACGGTCTTGGCGTATCATGCGCAGGTACGCGGGCTCTTGATCGCGGAACTTATCGGCAGGATCTCGTCGTCGTGATCCAGACCGCGTCGAAGTAGAGATGAAGGCGGGTTGCTGGGGAGGTCCTCTTTGGGGAGCATAAGTGCTAGAGGGAGTGCGCGTCACATGGGGTCTTTGTTGTTGTTGCTGCTGTTGCTGTTGTTGTCGGTTACCGACACCATTCGCGACATTATTAACGTTCACTTCGGCCGTGGAACCTCGTGGTCTCCCGACATTGTTGGCAACCGAATTCGGGGCCAGCGATGCCATAGAGCTCGTAATACTGCCATCTCCATATGGGGCGAGAGACCCCAATTCGTCCTGGCGCTCGAGCTCGTGCGGATCGGGTGTATAATCTTCGGATGAGCCCGAGCCATCGGAATCGGTGGAAATGGCAATAGGCTGTTGAGGGTTAGACTTATTCTGTGCCAGCTCGACTTCGCTCTGGGAGAATCGAACGGCGCGTGGCGATGTTTCGGCGGCGGACATGTCGAGAATTGACGAATGCCACTCGCTGGAACCAAATCCAGAAGCACAAAGGTTTAGTCAGTTTGTCATCCGGAGATACTGGCACTGGAGCCAAGGGAGATTAGAGGTTTAGAAGATGGGAAAAGTATGTATTAAAAGCGACAATAAGGTTGTAATTTGGTTAGTCGCAGTCAAAAACAAGACGCCAAGCAAGTCAGCTGGCAGCTATACACGATAGACCAGGCCGGGGTCATCCATGAGGGAAAAGCCCGAAAAAGCACTTGAAATTGCAAGTGGACGAAAGTGGACAAAACTTCTTGACTCGGGCGCTGCAGGTTCCCACTCAGTCCGATCCGACACCTTTTAGTCGACTCTACTGATTTATTCGAAGGGTAATAAATTGATCGATCTGATGAGATGACGGAAATTAACTTCATACGATGGGGTATTTGATATTTTAGGACTAATTGCTTGAAGATCAAAGTGAAGATCAAATATTAAATATCCCGAGCCTTGAAAGTAGATGGAGCTTTAGCTGCACGATGGCGACAATGGCATCAATCTACATGTACGTAGATAGAAGTAGTAGGTGGTCAATGGTCAGAACGGTCAATGTAAGATCAGAGGAATCAGGATAATCGGTAATAATAAGTTAGAATAACTCTGCCGATTCAGAAAACCTGCATAAGCGACTCGAGACTAAAAAAGATGTAGCATGGAAAGTTGGAGTTGATTGGTTGGGCGGCGAGGTGACAGCGGCGTATGAACTTATCAGGCAGCTAACCAGCTAACCAGAAGTAAACTAGCAGGCTAGGTACAGGTAACACAAGCTTTGTTAGAGCCTTGGAGCTAGAGCTCCGCTGCCGTGTTACAGTAAAAGTTCAGCGGACGCGCACATTATTACATATTATTCTTACTCATTTGTAAAGGAGAGCAATGTACGTGTCTAGTGGCAGTTTCAGAGTGTGGAAGTACAACGCCACGATTCCACTATTCCGGTAAATGATCTCCAAACTGATATTGTTCCAATATAAACATTCCATGTAGACAGTAAATCGTACAGTAGCGTGTACGGGTACTATGTACTTAATGTATGTAATATGGAAATGCCGAGATAAAAATCAAACGACAACCTATTAAAGGATTCAACTTGCTAAAGCGCATCATTATTATTTTCTTCGAATTCAGGTGTTAAGCCTGTAATAAATAATCAACTTATTCCAATATGGCAATTACCTACCTAGGTACCTAAGCTAATTCAGGTAGCTCTCGGCGGCATCAGAAAACATACGCCACCGATGAGGCCTCAATTTCTATGTACCTAGGTACCTCTGATATTCTGTGTTGTGGCTTACGTACAGGGGCAATTGGAGATAACGCCTGTCTGGTTTATAGGTATGTACCCCTCATCGCGCAGACCGTGTAGGCCAAAACGCGTGAAGTCATAAAAAGATTTAGTAAATTGATCCGTGCACCTTTTCTCCTTTGGCACATTGAATGTACTTACATACCTCTACTTATCATTTATGATCGACTGGGTACATATTGGTGGTGGTCTTCATTTTGTCACAATATAGACTTTATAGTGACCTCATTTTGCATCTTTTCCTTTTCCATTTACTTTTAAGATCATATATACCAGTAAATGGAATCTATATGCCTTCAGGAGCTCTAGGTTCAGACGCGTCGCGTCTACCGTTCAGCAGCATCCATATGCCTTCATCTGATGTCCGCCTTGACCCCAGTCATGGTAGTCCCGCGGATGGCTCCCCGAGCCTGAAGCACAAAAGGGATGTCGAAGCTATGGAAGAGCTCCTACGACCTTCAATTGTAGTTAAAGTAGGTCAATCCGTCTTACTACTTCTACTTGATGATATTTCATTTGATGATATTTCATATCATCGCTAATCAATTACAGCCACATCCCCCAAATATCTCGATTAAACCTCGTAGCCTTCAGCCTCTAATGATTCTTCCTCGTGAACATCTTCAGCTCTCATTCCTAGATCTCTCTTCGCCATATGGAAGTTTCGAATCCTCACGATATTTCGAGTCCAAGATTAAAGTTCTAGAACTGGAGAGTCGCATAGGATCCCGTCCTGTTGTTCTTGTTGCCCGGCTAGAATCCGATAAGACCCTTTACGTATTAGAACGTCAGACGGATGGATTGTATACTCTCTGCCAATTTGGCTCCTGGGTGGACCTTCGGGAGCTTCAGCGGCTTGCTACGGTCTCGTACACCCAACTTATCGAGAAACGGACCAATACTTTCATAAATTCCAATGCATCGTACCCATTGACTACTCCCCACCTGCACCACGAGACTAAGAAAAGGAGACTTGCTATAGAAGCCATACAATCTCTAGTAAAGAAGCCTGCGAGATCTCGTTCTGTTTCGACGACATCCCAACTTATTCCACCCGTACGGCCACATACGCCTAGCCAAGACAATGACGAGTCGCAGCCTGACATCGCCCAAATTTCCCTAGAAAGTCTATTCACCGAGAAGTCCGAATCTCAAACTCAGAGCCAGGTACCAAGCGCCCCTACAGTGGGCCAGTTGATGACGACGCCAACTGCAGAGGGTATATTCGATAATATTCGTAATCAGTATTTTGAATCTCTTTATCATTCAATGGTAGGCTCCTCGAGTATATTTTGCCTCGCTAGTTGTCTAACATTTTCCCTAGGGTTCCCTAGCATATTTTGCGAAAGGTCCTCTATCTCGAGCACGTGCTGCTTTTCATCTGGATTGCGATTCAAATCTGGATATGAATGATCTCGTGGACTTTTTGAAAAGTCTTGTTATGACGACCACACAGATCGACAAGAAGTATCGGGAAACAATTCCGGACCTAATTTCTAAGATGAAGCCTATCTTCCAAGACTCCGATGTTGAACAAGGTAACGCGAAGATGAAGAAGCGGAAGACTAGGAAGATGAAGCTTGGCAAAAATGGATTGTATCCGATGGAGCATGAACATATTCAAAAGTGGTGGAGTGCTCGCAAGCCTGAGTTCAAAGACGATGAAGCAATGACAACAACTGAACCGCAGGATACTAAGCTTCAAGTAACATGGTTGCGTTCGAGGGAGACGCAATTGCAAATGATCATCATACTCGAAATCTTAGCATTAGAACCATTAGTTCCGTCTCAGAATAACCAGGACTCACAACTACCGGGCCTACCTCTCGAAGAGGTTCCTGCTGAAGCACTCAAGGATAGCTCTACGAAGAAACGCAACCGACATAACTTACCGTCACTCGTTGATGTTCACGCGGACCGACTATGCATTTGGCAATCTACTGCATTAGATGAGGTTAAATTGCCGGATGACACCCAGGTGAGCACACAGTTAGAGACGCAGAAGTCGTTAAAGGCTACATCAGACCCGTTGAAAGATTTCTGTGTCGATATAATCGTACCATTGTAAGAAAGCCCCTTGATTTATGAGAAATCATTGATAGGTACTAACATTTACCCAAAAGCTTCTCTGCAAGATTACCGGAAAAGTGTGATTCGATCAACCGTAAGCTAGGTGGGCCAGTCATGATGCCGCCATCGAAGCCTAAGTCGAAAAACCTAGAACACCCAGAGCCAGTTGTAAAATCGAAGCCGAGATCTAGCTCCGCAACGAAGCGTCCAACATCCAAATCATCCAAGACACTTGAGAGTGTTCTTTCTAAGGAGACCGAGAAGCATCGTCGAAGCATGTCACGTGGCCCAAGCGGAGTGATAGCATTGATGAGATCCGCATCCACTTCCATGTTGAAGCGAGAAGCGAGTGAGCCATTATCCATCTCAAACATCCCCAAAGCAGACTCTATTACATCTAAAGACAATACATCACGTGCACCTTCATTGGTGCCCATCAAACGAAGATCAGAAGGGGAGAGGGCAAAGAAGGACGCTTTAGTTAAGGCGGAATTACATGACGCGATATCTGCCCTGAGACGTCCTAATAGGGACGTTATCAGTAAGGCCATGGCCGAAGCAGACGAGAGACGTGCTATTACTAGTCTCTCTCAACTAAAGAGTAAGTAAATGTTGATTTCATTTTACCTCCCACTTTCGTATGATGTTAACCTACCTATAGAATCGCGAAAGCCGACTCAACACAGACCCCCCGACGTGGTCAAGGCAACTCCTATCGGAAAGCGTTTCAAGGATGTACTAGGCATGAGCGCCGGCAATCAACCAAGTCGTTCTCGAGTTATGGGGCCTGCTGAACCAAGTAGTACACCCTCATCTTCCTTGGTTCCTTCTTCGGCGCCAAGGAAACGTACTTACGAAGCAGCATTTACTCTCGATAAATTCCAAACCTCTCCCCGTCCGAAGACCTCGGCAGATCAGGTTCAGGCAACCCCTGCCAGGCCCTCGACCCTTAGGCAGAGCTCTCTGCTTTTCCCCGAGGTCGATGAGACAGATATTCTTGCATCATCACCTATCGTGGCTCGGAAAGTGTCCATGATGTCCTTCCGCGATAGCGGAATTGAAATGCCTAGTTCTCCTCCTGGTGCACTCGCAGAGACTCCAGTTAAGCCTCGCACTGCACCTATTCCACTAAAAGGGCTTGTGGCAGCTACACCAATTAAACGGAGGATCCTTGATAAAGATGTTGCCAATATCGCCGATACTAGGAAATCTACTAGTGATGTGAAGGAGCCCGAGAGGAAGGTTTCGATTTTCGAACGGTTGGGTTGGGATGATGATTTTGATGAACTTGGTTAAGGGGTTCTTGTACCAGATGATTCAACGCCACTCGTTGATGGACTTGGAGGCAAGTCGGATTTCAAAGCTCATGTAAGCAGTGGAATGACTAATGATGAAAGACGAAACGATACGACCGCATTAAAGGCGTCTAGATAAAGCAGCATTTCGAAGCATTGCATACTAAAAGAGAGTGTAGAGAGCTAATGATATACTTAATAGAACCCCAAATTTTCATTTACACTCCTAAACCCCTAAATCCAAGAATAACATATAGGATATAGATGTCCCAAGCTACCTACCTAGGTAACTTGAAGCTCGGAACGATAATGGAATATGAAGTCTCGGAAGTAATTCATTGAGTCTTGTCCAGGATGGGGCCAATACTCCCACACCTAAGAATATGTTTCTTGTCATTTACCTATGTCATCGACGCCATCGATCTTACTCTCTAAAGAACAGGGGTTTACGAGGATTAAATAGCGCAAAAGGCTGTATCTCAAGTCAAAGCTCTTGTTAATCCGATGCATTTATCTATTCGTATACTGAAAATACTAACTGGTCCCGACCTAGCGCAAGAAAGTTTGGGTTCGTAATTGTCAGCTCTACATGAATATATTATGATATTAATTAAGTAGAATTATATGGATGCGACTTTATGTAGGTATGTAGTTATGTAGCCAATAAATCAATAGTAAAGCTTATTGATGATCTCCTCCGAGTTGATAAAAGCACATCTCTCCTTTAGCTTCTGTGCGGCTATTTCGGGCGTGGAGCCAGGACCGTCAGTGGCCGAGAAACCCTCGCTTGGCCCTCCGGCAACGAATACCGAGAACGTCCCATCGGAATTGCCTTGGCCACCCACAGGAAAAGAGGGTGCGAATCCTTCGAACGTATCGTGGCCCTCGAGGCCCGGCACTCCGCGGCTCGTGAATGTCGACCATGATCGTGAGCCACGGGTCACAAGACTATAATCTTCGGGAGTGGGATTGAACGGGTAGTTAGAGACGTTGTAGTGTGAGATGTTCCCGAAAATGTATGCAAACTCGGATGTGTGGATGGGGCCTAACCCTGATATACCGTCCGTATATGCTAAGATGGGATCTAGGATTGTCTGATTCCAGTCGTATAGGTAGACGCTGTTGCCCTTAGCCGCGAGCGCGGCTCCGTAGTATACCGGCTCGCATACCATTAGGATATCCCGAAAGATGCGCGCCGTACGGTAGAATTCACTTGATAGGTTAGCTGTAGGGTTGGCAGCGAATTCAGAAGATGGATATAATGAGATTAGCTTGTCGATATTGGCGTCGCTCACGGAAGAGATATATGTCTTGATAAAACTGCGAGTGTCCTGCGGGGTGGAGATACTGGTGTCCGTAAATAGGGTTAGGTCGTTGTCGCACCAGCCCATCATGACCGTTACGTTGGCGAATCTCCCTTCGGCTATAAGTTGGGACGGTGGAGCGGGAAGAAAATCGCCATCGACGACTGGTAACCAGATGTCGCCGATATTATGGGCGATGTCGGCTTGGTACGTCGCCGCTGATGCATTCAAGAGAGTATCCATGTCTAGATCCCGTAAACACGCTACTGTCTCTGGCGAATGCAGAGCACTCGTGTTACAGCTAACATGATCCACGACGAGCTGCAAGGCATCGATGGTGAAATTTGCTGTGATGCCCGGCTCTAGGGCTTGGCTTTCGCATATTCCCTGCTGGAACGGAGCTGGCTTGCTTCCACCATAAGCCATAATCTGCATGCCGACGGCGAGACCTGTATTATCTGATTAGAGAGAGGCTGGATAATAGACTCGAAGACGACTTACCTCCAGATGATTGCCCGTGGATAGTTATCTTCTCGGGATCGCCACCGAAGTACTCGATGTTGTCGCGAACCCACTCAATAGCGAGCCGCTGGTCTCTCAACCCGGCGTTCTCGGAACCCTCGGCCTCAAGAGCATTGGATTGTGCGAATCCAAAGACTGGATATGGTTGTGTTAATATTGGTTATGTCTCACCTGATTTACTAAGGGGCGCGTGTTACTTACACCCAAGACGATAGTTCATCGCTACGTGAATGATAGGAAGTCCGTTCGCGACGGACTCAAGGATCATGCCGTCGGGCGCAGTAGTAATCTCCCGGTTCTGACCCTCCCAAAAGCCGCCGCCATAAATCCAGACTAGAACCGGAAGCCGGTCCCCGGCACGCTGGCACTTGGGTCGGATCACATTCAAGTTCAGGCAGTCTTCCGATATTTCCGTCGTGTTAGTCAATCCTAGCGGGAGGAAGTCATTTCCTAAAGGCTGGGGACACGCGGGGCCATAAGACACGGCATCGATTATGCAACCCGACTCTGGCACGAAGGCTCGCGGCGGCTTGAATCGGTTCGGGCCGCTCGTGTCTTGCCCGTACGGGATATTCAGGAACGCCTCGACACCATTGCGATCGAGTCCACGATACGTAACATTGTTCTTGGTGTCGACTACTTGCGGATTGTTGCCCGCGGCTGCAACAGTGTCACGGCCTAGCAGCAACGCGCCGAAAAAGGAAAATGGTCGCATGATTCCTCCGCTGGTTATAGTCTATAGATCACTGCGTACCTAGGAGGTACCTAGATAAATTTCTAGAAAGGTAGAAGAGAGACGTTTTTATTCATTGTTTACATACGATATCGGTAAGACATCACCCAAGATAAGAAGGAGCCTAAGCGACGCGACGAGCCGCAATTCAATGATATCGCATGCATGCTGTCGTCAGCATGTTGTGAGATCATAATGTGGGAACGAACTATGCCTTATGTAGGACATCGTGGCTTTCTTCCCTTATAGGCTTATACCAAACGCGATTATCGTAGACATGCACCAATTAGCATATGGAATACGAATGCAAATCGGGGGTTTAGGTAATATGGAATTATTACTCCATTACGTGATGTACATAGTAGCATCGAAATGAGAAAAAGACATCTAAATAAGTATAACAATGCTGGACTCAGCGGGATTATGACAGGTTCAAGGTTCACTTTTGTTTAAAGTACTAGAAGATGTAAAGATGAGTATACGAATTGTCTAATGTATAACTTTGGAAGATTAAATATATAATTGAGAAGTAGATCCTAACCTTGACTTGTAATCGGAACCTCGATGCGTAACAACTAAAGCTTCTTTTCAATAACGACTTTAACAACCTTTACATACATCTCTGGTTACACATCCGGGATTAACACGTGAATCGATTCTTTAATTACGTAGTGGCGCTTATTCATCATCGCGATCTGCTAAGGATTACATAACTCACCGGATAATATTTCATATGCCGCATCCCCATCTTAATATTTTTGACTTACTTAAACAACTACTCGTTTACATACCTAAAGTAAGTAATACTCACCCCGGGTAATTGAGAAAAAGAAAAGGTTCCAGACTTGAACTGCAAAAGAACCCGGCACGATCATTGGATATTTCCTGTCCATGTTCTTAGATCCGTAATGCCATTGAACAGTCTCTATTCACGTGCCCAAGCTCGCATCGCGGTAAGGGGTCTAGGTTGACTTTGGATAGAGCCAACCAATGGGGCTTCATCTCATCAGACGCGGAAGGAGAGAGATGTATCAAAAGGACCTGCCGGCCAAGACTTCGCCAGGATCAAGAAGGTTCTGGTTGTGAAAGCCGAGACTTAACCTAGATGTTGTACATGGGGGATGGATCATGGGCTGCACAGGCCAATCCACCATGGCACGTTGCTCTATTCTCGTCTCTGATTGGTTCTTCATTAACTTCAGCCAATGTCAGAGCTCTAATTGATCGCGTGCCTCGAGTCGACACCATTCAATGCTTCGACGACCTCGATGAAACTTTTCACCATGTCCAACGTACATCCAGACTCTGTCCCCTCCCCAAGTTATCTTTTTATGATCGGAAGAAGCAGGACCTCATTACCGTCTTCATTATTCTCTCCTCCAACTTCTTGCTATGGTTCTATGAGCAAGGGAGGGAATCTCCTTATCGCGGCAAACATCCCTTGTTACCTTACGCCTACGTGACGGCCTGATCTAGTCACCACTCGCGGCGACGCCCAACTTTCGAATTTGAAACCGGGCCTTTAGCCGAGCTAGAAATTGAATTGCAAACCTACTCTGCTTAGGCTGGCCGGCTTTCGAACGTTGTGTCTCAGATAGCATCGTATCAAGCCGCCTTGTCGTGTGACCACTAAGACAAGTAGTTCATTAGGCCTTCATTCAAAAATGACGAGCCTAAAGATGCCGCCAACTCCGGCGTCCTCTACCGAGATCAAGGGACAGGACCATTCACATCAGCTCTCCACTTTGCAGATGTCTTTTGAGCTGCCTCCATCGGCCATAGGGCCAAATGCGAAATCCCAGCAACCCAACTCCCGAGCTAAGACGTCACCCGTATCGCCATCTACCAAGACGACCTACCCGGTCCAACCAAGCGAGACGGTCAAGTCGAGAAGACGCTCGTCTGCCGCGCAGAAGGAGACGTTTGCTTTGCCTCCTCCGCCGACGAGATCTCGCAGGATCATTCAGATGAAGCCCCGTCCTCAGGAAGAGCCCGTTGAGCAGCCCTCCCTAGATAAAACGGCACCCGCCACCACCGGCAAGAGTACCGCCGGTGCCGGGTCTAAGAAGAAGCAGCCATCAGCAACTAGCGCTGCGGGGAGGAAGATCGCTAGGAAGACGGCCCATAGTTTGATTGAACGCCGTCGGAGGTCCAAGATGAATGAAGAGTTCGCGGTGCTTAAAGGTTTGATACCTGCTTGCACCGGCGAGATGCACAAGTTGGCTATCCTTCAGGTACGTCCGTTTAAAGATATTAGATTATAGCAATAGTTATTTCATATTAATCTTTGCTCTTTCAGGCTTCTATCGAATACGTGCGATACCTCGAAGATTGTATTACCAAGTTGAAAGAGCAACACCATGATCAATCGGCCACACCAGCTCCATCTCAGTTTAAGCTCACCCCGTCAAATGACGTTGACGCGTATGATATGGACGAGGATAAAGATGACGAGGAAGGTCAAGAAGATGTTGAAATGACGAGTTCGGAAGCGCCATCTCCTATTTATGCGCAGACTCCTGCTCGCTCTAATCAATCGTCTATATCGCCGGCGCTAGTGGCACAAGACGCCCGAGGTAGACATCACTCTTACCCGTCCATCCCCACCGAGTATCGCCATTACAGTTATAGTGGACCTTCTAATAATACCTCCCCGGCCTTTGGTCCTCAGGGGTATCCACAACATGTGGGGATCGCATCGACGTCGCATTCAACTCTGGCCAGTCCGGCTCTAAGACCGCAGCAGGAGATAGATCAGGAAGCCTCTGCAGCACTTCTAATGCTCAATGTGGACCGTAGGGGAATGGCTAGCAGTGGTTCGGGACGAGGCATGAGCGTCAAGGATCTGCTTAGCTCATAAGCCATATTGATTATGCCTTGGTGTGACCGTATATTATACTTCAACAGTCTACTCCAGTGTGCGAGTTCAATTTCGGCGAAGGTAGGATTGGTTTTGATCGGTTGGGTTGGTGCGGCTATCTCTATTTGCATTTGCATGGGCGGAAACTGGGGGCTTACGTACACGTCGGGTGTTGGGGGTACGGCATAGATACCAAAAATCGCAAAGGGTATACTGTGTCAAGGTTGTTATGTTGTTTGATAGATTGGGTTTCTATATTCTACAGTAGTATGTAAAGGAAGCGGATGTACCTTGCAAGGCATATGTCGACGCGTATGCATTGCCTAACAGGATGAGGACAGAATATATATTGCCTGTTATACATATAGAGCAACCCTTTAGGCTCGGGTTTTTTCACAAGGTTGCTGCTCGACTAGTGTGGAGAAATAATGTCATCATAAAAGTAGAGCAAGGGCTTCGAATGTATTTGTATTTATAAATTTGAGAAACGTTACTGTACTATAACTAACTGGCTAATATTTGAACTGACAGGTACCTATATGTGTGTATTATCCCGTGATATGGAAATATACAATATCATTTACGAGTCCTATATGCTAGATACAAGATAGGTTGAATTACCTATTAGGCACGCATTAAAGTACCTTACTAGAACAACCCTCTTGCATTCCCTTTCTCGCCCCCGTCGACCGGTCGCCCCTATTGATGGCGTGTCGTCTCAGATATGACAAGCAGTTGTTGCCTGGCGGACCGGTACCTACCTACCTACCTAGTTACCTGGCAACGAAACTGAACGTATATATAACTGCCAATAACGCCCTTTCCTTCCATCTCTTATCAGCCGCCGCCTGGGTTCAACATGGTCGTGGCCTAGCGGTTGGTTGAGGTAGAGTCAGAAATAATCCCTCGAGGGGGGTTTTTCGTAAGACTTCCGGGTTCGAGCCTAAGGCAGGGCGGCAGGCAGACCAACTGCTCAGGTCAAATGCCGTGGTTCGGATTCTGGGTCCTAGCTTTTTTGTCGGTTTTATTTATATTTATTGTTCTTTTTTTTCACGAAACTTTTTCCCCCTTGTTGTGTGTGCATTTAACGGCAAAGTTGGAACCAGCGTTAGACGACATACAAGTTTGATGGGTGAACGTCGCCGCTCTGGATACTGGATATAAGTTTACCGTCTCTTGTGGTTGTATAAGCTCATCGTAACTCTTATAGTTCTACTTCAGGTGGCGGATCTGTAGAAATTGCTAATAGTTCTTTGTGATTTACCCCTTTCTAGGAAGGGGTAAAAATGCCTTCGTCTCGAAATAATAGAAACTCGTTACTTACTCCTTGTTAGGAGCCCAAGCTGTCAGAAAATGACGGGGTCAGAGTTTATTCTAGAGAGAGGAGGGACTGCCTCGGGCTTCTACATATTTTAATAGACTACCGGACCCTCATACTAAGGCTTCGGTAGATGGCATCTTTATATTTCCTCGAGTATTTGTTTGGTTAAAAAAGTCCTTCCATCTTTCCCAGCGTCTCCTTGGAAATATTGTTTCTCTGCGGCTGGGGCATAACATCTATCATCTTTAAACATACCTCCTATATAAATGTTATGTTACCCATTGTCGAAAATATTAATAGTTTAATAATGATATTAGGCAACATCGACTATCTCTTTAAGACCCAAACAAGGGTCTGTAAACTAGCGCCATTCGCTACCAGCTGATTTACTTGCCTTCTCCATCAAAATTGCATAACTTTAAAGTCAACCTTCGAGCTGGGCCATTCATCAAAACATATCACTTAGATCTGTATAAAAACGGCTGGTAGCGAACGGCGCTAGTTTACAGACCCTTGTTTGGGTCTTAAAGAGATACATAATGGTCACTTCAGCGGAACCGTATTAGCCCCATTTTATGAGCTGTTAGGAATCTTTCGTTGCTGTGAAGAAATACTCTTGTCACAGCTCAAATCATACAGTGCGGAAGTGCTGGTCTTGTATGCGCGCGTGAATTTTATTAATTCGAGGTTCCGGCTATACGGATAGCTATTTCTGACTAGTATAACCAGGACAAGACTTTCTAATACTTGGTGTTCTTGGCGGACCTCCTATATAATATCGTTTGACATCGGTGTATCCTAGCTCCATATTTATGATGATTCGTGGGTCTATGACACATTCTTCTCCGGCCGTAAAGTCCGAGGACCCTTTAAAATAGCTAGGTAGGCAACAACTTTGTAGCGATTTCCACGAAGAAAGCACTTGGTATTCTAAGCGAGACCTGCGGCTGGTGGTGACAGTAATATTCTCTAGCACTAAGGTCTCTGATAAATCTAATGTCTATCTTGTACCCGTGGTAGACGGGATCTATAGCCTTATATATGCTAGAGATTATACTTATCTTTAATTATATCTACCGATCGCCCGTGCCATTCTCTATTCTAAAGAGGGAATTACTACCCGTTCACCATCCCATTTTCTTATATATATCTCTACTAAGAGAGTTCTTGTAGTACGAAGATTAACATGAATAGAGAGATTTGAATTATAGAATGGGACTAATAACATCTCAACACGAAGATTAAAGTAGTTTAAGAAGTCAAATGAGTTAAACATTGCCTCTATGAGCCACGTTTAAGGCGAGAGTATATACTGCATAGAGTACCTATAGCTGGGGCTTGCTTTTGAAGAGGACTTGGTAATCTCGAAATTAGATAACCCCTTGAAATTGGAGATAATAACTCTTAGAAGAATGTGTTTTCGAAGGAAAGTGGTCTAAGGCAAAGAAATAGAGTACCTACGGAGTCAATGACGACGCTACACCAAAAGCTCTACCCGTCTGACTGCTCGTGCGAGGCACTGCAGGTGATATATGAGAGCGGTTCGGTCCGATATTGGGCTGCTGTACGGGCTGCTGTACGAGTCGGAAGACTGTTCGGGGAAGACCGGCGGGCTTTATTCCTGGGATAATTAATTCGGGGCGCCGACGTTGGGGTATCGAAAACCGGACGTACGCTCCGACGCACCGCCTTTTCCAATGAAAGTAAGGAATCGCCAAGTTAAATCCGGCAGTAGGTTTTGTGGAAATTACCTAACCAACCTAAGTCAACTATTCGTAGTTTTTGCCAACCGTTTCGCAAGGCCCACTAGGGTTGGGCACGATCACGATCACCTCCACCAGGAAACAACTGTTAAATTAAGGCTCTTGGAAAGTGCGCAAGTCCCTCTTGTGGATAAACCCTTGCTCTTGAGGCTATCTTAGCATAGCTATATTACTGGCTGATATGGCAACGAATGCCTTCCCACACTAACAGCGGGAACATCGTGTTTTACGAGGGGGATCGGCTCAGGGTTAAGATGGTCTATCTCCGCAAAGCATGTTGTTTGAAGATCTTCGAGGAATTATATGGGGTCTTGTCTTTTAGTGCCGTATACCAAGCCGCCGGGTCTTCGCCGTAGGTTGGGGGTGTAGTGTAATAACGATATGAAAAAAGGCTCGGCGTATTAACATAGATAGTGCAAATGCCTAGATTTCTGGTAGATCATTATTACCTACTGCTTTTCTAGCGAAGTAACACGATGGTGAATAATCAATCAGATCTGGGGCACACCACAGTTATAGGTAGCCGTTTCCGATCAAATGTGACGTTACGATCCGAGGCTTTGGGACTGTTCGTAGGTGACAAACGTCCGTCAACTGTATTTTGAGATACATTTACCTGAATTAAGAGTATGCTGTACGACTTCAGTTTACTCCTCCTTATCTACGAGGTATAGTCGGTATAGTCGGTGTGATGTCTTGTTTTATACAGGTGAGTTAGCGTGCTCGTTGCTAGTGGCTATAGTAGTTATAATCATTACTTATACCTATTCAAACTCGAATACAAGTCTTATGCCACTTGGCATGCGGCGACAAGACCAGCGCTATGTGAGACAAGACTTCTAGTTGGGATCTGCATTATGCTTCTTCCGTTTTCCCGACAACTCAACATTATAGCCATGTCTTATAGATTGTTGTTCAACGGATGACAAAAAAGCAAATGCGAAAATCTATTAATCCCGCAATATAGGTAAGATTCATGATCGTCC
The DNA here is from genome assembly GCF_022497035.1 of Daldinia vernicosa. Classification (NCBI taxonomy): domain Eukaryota; kingdom Fungi; phylum Ascomycota; class Sordariomycetes; order Xylariales; family Hypoxylaceae; genus Daldinia; species Daldinia vernicosa. The sequence goes on from NW_025953930.1 coordinate 337,551, forward strand.
CTTGCCTAGGCCTGTCACTAGAAGATATATCGGGACTGCGTTAGACAGAAAGTGAACGATGTCACGTCTCATATTATTTGAGTATACACATCAACGCGTGAGGGTGGGTGGTATTTCTTACCAGCTCGGAGTATAACCCGTGGCCACCGACTCATGCAGGATCTGAATGGTCGGATCGGACCCGAGTGTTACCTCGAGACATCTGACGGCTAAGTTGTTGCGTTCGAAGGATTCCGAGCGGGCGGGAATCGGTATTGCAAAGTTGACCGAATCAGACCCTAATGTATGAGAAACGCCAAGAATAAGATATCGAACAGGGCTGGGATTCTATGCGCCTGGAACTGGTTCTCTGCGCGAGACTTTGCGAATACCCTATCTATTACATATCTATTATACCTAGACTTCGGCCTACCGATAAACTGGGTAGTAACGGACTGCTGCATGTATCTTAGCTTACATAGAGAAGTCGACTTTTATGACTCGTGTTTCTCGCCATTCTTTTCCTCCATCCTTTTTCGCCTCGTTTATCTGATAGACTAGCTTAGTCATTACCCAAATCTGCCCCTGAATAATCCCTGGAGAACCCCTGAATAGTTCCTGAAGTCCTTTAGAGCCTCTTTCGCCAAGTCCCACGGCTCGCTTACGTCCGTTCGCGCCACTACTGCGCTTAAGGTAAGGTCGTGCTGTAGATTGCTAAACGCCAAGTCGTCATTGGCCTGAATGATAGAGTATTTGTTAGCTCGAGCCAACTAATGCCGCCGGCTGCGATTAGTAGCAGTAATCGGCGTAGGGGCCATATGCAACTAAAACCACGTGTGCGAATGAACTTCATTTTTCACAATTCTTGGTTTCTGATTTGTGACAAGTCTGATGTCGATGAATCGGCCGTTCTGTGGATCATAATGGGTCTTCTGTGCGTAAGTGCGTTATCCATATGTACGAGGGATTTTTCATCTATGGACCATGGTTACGATATAGGACATGATCAGGGGTAGGCGACTCCGCAGATGACGGGTTTTTGTTCATTTCTTTTCAGCCTCCTACTGCAGCCCCAACACCCCCCCAAGCCCCAAGCCTCCCCAAACCCCCCGAAATGGGGCCCCACGGTTGCGACTTTATGCGCTATGACGTATGTTCTAGGCGTTTGGGTAGAAATGCAGAAGAAACGCAAAAGATGCGGAAAATGTATGTAGTATTTCCCAATGCGCTTACTACGTAATACATAGTTACAAAGGGGTTTGAATTATTCTGTCGAACTCGACATACATAGAAATGAGGTGATGCGATTTCCCCGAATGTTTCCGGCTGGATGCGGAGGAACCCCAAAGTCTTTACATGCACTCCGCTACCGACGAGTTGCGAGTTTGTGGAGAGATCTTGGGGTGTTGGAATGCAGACGACCACCTAACGTTTCCATGCCCATGGGGAGATTCAGGGGCCTATGAAGGTCCAGAAGTCCCCGTTAAAAATGTTGCCAAGTGGAGAGAATTAAGCGGGTATTAAGCGGGTACCGTTCTCGGCAAGCTGGAACCACTTTCTTTTTAGTGCGTTTACATAGAATAACAGTCGTCCTATGACATATATCTCGGCGTTACGAGGCGTAATTGCTTGGGGCAAACCTCAATCGGTTATGCTTATTGGTCAGAGAACGACTGTGGCAATAACACAGCTAAGATGTAAAGCCGTTAATGGCCTCAGTTGACTATACTAAATGCGGTAAGGTTAAGTCACCTGATACCGTACGTCGGGGCTTTTCAGGAATTTTTGCGCGGGATGACGCCGAAGTCTAATCCCTGCCTCTCCAGATTCCCCAGCTGTTACCGCTGCTAACCCCCACAGCTGGAACGCGAACCTTGTTTAATTGGACAATTCAACTTTCCAGTCAGACAGTGTAACAAAACTTGATCAACCACAAGATCACGTATCGTAGGAAAACCCCTGTTGGATTGTCCATTAACGGCCTGGCATATAATCATGGGTTTAACCAAATACGGAATACAATTCTTGACATACGTACTTCATGGTATTCATGGTACTTTATAAGTCCATTGTACATCGTTGTATATAAAGAACATCTGCCCACCGAGTCGTACTTCATTGTTCCGCTTTCCGCTTTGACACGTCCAACTACCTACTTTTCAAACCTCTCCTCGTCTGTCTCCAGAGTACGAATTAAGGAGCAGACACAGCTCTGTAGTTGCTCATAACAAGATGGCAGTATCACGAGTAAAAGAGCCCTACTTTGGGTTCAAGGGCAAATGGCTGACCTTCTGGATCACTGTAAGCCAACAATGCCTATTTCCGAATAAATCATATGGAGCTAACAATCATAGCTCGCTTGCGCTACAGACATGACCCTTTTTGGTTATGATCAAGGTGTTTTCAGTAAGTAGCCATCCTATGAATGTTATATATCTTACCGGTATTAACGCCTTGGCTTTAGGCGGTGTTGTTATTTCGAAAGACTATCTAGACGTCCACGACCTACATGGCCCGGAGAAAACAAGTGTTCTATCAATCATCACCTCAATTTATACCATCGGTTGTTTCCTGGGTGCCGTTACCGCATTTTACATCGGAGAGACGATCGGCCGAAAGAAAACCGTGCTTGTCGGCACCGTTATCATGAGTGTCGGCGCTATTCTTCAAACGAGCTCTTTCAGTGTTCCGCACATGATAGTCGGTCGTATCGTCACAGGGTATACACCACCGGGACTTCATACCGAGTAATCATCAAACTGACCTGTGGAATAGTATCGGTAACGGAATCAACACAGCTACTGCTCCTGTTTGGCAAACAGAGACTTCCAAGGTGGAAAACAGAGGACTGCTTGTTATGATCGAGATGGGCTTAAACATCTTTGGTTTTTCATTGAGTAACTGGGTTAACTATGGAATGTCATTCGTTGGAGGCTCCATCGAATGGCGACTCCCCCTGGCTCTCCAGATCGCTTTCTGCATCGTCCTATTCCTTACTGTCCCATGGCTACCGGAGTCGCCCAGGTAAGTGTTTTATCTACATCAAAGCTGCTTAAAATGTGTGATTTACTGATTCCCGCTATAGATGGATGTTTGCACATGGTCGGGAGGACGAAGCGATTAAGATCTTGGCGGATTTAGAAGACAAGCCGATTGATGACCCCTACATAATCGCCGAGCGCGAAGAAATCGTATTCGGTATCGAGTACGAGCGCCAAAACGCCATTAACTGGGGTGATCTTCTCCGAGGCCGCACCCAGTCCGGAACCAAAACCATTCGACGACTGATCCTCGGCTCTGGTACTCAAGCCATGCAACAATTTGGTGGCATTAATGGTAAGTACAAGAGCACATCTTATTCTCAATCTGTAACTTATTTTATACACATGCTAACTAGGAGGTAGTGAGTAACCTAACTCGATTTTTAATACTTATTCCCTCCGCACCAGCCTGAGGTTAAGGAAGAGTGCACACTCTTTACCCCTTACCCCAGCTGTTTCATAGGGAGCTGGACTGTATAATTAAATACAGGATGCTAACATAAACTAGATCATGTCCTACTACCTTCCTACCGTGTTGATCGAGTCCGTCAAGCTAGACGAGAGCATGGCCCGTCTCATTGCTGCTTGTGCATCAGTTGCCTACCTCTTCGCATCTTTAGTGGCAGCGCCCCTTGTGGAAAGGGTTGGCCGCCGCATCATGATGATGGTTTCCACTGCAATCCAACTAGTCTGCTTCTTGCTTGTCACCGTCCTACTCCACTTCGCGGAGCAACCTGACTACCTTCAGAAGATTGAAGTATCCAAGGCTTCCGTCGTATGGTTCTTCATCTACTACATGGGTTTTGGCTTAGGAATGTTGGGTATCCCATGGCTGTACCCTACTGAAATCAATTCGTAAGTTCAAGACTCTATCTCGGACCCTCAAAATTGAGAGGTAATTGCTGACCTGTTACAGTCTTCCTATGCGAACAAAGGGAGCTGCTGTTGCCACCATGACGAACTGGCTCACAAACTTCGTCGTCGTCGAAGTGACACCCATCGGTATCCAAAAGCTAGGCTGGAAGTTCTACATCATCTGGACAGTGACAAACGCGCTATTCTTGCCCATCATATGGCTCTTCTACCCCGAGACCGCCAACCGTACTCTAGAGGATCTAGATGCCTACTACCGCGACAACCCACCCCTAGTTCTCCATAAGGACCTCGACTCTACCTCCGTAAAACGACCCGCGAGGTTCGTCGAGGCACAAGGCCGGGATATCGAAGAAGCTGCGAAGCACCTGGAGAAGCGTACCTCTGTTGTTCACGACGAAGGGGGGTTGAGCAGTTAAGCAGCCTGCTTGCCTTACGCATCCTCGCTGGCGGGGTATCATTGAGTACATGAGGTTCCTCACGAGGTATATTGGCGGGTCTTGTTCGTATGGGTTTCACTATACAACGGTGTTTTACGACTTTATAGCGGGTATATCATAGGGATACATGCGCATGTCTTAGGTTTCTGGGTTAGACTTGATACCATTTCCGTCCATAACAATTAAAATGGACTCGATGAAATAAACGATATACTTCTTATATTTTTGTGTTAACATTAGGGGGGAGTTTCTAGCTTTCCTGTATCTTCTATCGGACGAAGTGTAGACTTACAACTAGATTACCGACCGGGTAAACCAAGTTGCAATTTCTCGCGCTTCAAAAAAAGTGACAGAATGAGACCTAGTCCCGCTCCAGCAATATTCATGTAAAATACCGTAGCTACGTTGTTGGCAATAGCCTCTAGAACACGGAGTTGAAGTTCTGGGCTAAGACCCTGGACTAGAGACGTCCCGGCGCCATCAATAGTTGCCTGAATGACTGAACGTGGCACGCCCGGAAGGATTATAGCGATATCTCTAGTGGTGCCGTTAAGAAATATTGTCGTAGCAATACCAAGAGATAGTGCGAGTCCGGCCATTTGAGAGCAACTCATGAAGCCTGTAACATCAGGGAGTGAATTCGGATCGGCACGGCGAGCCTTGATCTGAGCTACAGTATAACCGAGCTGCGTGACTGGTCCACAGCCTGCACCTTGAATAACAGTATATCCGCAAACGGCTCCTCGGGAGACAGCATAACCAATAGTTGTCAATAAGCCGTTGCCGATGAGCATAAGTGCAGCCCCGTCAGTAAACCAGGGCATGTATACCGGGTATCTATTAAAAAGAGGACCGGCGGCGCCGCCAAAAACGACGGTGGAGGCGACGAAGGGAATTGTGTAAGCTGCTGAGCCCAAGGCTGTATCGCCATAAACAAATTGGAATAAAAGGGGTAGTGAATAGACAGTCATCACAACATTTGCGATCGCGAGTGAGCCGCAACAGAAGAATATAGCCATCGCCCAATCGCTGAAAAATTGGACCGGAAAGATTCGGTCGACGGTTAACAGGTTCCAACACTGCTGGATGCCAAAGGTCGACCAGATAACTGCCGTTGCTACATATAAGCCGATCATTTGGCCGCTCGTCCAGCTATACAAGGCTCCGCCGAAACTAAGTACCATGATAATAGTGAGGGTGCCTCGAAGGAACAGGGTCGCTCCGATGTAATCTATGCGCTTAACTCGGGTCCATAGGGATGATCCCGCAGCGCGAGGAGGAGATGAGGGGACGAGAAAAATACACGCCGGTGCGGCAACGGCAACGGCAGCGATGCAGATGTTGATGTAAAAGGCCCATCGCCAAGTAGCCGACGAGTCGGCGAATGCACCGCCAATAACGGGGCCGAGAATAGTCCCAAGACACCAGCACATACCGACATGGTTCAAGTTCACTGCCCTTTCGGCCTCCGCGGTCATATCCGAGATGATGTTTATAGTGCCGACGTAAATTCCAGATCCGCCGCTGCTGGCAACGGCTCGACCGGCGATAACAGCCTCGATCGACCGTGCGGAGCCGATGACCGCGGAGCCGATCTCGAATATGAGAACCGCAATTAAGTACAGAAGCTTGTTGTTAAAAAGCTTATAGAGCGTACCCCTGTGCCAAGTTAGTTAGGTAGTTAGTGTCTCTTACGAAATACAGCATGGTGGCTATAGAGATAGGTAGATGTATTTAGAGACGGACCATAGAGGAGCCATGACTACTTCTCCCATAGGGTACGAGGCGGAAAGCCATGGAAGCATGGCATGTCAACCCGGTTTCCGAAGGTTTCAATCATGCTGGGCCGTACGCTTGCTGTGACGGTGTTGTCGAGCGCGTACAGGAAGGTTGAAGATAAGACTGCTAGAATAACAAGAAGCCATTTAAGGCCCCCGACGCCTCGCTCAACTCTAGGTTCGTCGTTGCCGGTGGTTTCGGGATTCGGATGTTGAAGAACCCCCTTCTCGCCACCTTAGTTCCTCTGGGCTCCTATGTTCGTGCGAAGGTCTAGTGATGTTCTAATTGTTGATGTGGAAGCCATGGCGCTATGGGCTTTTGTTACTACTTTGCAGCGGAATTATTATTACGGAATCTATGGAGTATATAGGTATACTACGTTGGGCAGGAGGTAACGGGGGCGACTTGGGGGTTTTCTGTACGGCGTGTTGGCTTGAATCAAGGGAGATAATGAAGGTATTCGGATTCGATTAAGTGAATTCTTACTCCGACGTCCACACCAGCCGTGCAAGGGTTGGTTCGATCGAGTAGACATGCCGAAGCTATGCACCGACGATGGACACTCACCTATAGTTACATATCCTTTACCTAGTACTTCCTCGCTGTCAGCTGCGTATCTAGATTCTAGAAGCTAAATCATCACCGCAATGTTTAGCCTTGATGGTAATGTAATGGTGCCTGTTTAGAGCCGGTAACTAGGGACAGCGACTTGGTAAGCAAGGGGTACTGAACACGACGACTGCACCAACAAAGACGCAACAATGATTACTGCGAAGTATCCATAGCTTAATTAATATTACCACCCTATTGAATCGTGCAGTTTATTTATATCCAACATACCCCGGTGCAGAGGCCCCTAGGAGCGTGTAGCCTACAATTTAGGTACACAGCCTTCGAGGAAACCCCTCCCTTCGAACCGGATAACAGCCTTTAAATCTTCAAAGCTGTGAGAGTCCTAATATATGCCTACCTAGGTAGCAATCAACTACGCCATAAGAGTACAATCTTCTCTGGCATCATGGGGCTGTACACGAAACTCCCAGAGGCGATTGAAGGGCGTCCACGGTAGCGACGGCCCAATCCCCGCCGACGTGCCTGATATCGAATATTCGGCCGAGGACGAGGTAGTGCTGGAAAAGTGGCTACGCGAGAACGTGAGCACCACTTGACACTCGCTCGGGACGTGCAAGATGCTTCCACAAGCTGAAAGGGGTGTAGTTGACTCTAGCCTAAGCGTCTATGGGGTCCAGGGCCTCAAGATTGCGGATCTTAGTATTGCGGCCCGTAATGTGGCAGCGAATACTAATGACACTGCATTGGCTGTTGGAGAAAGGGCGGCTGATATATTTATTAAGGAGCTCGCTCTGAACTCTGCCTCGATTTGAAGTTTCTTAGCTAAGGCCTTAGTTATAGATGCCAGTAGTTACGAAAAAAAGTACCATGCGCTCTCTTTAACAATATGTTAGCAAAGATCTCCTAGGCCGTGAGATATAAGGAGTAGGGTATCTATCATATATGCAAGTAATGAGCTAAGTCTATCTGGTAAAATACATTCTCTTTCGTACATTTACATTCTCTTCGTGGGTCATCTACTTCGTTTTACCCTATTGCAAGTTAGTCTCAATCCAACTATGCTGACCTAACTACCCCGGGCTTGAGTATTGCGGAAAATAACATACCTCGTGAGAATTCCAGGGAGCAAATCGCCTCCGGACGACGAGAAGCAGTGTACCTTCGATGATAATAGCAATGGCGAGAACAACCAGCAACGACTTTCCGTATGGGTGAATCCATCCAACATTCCCGTTTAAGGCACTGGTGCCAAATAGCGAGAAATCCCAAGCCCCGTGGATGAGGGCGGGAAGACCTATAATCTGCGCCAGACTCGAGGTCTCCCCGCGGAAGTCCCGGTCGGCGGTGCTCAGGCCGATGAGAAGGCCACCCATCAGGTGCATGGGTGAACCGATAAGTACGCGCTCAACAGTGGCTACCGCAAGATGCGCAGCCCCCTTATTCTCCTGCACGGCAGCATAGATGAACCCGATGTTCTCGAAAGTGCTGAAGCCTAGAGCAGCTGCGGCTGCCAACGTAATATAATTATGCTCGTGCGTAATACGCCCGCGGCGTCGAGCATATGCTAATCCAGAATACTTGAGAAGCTCTTCCGGAATACTAGCACCGAAATACGCAAGCAAGAACATGAAAACCCAATACTGCCAACTACCGGCCATCTGTCTCCTCGCAGCTAACGTCTCGGCATCTAGACTAGCGACTTCACCCTCACCCCTTGCGAACTCGGCAAGAAGGGTAGGCGCCGAGGACGGGAACAGCGCATAACTGAATAGGTAGAACAAGAGGGACTGGACAACAATGACGGCGAAAACGCCAATGGTACCAACAAGCACATACGTCCAAACAAAGGTCTCGATGTCCGTCCTCTGGTTTACGGGACGCGCGCGGTCATACCGTAGCAGAAAGAACGTCGGGGTTAGGACGAACAAAGACAGCAGCGCCGTCAGAGGCGATGCGATGCCGAGGGCGATAAATATGGCCGGTAGGATGCCCCAAAGCAGAATTCTCGTGGAACGGGAGAACTGAAGTTTACTTGGCACCTCGATAGCTTGAGGCTTTGCCTCCATCGTCAATGGCACACCGCAGGTGGAGATGTTTAAGAAATCCCGCGATGGCTAGGATGATATCTCAGCGTGGGGCTTTTCAGGGGCTTTCTAATTGCTGCTGCTACGTATCCGTGAATGTAGGCGGTTGGGTGAGGAATTGAACTGATGAGGATTCACGAATATCAAACTTGGTCGCCGGGATTGAGCTGGTATTTATTCCCAAAATGAGAAGACATGTTGTCGTTGCAAAGCATTGCCATCTAAAGACCGATGATGAAATTTCGATATGTCAAGCGAATCAAATCGTGACTGTGACTCGACGGAATGGTCATAGCGATGAGTCCGCTGGGAACCGAGCGTGCATATACGCCGTATTTAAACACGTGATTCGTTCATCTGTTAGAATACGGTATATGATGTTATTATTGAGGAGTAAAAAAAAAGAAACAAAAAAACAAAAAAGAATATTTTATTAAAGATGGAAAGATAAAAATGAAGTTGGTGACATTTATTAGAAGCGACGCCTGCAGGATTCGAACCTGCGCTCCCGAAGGAAATGCCTTCCAGTATATCGTGAAATATAGCAGGGCATCGCGTTAACCACTCCGCCAAAGCGCCTCGCTATTGTTCGGTGAACATTTAGACCAACAAACACCATTATTATTCTTAGTTTAGCGCCCGCGATTATAGAAGTGGGTCTATCCAAAATGAATCTTATATGGGTTATTTCAATAGTTACGGATACTTGAATATGGTTACAGTTGTTGGTCTCTAGGCACATGTGAATACTACGTAGGTAGGTAGGTATAGATACGAATCCAATGGTACCTTTTGGCTACGTGAACATTAATTTGAATAAGACTGATTTATAAATTAGGCGCCCCTCCATAAACCAAATACCTACGAGTTGCATCATTAGTAAAGATCGACTTATGAGGTTTAGCACGCAGTGCACTTTCACGTATGATCATGGGCAACATTCATATTATCAATGATCGCTTATCCAGCGTGGTGGATGTGCGACTCCTCGTCATTCCGCTCGCTATTATTCTGTGGATTGGTTATGCTGCCATATTTCGAACGGAGGCTGTCGACAAGGTGGAAGAACCAGCGCAACTCAAGGATCCTATCCCCTTTATATTCAATACTTTCCAAAACTTGACCAATATGGGAGCTTTTCTTGATAGGGCTATGTGAGATTCTTCGTCCCGAGCTAGGTACACAACTCTACCACTTTAAACTAACTATATTACAGTCCCTTGTTACGTGAGAGGAAAGTTATTAGGTTCAACCTGGCCTTGAGACCTGTCTATTGGATAACGGGGCCCAATCTTGTTCAGAAGTTGTTTGTCACAAATTCATCGTTGAATTCGAATATAGTACCTCTTATTCTTATAGATAAGCTATGGGGGGTCCCGAAGGAGGAGTCTAAGAGATTTGCAGACGACAAAACTGGTCGTTTGACGTCTCCCATACCAGGCACAATGACCAGCCCAGATCAAAAGCGTCTATGGCATACGGAACACCAGATCTACGACAAATATCTCACCCAACCTCCTTACAGTCATCAACTAGGTCGGCATTTCTTTGATGTGCTAGCGAAGCGGCTTGACGAGTTTCCTACAACTGAATGGACCACTATCAACCTTTTCGCTTTTATGAGGTACGCTATACCGGAGTGTGCTATCATTACCATGTTTGGGCCTCGAATGCTTGAGCTCAACCCGGGCCTCGTTGATGCTCTCTGGGATGTAGATGCCAACCTTGGGAAGCTGGTCTGGGGCTTACCTAGCTTTATTACCCCTCAACCATATAAGATACGAGATGGCCTACGTGCCATGATGGCGAAATATCTTAACGCCGCATGGGCTAATTTTGACTGGAATGGACCCGACGCAGATTCGGACTGGGACGTTCACTTTGGTGCACGAGTTTCTCGGGAGATAGCGTTATGGATGAAAGAAAATGACCTCTCAATCGAAACTGCCTCCGGCCACACTATGGCGAGATTGTTCGGGTTAGTCCACGCCCCAATACTGGGGTAATGATCTTTAGGTCGACCGTGCTAATAACGTACAGAATCAATGGAAATAGTGTCCCATCGGTGACGTGGGCCATGATGGAATCTCTGCAGAGGCCCGGGCTTCTACAAGATGTGCGAGACGAAGCTCAAAAAGCCATTACGGTTGACGCAAACACTAGAGAACGCCACATAAACACGCAAAAACTTCTAGCATCGCCCCTTTTACAGGCAATCTTCCAAGAGACATTACGCATGCACACGTCGTTTATGCTGACGCGAGAGGCTCGTGAAACTATATCTATCGGTGGCTACCGTATAGAGAAGGGGTCGCTAATACAGGCTCCTACGGATGTAGCTCATTACGAAGAGGCCGTTTGGGCTATTGACGGCCATCCAGCATCTGAGTTCTGGCCAGGGAGGCATATTCGGCTGGTGGAAGGAAAAGACGAATCTGGAAATCCTACCACTCAACCGGAATTCTTCGCAAAGGCTCGTCCTAGTTCCTTCTTCCCATTCGGTGAGTTCCCTTACAGGCAAATTTAGGAGTATAATCTGTTACTAGTACGGGAGTGTATTGGCTGACACGGTAGTTACATCGACAGGAGGGGGTAATGTGGTGTGTCCTGGACGGCACTTTGCGAGGCAGCAAATCATCATGAGCCTCGCTATCATAGTTTCTAAATTCGATATAGAATTCATCGAGTGGACAACGCTAGACGGCAAGAAGTCCGACCGGCCACCAAGAAACAGCAAAGACTTCGCCGGCACGATATCAACCCCTCCGGACCGGGATATGAAGATTCGGTGGAAGAGGCGTTGGTAGGATGGTTAAGCTTATCGAACGATCTTAGATTTGAACACTCGCAAAGTTCGCTATACCATTCGTCTTCGTTATAGCGCACTGTTCGGTAGATGAATTGCTAACGCTTCGTCATCCATACCTACATCTAATCGAGTCGGCTTACATCCAATCATGCGATCAGGAGTTGCACTCAGTGTGGCAAGATGATTAAGTTGTGTAACCAACTGAGTAGTATCATGCGAGTGAATACAAATACAAGATTCTATCCTACCCTCCCTCGTTTCTGATGCATTAAAGTTACATCACATAGTGGTATCGAAGCAGGTTGGTGGCCTGGAATGTCGAAGCACCCGGGTGAGTGTCAGAAAGAGGTGGATTTGCAGGAGCGGGTAGGATGTAGTAGTACTTATTAATTGGGTAGTATTCGGTATAACATTCAGGCGCTCAGAACTAAACTAGTCATCCTTTAAATAGATGAGTCCTAAAGTGGCGGAACGTTAAGATCAGAATTATAGCTCGTCATTCGAACCGTAATGGGACGGTTTTATTTAACGTATCTGCTCTTGTGTATTCTATTGGACAGGCCATCGTAACGGAGGACATGATAAATTAAGCGTCAGCGTGGCTCCAGATGCAGTGCCACCTTTCCCCCGACCTAGAGGGTCTTGGGTCTTGGAGGGGTCGTCTTTTCGTCTGATGTACATAGGATCTCACATGTCTGGGCCCGTCGCCCTCCCGTCTCTGGGGTAGCTTCGATAGTCTGAAGCAGGCCTAATATATTCCTCATACAGTAAGTTATTTCGTATCAAGAGATGGATGTTTTATTCGAAGGAGTTATGTATCGCCGTTGTGTTTAAGGCTTCTGATTGTCACGACACATTGTATGTTAGAGGCATCTTGCGATACTCCTCCGTAAAAAAGGTACGATCCTATAAGGCGGGTTTGATGCACCTATGAGATTACTGAGGTGCTTGCCTTTCTCCCCCAAATCATACCCCCCCAAGTTTCATCCAGAGTTGGACTCGATCGCCTCTACTTTAATTTGACTGCTGTGTTACCGCCCATCATCGCAAGATATGGCTGCACTTGTGCCTCTGGACGAACTGATACCATTTCCCGCGGAGGTTGATGATACCCATAAGGTTTATAGAATCGCAGCCGCATGTATAGCTCTCTGCATTGTTACTACGGGCTTCGTGGTAGCGCGCCTTACACTCCGAGCTCGATCCAAGAATTTGGGACCGGATGATTATGCCATCATACCAGCGACTGTAAGTTAAAGACACCGCGTTACGCACGATCGCTTCTTCTCATTATAAGATACCTACCTAGATATTATACATCGGCTGGTCGAGTTTAGCGGCCTATATCAACCTGAATGCTGGAGTCGATAAACCACTATGGGAAATCACCATAGAGGAGTATTCATTATGGTACAAAGGAATCGTAGCGACGGCATGGCTATACCCTATAATGTCAGGCACCATTCGAGTTTCCATCACCCTGTTCTACCTGCGCATCTTCGGCCACGGTAACAACGTCACGACCAGGCGGATCCTCTATGCATTTTTGGCCTTGCAGGGTGTCTATGTCGTGGTCTTTTCCATAACACCTGCTTTCGCTTGCAGACCACTCTACTACGCGTGGGACCCTCTACAGCATCCTACACACTGCAACGACTTATACTATACGTACTCGACGATCGGCCTCTACAGTGTTAGCTTAGCGTACGACGTTGTCCTGCTTGTATTCCCAATATTCCCAGTTGTGAAGCTTAATATGGGCTGGCGAAGACGTCTTGGTATCCTGGTAATCTTCATGTTGGGTGCAGCGTGAGCAATTCCCCCCAAGCTATTCAAGCAGCGACTTATATCAAATTCAGGGCTAGCATTGCTGCTGCATTGAAGCTGGCGTTATTTGTGGATGGCATTCGAAGATTTGTGGTTACGGACCCCGCCTGTCAGTATTAACAAGGCTTTTCCTTTTATTCATCTTTATCATATCTAACAGAAGTTCTTAGTTTTCAAATACCTAGCCTCACGCTTTATTGCCGGGTCGTTCGATGGTTATGGCGAGACATTCTGGATACCATCTCAAGTTGAACCTACTGTCGCCCTCATCGGAGCATCGCTGCCGGCACTCGGCCATTCCATGAGGTTAGTTGCGGGACGTGTCACAAAAGTATGGTCTAGTTTGACATCAACTTCCAAGACTACGACGTATGACTCGCAATCAAACCCACCGACATTTGGCAGCAAGCAGGCAGCTGGCAAAGGAGGGTTTCGGCCCCTGAATGAATCACAGATCGAGCTACGGGATACAGGAAGGTTTAAAGTCGATAGTCGCGCGCAATCTACCGACAATAGGAGTTATTATTGATTTTTACGAGTGTGGGCATCATGTCATACAGTCCTGGAAGTTGCTGTATCATGTAAATCTAGCGGCTCGTTAACCGATCCTCTGTATTATAATACGACGCGTCCCACCGGTAGGGGTGATGAGTCTTGGGCATGGAAACGATTTGAAGTTGTAAATATAAATAAAAAAGGTACGAAAAAGGCAATGACTATGGGTTAACGAAGTTATCTACAAGACAAATACCTGTTTTCCAAACGTGTCTACTCAATTAATAGGTAATAGCATAGAATATGAGTCTTTGCTAAATAACTTTGAGATCGTATTGGCCTCACACAGCGTTAATCGAAAACAGCTTACTATACCCAAACAGTCTCAAGTCCGCTGACAGCCGAGGACAAAAGGACAATCTACTGCCCAGGAATATATCGAATAACGCACCAATCAACGTAGATGACACAGTGCGAAGTTAATAGTAATACTATAATGTTACATTAAGATTGGGTATATCTACAAGAAGGGTAGATCCTCCAACTTACGTGCATATGGGCCGGGAAGTTAGGGCGGAGGCTAGTACTTATCCATAACGATTAGAAGTCCCTTGCCTACGGCACAGTGCTCTAATAATCAGCGTGATCATTACAAAGTATACCTAACATAATGAGGTATTTAGTCCGTGTTATCCGAAAGGGTGGAATAGGTACCTAGTAAAACGCGTGGCACAACTCCCCGCCCCGGAGAGTTGCAACAGGTAATAAGCACCTGCAGGCGAAAAGGGTGGTGGTATTTGTAGCCTTCGGACAGTCCCAACTAGGCGAGAAGCTGGCATCATTGAAAGATAGAGGGTGTGTAAGACCGGTCTAGAATTTCTCAAGAAGGATTCGAGCTGCAATGTTCTTTCGCAACTCAGAAAAAGGGGCGTTCTCCGGGGGTTGTTTGGGGTTATGGTACCAGCTATATTCGATAGCAGAATCAGAAGCTGAAGCTGAGGCTAGCTGCTTGCGGCCCTACAATTGCTGAAAATCGTATAGGTAAAATTAACTAGCTGGTAGGATCGAATGGCGAGCTTAAAACGAGTTTAACAGATGATCTTAACTCCGAAGTATTAAACTCTGGGCAAAGGCACTTCTTGAGTAGATCTTGACTTAATTAATCGTTGTTCTATCATTGTTCTAAAGAATATTCTATGCGTCGGTGTTCTAACACGATTACATAGCCCAGCCACCTCTTAGTCCTGCAGCTGTCGGTAGCATCCCAACGTCCAACGGGCTGGAGGTTGCAATCCTATTGGTTTAATCCAGGTAAGTGTAACGCAACAGCGATACCGATGCAGTATAATGGGGGAGCTCCTAACCACCAGTCGTTAGGGTAGGACGATTACATAACGTTGCATTTCAAGAGGGCCAAGAAAGGGCGTTGTCTTTCTAGCTCTTGGGAGCTATGGCGGTGCTCTCTAGTATTATGAGTGCATTATCACTGCTGAGCATTATCGGTTCTAACATAGTACTCGCCGATTCTACCTCACAAACAAGCGCTTACCTTGAACATCGTGACAATATGAGCGAAAAGTTCGAAGCTTTTTACAATAGCATAGGCTTGTCGGAAGCACAGGCCGAAACTCTAAAGGAGAAGTACGGTATAGAAACAACTGATGAAAACTCCGTTGAGGCAGCTTGCACAGCAGCACAGCTTAGCCTTGGGGCATCCATAGTCGATACAGCTCCCTTAAACCAAACAGTGGTGGGCGAAAACTGGTAAGTTCTACACAGCCTATTCGTTATTCTATTTATTCTCATATGTGTCAAGGTCAAAAGCCTGCATTGCCGAACCTTACTGCATAGTCCAACCGAAGACAGCAGAAGATGTATCCAAGGTCATCAAAACAATTAGCTATTACGGCGTTAAGTTTGCCGTTCGCAGCGGTGGTCATTCTCCCAACCCTGGATGGTCAAGCGTAGGCCAGGGAGGAATTCTTGTGGATTTGCAAAACCTAAATCAAATAAGCCTAAGCTGCGACAAGAAAGTGGCGAGTGTTGGTCCCGGGGCTCGATGGGGTGAAGTGATCTCGACTCTGGACGCACAAGGAGCTACCGTTATAGGCGGGCGAGTTCCTAGCGTCGGTGTCGCAGGAGTTATACTGGGCGGTACGTTGCAAGTCTCTGTTATTCTTAGGTATTCCTAACACTTTTAGGGGGTTACTTCCATTTTACTGGACAGTTCGGCACCGCTGCCGATAATGTGAAGAACTTTGAGGTATGTGGTACTCCCTGACAAATATGCCGGGCGGGTGGCGATCAAGTCCTAGGTCTCGGCTTAGGGCTCACGTACTAAACTGAACTCCAGATTGTCCTTTCGGATGGAACGATTACCAACGCTAGTTCTACTGTCAACCCAGATCTCTTTTGGGCTTTGAAGGGTGGTGGGCCTAACTTCGGAATCGTAACTCGGTTTGACCTATATACGGTACCCGTAAGAGGGATCTGGTATCAGGCGTCGATATACTCGGTCGACCAAGCTGACGCTCTTTTAGAGGCTTACGCCAAGTGGCAGCAGAATGAAGGTGCAACAGATCTCAAGGCCACCGTAGGTCTTGGTATTGGTCTCGACTCCATCAGCCTTGGCCTAGTATATTCGGAACCGACAGGGGATCAGCCAAGCGTCTTTGCACCCTTTAGAGACATAGAACCACTCATGGTCGCTGTGCCACCGACCAATGGTTCAATTTCCGCTTTGACGGCGATAATGGCCAGTACTGGAACGGGGTCTGACCGGTACGTATCAATACTATCGAAGACTCTTTGGAATAGGGGCTAATGAAATTGTAAATAGCCATGATTATAGAGCTGCTAGTACACGCATCGACGCCCAACTTTACAAGGACGTGCACGCCTTTTGGCGGGAGAAAGCCCTCGCAGTTCGCGACGCTACAGGAGCCAACCAGACTTTCACTGTCCAGCCTGTTCCCAAGAACGTTGCCGTACAGGGAGAACAGAAAGGAGGAAACCCAATGAATATCCTAAAGGACAATCACGGATGTATGTCTAGCCTCTTCTCGAGCATTGTTTTTTAAGTAACTCGCCTAACTAATAATCCCTAGGGTGGACGACAATTGTTGACTGGAATGACGAGAAGGACGACGATCTAGTGAGGTCGGTCTCGATTGAAACAAGCCAGAAATGGAAGCAACTAGGAGATGAGCGAGGCTTGTCACTACCATTCACCTTCATGAACGACGCTTCCCGAGATCAGAACCCGCTCGCGTCGTACGGCACCGAAAGCGTCAACAAGCTGAAGCAAATTTCTCAGAAGTACGATGCTTCGCAATTATTCCAGAAGCAACAGAACGATGGGTTCCTACTTTCTAAATTGTAAATTATAATTTCTGATCTATCAGTTAAGTCATGTTAAGAGGCGCCTAATTTATAGCCGTTATAGATAATCATAGACCAATACGATAATTATTTTCAACTACCCATCGTATTTTAGCTTTTAATGTCGCATATAGAGCAGAGAGTCAAGACGAGGACAATGATATTGTAACTATTCCGTCCTTCGACAACATGCTAAGCAATCATACAATTTCAAAGTAGCTGCAATTTCCACCAGCGCATTTCGTGTCGTCTCTACCTGGTGACACAGATCTAGATTACAAGCATCACATTTAAAAGGGGTTACATGATTTAAGGCTACCCAGTAAATGTGACAGTAACTCCAACATACTTTACGAGCGTTGCGTCTTCTGCAGTTGGGGTCGCACAATCTTACGCTTCGGTGAAAGAAAAGCTGGAAGCGAGAATCCAACAGCCATGATAGGGGAAAATTTAAACTCGCTTGATGAATCTAATACAACCACAACACGGAGAGCAATACCAGTCACGTACAGCTCCGCAATATCATATGTCATTTACGAGAATCTTGTTAGCGTCACCGCCTTTCACACCTCAGCATTTCAGGAGATGCTATGGGGTTACATGATTCCAACATGGTGGGTTACACAGCTTAATATATTTTAAATCCAAAGTCGTATCACAACGGCTGGAGCCTGGAGGATCAACGGCGGGCGATAAGGCGAAAACCGCAATTTTTGGCTCCCCGCGCATCGTAAGATCTAAGCTTAAACAGTCTTAGATCTGAATGCACTGCTACGCTACGTTACGAGGGCTTTGGGAGTCGGATCTGTAATTTGACAATAAACGGATACCCTGCGTCAGCAACATCTAGAACCTTGAAGTCCTACTAACTAATTGACGTAAGCCTTATTAAGACTTACCTTAAATCTCTCCGGCCACTAGTTACCGGAATTAGCGGACTTCCACGGATGTTCATGGATAATTAGAATTCACGATTGGCCGTTTAAGGTAGGACTGGGATCCTTTTAACTCCTTCGAGCCGTAAAGGCCCGCTCGTTACTAGTAATTCACTAATAGACCCGGCCCTTTTAACGATGGGATCTCAGTAAACAACGGCTAGATCTTGGGAATACCTGTACCTACACGATCTTGCTAGGTATTGTGGCTTTATTAGTATGTCCCTGTGGGTCGGAGTAAGCACTTGAGCAGCACCCCGAGCAAGGGGCTCTCAGACACTAATGTAGGTAAAAATTGGTATACAGATCAATTAACTAACACTACACGAATGTATGTTTTGTACACGGAGACCGTTCCTACCGTTCCTTTTTCCATTACATCATGGGATTTTATAACCCCCTGGGACCAACCTTTGGAAGACCAAGTCAGGGTCGTACTCACGTTGTATCCGCCGGAACTTCCGGACATTATTTGTGCCGTAATGGTCGATGACTTCCTGGTCCCAGCTTGCATCGTTCATGAAAATATACCGCAAATAGTTATCGCTTTCTTCTGCGGCAGCTTGAACCTCGCCGATCAACTGCGTTGAGCCGCTATGTACTACCTCATCATCATCCGGCCATAGCCAACCAGAATCAACTTTGAACCAAGTCTGGTTTACGGCTGTTAGGCCTAACGCGTTACCACCCTTTGAATTACCAGCCTCGACAACGCTGCTGGATATTGGCTGTATGGAGAAGGAGGTAGATCCCGCAGTAGCCGAGCGGATCTTGTCTAGCGCCTTTGATGTAGTTACGATAGAGCCGATCTTATCATACAACTCCTTACTCGGCGTTAAAGTGGTAGTGAACCAATCAATTCTGTACCTGCGTTAGAATACACCTCAGTTGACTAATGGGGCAGGAATGTAGTATGCTGATATATGAAAAGGGGTAAAACCCAACGTAGCAACTTTGACGAAGGGAACTCCGTTTTCTTCAACAAGTTACACACGAAACTGATTGGACTGATACATCACTAGGTAGGATTTGAAGAATTAGCAAACGCATACCTCGGTGGGAGCTGTGCTTGTGCTTGTCCACTAAGGAATTCCGTGAAGGAACTGATGGCTGTAGTGTCGAACGTAGTGTTGATGTGGTAGAACGGCTCAAACGCTATAGGATTCGGCTCCGGCTTCAAGTAGACCAAACTAAGCACAACCCCAAATGACTCGTTAATGGGAAAGCCTTGAAGCATAAAATTTGCGTAAGGATCCTTATTTGGCGCGGTTTGATATTCGAAGGCGGCAGTAAGTAACTCCGGAACGTCTGCTAGCGTGTACCCCCTTATTCCACCCCAGACTTGCTGGACGGGATATGTTAAAAGCTTGAATGTAGTCACAATACCTGTTATATGTCTTAGCTTAGGTAGGTAAATCTTGGGATGTAGGAAACAAACGCACCAAAATTGGTAGCTCCTCCTTTTAAAGCCCAAAACAGATCTTTATTAGTGTTTACATTAGCATAAACCAAAGACCCATTAGCCAGAACAACCTGTAAGGCAGTTAATAATGGTATACTACAAACTACCTAAGGTAAATGTGGAATTATACCTCAAATTCCACCACGTTATCACAAGCTAGACCGTGAAGGTCAGATAAATAGGAGAGGCCGCCTTGTAGTTTAGATGTTAATCGTTGTTCTAAGTTAGAAATTGGAAGACTTACCTCCAAGAATTAGCCCTCCCACACCGACGTCTAACACTCTTCCGCCAACAACAGTGACATTGAATTGATCGAGTTGCTTGTAAACATTCTCCCATTTTTGGCCAGCACCAATGTTGGCCACATTATTCTCAGCATCGTAATCTACGGCATTGAATTTAGAAAGGTCGATCAAGACCCCTTGGTCGATATTTGCGGCCCCGGGCGACGGGGAGTGGCCTCCTGAGCGCACGGCGAAGCTGACGTTGGCATCTACCAACTTAGGGATGACTTTTTGCAAGTCTTCTACGGAGTCCGGCTGGAAAATGCAGCTTGGCGTTTTCCACGCAGTTTGAGACCTTACACTAGTTATTAGCTGCTGTAACCAGATGGATATCATGTTAATAAGCTTACCAATTCTCTGTTCTTAAGGTAGAATATTCCGTATCATTGGGAAAGAGGAGAGCGCTTCCGAAAGCATTATCGAGTTGCTTACATAGTAACAGACTGGGCTCAGAAGTAAGAGCTGCCCCTAGGCAGTGTGAATAAAGCGAGCCGAAGGCGGCTAGGTATGATAGCCGCTTCAGCATAATGTCAAAGTATGACAGCTATCAGTAGTGGACAAATCGACGTTAACCTTGGCTAATGAGAAGCTGTCCTACTTATCAAAACGTCTTGCAAGAGCATTTAACTATGACCATTATCTAACCGCTTCGCATTCGATATCCTAAACAGGCGGCCTACTCTCGCGGTAGCTCGTGGCTGTTGCAGAGTGCTATGACTGCGCCTTGGTCGAACATTGGAATCTTGAGCGAGATACACATCCATCAGTGGGCCCATTTAGGAGTTATCCACGCCACTATGCACATGTGTAAACGGTCAAGGTCAAAATAAGAATAGATTGGGACTATATACGGGCCATGTAACCAAAACTGTTGTATCTCGGTACCTTGATTTTCGGGGCAGGCATAGATTTACAAGATTGGACTAGGCACGACTGCTAGCTTGCTCAAACCTCGGCATCGGGAGTGATAGTTGAATATTTAAGTAGGCAAGTATAGCTACCTTTCCCAGAAGCGACTGATATTGAAATATGAGCATGGTTTCGAGACTCCTCTTCAAAATCGACACTACTGAAAGCCTACCTACCTGTAGTTAACCAAGCCCGAAGCGCCAGTTTTCCGCCATGGCAACTAGTGAGCTTCACGAGAAAGTACCTTTGCAGGAAAGTACCGGCAACGACGGGCTGGGCCAGCAATATGGAGGTGGTCATACGGGTAAATGGGTTAGTCGCCTCCCGCCATCGATGATTCCATACATACAATTGGCTCGGCTCAGCCCCCCTGTTGGGCTCATCCTCATCTATATTCCGCATTTCCTTGGTATTCTCCACTCGGCCATCCTGCACCAGGGCTCAAGTCCCGCAGCCCTATGGACTGCCGCCGTCCTGCTGCTTGGGGGCAGTTTCTTCTGCTCCAATGGCGCGCATAGTTGGAATGATCTAATAGATACCTCTGTCGACAAGTTGGTTGCTCGGACTCGCAATCGTCCTATTGCGCGAGGTGCGATCTCACCCCGGGCCGCCTTCATTTTCACCATGACGCAAGCCGTTAGCGCTGCAGTATTCCTTCTCGGCTTTCCAAAGCAGAAGGTTGCAGTCTATTGGGCGGCACCGAACATCGTCGCTACGATATACTACCCCTACGCGAAACGTCATACCTATTTCGCTCAGTTCGTGCTGGGATTCTGTCTTTCGTGGGGTGTTTTCATGGGTGCTCTGGCGATGGAGGCGGATCCCCTGGAGAATTATTCAACTGCGTTCCTGTTCCTTGCATGCATCCTTTGGACGGTTATCTACGACACGATATACGCACATCAGGATGTCAAGGATGACACTAAAATAAACCTGAAGAGTATGGCGGTCCTATGTGGGAATAAGACAAAGTACTTACTCTGGGTCCTTTTGAGCGGTATGCTGGGTCTGCTTTCTGCAAGTGGTTACCTAGCCCGGATGGGACCCTGGTATTACATCCTGGCGGTTGGGGGCTGCTTCGCGTCCTTGGGAATAATGATCTTGAATGTGGATCTCGGGGATTCGCTAAGTTGCTGGTTGTGGTTCAGATATGGATTCTGGCTTGCCGGGGGGTCAATGACGATTGGGTTACTTTCGGAATACCTACTAAGATTTTAAAGAGGTACCTATAAGGGATTACAAGTTCGATTTACGATGGAACCCCTCAGAAGCAACTTAGGCGGCCGAAGACGCTCCGGCATTATTCTTTGGTTTAGGTAACTAGGATGGGGTTCCTCTATAAGCATCGTGGTAGAGTCGCATCGACGCATATGTTGTTTAGGAATAAAACTCCAAATTTCAGCAAATCCGGGTACCAACAGCTGCATCTAGGTGGTATTTCAGCAACACGTGTTGAGCTTAAAAACAGGTTCTTTCTCCAGTGGAGCCTGAAATAAGCACCAAAGCTTACAAGGTCGTAATATCATGCTACTTATATGCAACTCTCTCGGTAAACCACCTATAATGAGCCTATCTCTATGGGTAATAAATAGAGGTAGCTTAATAACTTGGAGGTATATGTAGATCCTGAAGATACTTAGGTACATGGTAATATTTTAGTTTCCCGAAAAGGTATGCGGGACCTCACTTGGCTCCATGTGAATGGTCAGATTCTTATGGGGCATATCTCTTAGGTGGTACTCATTTACGGTAGGCAAACCGTTTTTATTCGGTAACTCGAAATCTCAGTTTAGTATCACCGTTATTGTAGGACCGCCAAGATCAATAACCAATAAACCTTGGCCCCCTATTCATTGGTTTGTAATAACGTGCTGATATTTCCCAAGGTCAAAATCCCTTCGGGCCCTTCTAGCTTGAGATAGGCTTCCGAATATCCCCCTGTCTCGCCTCTCCAGCTAAGACAGCGCGTTCAACATGATAGGATCTGTTCTTATCACAGGGGCCAATGGGTCCCTTGCAATACATGCTGTTGATCATCTCCTCCGTCATCATCCAGAATATGCTGCTATCTTAACCGTACGAGATATTGATGACGCCAACAGCAAGAGACTGCGTGAGATAATATCGAAATACCCAAACGCGAAGACATTTATCCACCAGCTTGACCTTGCTGACCTCTCCGCCGTTCATGATTTCGCCAGCAAAATTCAGAAAGAGGTAGCTGACAACTCGTATCCCCCACTTAGCGCCATCATCGCCAACGCTTATTATTGGAATCTCGTCCGCGACCCTGAGCTCACAAAAGATGGATACGAGAAAACCTTCCAGATTGGCCATATCGCCCATGTAGCTCTAGTGCTACGTCTCCTAGGGAGCTTTGGACCAGAAGGTGGAAGAGTTGTGCTTTTTTCGAGCGATGCACACTGGCCCGGCAAAAACTCTTGTTAGTATCTTCCTTCGTATCATCATAATCCTAGCTTAGCTTCCGTTATATCGATCGATACCCCCACGTTTTCCGTAGGAACCGAGAATTAAGCTGCCGCTTAGTTTCTGCCGAGTCGCTAGACCGCGACTAACGTTGTCAATACAGTGGAGAAATACCCTCCAGCAATCCCGGAGGACCTCGAACAGCTCGTGAAGGCCGATGCTGGGGCCGACAAGACAGGTCTTGGATTCCAGAAGTATGCGAATACAAAGTTGGCAACTGTGGCATGGTCGTATGCATTGGATAGGCATTTGAAGAGAGTTAGTAGCTATCCTAGAATGCTTGCGGTTTAATATGCCAAAAGTTACATACGAATGGCCTTATTAATGTTTAACAGGACCCGAGTTTAAATAAGATCACGGTAGTAGCAATTAATCCGGGGAACCTAATCGACTCACGCGCGCTTCGGGTTAACACTCCAAAACCGTTCACGTACATGCAGAAGTTCGTTCTTCGACCTCTTCTACCCCTGATTCGACTAAAGGACCATACGGCGCGCCTCTCAGCCTCAGCCGGTGCAGACGTTATCGAGCTAGCTGTTAACTCGAAATACGTGGGCCAGGCGGGTTATTATACTCTTCTGGAGAAGGACGAAAGTTCGCCGGAGAGCAAAGAGGAACAGAAGCAGGAAGCGTTGTGGGTGAGGAGTTTAACTTGGGCCAGGATCAATAAGGAGAACACTTCTTTGGCTCTTGACTCCTAATATAGTAATAACATCTAGCTCTTGAAGTGGTTACTTTATAGAGGAGGACTTAATTTACCGCATAGAATGCTACGGAGCTTAGTAATACTTTGATATTGATCCATATCATTTATGATGGCTTCTAAACGTATACCTACCTGTATCTGAGTTGAAATCATGTAGAAAACGGTCGCATATAAGACTGATTGCTCAACTTGAGTGCCTACGATCTGCGAATCGTCTCTGAAAATATGAAGACTCCATCTTCTCACAGGCCAGTTGCCAATTTTCTTCGGTCAGCCATTCGCGATAGAACGGCTGGTATCTTAATAAACCCCCAAGCCACCTTCCAACCAAGATACTAACGGCTTGGGAAATCCTATGCCTGAAAGGAACCCACCACGGCAACGACAGATATGATCCTCCTGCGTCGAATGTCTGTTTATACCTATTAGCAATATAAATAGGATATACCAAGACTAGACACGGGGAAAAGGGAGGTTGAAGCCTATTAACTCACCGACACGACTTGAATGGGATCAACTTTCTTGCCACCAATCACAACCTCGTCCTGGTACGCATACCAACTCTGGAAAAATACGTTATCAAGTTTAAAGGCCTTTAATGTCTGTTGGCCTGAAAGTAGAAATTTCGTCGTGCTATCTAGCGTCGACGCGGCTTCTTTCTGTGCATCTTGAGAAGGAATTGGTGGTGGGTATAGCCGATGGTCGACCCATGGTCGTAGACAAAACTCGCCATCGCTTGGACTCAATATGACTTCACGTCCGTTTACCTCTACAGCCAAGCAGCCCGTCAATACCTGCACGTACTCTTCCTGATACGGGTGGAAATGAAGAGGAGGCTTCTGCGATCCTAAAGCGATGAGACGCGGGTGAGCTAGATCGAACGTCACTTCGAAAGCAAAAGAGCGATGCGGATGGTTCATAACACGGGTGCTTATGGCGCCTTCAAAGCTAATACGTTTATCCGGTCAGAAGGCAGAAATTGGTGATCCGAGTATCATATTAAAAATACTATAGCAAAGAGAAAACAAAGGAGGTACATACCCCGTAAAAGTCAAATCAGAATCTGAGTAAGGAATATTCTCCATCTTTATCGCTAGGGGGGCGCAAGACGACGAAAAAAGGTATTTTCTAGTTATAATGTCTTCGAAGAAATAGGTATTCGGATAAGGCACGCTATGAACGTGCGATTGAAATACCCAGGTATTTATCACTAAAATATCTAATTATAGTTCGAAGACAGGTAACAGGTACTGTGACATTCTATGTATACTACAAGTCAATTGTCTTTAAAGCTTATCGATAAAGCTCAAGTGTCTGTATCTGTGTATGTAGATGCCGAGGCTGCTAAATAGTAGCGGCGTATTATGTAATCTTATTGTTCGGATATGACGGTGTTGTGACCATGCTCGATGTTCGAAGAATTGCTTGTTTAGGTACCTCTTTTAATGTTTTGGTGAATAATTAAATACCTGTAAGTCCATCTAAATACATTAGATAGACCTGTACACGGTGTGCATTGTTCTATAAAAGCGGCATTATGTGCTAAATGTGAAGCTTCTTTTCTTGTTCTTTTACCATACACTAAACTCGAACCCCTATCCCTACATTTCTCTGATTCATTCTTTTTTAAAAAATGATTTTGATAGATCATTCTACTACATTCTTTTCTACGTAGCTATTTATAAGTCAATGAGATATTTAATTGCCGGGCAGGCAAAAATTTCGTGTACATAGTGGATTAATGCCTACCTGTCGGGATTCTAGAACAAAGAACATTCATGTAAATACGAGCCATAGGCTCGTCAGATAGGTTAGAGTTCCTCGCGGAACAACGAAGTTGTTTCCATGCTGTTTGGTTCCACCTCTTGACACTACCTAGGTAAATACCGTAGATCGAGTGGAAAGGCTTCGATCTCTGATAAAGGTAGACGTTCACAAGTTGGTTTATAGCGGCAGCGTTAGAATCCCATCACCATGACAAGACCCTGATCACAAATCTTGAGAAATTGAATTAAGCTAACTTTAGATTGTGGGCCTTTGCCTTCTGAAGTCCACAACCTCTTACCGCCCGTGGAAGAATTTCGAATCAGGTCAAACAGCTAGTTTTAATCTCTACACTAAATGCGGGCTATTCCGCGCTTACAGCTCAACGTCATTGATGAAGACGATTTGCAAGGTTAGGAGTTATGGGTATGTGAAAAACTTTCATCATGCTTGTATATATAAGATAGTTGAGCTACTTGTTTGTGAATTACACGACTTCTATCATCCATATAACACTTCCGAGCCCGTTTATACCCATCCTTAGTAAGTTGGTAGAAACATGTCGTCTGGCTTTACCTTTACAGTTTTCAAAGGCCATAAGTCTGGTACGCCTAAGCAGGCCACTACGACTAAACCAGACCCATTATCGGAAGATTACGTCCTAGTTGAAGTCACGGCTTCTGGACTATGTGGAACTGGTAAGTGTTGTGTTAGGTCCATGAAACTCGAACAAGTTGACAACTGACTTATGAAATATAGATCTCCATTACGTATGTAATGCTTTTTACGCGGTCTAGGCGTAGTGATGTAAGAGTTTCGCTGACATACCATCTAGAGAACTCATGACATGGTCCTAGGACACGAAGGAGTTGGTAAAGTCCAGGCAACAGGACCAGCATGCAAATTATTAAAGAAAGGCGACAGAGTTGGCTGGGGTTACGAGCATGACTCTTGCGGTCTCTGCCAGCTATGCCTGAGCGGCAACGAGACATACTGTCACAAACGTGCTGTGTACGGAACCGCAGACCGGGACCAAGGCAGCTTCGCAACGCATGCAGTTTGGAGAGAGGCTTTCCTGTTCAGGATTCCTGATGAGTTGTCAGATGAGGATGCTGCGCCTATGCAATGTGGCGGAGCCACCGTTTTCAACGTTCTACACTCCAACAGCCCCCTCCATACAGAAACTGTCGGTATAATGGGAGTTGGTGGTCTTGGACATCTAGGAATCCAATTCGCTTCCAAGATGGGATGCCGCGTTATTGTTCTATCCGGAACTGAATTGAAGAAGGACGAGGCTATGCGATTAGGAGCGCACGAATTTGTCACCATGAAGGGCAAGAAGGTGCTTGAAGTGTCACAGCCGCTGAACCGCTTGCTTGTGTGCACTTCTGCTCAGCCTAATTGGGAACAGGTTATCCCTATTCTGGCTCCCGGAGCATGGATTCACCCCCTTTCGGTCGACGAGGGCAATTTCGAAATCCCCTATTTACCCCTTATAACTGACGCCATTACCGTCCAAGGATCCAC
This sequence comes from Daldinia vernicosa, assembly GCF_022497035.1. NCBI lineage: Eukaryota > Fungi > Ascomycota > Sordariomycetes > Xylariales > Hypoxylaceae > Daldinia > Daldinia vernicosa. The sequence continues at coordinate 364,906 of NW_025953930.1, forward strand.
TGTTGCTCCGAGATATATTCACCAACGTATGCTGGAGTTTGCTGCCCTGCACAATATCAAGCCTATCGTTGAAACCTTCCCGATGACGGAAGTTGGTATTAGGGAGGCCATGGAGAAGTTGGAACAAGGCCATATGCACTTCCGCGGAGTTCTGAAGCCCGAGTTAGCCGCCTGATCGGAACGAGTTATTCGAGCTTGGGGAGGATTACATAGTACGAAATATTCGGCTATATGAGGCATGACTTTAATTATAGATGGTAATCACACAGACTGGGAATTGAGAGAGGTCAAAATGCTGGTTTCAGGGGTGAGTGGAATTGGAAGCTGCGCCACGAATTAATTCAATAGAACCAATTCCATACCAGGGACAATATATCTGCTATACTTACCAACATTATGAAGAAGTTCGTAGAATAATTGCCCCATTATAGATTTCATGAAAATATTTTCATTGCCACTCATCGTCTACGTTACCAGCTATAGCCCTTTATATATGCGTGACGTCTGGGAAGCCTTTGAGCAGTAGAGCAATCTTCGACGCATGTTTGTATGTGCAGCCGAATACTTGATTGTTTAACAAAAAGGGGAGGGTGAATACAGCCGATATCTCATTATTAGAGATTGAAGTTTCATATTTTGTATTACTCAGCCTAGGTAGATAGGTGCCAAACGAGTGAAGTATATTAAGGGCTGGAATTCCCCCTCTGCCCCCAAAAATTGCCTTTGGTGGATGGTATGCCGTGCTTAAACTAAGGTTTATAGAAAGGTTCTCCTTCAGCACAATCCTCCCCTTGCTCAATACATCTTTTCACTGCTGCATCCGGATCCTCATCGCCATCTAGTATATCCAACCATGAAGTCTTGAGATTCGGAGAATCGAGTAGCAAAGCCGTAACGTACGCAAGGGACGGACGACTCGTCGTTCCTGCTACTCGCGGATACTTCCCCAGGGCAACGCCGCCAACGGGCTCCATTGTCAATACGCCTGGGCGGAGAGAAACTGCTGCGAAATCCTTTCTTTTCTTCCCCTCCTCCCACAGCACCTTATCCGCTACGATCTTGGCCTCGTAGTATCTGTTCAATGGATTGCGAGTTGTCTTAAGATACTCCTGCCAATGTTCCTCCGTCACCCACGACATCTTTTCATAGCGGCAGCTATTAAATGATATCAATATGAATTTAGTGATCGACGGGGTTGCCACGGATGCGCGAATGAAATGACATGCAGCATCGCGATCGATCGCCTCAGTCTGACAAGATGATGTTAGTACATATCGGACTTAAGTGAAAATTCGGACTTAACGCCGATGCTCATACCCTCTCCGGTGCTCCTTTCCCTGCGGCCCCGGCACTCCAGACGACATAGTCAGGTTTCACTTCATCGATCAAAGTCTTGGCCTGTGCTTCGCTCTTGACGTCCTCGATGCTGCGGACGAGAACATCCAGCTTGCCCTTATGATTAGTCTGTGCTCCAATCTGCTGTAACTCCGCAACCTGGTCTGGACTTCTAATGATACTCGCAACCTCCCATGATCGCTGAAGAAGCATCGGTGTTAGCAACCGAGCTACCTTGCCGTTGCCTCCAAGTAAAAGAACACGATGAGCTGCCATTGTGGTAATAGTTTTCAAGCTAGATCAAGAAGTGAAGTAGTAGTGGTAGTTAGGAAAGACAAACTACGGCGGAAGACTCGGTATATAGGCCAAGGGACCCCCTCAATTAAAGAGCCGGAACCATTGGATATTTGTGCCACAGAGTCATTTAATACGTCAGATATGCTCTTACTAATCAGGCAGCCTGCGGAAAACTCCTTGGGGTTATTAGCCAAGGATGGGTCGTAGCAAATGACGAGTCGGTAAATGTAATCACCATCCGACGCGCATGATAGATCAAGTTGAGGATCTCACTCGTTTGGGGACATGTATGAATAAACGTACTTATTAATAGGTACCTATGGAGAAAAAAAATTGTATGATTCAACTTTTGGTAGGTTTGACAGACACTTACCTCAACGAGGTGTCTAATCATCTCGAAATAGTAAAATTCCAATACCCACTCAGCACATTTTAGCTATCGCATTCAGGATTGGGACAGAGCATGTTTCAAAATGGAACATCCTTAAAAAACTTTTTATGCAAACTCTCTTCATTCAAGTAGACTTTCCCCTAAATTAGGGGAATTCCAACATTTCAGATGAAGTGGATACATAGGTGCATTCACATGAATCCACCCAATCGACTGGCACCGGCGATTGAAGCAATCATCTTCCCCCCGCTCGCCGCTTCAAGGTCACACTATCCCGAAATCCCGGCCCCGGTTAACTTCCTGATTGGTGGATCATGCCGCATCCGGACCTCATCCGGATCGGAGCTCCGACATTACTCGGCCGGTTGATTGAGCAAACCTTCCCTTAACAGGGGCCGGCCCGGCCTTCTATATTATCATATCGCCATAAGCACGGCACTGTGTAGTCCTAGTGAGTGTCACAGCAAAATTTCAATGAGCAGAATTCTGACAAGAATGATATTTGGGGGAAAAAGGAACATGCCTAAATATTATGCCGTTCATTACTGATCTGTCTTATAAGTCCTTTCTCCCCAATCATGTTATCTAAGGAAGTGAACAAGAAATTGCAACGCACCTAAGCTAGAACATGAGAGACCATGAACCCAGCAAAGACTGGACAGCTGATAGGTACAGCATTTTTTTCCTGGGTGACTCAATAGTTCAAGTATTTAACTCGCTGTATTCAAACAAAGCTTAGGTCAGTAGACCAAAATTCTATCCAATGTTGCAATGGCATTAAAACGATTTGTTGCTTAGCACATGGCAAGTTAAGAAGCATGTACAGGATTGGCCCTGATCAAATCCTTGAATGACTATTGGCAAACGATGCTTAGTATTATTCGTACATTCTGTAACTCTCCACGAACCTCAGGCTGCTAGATGATTTGCCAGTAAGTGCTTCAGATGAACTAACTACCTAGGAACTCCATATTGAGTACCTTGCGGGGGGAAACATAACATAATAGCATACAATAGCATCTAGCCTGCGTCCCTGAACAGTTGGTGTGACAACCTCCTCGAAGCTAGTACAGATGACCTAGTACCTATGTTGAGTCCTTAGTAGGTACATACCTCGTGTATGCTAGCTGTTTATCCCTAGTATTTTGGGTCTAGCCTGAGTATTGTGTAGGGGCGCCCTGTACAAGGCTGCGCATAGTTTCCTCCAAAATCCCCTCTTAGTAGGATGTTACAGAGCAGTTACTTCCTTTACCCACTTATGTGCAAACCACCAGAACCTTTTGTAGGCCTACAATTCACAGTGACCTGCGTATTACAGCCCCCCCAAACAAATCGTTGCCTTGAGAGTGGTTGCCATCCTGCTCAGTGATTCTTATTTAAGAAGATAGTTTCTCCTCCACTTTGCATGTTCTTCCCTTCTATCCTTCACCTTCAACCTATTTTACCTTGAGCTCCTCCCACCTGTACTCAAGATATTTCCCATCCAGCCTATCCCCTACCCAAGCCATCTCCAACGCAGGCCTGCCTCTTTACAAGCTTTGGTCTTCGAACTTCATCTCCTATACAAGCCGTCTAACTAACCATCATGGCATCCCCTCCTGGCCCCGCAACCCTTTGGGGAATCTTGGAGTCCGAGCACTCCCCTATCTCTGCTCCGCCTGCAGAGAACATCACCCCTGCAGAGAACATCAGCGTAGGGGTTTTCGACGTTCCGGCTCCTCAGCCCCCGTTGCCTAACCCAGCCCGCGAGCTCTTCGGTGACGAACTAGAGTTGCTCGAAATGCCCCCCTGCGAAGGCAGTTTAATCGCCCGCATTTTCTACCACACTGCTAGTGCAGAGGATTTCATCCGCTTGAATCACGGTCTGTTCAACAATGCCTACCCGCATGTGAGGTATGTATAATATAGAGCTCCCTTTCATTTCCCATATCTATCACTGTGATAACAAAGCTGACGGTCTATTCTAGAGACGTTGCGTGCCCGGGCCTTCTCCTCGTGGAAGGTATCGCTCCTGTGGAGTATCAGCTATTCAACGCGTAAGTATTTTCCGTTATTATATCAGCTTAGTGTATGACGATTACGCTAACAAGCTATCTTACAGCGAGGTTGTAGTCCTAGTTGCGCGTGGAATTACTATCCTGGTGCATGTCGAGATGCTTCGGCCTCTACCCCATTTGTACTGGATGTTCGTCGACCCGCGTGATAACCAACGCCACAGCATTGTCTACGTTCTCGAGAGCGCCGACGTTTGGAAGATTGCCCTCATGGCGGTCTACGGCACTAAAGATTTCCACCTGAACGATCTTCGTTATACCGGAGAGGATTATATTGCAGCAATCCTTTTGGTACAGCAATGGGAGGGCCGACAGTATGTGCTCGACACAATAGTCGGATATTTGAAGACGTACTTTACCCGAGTCGCAATGACTTTACGCAGCGTCGCTGCTCCCGTCCCGGGCCACGAAATCATCGCAAACGCCCATGATCACATATTGGGAGAAATTCAAAGATGCTGGGTCCAATATCAGGGCGTTCACGGACGTTTCCGCACGCTTCCTATGGGGGCATTCGGAACATGGGCCGTGTGTGCAATTTATCCTCCGCACCTGGTCGGTAGAATGCACCATCTAGTTTACGGTTTCCGTCAAGAGATCGCTTTGGCCCTGGCCATCCAGGCAAGCGCCCATATCTTCGACTACTCCCCCGAAGGAGAGCCGATCTTCTTCGAGTGATCAAGGGCTTTTTTCTTTCACTAGACGCCCTCGCACTACACCAATCGCCGTTCGACTCCTGAGAAGTTTTACTCCGAGTCATGATATGTTGACATGACATGTTGACATGATATGTTGAACCATATCTATTGCGCTTTGCTTTTCTATTTGAATGATTCTTTGAAGAGACCACAGCATTCTTATTCGAATTTGAAGGAAAAAAAAAACTTATTATTACTATTATGAAAACTGGACGACATTTGTAATGTTGTAGCCAGATGATTGTACGGTTGATGAATTTCATGGCAAACGAGCAGACTCTTGCAGACATGTTACTCTCGCAGACACGTTACTCTCGCAGACACGTTGATAGCACTTGCTAGTTATAGATAGTTCTTGTTTGCGTTGATCAATCGATTCCTATTCTTAGCCACTAAAATTGGAACATTGCGCGAGCTTCTCCTATTGTGGCTTCCTCCGTTTAACTCGCTGTGGCCTTTTGACTTGGTATCGTAGATCCCTAATACCCGGCTTAAGCTAAGTAGCCAAACACCCCCTAGTACCCTTTTACTATACAAGAATATTAACTCTTACAGGAATCAGTTGATTTATTAGTACCAATATGGATAGATATAGCCCACAGGGTTAGACATCTTCAAGATAGCGCATTGTGATTTTCATAGCATGTTTTGGATGGGGCTTTTGGTCTAAGGTGATAAGCGAGTAGCTTTAGTAGAGGTCAAAGAATCTCACTGACATAGACAACTGTAATACACATTAAAGCAAACTTTTATTGTAGCTTCTTTAGCACTTTACCCCTTTTCGGAGCATTCCGGTGAATTTGCCGGAGGCAAAAGTTAAGCGGGGCTCCGATCCGGTTTGCATCGCGGCCCCACTTCGGAGGTAGCAAACATAATGCATATAAGAAAATGCAAACAACCTTCTCAAACAGAGTCTAGTCTAATACATAGGGTCAATTTGAAATTTCTATTGGAAGAATATTTCAAATTGATCGACTAGCTATCTGATCATTATAAACCCGACACAGGTATCCTTGCAGATTAGTATCAATCCAATATTCTATTCTGTGTGCACGTCTCACCGGAACCATATCCCATCGAAATGCAATTAATAAAAATACCTCTGATTCACTTTCATATTCTGATCTCTTCGCCTCTTCAGAACCTTCATAGAATTGTATGTAAATATAATTGGCCCTAGTAGTACGAATTCCTCGGATAGTAACGCTTCTCACAACTGAGAGAGCTTCATCGAGACCCCCGGACCAGTGCACGTGCCTCATGTAATGATACTCGCTTAACCAGCAAATCGACTACACTCCACCGCGACTCACTCTAGTCCGTAGTGAGCCTCCATAACCCATCGCCCAGATAGTGCGCATCCTCGATAACGGGACCTTTACCCTTCTCTTTGACCTCCTTGGTGCCCATGACCAAGAATCCCACGGCGCATGCCTCGAGCTTCCCCTCGGCTCGGACCACCACGGGCTCTCCCTTCTCCAACTCCCTGGTCCACCTCTCGTCTTCGTCTAGACCCTCCTTCCCCTCTTCGGTGCTGACGCCGCTGGGTAATCTGCCGCCAGCGCTTGTCAGACCGGGCGCCATGAGTGTGGCTCCGGACAATACGAAGCGAATCGCTCCGCGGTCTATGCGTATACTAGGAAAGGCGTCTGGGAAGCGGTGGACGAGGCGTAGGTGCGGTAGCAGCGTTGTCGTATCCTGCTGGAAGAAGAGCGGCTGGGAGTCTAACACGTACAGTGTGCAGCGATCGGGAAGCTTCATGGCCTCGAGCGACCCTTTCTTCGGTAGGATCTCATCGATGTAGGGGTTTAACAGCGGGTATGTCGACAGTAAGGACTGGCGCAAAGATCGTTGGACCGACGACTTTAGCTTGGATTTGGGCGCGGCGGTTATTCTATTTGTTGGTAAAGTGGGATGATTAGCTAGATCATAATCACCGAAAACTCTGGTTAAGAAAGTTAGGATATGCTGAGAGGAGAGGAATGCTTACTCTCTCTTGAACATCTTGGCGAGTCTAGGGTCAATTGGCTATTATGCGATTTTAGGGGTTGTCAAATAATAGTCTGAATCGATATTAAATGATGTTTAGAGTAGAAGCTCGTGAAAGTTTGGAGGGGCATTTGGATGAAATGCCCCGCAATCATAGTTCCATAGTTCCTAGTCCAAAGCAGCAAAGCGCGGGGCAAACTCGACCCCTCGAAAGCTCCCGGTCTAGCGGGGGCATACGGTATTGTATTGTACAAAGGTACTTGCTATCAACAACCTTAATGACCATCATTCATTTACGCTGCACGTCGCGGATCAGTCCATCTAAAATGGACAAATAAAACTACGTCAAAGATATTGTTGCTAATGATTAGGTAATTAATTGCTAGTCATTCTTATTGCCGATATTCAAGGGTACTAAGTAGGTAGGTTACGCATAATGTTCCTTTCCGGCGAACCCCTCCATTCCGAACTCAACGGCTTCATCTCCGTCATACAAAGGTGTAAATTGCCTAGGTAAAATGTTTAACCATGTTGTACATGGCTTACAGTGCCGTCGTCCTTGACATGAACATTCAGTCGATCCGGGACGAAGTCCTTAGTCACCATCATGCCAGGTTGAATGACACGGCATTTCTGGGGGAGATCTCTTTTGCAGAAGTTCTAGAATTTGCATGTGTTAGCTGGTATCTTCATGCGTATAAATGATTCTATTTGGGAGAGATATGATGAGAGAAAGTTGGTACATACCGTCTCGCTGTGATCATTCTCGGATACTGTCTTTCCTACTAGCTTGCCAGACCACTCCGTAGTCTTGTCCTGAGAGTTATCGGTGATTCCTGGGACGACGAGAGGCATTTTGGCAGGTTTAGTGTTGAGCGATTTCGTAAATAGATGTTGATATTTTGATAGTGGTTATGAGTGTATCTGCTTAGTCCAGGATTTGTAGACTCTAGGTGAAGGAAAAGATGTTGTGTCTTCTATGTAAGGGTAAGGCAACTGGGCAAGCAGCAATCTGGAATGTATGTTTTGCGGCTGCCTCGTATCCAATGACGTATACATCTATTTAAACAGGGCAGCAGGGCAGTCAGTGCCACTGGAAATCACGTGGGTATCCCCTGCTGCCCCTGTCAACTTAGGTAATCGCTTAGTTCAGTTACTTCCAAAATCTCATATCATAAGTGTATTTTTGAAGATTCATGAGTCAAATGTGTAAACAATATGCATAGGGCCGGGTATAATATCATGAGCTTAACTAAATAGGTGCTTAGATTTTGAGTGACTTTAAGGTAGCCTTAGTTACTCTTTCGTCTACCTTATTAACCTCGTCGTTTCGAATTAAGAAATATAGAAATAGGTAGGCGAACCTTTTACGGAGTCTAGACGTACGATTAGGTACCATAAGTTGAGCACGGAGAGTTCCGGTCCCATTCCTACCGTCAACCTCATCGCGGATAACCGCATTCATATTCTACCAACGACATCTTTATTCTGATATAAAGGTAGATGACGGGAAGTTGCATTAGATAATCTATGGGGGATCCTCCAAGTCATGATTATAACTACCTAACCTACGTACAACAACACTCTCTCATTGAAAACACTACCTCTCCGCTTCAATTCATCCGGTATAAAGCCAGCGAGCAAGGCTAGGGAATCGGGTTTAATTGAATAGGTGAGTGATTATTTCAAAATGTTGAAAACATAATGATTTTGACTTGATTCCCCATCAGGAGGTCTAATTCGCTTATAAAGCAACAAAGACTTGAAATGTCATGATTCCCCTACTTATTAATTAATAGCTGATGGTAAATTCAACATGCACTCTTCGACAACACTCGAAGCGTATCAAAAAAAATCTCCGAAAACACACCTAAAGCCAACCGGCATTAATGTAGTGTATACAACGTAACGTCGTTCGGCAAATATCTGGGTCGCCGCAAACGATAGCCTAATCAATACCGATTTAGAAGGTATCCTGCAATGCAAGACGCGAACCCAGCAGAATATGCACGTACGCGGGACCAACAGCTGCAGGGCCTGGCCTGGCCTGGCCTTCAGCTTTCTCCGAGCCCCTTGCGGAGCTTCGGCTCAGCCACCGTGCTAGCTCTCCTGCATGGACAAGGGAGGGGGGTAGTGTACAGCCCTAAATCGCCCGACGTGTCCTAGTCCAATTCGCTTGAGGAGGCACTTTACTTCATATAGTGGACTATCGGTGGTGAGGGATATCAAGCACGGGAGGTTTAAAGCCTATCGAGTTACCTCTCGGATACCAAATTGACAGCGGCGCAGGGTAAGTACAGATCGGCATTGCAATAAATGAATTATCCCGAGCTGGTGTGGCTTCCATCCCATAGGCTCGCCTCGACAGGTTCATGGTGTGGGCATTAACAAAAATCTGACATGCAGAGAAGATCAGCTTAGATAAGGCAAAAACCAAGCTTTGGCTGATCCCCCACAATCCGCTCTGGCAGATCGGGCCATTGTCTGTTCTCGTTCGGATTTTTCGGATTCTCCCCGTATTGCATCTGACCTGACCGACACGTTCTGCGTACCCGGGTAGAGAAACACTTGTCTAACAGATCCTCTTATTTCTTTGTACTCTCTCCATGGGGAAACACAGACTTCCTGATTCAATCCCCGACTAATTAAACAGAGTCATCTACCCAATCATGACAGTGCCATGAGGGCTGTGCCGTTTCCGAGCCAGCCGCAACACTCCTGTTTTCTAACGCGAGGGATCGATATGTGATTCGTCCCGCCATGCCGTATGTAGGTCAGCACCAAAATAGGTCACTTACAAAGCCCTCGAAATTCATTTCCGCCCTTTAAGGTACCTCCTAGGTAGGTAGGTAGTTACATCAGGTTACCTTATGTAGTTATCGGCTAGTGTTCTGCTGCGCGATGCAGATGGATATACATACCTATGTATTCCGTAGTACCTATGGCATGTACAATACCTCCGCAGTAGGAGCCCTAGGCACCCGGCAGCGTTGTGAGAGCTACCTAGCTGTTCCCCTTGCCGTTACCTAGCCCTGTAAAAATAGCAGAAGACCCTGAAAAGCATCATGATGGGGCTGGGCTGGACTGGACTGGACTGACTGACTACCTAGCCTAGCTGCATCTGGACAGCATTTAGAAGGATGCGTTTTTCTTACCTACATATTCAGCCAACCCGTACCTCCATCTAGTCAGATCCTCTTCGATTATTTTTCTTCTGGTTTTTTTGTGTTTCCCATCTCCTACCCTTCGTCATTGATGACTTCTGCGCGGCTCACGGGCTCTGATCAATAACTGTTATTCCAGCAGTGACTAGGGCAAGAATCAGGAGATTGAAAACCTGGAGACGGACTAGGAGATAAAATATTCTTGACTACGAGATAAATACTTATCGGGCAAATCGGAACGTGGATTTGTTCGGTTCTAGTTCTTGGGAAGAAACCGCAGTTCGAATTTTGCCTCTAGGCTCCCACCTATTTGGACAACTTATAAAGCTGTTGTCTCGACTGAGCGACATCTAGTTCCATCTTCGTTTGAACAGTCTCGGGACGGTACTTTAGCGTGCTGCTACTTCTCCTGAGCTCTACATCTTACCAACCATCATCATCATGCACGGACGAAGATCGGGTGCCGCGGCCCTCCCGGCCACCCTTTTGCCTCTGCTTCTACTTTTCCCGGCATCGTCTCTCGGCGCTAGTCCGGCGATAGCAGATCGAGCTATGTACATTCGCGATGCCGCTCTAGGACTCTCCGCGGCCGCAGCCTGCGGTGACAAGGGTTCTCTTACGCACTGTTTCCGCAATGTGCCGGAATACGTCGAGGCCGACGACCTAGAGCGATGCTTCCGCAACGCCGGCTGCACGAGCGCCGAGTCCACCATCGAAGCCGCCTTCATCATTAACAACTTCCACAACGGCAAGTCCGTCGCCGAGCTTCGACGGCGAGGGCCTGAACCCGTGCCAGGTGAGGCTTACCTTCAGTGATTAAATACCTAAGTAAGTTGCGGGATATAATACGTGTAGCTAACCAAATATCCGCCATAGCTCCTACACCAGCACCTACACCCGCGCCAGCAGAAACCGGCACATCATCCGCAACCGCCACAGGGGGCGTCTTCACACCCACCATCGAATGCAGCTCCGAAACCACCACCAAAGCGACCTCCTGCCCCATCCAATCCACGGGCAGCGAATCCGGGCAAACCCTCCCGTGCTTCGAGACCGAAGTCCCGACGTCGGTCTGCAAGGCCGAAAACTTCTGCTCGACGGACAAGGACGGCAACAACCTGTGCATGCTACGCCACGACACTCTGGACGTCGGCGAGATCATCGTCACCGTCTTCCTAGCTACGATTTTCGGTCTAGGCTTCGCCACCCTTCTGTTTTTCTGCTGCACCGACAAGATCGCCCAGCGCAAGAAGAAGGCGCGCGCCGAGGCCGCGGCCATCGCCAAGACGGCTTATATGAACGCGGTTGACGAGGAGACTGCTATCCCGCCGAAGCGTGAGCCTAGCGTAGGAACCGGCGGACAGAATCCCTTTGCGGATTCCCCGTACGTGGACGCTTCACAGGATCCCTCGGGACATGCTCCGAGCCACCATTAGTAATGGTGCGTTGGAGACACGTATTCTCAGGAGCTGAAGCGGAGCTAAGTTGAAGAAGAATGGAACGAAGAAAATTGAAGCTGAAGGATGTGTTCATATGGAGCGGAACTGACGAATGAATGATACCATATCATGGAATTAAGCGAAGTCGGGCGTGGCAAGGATATGGAAAACGGGACTTTCGGGCTCATGATATTGTAACTCGCTTAGATACCTCGGATAATTGGTGTTTTCAGTGCGGTTGTCTTTGTCTTTGTTATCATTATGGAGTAAATTTTCCCTCCGCATACCTCTGTGCCCATTGTCTTTTGTTACCCTTTAATAATGCCCTTCTATGATGCGATGACCATTAGCCTTGGCAGATATAATTGAATTCAGCTATAATGAGCTTTGTATGAATCTTAGTCGTTAAGCTATAAGCGGATGTGTTTGTTTTCTCGTAGCTAATACTTGCTCTAATACTTGCTCTTTTGCAATCTGCTATGAGTGAAGCTCTCCTTGGTTAAGACTTCGCATATCGACAGTACACTTACCTAATAAAAATTATAAGTTATAAGTAAAAGACTTAATTAAGGTCCCTATTCACGACTGTGCTCAGCATATAAATTAAACGGGTCTAAAACTTCTCAAGAATAAGCATCTGCGACTCATCCAGCTTCTGGCCGCATTGTTGTGAAATATTATTTTCGCTAATACTGAACAAAAAGCGCTCTAGTATGGATGCTCAACGAGGTTTCCCATTCATAACAATGACCTGCTTAACGGCCCTAAAAATCGGGGGCGAGAGAAAAGGTAAAAAAGACACTCCTTCTCGCGCATCTCTGAAGGCATAGACTACTCCCACGTGCTATGACGACTGTCCCAAAGGATAGTCGACCTATTGGTTACAAACGTGCCGCGACTGCTCACCCAGTAGCGGCCCAAAAGGTACACGATCAACTCCGACGAGCCGGATATAGCTCCGGTTTCATACGGAGAAGAGAATCTCAAAATGAATCCTGGCCTAGACGTCGGCCCATTATCCACCCCCCGCCAGTAACCGAATTACCCTTACCCTGGGTCCTCCTTATTATTCTCAAGATCCTTGGTTCCTACGCCGAGGGACCCGCACGACTTGGCGAACCAACTCCTACAATTGGACTGCTGATCTCGCCGGGAGCTCCCAGCACATTTCGCCCCGAAACCGATCCTCTATCGGCTTCAAAGCGGACGGATAATTTCCCGTCCTCACTGGTCCGCACATCGAAGCTTCCGCCGCCGTTATGTGAGCTTCCTACGGTTTCGCACATATCTAATAACTCCCCTTCAGATACGGGGTCGTGTCCTGGTGGGTTCATGCTATTCACACGACTTTTGATGGCAAGCAGGTCGACATATCCGTTCGTATTGGATCCGAGAGCCTGTAGTTCTTTGCATGCGCTCACAAGCATTTGACGGACAGCAACAGGTCGAGGTTGTGAGGTTCGCATACCAGCGGCAGGAGCACCAAACGAGGGGTTCATTGGCCATGTAGGATTAGGGTTGGCGAAGCCGGGCGGCGGGGAAAACACGTTTGGAGGGCCCCATGTAGTAGTGTTGAGTGGCGAGCCTAGGAACGGATCCATGAACGGCGCGCTTGGGAATGGAACCCGACCTGGAGCGGCGGTGCTTCGTCGAGGGGAGTTTACAGTTTCTAAAGGTACATCCGTGTCGTCAAGTAAGGCGCTGCTGCCGAGATGGTTGCTCACATCATCGATATCGGCTGACAGGTCATGGCTTTTCTGCCCGTGAACCACGCTTCCTGGTCTACCAATTGGTGCTGGTCTGCTAATTGGTTGGGATGGAGCACCGGAGAGAGAATTCGCGTCAAAAGAAGCAGATGTTTGTCGCGAGTGTGAGGGCGGCCGTCCCGATACACTCTCCGGGGAGAAACCTTGATGGGACATATTCGGCGGGGCCTGTTCTGCCGGGTGATGAAAACCGGGGGGCACATGCTGAGTTAGAAAAGATCGACTGCTCATCGGGCCAGGAGCGGGAAAGCCCGGCGGTGTCGGTATGCCACCCACGGGGCGGAAGTTTAAATTTCCAGGAGGGGGGAACATTGGTTCGTGCATTCGATTGAAGCTTGGAGCCATATGTGGAGGTGGTATTCCGGGAGGACCCTGTAGGCTCATGGGTAGTCCAGTGAACGGCCCTTGATGTACACTGGGCGGACTCCTGACTCCTATATGAAGAGGAGATGCCGGATGAGGGATGGGAGTTCCTATATTTACCGGACCGTTAGATGAAGCCTTTCTAGGCGGGCCGATAGGGCCAGGGCTAGTATGTAGCGGAGTTTGGGTGAGTGGCGACACATTCTGGCTTGGACCAGAAGCGGAATGAGAAGCCTGAGAAGCTGATCTCGTTACTTCATGAGATACGGAGCGAGGCTTCATTGGTGTGGGAGCCTTGGGCAGAACGGGAGTTGCAACTGCTATTTGAGGCGACGCGTGATTTGGCGGGGGTTGGTGAGGGAGCACAGGAATCGAGACGGGATGCTGTTTCTTTGCAGGCTGAGTTGGAATAGGGATTATAGGAGCTGCAGCTTTAGCAGCCGCTTTCTCCTTTTCTTCCTGCTTAGACCTTTCCTTGGCGTCCCGGTCAGCCTTTGCCTGGGCTGCTCGTAACTCCTTTTCTCTCTTATCCTTCTCATGCTTCTCTCTCCTTTCTCGAGTCTCGCGTTCCTTAAGCTCACGAGCCTCTTGTTCCTTGCGTCGCTGTTCTTCCTTTAGCTTCTTCTCGCGTTCTTTCGCTTCGCGAGCTTTGCGCTCCTGCTCCAGTTGCTTTTCCTTCTGCTCCTGAGCGCGTCGCTGCCGCTCAGCCTCCTTTTTTAACCGTTCTTCTTCCTCCGCCTTTTTCTGGGCATCTTTCTTCTTCCGCCTTTCTTCCGCCCTAGATCTAGCTTCCTCAACCTTTCTTGCCTCTTCCGCTAAGCGAGCCGCATCTTCTGCTGCTTTGGCGGCATCGCGTCTCGCCTTCTCCTCGATCTGGGCTTGCTTCTTCTGGGCCGCCTTGTCTTTCCGTTTTTGTGCTTCCTTTGCCTTCTTTGCTTTTCGTTGGGTTTCTTGGGTTTCTTCTTCTTGGAGCTCTTCAAGAAGCTTCTCCTGACGTTCCCTGGCGACCTTTTCTCGATATGCGGTCAATACTCTCTGCTCAAACATTCGTGCGGCGAAGATCTGAAACATTCGGCGGCCTTCTTCCATACGTTGCTCTTCAGTCATGGTGTCCTGTATAATTTATCAGCCAGACGGCGCGCCTAGGGTGGATGCTCGCTAACTACCTCTTCCTCTTCATAGTCTTCATCCTGACTATACTCCTCCTCTTCCTCTTCGTCCTCTTCCGACTCCTCATCCTCGAGAGGTGGATGGTTGTGGGGGTTAGGTAGAGAAGCACCATTAACAGTGTGACTGTATGCACCAGCGTAGTGATCTTTAGCATCTTCCTCGCGCGCCATTCTTCGCTCGGCTAGCTGCTCCATCATTTCTATGAACTTCTTGCCGTCGTTCTTGAGTAGATCGTCTGCTACAGTAAGAATGCCGCCTAAAACATGTTATTCAAACACGCTGGACACACGTATGAATCGGGCTCATATGAAGTGTAGCTTACCTTTCACAGTGAGACTTTGACCAAAATTAAAGAAATCGTTAGGATATTGGTCGCGAGGGATCTCTTCAGGCTCATCCTCATCCTCATCCTCGTCATCCAAACCATCTACATCACTATACTCCTCTACTTCATCTTCCTCGTCTTCGTCGTTGTCCACATGTTCCACTATGCGACCATGAGACGGGTGATGGTTCGAAAATCTAGATGGAAGGGCTCCGGGGGGATGTAGTCCGCTCATAGGTCCGAATCTCTTAGGTTCGAACATAGGGGGCGCATTAGGATGGTTGTGAGGTTGATTCGCAAATGATTCCAACTCTTGATAGTAAGCATCGTAGAGACCCTCTAATTCTTCCTCGATTGCCGTCCGTTTGCGCCCGCAGACAGAACAGCTGCATGTGTGCTTCTGCTGTTCCTTCATCTTCTTGAGCACCGCGTCTTTCTCGACCTTGACCAAGGATTTTCGCTCCTCCTCTCCTAAACCCAGCCAGAACTGTTTGATACGCTCTCGCTCTTGCTCGTTTGAAGTGTTCCATATCTTCTCTTTAGATATGCCCGAGGGACTATTACTAGCGGCCTCCTCCATCGTGCCCTTCTTCTTTTTTTTCTTGGACTTCTTAGAAGGCTTGTGCGCCGAACCATTGGCAGATTCGGGGTGTTCGTCGTCACTTTCGGTTTCATCACCCCAGTCCTCGCCATTGTGCGTGTGGTTGTGGGAGGGAGGGATTTTGCTCGGTATGGTATTCCGGGAATAGTGCGCGTCTTTTCTCTGCGACTCTGTTCCGATAGGTAAAGGCACGCTACTCGTAGATGCGGGGCTGGGGAGCCCATTTGCTACGGCCTCTGCTTGTTCAGCTGCAGCCTTCGCGGCGGCCTTCGCTCGGCGCTTTTGCTTCTTGCGATTTACCGGCTGCGCAGGAGGCATGTCTGCAGCTGCCGGGGTGTTGGTCGGAGCACCGCCTCTGGAGGATGAGGTTGTCGTAGGCGACGGCTGGGGTGGAGGAGTAGAAGCCGAAGACTTGGGGACGGATATATACTTGGTTCCATCCTTGTTCGTATATTTCGCTGTAGCCTTGGGAGTCGGAGGCTGAGGGCCCTGCGCGGCCGACTGTCGATTGTTGTTTTTGCCAGGCATTCTCAAGGGAGGTTATGACGCGAAAGCGAGGGGGGAGTCATGTGCGATCTACTCCTAGGAGACAATCCGAGTTAAACAACTCGCTGACAAGCGTTACGTATTAGTAGATGCAGATTTAACGGTATCACCTAAGTTAAAAGGATGATTAGCTGCAGGATAAGTCGGTATTATGATCGATTTGGCGAAGGTGAATCTTTAATGAATCGTGGTTGTGCCCCTCTCGAGCATGCAAATTGGCAACTGTCCGAACCGGAAATAGGTGCTGCAATCTACGAGATAGTGGGTTTTGTATCTAACCTTGGCGCCGTAAATATGCTAAAGAGTGCAACGCCGACAGGCCCGTCGGAGTGGTGGCTGATCACCAGGGAGAATTACGTTCGGTGGTCAGAGATGTTGTTGTTGTTGCAGTCGGCCGTGATTTTTAAGATGTTGGCGTTTCTTGCGTCTGGCTTTTCGATGCAAAAGACGTCGAAATCTCAGGTAGGCAGGTACTATGTACAATGTACAATCTCGAAAAGTAGCTTAGGTTAGGTACTTTGGCTTGTGGTACCTTCACGCCTGCACGCTTATTGGATCGGTTCTTCCAAAACTATGCTAAAACCTTACATGTAGGTACATAACCGCTTAGGTAAGGTCATCTTAAGTAAGGCCTCCCCTAAAAGTTACCACAGCCTCATCTCCATCAGCCCCAGTTTTGCCGGTCGGCAAGCCGGGGAATAAGGTACTACGCAGTCACATGATCTTAAGTAACCCCTCCAGGGTTTTAGAAGCTGAGGCAGCCCAAAATTCCCAGCAATAAGGTACGCCAATACAGTACCCTGATGGCTAAAGCTGTAAGTCGTCATTAGTTCCCTGAGCACAACCCCTTAAGACCCCTTGACCCGGCTAATCGAGGTGCCAGTTCTACATACATATCTCTCAACATTCAACATTTTATTTAGTTTTATCAACTTTAACTTTCCTAGATAATCTTATCTATCACTCACGGGACAACTAGTTAATATTATAGTTATTCCTAAAATAATCATGAAGTTCATCAAATAGACTTATATCAATGGCCTACTATTTCAAGAAACACAACTGCTAATTGCAATGTGGATTTTATGACGCGTAAAAAATATCGGAATGCGGGTTGCCCAAGGCATTCCTCACGTCTATGACCATGTGCTGCGTGAAAGGAGTTGCATCTTAGCGTCCCCCAAACAAATTTCATGGTTTCAGTTATTCCCCACGCCTTTGCAACGGGAAACATGTGTTAGGTATCTTGCTGGCACCTGGTTTGTATTGTACAATATGTATTGGCCAACACTGACAATGCCAATAACAATCAATACCAACATCAACATGACTTGTCCTACATCATGATGACTACCCAACCTAGGTAGTCAATTAATAAGAAAGGTCTTACTTACATGTAGCCAATGGCGTCAGGCCGATGTTATGTTCGACCTCTTCACCATCATGATCGCCTCAAGATAATCAAGTGTGGTCGGACACGGTCATGATAGCAACTTACCTATCCGTGGGTTCAAGTGGGATTAAGAGGGGAGTATGCAGCAGAGACATGCACCATTCCAATTTTTTACGCTGAGACCTGCAGCCGTTGGGCGATCTTAGTCGGGTCAGTGCGACGAAGTGGGAGCGGTCAGCTTGACAGGCTAGCTCGATTTGATTCCTCGACGTTGACGAATCGAGAGCTTGAGATTCTCCTGTCTATTTTACAATAGGCTATCAGATACTGAATAATTCCCAGCGAAGCCAAGTGAATGGACAAGGAAGAACCACTTTGCATATTATTGGGTTCCACTCCAGTCACCAATTCATCAAACATGCTTCGCAACAAGCAGCAAGTAACAACGTATATCGTTAACTGGTCGAATGGCAACGAAGTAGCATCGCAAGTTTAAGATATATTCTTAGAAGTCACTGGCTCCTTCACGATATGGCTGTCCAGCAGCCAAAGTCACTGACCAGTTGTTAAAGTCGGCATCCATCATCCCATGTCGAGTTATGCCGGACCAATTGCGCTGGGAAAATCGATTCTGTTCACAACAACCCCCTTGTTGACTAACTGATGCTGTGGCACGGCCTGGGCAATTTGTTTGATCTACTATGTTAGGTAGCCAGGTCCTTGTAACGTAGCGTTTTCTCGGGGTTTAAGCATGGCTACAGCTGAGTGGCGGCATCTCGCAGCTTTACATCAGCTTAGCATGTCGTGTAGAAGTCATGGTGAATAATAATGGTAGTGAATGATTCTTGAGGCCGGCTTTTCATCTATACATACGACGACGGAATTCTGTATATAAATTGAACTGGAGTCCCCCCTTGTCTTGCCCACGCTAACAGTAAGGCTCTTAGAGCTGCCATATTAGTCTAACACAGCTGGACATATTCGCGACAAGTTAAGGCCTGGTATCGAACCTGACCAATTGCATCACTCTATTTTTGAAGCTGAATTTCCAAGTTACAGGGGAGGGATTAGCACCGACAGGGACTAAGGAACTCCAGGGAATCCTTTAACGGAAGGCTTTAAATTCGACCGCGAAACCCGGCTCTGGTGTGCAGGCCTCTCGTATTCGATCAATTTTTTCTAACCCAAACATACTTAAATCTTTATGATAACACAGAAGGGCAGTAAAAGAGTAGAAATCGAAGAAACGAGATAATATCTCCATTGGGAAATCTGGAAACATCACATCCAGTATCATCAACGATTGATTCGTTATTAGTGCCCGACCCGGAGACCCGTTGGTTATCCCTATTCAAAAGTAATAACTAACTTGAACAAACTCACGTCAACACTTTGTCACCGTAGGCCTTATATCTGCGCTTACATATTCCAATTCCAACCCGCCACGAGGTGACGACCCCCCAAGCCGGGGATAAACAAGAAATAGACTTTCCAAGTCCACGCGTCCGTCCAAAAAAAGCACAAACGAATCTAGAAGTTTAAGTTTATTCCGACGACGAAGACAGACGAGACGAACCATTAGGCCCCCTTGGGATTGGTGCACTTCACTTCGCGTCAAGCAATGGCGAGTTCAACTCCGCAGAATGTTATTCGCAGGTATGCTTCACTTCATCTTGGCTGTCGATCCCTTTTCGGTTATCTTCGAAAGACAACCATCACGCGCATCCCCACGACGTCACCCCTTTTTCGAGCCTTTCATCGTTCTAGCCAGGCCTGCCGAACTACGACTTCTTTTTATCTATAGCCCTTCGCATTCGACTACGCTACTATCACGTTTTACTACAAGAATTAACACAATACTAATAAGATCGCTAGGAAACTAGTCATTATTGGCGATGGAGCTTGCGGCAAGACCTCTTTACTGAGCGTCTTCACGCTCGGATACTTCCCAACCGTAGGTTTTCCCTTCCCCTGATTTCCTCGTCTGATTTCCGCGCTTCCGAACGAACATTTGCTAACAGATCACATATAGCACTACGTAAGCAGACATCACCACGAACCCTACCATAAGCCTACCTGGCCGAACGGACTAACGATTCTTGCGCCCCCTTAGATTCCGACCGTATTTGAGAACTACGTAACAGATTGCAGAGTCGACGGCAAGTCGGTACAATTAGCATTATGGGATACGGCGGGTCAGGAAGACTACGAGCGACTGCGACCCCTCGCATACTCGAAGGCGCATGTGCTACTAATAGGGTTCTCGATCGAGTCGCCTGATTCTCTTGACAACGTGAAGCACAAGGTCGGACAACCCCCCGCTTCTACTCAACTCCCGTTCCACACTACGAGCAACAAGAGACAACAGAAACAATCCTGGCTAACAGCGAAATAGTGGGTAGAAGAAGCGACAGAACGATGCCCCGGCGTCCCTATCATCTTAGTAGGACTAAAGAAGGATCTACGAGACGACCCAGTAGCGATCGAGGAGATGCGCAAGAAGAGCCTAAAATTCGTGACGGAGCGACAGGGCGAGCAAGCCGCGCAGGAAATCGGCGCGCGCAAGTACCTCGAGTGCTCGAGTCTGAGCGGGGAGGGCGTCGACGACGTGTTTGAGGCCGCCACCCGCGCCGCTCTCCTCACCTTCGAAAAAGGCGAAGGCGGCGGATGCTGCGTTATATTATAAGATGGCGCAGCGCGGTACGGCACGGCACGGCACGGCATGGCACGGCATGGCACGGTACGAACTCGACGCGACTTGTAGAACGGGCCACGGGAATCGACGCACGAAACACGAGTAGGAAACGTCCCCGGGGAACAGATTTAAACCAAAAATGGGTGTTCACTTTAGTGGAGTTTGGCTTAGGCGGAATTGAATATTCCGACGTACTATTTTTCCTTTCGTTTTGCTTTTGTTGGAATATTACAAGAGGAGGCCGAGAAGGAGAAAGAAGAGCTGATGAGTCGGAGATAGAGGCGCTCGGATTATGCGTGCCGGAGGAAGCAATTGGGGATTGGGATTCACAACAGCCAGCAATCTACCTCGAACGAGACGAGCTCTCGTCAGGGCCTCCAGACTACGTACTCATCACCACGACCAATCTATCTAAACCCACCCCCATCTAGGTGTTTATCGAAATGTCTAAGGAGATCTACTACTTCCGCTGCGAAATCTTCACCACCCTCGCTCACCCGCAGACGAACCCACGATGACAGACTACGCCTGTATCTAGGTTGGAAACAGACTGAAAATGAATGAACTGATTAGTGAAGCCGATCCTGGAAATCCCCAACGTTCTCTATCGCGAGAAGAGAAAATAGCTATTGTTAATAAGGAGAAGCATTGAATCAGAGCATTAATTTCACATGGATAATAGTTCGCCTCTAACGTAAAGTGAAGCATAGGATTTCGGCGAAGCGTCCCCAACAGTTTCAAAGTAGATTTGATATTTACTTGCTTTTCCTCACTCCTTTTCCATGCCTTCTTACCGAGGGTCGGGCCAAGAGGATCAAGCAAACATTCATTTAAAAAAAAATATTACATATACACATCTACCTACCTCCCCAACTAGGCATGTCCATGACTGCGGTTACTGTAAGCGCTGCATCTGCATCTGCATCAAAGTACATGATCGAACGATCCAATTAATTGCATCTTCCCACGTCTCTACACGCCAAGGTAAAAGTGGCGATCGGATGAGAGGGACAAAAACAGCGCACGCAGACGTGCCCGAAGCTTACGCAGCAGATATGCAGCTAATAGTTCATTGGATATGACGGTTCCTAGTCCACGTACTGTCGGAGACGATTCTATGTTACACGTATTCTAGACCGGGAATTCGGATGCGGGCCGGATGAGGACTCCTCACCGGGTCCAGCCGTGGTTCCAAGGCTCGCGAGCCGGTGTTTCCGTCTGTGGTCTCGCATACTCGATCGGGATGCTGTTGTGTCCGTATACACCTTTCTTTTCCATAGCCACACGATACAAGTATCCCTCGTCCCGCGTGCCAGGTCCACTTGTCTTGCGCAATTCCTCGCAGGCATTATGCATCGATTGATACATCCTACGTATCCGATTAGTAAACGTATCGCCACAACACAGTATTAAGGAAAAGGTATGCGAGGTCAGACGTACCGCTCCAGCTCATGCGCCTCCCTGTCCCGCTCCTTGCGCTGGTACAATAACCAAGCGCGATGAATAGTCCAGTGACGCAGCGCACGATTTCGCGCAAATCTCAGAGGGGCGGGAACAGCACGGGGCATTGAAGCTTTCAGGTTCATGATTCTGGGGTCAGGACCCTCACCCTTCCCTCCTTTGCGCTTCTTCCTACCAGAGCCTTTACCACCAGAACCTTTCGCACTAGCACCTTTTGCACTGGCACCTTTTCCACCACCGACTCTCGCATTCTGAGGAGTTGTTGTATGTATCTGCCGAGAAACGGGTGTGGAGAAGAAAGGCGATGAACATGCTGCTACAGCCGTCGCGGCAGCAGTCCGACTGGAGGACGGGCCATGGAAGAGACTAGAGAGAGGGGTAGTCGATGGGAGCCTCGTGAAGAGGCCGCGGAAGGTAGGTGTAAACATCGTGCTTAAGCCTGCGTATCAGGTATACTTATAATCGTCGTTATGTCGTCCCCTCGTCCAAACCTGTGGTCTGTAATAACGGCTTGTCGTCGCTACTTCTCGCTTCGTCGGTTGCCCGTTTCTGCCGCAACCCAAAGCCGCGAATAACTAGCTGATAGCTCGAGCGCAACCTTCAGCCTAATCCTCGATATCTCGTTTGCCCTCGACCAGTTTTGATTCTACTCCTCACGGCTGTTTTCGTTCCTAGGACTTCGGTTCTCCTCCAACGCTATAGCCTTCTTATTCCTCGCCAAATACGTGCTCCTCGTATTTCTACGCCAAAGCTTCCCAATGTCTCCGGGGATAATCGGGTCAAGAATAGCTCTTGGTGGGTTGCTTCAATTGATCAATTGCAAGAAAAAAGAATAATGTGGATCAACGATTTTCCAAGCTACTGGATGGCGCTAAGTGGGGGCCCCTGTACAGATGGTTAGGTGAACTTTAACCTAGGTACCTGCAGAGCACGCAAATTTACGTATTTATATGTATACAGGAGATGTGGATATATCCAGCATGTCACGTGGATTCTTATTTGTAAAAAGGGGGCTTATGATACACTTGGATATATTCATGCCTAAGCAATGCTGTCTCACAAACATAGCCCTATCCTTGTGACAATTATGAATTTGTTTAAGTCCCTTTTCATATATATGTGCCAGTACTATTTAATTTATACCCAGATGTAAGTCTATTGTTATGATTAAATTGTTAATGTCTAGTGGGCGAATCGTTTATCTAAAGTAGCTCATACTTCATTATCAGTAATCCGTAACGCAATTATAGTGTGTGAGGTGACTCATAAGCAAGAAGTAGGTCTGTGTTTCGGTCTGCTAGAGACATCTTGTAGTGCTACTAGTCTAAATTTAATCTTACACTCTTACACATCTTACAAATTTAGTTTGCCAACACCCCTTCCCCAAAATTGTTTTTTTCAAGACGTCCTCGTCTTCTCTTCCTGCTTCGTTGCTCGGTCTCCTGTTCTTCGTTTTCGTCTTCTGATGAGTAGTTTACCAACATGTTTTGAGCGCTATTTAGGATGGATACTTGTTGGTTTAGAGTCAACTTCGGCGAGTGTTCGGGAGGTGACTTGGATGTAGATTAGAATCTTACTCGGTGGAGTGATGGTTTTTGTAGTTGTGATCCTTTTTGTGATAAAGCTGATGGCGTCTGTGGTGTTGATGTTTTCTGTGGTGCTGATGTTTTCTGTGGAAGTGATGATTTATGTTGGTCTGTTATTTCCGAGCCGGGGCGTTGGCGGAAGCAACTGCTGCCGCTGATACGGCGTAGGCGTAGGCGTCGCCATTAAGATTACCGTTACTATTAAGAGCGTTATTATCGTTGATGTTTTGTGTAGAGGTAATAATTTATGTTGGTTTGTTATTTCCGAGTCGGGGCGTGGGATAGCCTGTAGTTGGGCCAAAATACCCGCTGGCTGTGCGGGAGCAGCAGCGGCAGCGACGGTGGAAGCAACCGCTGCCGCTGATAGGGTGTAGGCGTGGCCATTAGGATCACCGTCACCATCAATTTTATGATAAAGCTGACGGCGTTTATGGTGTTAATATTTTTTATGGAAGTAATAATTTATATTAGTTTATTATTTCCGAGCCGAGGCGTTAGATAATCTGTAGTCGGGTTAAGATATCCGTTGGCTATGCGAGGGCGGCGGGTGCGGGAGCGGCAGCGGCAGCGGCAGCGGCCGGGGGCATGGCTATGCCAGCCGGTACCAGCAGCACCATTAGTGCTACCAGAGCAGGACCAACGACCGCCACATGGCCAGCAGCGGCAACAGCTGGGCCCATGGGGGCCATAGGTGCCGGGGCGGCGACGGAAGCAACCGCTGCCGCTGATACGGCGTAGGCGTGGCCATTAAGACCACCATCATCTTCCACATCTTCCCACGCGCTGTCGCTACCGGAATCACCGGAGTCAGGGGAGGCGATCCTTATACCCCTTTACTGGGCGTCGAATAGCCCCCCTTGACTCGGCGTGTACTGTCGGCTCTCTGTAAATCTAAGATTAGCAAAAAATACCGAAGAGGGCAATTTACCTAATGTTAGGATGTAGGGGGTTGAATGCCAATTGACGGTGTTGAAGAACGTACCTTATTAGATTAGGTTATATTGTTATGCTTAGAAGGGAGGGTTGCCTCTATAGCCCTTATGTCTCTTAGTATTGATAAATGTTAATTTCAAAGGTGTGGAAAGAATAAATACCTTGTTTAACTTCTGCTGCTGGGTTGTACATAGAGTTGGCAATCGGACAGGATTGTCAACACCTTTGTAGCATCAAACCAAAGTCCGGGTTCGGCGTAGGCATGGCCATTAAGACCACCGTCACCACCAAGATCGTCATCATCGTCGGGATCTTCTATACCTTCCCATGTGCTGTCGCTACTGGAATTATTGGTGTTAGGGGAAATAATTAGGGCTTGGTAATAGTCTTGGGGGGTTGGTGATGTATTGGTCGTCCTCCTTAAATGTTTCTTGCCATTTTGCTGTTATGTTTTAGGCATTCATTGGGTCGTATTATGTTAAAATAAGTATTCTAAGTTTAGGATAAGAGAGGGTTGAATATGAATTATGTTAACAGTTAAGGATGGTGGAAAGAGGAAAGAGGAAAGAAAAAGGATTCTCGGAAAAGAGGCCGTGTTTATATAGATATTTTTGGAAAACTTTTTGCCTGACGCTAAGTTGGCGGTGAGCCAGGAGCCGAAGTTATGTCTGGCAGTTGCTACATAAAGGAAGCTGCGTACCTGCCTACCTAAGTTAGATATTTCGGTGACAGTTGTGTGCCTTCCGGCACGGCAGGAGCGGTAAGTCTAGTGTAGGGAAGCTACGAAGCAACTAAAAGTATCGTACACTTGTCGCACTTGCCGTATTATTGTTACCTGCCGTCCTAAGGGACACTTCACTATTGGTGCCTTTCCTGATGTTGATGTCTGCCAAAATTTCTAGTATTTTGGCACCTTCCTTTTTTTTGTCTGTTTCCAGGCAAATAAAAGGGATACTGCGTCCATGTAAGGTACTATGTCTTAGCAGGTGCCAGTGGTTAACCAAACCGAAAACTCATTTCGAAGCCGCAGATATGTGCATCAAATCAACGCCTCTATGCCAATTACTTTATTTCGTTGTTATCTCAGTACTTTAGCTATCACTGCATAAGATCTCCGCCTGAAGGATTTTTACCGAGCAGCCATTGTTCATAAGGGACTTAGGTTACTATTGATAACAGGAATTACGTACACCTTAGCCTCCTCCTTTTAATACTCTCTCAGAATGGTATCCCAAGAAGAAGCCGAATGCTTCAACAGGACACTCTTACAAATAATATCCCATGAAAGGGACTAGAAGCTCCTTGAAGAACTGAAAGAAATTCCGAAGAGAATCACCAAGACCGGCGGCGCTAATGCAGGACACTACTTGATCATTATAATAGAAGTATTCAAGGTGCTAGCTAAGCACGTTCCTAAATTAAGGGGTTGTATTCTTCCGCAAAATATTCAAGCACACCTGTTACCAGAAGATGCGATTAAGCCCGAAACTGTAGAGCAACTGAAAGACTACTTGCTCAATGGAGCTCAATATACAAAAGCGTCGGGATACAAAGAAGCGCCTCCAATCCCACCCAAGAAGGATAGCCAGCCTAGGCTTGAGATGACAGATGTCGGTGGAGGCGCTATTTATCGCTGCAACGCCTCTGAGAACGAAGCTATAGAAATGTTAATCAGACATTTCCTGGCTCTGAAAAATCCACCTGCGACGCCTCCTCGACCAGATCTACGCACAAGGGCAGTTCGTCCTTCCAAAGGCTCCTCCTCCCAAAGCCCAAAGAAAACTCCCCCACCCGGTCCACGCCAGTCACCTAAGGGTCAGGAGAAGATGTCACAGGAGCAAAGTATAAAAGAACCTTAGATGTGTGCAATGGCATATGGCTTGGAAGACTTCCATATTGAAAGACCCTACAAGAGATAGCGATCAGCTTTAAGCGCTTGTGTTTGTATGTTCATAGTAGGTTATAATACACTGAATAAGGGCCG
The DNA here is from genome assembly GCF_022497035.1 of Daldinia vernicosa. Taxonomy (NCBI): domain Eukaryota; kingdom Fungi; phylum Ascomycota; class Sordariomycetes; order Xylariales; family Hypoxylaceae; genus Daldinia; species Daldinia vernicosa. The sequence continues at coordinate 391,096 of NW_025953930.1, forward strand.
TTGAGGACAGTGTAAAGGCTTCGAATATGTCTTAAGTCAGTAATAGCGGATAGTTAAATCAATATGCTCTTTGTCACGCTACCCATGCTTGCTCTTGGTTAACAGATGATCATTGGGCTCCCGTCTTCGGATTGTATTTCAACTCATTAATAAAGTTTAACTATAACACCATAAGACCCTCACCAGATAACCTCATAAGTCGCATAGTGTTGAGATGCTTGTTGGAAATACTGGAGTTTACTTAGATCTAGTTATATGAAGCTTAATACCCCTTAGATATGGTAACATTATCTTTCTCGGGTTACAAGCTTGCCTACGCTGAGAGTAAATCATGGCAAGAGAGTTCAGGACCCTTTTGGTGTTATCCTGGTAGCAACTTTGTCTCGTAGTTAATTTTTGGTTATTTCTCGAGGACTCCAGGCAAGCCCCTATTCTGTTAATCTGGTATCATGTAATCATTCCTATCTGTTCCCAAAGACCTAACATGATAACATTTCGGAATCGTATCCTCGTATCTTCCTAGTATTAATCGGACAAAGCATTATGATGCTTTACACAAGTACTAACCTAGGCGCCATACAAGGTTGACGTTCCCCTGAGATGTCTTAACCCTCTAATTGAATATCTTATATTACTATAAGAGATATTACATACATTATAGTGATATTCAAGGATCCAGCTCTAAATCAGATCTACCGAGGTTCATCCGAATATGTATTCCGTAAGCAAGTACCTAAACATATGTCGTTTCATAGCGGCCTCTTATTGTGACGTAGGACTTGGGTTCCTTCGCCCCAAGATACCAAACATGGATCAATCAATGCAACGAAATTCCTCAACAGGGCATACGAGGAATAAATCAGGAGCGAGGCGTAAGTAAACCTTCGCCTATATATGTCTCTCTAATTCCGAATCAAAATTGTATAATTCCTAGAAATAATGCGCTTGGAGATCGCCAAGAATGATAGGCTATTATCGCACCTACGATTCCTCTCGTAAAGGGGGGAGGTAGCAACATTGAGTGACTGCAAGTGCCGTCCATCCTACCATCCTATAGGAATACCTTAACCCCACGCTACTACATTGATGCTCCCTTCTATCATCATCATGGTTGTCTATCTCTTCAATAGCAATAGCTATATAAAGCTAAGATGTCCTTTGCTAACATCTTTCAATCCATAGCTTCTCGCCCCAGATCGTCAACCAAGGGGCCCCTCGATACGGATGAGTAAGCATCGGTGATCATTAACAGTTACATGATATCTGCTTACACCGAGACCCTAGAGCTCCCGTAGCGTCTCCTATCCCGTCCCAGGCCAGCCGTTTCAGTAACAGCCAACAGGCTAGCCCGCGAAGTCTCTCCCGGGGGTTTTCTCCGGCCTCTAGATCTCCGGCCCCGTCTATCGCGCCCGTGACATCCAAGGACTTCTCGTTCCTTCTAAGACCCGAGATCTACCACCAGCTCTCACCCTTGTCCATCCCAGCCCCCTTCCGCCATCCGTCTAGACAGCCCGCGCCGGAAACACCCATCCCAGAACTCCTTAACAACGGGCACTTCCGCGCGGCCGCCATCGCTGCCGTTCAAGCCCTGACGAGCAGCCCCGTCTCCGCCGTCGCCGCAGCCGCGCATCCGCCCGTCAATCCCACCGACCACGCGCGCATCTTCGAGCTGCTGTACACGCGGCTAGCGTGTCTATGCCTCATCGACGCCACGTCGTTTGCCGCTCAGGAATCCAAGGCCCTCGAGGACCTTAACTCGGCCTTCTACCTGGATCCCCTGTCGGGCGCTCACCTGGTGCCCTGGGAGCTGCGCATCCTCGGCGTGCGCCTCCAGGCCATTGGTTTTGGCGATCCCCGGCGTGCTGTCATGAGTTACTATGAATTAGCGAGGGAGGCGCGTATGCAAATTGCTAAGGCGGGAAAGGCGCATGATCATTCCGCTTCCGAGCTTTGGAAGCATCGGCTCGCAGAACTTGGGGTCAAGGTCGCGGGCGCGTTGATCGAGATGGATGATTTGGCCGGCGCGGCGGAGCATCTTGCTACGCTGGGAGATGGAAACCAACACTTTAAGGCTGGTGCCGATGGGCGGCTGGCTATGAGCCAGGCTTTATTGTGGCTGCACTTGGGTGATGTTGAAGCAGCGCGGCGATGTGTAAGAGACGGCAAGGGTGGGGAGATGGGAGAGCGTGTTGTAGATGCGCTGGCTGATATGGCGGACGGTGAGTATAAGGCTGCGCTAGAGAAGTGGCGAGTATTGAAGGATACAATGGAGGAGAACGACGTGCACGACGAGATGGTCGGGGTTAATCTTGCTGTGTGCCAGCTTTACACGGGAAATATGACAGAGGTAAGTTCCTAATCGATGCAGAGGTGTTTCGGTGCTAATAATTACTTAGGCAAGGGATACCTTGGAAGGGCTGGTGGATGCGGGTTCGACATCTCACACATTGCTATTCAATCTGACTACGATGTACGAGCTCTGTACCGACAGACATAAGAACCTCAAGCTCAGACTCGCGGAGCGGGTTGCTTCCAAGCAGCCTACACCGCTAGGATGGGAGAAGACAAACCCGGATTTTAAGTTATAGGATAGGTACCTACGCATGCTCTAATTAAGTCGGGTAAGCTGCTATGTTTTCGGGGGGGGGTGGGTTGTCGGTTTACATACATTTAAACATGATAAGTAGGTAGACTACGGAATAATTAATCAATACTCTATGCTGTACCTACCTGGTTGGGCTGTTCCGTGCCGAGAATAATTTCTAAGGCTTTCCTGATATGTACGGTTAGAGATAGGTCTTGTAATGTAATAGGCTAAGACGTATACAATACGGCACGTCCCCGATCCTCTGAATATTTACGCACTCGTATAGATACCTACATCTTTCTGTACCTAGATACCTAAGCTAAGTTACCTCTCACACCCTTGTGAGATGTTTGTGTCGGCCTAGAGTAACTAGACGTACTTTGTCCGACCATAAGCTAGTTTCTAATATGTTACACTCTCCAACACCCTTCTTCTTCCTCGCCACGTTACTTTATCCAGGCTTTCCCAGACCTCTTAAGACGTACCCTTAGCTCCCTGTTCTGCAAGTCGCTCGGTGTTCTTTCTCTGGCTTTCCTCCCAAGCAGCTTCACCAACTCGTCTCCAGTTATCTACGACGAATTTCCTAACAAGATCCTCGTTGTAAAACCCATCATGGTCGCGGAGCGGCGATGGCGGGCGTATGCCTAGACTATAGTCATCTTGCATGATGATTTTCTTTAGAGAGCTAGCTGCCAGGCTACGCAAGTGTCTCTTGTTATTCTCCTCTTCACCTTCTTGCCACTCCGGTATGGAGGCCTTGATAACTCCCCGCCAAAGCGTCTGTCGCTGCTGCTCTTTGCGCCATTCCAGGAGTCGGTTTCTATAGACTTCTCGCGTACCAGGGAACTGCTCGAAAGCATCTTCACGTACCGTGTCCCGGGTTGCAATGGGCGTGGTAAATCGTCCTGCTTTGCGACATGCGGGAATGAACTCGTCATACCACCCCCGATAAGCCGCGCGCCCCGGCATACGGCGGCGCTCGTTAGACTTCAACTTGTTCTTGTCGTGGTCACCCCCGTCGGCCTTCGTCGCGCTATCATCTTGCTCGGGCCGCACCCAGAACAGTCGGCATGTAGCCACATACTCCATAAACTCCTCCTTCGATGCGAACGGCCGCTCCCATTGGGCACTATCATACTTAAGGCCCAAAAAACTGAGGATTTCAATAGGCTCGCTAGTGAGGAAAACTTTAGATTGTTTTTTATTCAGACTTTCGATTTCGGGAATGCGTATGTGTAAGCCGATCTCGTCACCTGTGAGGCCGTACGGGCGGATGGTGCTTCCGAGGATATTCCAAAAATCGCTGTGGGCCCACTTGAATAACATCCATTGCAGGTGCTCGACGGAGTTGCATAGATGGAGATCGATTTGGATGTAGCGAGGCCCATCGCAACTCGTTCCCTCCTGGGCTAAATCATTCGGCCACGGGATAGCCAAGGTAATAGCTTTTGGCTGCTCTCTGATAGAACGTTCGGCGCCGAGAAGGGATGCCGCAGCATCTAAGGGATCGTAAGTCGGCGGCGAGAGTGAGGTGCCGCAAGCTCTAGAAGACGGAAACGTAGCATGCTTTTCTAATGCTACTAATAGATCGATATCCCCGTGGTCCTCTTTTGCAGGGCCTTCAATAGGAGAGGCGACTACGAAGAAGAGCTCTCGGAGCTTGGCATGGCATGTACTGAGAACATGTCGATATACTCCAGGAGGCATCCGTGGAGTGGAAAGTGGATTGCTTCCAGATGAAAATGCAGAGCCGCCCATGATGATAGGTATCTTGATAGTCGTGAAGAACTTGGTATTGGGGAAGTAAATGTCCAGTCGTATTGATGCGAGTATAACTCGAGAATAGGAGTTTTATGAGGAGAAGGAGCAAATTGATATCAGGAGGGGGTGGCTAAGTTGGAATACCTCAACCTTAGATTCATGGTTGGAATGGTTGTGGTAGAAGTCGCTGTAGAAGGAACGGTTGTGAGTATGGTTTAAATAGTAATAGCAATGAGGTAAGTGAATAACGACTACCTGGTTTTTAGAGATTTGCGAAATAGACAAATGAGTTGTATGTGAGTCGCAAACAGCACACATTGTTTACTTCCTACATGTTGAGATGAACGATGTCATGAACGCACGGACCATCATTATACAGATGATTTATGATTTATCAGTTGCGACTGGACAATTATGATATGGCATTTAACCCAGGGCCTTCATCTTTATAAAATCATCTCATAGCTTCATTAGATATTCATTAGATATTACTTTCGTCCCAATAAAGTTACTTATTGGTGATTGACACATAGGAGCCAAAGTCTCTATAGTCACTTCGATGACTCAAAGGCGTGACTCAAAGTAGGCTATGTTGCAACAGTTTGACATAGCTTTTTGAAAATCTAGTCTAGTCTAGCACACTAGATGAATTGCCAATACCAATATTGAAGTTGGGGTAGCCTCCTCGTATATACCAAGACAGGATAGCTCATTCGTCTCTAGTATACTTAGAGCCCTGTCGCCATTTAGATCCATACCTCAGAACCAATACTGGGATCGGCGCGAGAAGGAAACTTCCTGCTCCTAGAATTGACAAGCCAATCCCATACCCAAACCTATCAACGAGAGGCGCAGCAGCTAATGGAAGAAATGTGCCTGCTAAGCACCTTGTGACAATCACCGCAGTCATAGCAGAGGCGGCGTACAACCCAAAAGCGTCTACAACATACGCATAGAGCGGAAGGAATCCCAGCATGAGAGTAACGCCCATGATTGCAACTGAGAAGAGTAGCAGTATAAGTGGAGCGTGCAATTGCGCACTCCATCCATACCACGCGGCAACTAAAGGTAGGGTAAACCCTCCGACAATGACTAAGGGCAAACGGTATTCCGGTTGACCAACCCCCTTATGAGAGTCACGGAGTTTGATGTAGATCCTGTCTAGAGTTTGATTGCATAGTACCACGCTTAAAGCTGACCCAATACCTACACGTATGTTAGCATAGCGTACTTTTGACAAGAGAGATACTTCTACATAGGGATAAAACTTACTGAAGCTGATGAGTGCGGATCCAGCACCCGCAGGCGACAAACCGTATATGGTCCCAAGGATATCCGGAAGAGTAGTGACCAAGATGTAAAAGTACGTGAATGTAATAGAGCCAAACAACGATAGCATCTGCAAGACGCCCGAGCCCGCCAGCACCGTAAAGGGGCGGATGATTGCACCCCACAATTTATCGGATCTTGAGCCATCGTCCGCGTCAAACACAGTTCGTAACGCTGCGTTACCAGTTTCAAGCCGGAGTCTCGCTGCCTTTCGTCTTAAAATGGCAACTTTATATGTTTCACGGAAACACGTAAGAAACACTACTTCGCACGTAGCAGCCAGTATCACGCACATCCACATTGTGCTCCGCCAACCCATGGTTTCAGCGATAGCCCCGCTGATAGCAGGCCCGACCGCTCCGCCGATTAGCGGTGCAAGCTGGATCAAGCTCATGGCCGAGCCTCTTTGCTCTGAAATAAAGATATCGCCAACGATAGCGGGATTTAGCACATTCGATGCTACGGCGAGACCCGTCAGAGTCCTCGCAGCAATGAACAGCGTCGTGCTCTGAGATAACGCTGCCAGAACCGTCGCTGTAATGAACAGGACGTTGGCAACGTTCATGACAGGGTACCGGCCGAAGACTTCTGATAACGGTGCGATAAGCAAGGGCCCAGCAGCTTCACCAAGCTCCCAAATCGTTACCAGCAACACGCTAGCAGATTTGCTAGAGTGGCCATGGTCAAGATCATCCACTATACGCGTCGCGACAGGCACGACGGATATACATGTAAATGTTCTGCCGCGACAGTCAGTTTTCTGAGAGGTTTAGTAGGCAAATTACCTAGTTATACGCACACTGTGAAGGCCATCAAAGCCAAAAGAGCCACAATCGCCCATTTGTATGCCTGTGGCCATTCAAGGGGATTTTCCTCATCTCCATCGGGATTAAAGTCCACGATATCCTTGATCGATGCTTGATCTGGCCTCTCGTTAAACACCAGATGCGCATCCTGCAGTAAAGGCTGAGTTTCGTCCATAGTGAATCCCGCTCTTAACAGCCAGTCGTGGTAGTCTGTGAGAGTTCAAGTTGCGAAAAAGGGGAGGTTGAGAAAAATGCAATATACCTAATGAGTCTTGGTGAGCGACGGGCCGTTCCGTAAAATAGTCGGCCTGTCGGCGGAATATTTGGCTGTATTATACATGTTATATCCACTACGCGCCCTTTTGGTTGACGACATTAGACAAGGTCGATTGCGAAAGTGGAGAAAATGCATGTATCCGTCTTGCCAATGGTGCGTAACGCATCTATCGTGAACCGGGAGCCGAAAGACAGTAGGTAATTTCATTTATTGATTTTAATTTCGATACTCTGTCCGCCGTTAATGTCTTAAAACATCACTGGGTCCCTAACGTAGGTCAGTGAGGTTAATAGAATTATTTGGGCTAAACGCCACGGCAACAGGGTCCCCCGAAGCTTTGAACATGATTTTGGCTTTCAACTTGCGGTCCCATCTTCTCTTTGAAACCCTTCTAAGAGTATGGTATGATAAAAATACGTTTATAATCCTATTTATATAGTTAGGTACTATTGGGGCCATTAATATAGAAAAAAACGTACAACTTACGCAAGACCACCCCATGAAATCATAGTCCACCAGTAATAGTTAGAGTCTAGCCCACGACGAGTGATACACAAACTTAACTGTAGCATCATGCCCGAGGAGAGAGAAGCTACAGATATATCAAGGCATGTGTGTGTGATCAAACTGATCTCAGGTGAAGTTCCGCAATCTATATCGATTACTTGCATCAGTGCCCAGAATAGCTCACCGCCGGCCTAACATTGGTTAATCTTTAGCCCTATACGTAGGTAAGTTTATATCAGACGTACAGATGCGAGGCTATAGTCGAGATCTGGATAATACAACTTGGAAGATAGAAAGAAGACCAATAGCAAAAGTAATAGGCGAGCGAGTCTTAAGGACCTATCACTAATGCTGTATTGACATTGGATATTAACCATTTCTGATATATTAGGATTCGGATCCGAAAGTATTTGGGGTCTGTGATCTCAAGTGCTAAAGGAATGGCTTCGGCATTACATATCCTACGGTTCCTTGATAGATATATGCCAGGACCTGGAGTCGCACATAGTAACACTTCGGGAATAGGCTTGCCACCAACGGGATAATTGGCTACCTACCGAATTACAAGCAAGTATCGGTACCGAAACGTAGATCGGTCGGTTGCCTATCTAAAACACCTCTGTCTTAAAACAGGGGACGATTCCTCCCGGTGAACTAGTGGACGCCACATATATAAAAGCCCTCGGGGTAAGACATTCTATTTTTATCTGAGTACTCGTACAACAGCACCGTCTAGCTATTCTAGTTTTCTGCGATGACATAGGAGGCGTACTATGTATTCCTATTTCTTATCTTCCGTTTCTATCTACACGAGGATGTTCGTATAAGGTATAGGTATATCAAAGAAGCTCCCTAGTCAACCCAACACCTAATCGCCTTACGCCTTGATCCTCCTATCTTTTTACCTAGGCTACCTAACTAATAAATGAGTAATATAATGAAATTTCCACCTATATCAATCCCAAAGGAAGGATGGAGACGCACTGGACTTATGAACCTTATCTGTACATGTTGTTGCGGGACCCTACTTCTTGTCTATCTGGTTGTAATGATGACACAGCGAGGGTCTACACTTAATTCAACCACCATTATCCTTCAAGGCAACTGTCAAAAAGCGCATAGAGCTAATTCAGTACTTCACTTCCTTATAAGCATAACATCCACCCTCATTCTCGCATCATCGCGGTTCTTTATGCAGGTGTTAAGCTCCCCATCACGTTTGGAGATTAACCGCGCCCATCTACAACTTCGATCATTAGAGATAGGGATCTCGTCTATGAAGAATATTCCTTTCATTTCTAGATATAAAGCTATTGGCTGGGCTATCCTTCTTATTAGTTCAACCCCTATCCATCTACTTTTCAGCAGCTCAGTTTTCGAGACTCGTTTCCAAAATTCAGACTGGCGCCTAACCGTGGCATCGGGCTCTTTTAGCACTCAGCAAGTTGCTTTCTTTCCACCCGGAGCTAGTTTGACAAACGCTGGCGCTGAAAGCATTACCTGGAATAGTTCCCTTCCAGACCATACGTGTCAATACGTGGAGGGTTACGGCGAACATGTAGCCTTAGAAGACTATTGGGATAAGCAGTCCCCCGCATATGATAATATTACAAAAACGGCGAGAGAGTCGATATTTTGGCACAACATCACATCACATCATTGTAAAAAGCATTACGCATCTTGCAGACCGAAAAACGAATACCGGGACGTCGTCATTGTTGTTGACACCAAGGCTGATAACCCAGAGGGATGGACGCGGTCGCAGGTTTTCAGCGATCCATCTAACATTCTAGGGCCAATCTGGAACCCGCATATACCGCGCAACGATCTCAATTCCTTGTGGTATTCTACACAGTGTACCACTAACTTACCCACAGCCATCGGCTTTCCCGACGACTGGAGAACTGCAAGGTGTATAAGCACTTGTGGGCGTGTTCTGGGATTTAAATCGATTTCAATACCGACAAATGAGACAGCTTTATCAGAATCAGATTGGATAATCGATTTACACAGACCATCGCCCTGTAGTACCCCTAACGAAAAGAGATACGGGTACAACGATAGCTTTAATAGTTTTCCCGTACGGTATTGCCTCGCCGAGCCATCCCCAATATCTTCATGCCAGGTGGGATTGTCAAATATACTGTTGCTTGTCACGACAGGCTGCGTTTTCTTGAAAGCATTCATATGTACGTTGGTGGTTGTTTATCTCCCACACACATCATTAGTTACTCTAGGGGACGCGCTGGAATCGTTCATCTCGGACCCGGATCCGGTTACTATGGGGCTAGGCACTTTTAATATCTATGATAGCCATCGAATTCAATTCGGGCAGTTCGCGGATGCTGAAACCGAGAGTGCGACCAATCTCAGCGATACAGCCCGGCCTCGTCTTTGGAACCGCGGTACGAATAGACTCATATCCATCGTCCCTAAATGGGCTTGGTCTGGTACCCTGATACCAATAGTCTGCTTTATATGTATTGGAGCATACTATGCAAAGCTTATAGTTGTATTTGATAGAGTGAGTCTGTAAGTAAAGTACCATCTTTTATTGTTTAGTTGTACTAGTCGCAAAGAAGAGAGTATTAATCATTCTGACCTAAAATCAGCCAGGGAACTATAGGGGTATCCGAGTCACCTTTTTTCATAAACGGACTTTTGAAAGAGCGTGGATACTTAAATATGCTACTCATCGCTAGCGCACCGCAATTTATACTATCCTACTCCTTTTATTCATATACTTTCTTATTTACTCGTTTAATAGCCGAGAAAGAGTTTAATTCATACAGTCTAGCGCCACCTAAACCGCTCCGGGTATCATATCCCACAGGCGACCAAGTCTCAACTTACTGGCTGCAGTTACCATATCTTTATAGCTTGCCTCTTCTCGTTGCAAGTTTTCTATTGCATTGGCTTGCCTCTAATTCGCTCTACATCTTTGCGAGTCAAGGAGGTAATATCTTTGGTAGATTATCATCGTGCTCAGTCTAACGTACTAATCTAAAATTAGGGTACCTAGTGGACAATTATAATAAGGACTCCTGGAGCCCTGGTAATAAATGGGGTATTACTGAAGGAACTATTATTCTGTTAGGCTTCTGGCCCCTTGGGATCCTGATAGCTTTACTCGCGGGCCTAGCTCTGGCGATTTTCCCAATTATATACGGCATCCGCAGGCTTCCCGGTGATATGGTATTTGGGGCATGTGACTCGCTCGTCCTTTCAGCAGCTTGCCACCCCCATATCCCATCCTCAGCATCCCTTCAAGATGGTCTTAATACGCGCGAAAGTCCAGACAGCGAGGGTAAGACTCCGTACTATTAGTGTGCTAGCTTTACTGACATTACTCAATAGGTGAAGAGACGAGCAAAGTTACCAAGTATGAACCGCTGCGTGAGCTTTCAAGGGGGAAGCTTAGATGGGGTGTAACAAGACTACCCTCGGGGCTTTCTACTTCTATTGACCTTGAGCAAAACATAATGCACCTGAGCTTTACCAGGGAGGATGAGTATATATCTAAGCCTGTAGATAATTCCTTATATGTATAAGGACGAAGATAATGGAGAAATATCCACAAGAGCAAAGTTGATTATAATAACCCGCACAAATGTCCTTTCTCTATACGTTAGGTAACTTTCTAGGAGATAGAAAAAGATAACAGCTTGCTACATTCGTTATTTACCCCTAGTTGTGCTGGAAGATACGATATATGAGCTGTACGTTGTATATTGACCTAGTTAGTCTATCAACCGTATGGGTGTCTAGGGAGGCTCTTATATCTACATTCCATGCTAATTAAGATACCATGTATTATATCTGGGAATAAATGGGCATTTCACTTGCGCTCACAGTGTTCGCTTTCTAATGAATATATATATTACATCGAAAGCGATTGCAGGTTCTGTCTCTTAAATACACCAGGTGAGCTGAGCTGGATCAGTCCGGGCTAATCATCTAGTACCTAGAGGACATTCGCAAGCCGACTTCCTCAAGCAACACTCTTATCTAGGGTCCTCATCTATAGCAGCTGGATTTCGTATACTATCCTCCCAGAACTACCTATCTTGAATTGGGTCTGTCAATTTCTACCCTGCATCATACGCCTTAGACGTAACATCATTTCTTCGTCTATGAGTTCCGGGGGTAGATCGAAGCGTTGGCGACGCGCGCCGTTTGCGTTGGCGTCCGGGTCAAACGGATTTCTTATGTGAAAACCCCCTCGGCGCGCCCTGGGCCGATTGGCTCCCCCTTCGTCGCCTGCAGGAGGCACGGGGCCGGGAATAGGGAGAGGTTCTGCGGGCCCGACGGGAAAGAAGATGTTTTGCCGCGGCTCTTGTCGTCTAGGGATAGGAACCTGTGGCCCTGGCGGCGCGTTCATAAAAGGCATGAATGCCCTGCCTCCTTCGTAATTAGGTGGGTTATCGTGATACCGACACTCTTGCGTGTGGTGACACTGAAGGTAATCTTGTTCGTCTCTGTAGTACGGCTCGAAGCATAGCCAGCACCACTCGTGGCCGCAAATACCTAGCAAATTTAAATTACTTTGGTGTTCTATAGCTAACAGGTTTAAGGAGATTAAATGCTTACAGGTGACATGATCACACCCTATGTATTTGTTGATATTCCTCTTGCAACCGGGGCATGGTTTGCTCATCTCCTTGATGTGTTTTTCAGACGCTTCCTCATTCTTCCTTTGCTTACGTGTTCGCTTGTCGTATTCATCACAAGTTTCCCCTTTATGCCAAGGAACGTTGTGATGGATGCAAACGTAACCTCTGCATCCATGACATTTCGCTTTTGAACAGCCTGCCGGATTAATCTGGCCTGACTCGCATCCAGGGTTCAAACACCACATAAATTCCGGGTTTCTCGCAAGCAGGGCCTTCGTGGCTAGCATATCATATTTATCGAATATTTCTCGGGAGGCAAAAGCTCGAATGTTCTCGAACTTGAGTAGTTGGGGACATTCAGGGCATTTTAAGCGGTCCCACGCAATTCTTTCCAAGCTCGAAGCTATCCAGAGGCCAACGCAGGCTTTACAAGTAGTAGCATCATGCTCACAAGCCGCCGTAATGCGTTTCCTGTTTGGCATCTCGGAGACTCTCTTCTCGTCGCCGCATACGATGCACGTCTCCGACGTAGGAACCAACCAACTCTCGGCGCGAACGAATTTGTCCTCTACGGAACGGGGAACTTCAAAGTCGATAGTCGCTCCGGGACGAATATGGTTTGCGCTCGTGACCAGCTTACCATTATGGGTCAGTCTGATATCTTCAAAGTTGAGCTGGCGCCGGCGAACTTTATTATCAGAGTGAACCGTCGTCAATACCTCGTTCTTGAGCCAATTCTTGAGTTTTAATGTGTCTGCATAACCACGGCGGTTAAGGCATGGCTTATGGCAGATGTACTGTTCGTTGAACCCTCGCAGGACGAAATAGTTGTCGGCCGGTTTCATACTAATAATTAGATAACGACAAAGCCATGTCATCACCTTGCGTACTTCCCAACTGTTTCCTTCCAGCAGCCTCTGTTCCAGGCCACCTTCTGTTTCGATCACGATTTGGTTGGCATTTTGTACTAGAGCCTCCTTGGACTTGTTGGTATCTCGTAGGAGGTTTGCTATAATCTCCCGAAGGCTACCTACGGACTTTCCCATAGCAGCTTCACGAGCGATCGCTTCCCTCTCCGGCCTGCGCAGCTTCAAATTGGTCCCTCGCCACGCGACTCTGAACGAACCGTCGTCACCTTTCCGCAACACCCTATAAAATAATAGTCGCGAATCCTTGGGGATATCATCTCCCTCCAAGCGTTTGTTGTCGGAAAAGAATTGCACCTCGGCATCCTCTGGAATTTCTTGGGCCCCCTCCGGGAATCGCTTCTTTAGTAAGGCACACAGATCGTGTAGCTGCCAAGTCTTAAAAGTAATTTTTACAGGATTCCGCTCGGTAAAGGTGTCGTCGAGGTCAATAAGCTCTACCCTCCTTTTCTCCTGAGAGGAATCGTGACGCCTTGAAGGATGCGCGCGCCTATCGCTGCGATGCCGTGATGATTCCGTAGAGCGATTTGCGGAGGTCAATGGCCGGCGATATGAAAACATGGTTGAGGTTGCGGGTAAATTAGGAGTGGTAGTTGATCGTTGGTGACATGTAATAGTAATAGATATAGTTGCTCGATACAATATCCATGTGGCAGAACTGGAGTGGCTAGAGCTGATACGACCAATGAAATGAATGAATGAATTATCAAATGGAATGCTGATTTATACGCCAGATAAACTTGTTGTTCTTAAATCATTAACTATGGAATAATAAAATGAAGCCTTGAGCGGGAGTCATAGCTTGCGCAAGTCGGTCACCTATGGCCTGCGGGGCAAAGCGCGAGCTACATTCGAAATAGAAGCGATGTACCTCATCTTTCATCCGTGAATACATGCATAAGGTCGCGACCTAATGTTTCAAGTACCTACCTTATACCTGATTTCTAATTGGGCGACGACTTCGAAGCTTCCACCGCTTCGTTGGGTGGTGCGGTGGCACCAAACATTATGTGAAGCCACGTGAGATAATGCAACATAGCTCTATGAGCTGTAGCCAACTGGCATGCCTTGTGAGCTGCCCTGAAAAGGTGGAATTAGAAAGGAAAGAGGCAAAAAAAGAAAAAAAAAAGAGACGATGTTTCAAAAAATCAAGCTGGCGGTTTGTAACCATAAGAAGTAGAGCTGGTAAATGGCTAACAGGTAGCTGACTTAGTAACTAGGCGAAAAGCATTAGGTAATACAGCATACCTGTTATAAGGTAAGCTATCCTTGATATCCAATATCCAATATCCCCGTTTTATACCTAACCTATAGAAATAAACATCTCACTTGCCCGCATACACCGATACCCGTATAGGAGGTATATTCCCCCCTTACTGCGACAGGTACCAATCCCGCTCCAACACCATCCAAACTAAGCCAGTACCCGCAATCACATAGGGGAAACTGGCTTCACGAAGTCTCGCGCTCTTATAAATGAACGCCTCGGTGATGTATAAAAAAAGCACCCCGACAAAAGTCCAAGCCGCAAGATCGTACACCTGGGGATTGGTAATGTAATATGCGGCGTAAATCCTGATCATGCTCGTGTATAAGTTCTTCACGCCGTACACGTGTGCTAGCAACGAGTGCGGAGGAGGCGCCCCAGGGCCGCTAAACGCCCGAAGCGCTGTTGTCGGATTATTCACATAGCACACAACGCTATGAATCGCCGCAGATAGACTATTCTAATAAAGGCCGTCTCGGATTAGCTGGTTTATTTCCGCAATAACTACGCCCAACTATCAAAACTTACGTAGAACAAAAAGTAAGGCAGGTAACCACCGTGCTGTTGCGGGAGGATCGAAGAAAGCTTGTCCATCGTGCTTGGACTAATTGATACTCCCTAGGACAATAGGTGAGGTGATAGGTACCTAAGGTAGGTATGTGATTAAGAAATTGTAAGAGTCCATGACGGACTTTTATAAAAGAGCTAATCGGTAAGGATCATTTGCTTACACGACATCGGATGCGTATTCCGATACTAGACGACGCTATGAAGCATTTATAATCCTTTTATCCCTTGCAGGGACCCGCATCTTCACAACGAATGGGATTTATTTCATTCTATTCACATATTCTCTCTACTATGAATCGTATTTTTGATTATCTATTCACTATTGCAGGTCTGACCCTTATCAATAGTTACATATCTCTCAGTTGGCCCCCATTTTCTTTTCAGGACGAATTCGATTAAGACACTTGCTTACCTCGGGTTCGCGGTGACAATTTGATCTTTAGATTATGATTCTACATAATATTTACCTGCGTATCCAAAATTCGTATTATTTATTAATCATAAGTTATGGGGGAAATAATACCCTTACACGATACGAGCGGATGCTATTCAATAATGAAGAAATAAGAAATCCGTTGATTCATCCGTCAACCGATCGACGAGAATAAGTTTACCACCAGGACGTACAGCGGGCGAAAAAATCTTGATCCAATTAGGCCCCCCGTCTATCTCGTCTGCTTCTTCAACAAGTTCCGCCGTGCATGCGTCGTAACTCGTGTCGAAGCTGTAGCTCTGCAGGCCAGCAATAACCAACAACTTCAATCGTAGCCAGCGGCCCATTTCTTGCGCCCGCCTTATGATCTCGCCTTTGCCGATGCACCCGCGATCAGTGTTAACGTCGTGGCTATAGATGCGTAGGTCCAGAAGGACGCTCTCCAGCATCGGCATCTTTGACCACGATAGCCATAGGGGTGAACCACGATCTAGGTCGATAAGCATATCGAGCGCCTCAAGGTTAGCATCGTTTGTCTGGGCCTCGAATCCGATCATACTACGAGCGTCAACATCCATGAGGGTTAGCGGTGAACGAATTACGATATGACGCAGGAGCTTAAAGATGTAAGGTGAGCCACTTGGCATAACTTTCTTATCAGCTTCGGGATCTTCGTCATCATAGGGAAGAATACCTCGTGAACGCTTTCCTCTGATGGGAAACGTATCTCTTCTATTTCCTAGAAAGGATTCCTCAGCGATGGTAGGAGGGAGACCGTCTGCGGCGAGTTCGAAAACTTGTGCGCCTTCGAGGCAGAGGACCCTGATCACCTCGTTATTACACCACTTATTAAGTGCTAAAAGATTCTTATCAGGGAATTTCACAGGGAGAAAGTTATGATCATCGTCACCATGTCCGAGGCTGGTTATGAGACTGCCAACTTTGCCATCAATGCCTCGTGTGTATGTGACGACTCTCGTTAAATTCAAGGGGTTGTCTGATAGTGGGTTATATTGCTTACGTGGATGCCAGTCAGGCACTAATAAATCCAGAGCGCATTGGTCTATGGAAAGCAGTGATTCGGATAAAACACTGGAAATAATTTCGGGGGGAAGGGAGACGCTGGCGTCCGTTTCCGCCTCAGTTCTTCGCCTCTTCTTCTCTCGGGGATTATCGTCTAGGATATCCATCTTACGTTTTCGACCCCCGAGCTTGCTGTTGAGGCTCCCGGAGCTTCTATCGTGGGGTAATGCGGCCCTAGTCTGGGGAAACTCGACAACCTGAGATGGTAAGCTTCGGGAGCATAAAGTACTCAAAGGGCTCGCCGATGTTGCCTCTACATCAACGAGAAAGGGGGTATAAATACCGCGTTCGCTGCCTGCATAAATACCGCGTTCGCTGCCTGCATAAATGCCGCGTCCACTCTCTGTATCAATAAGCGCATAGCTTTGTTTTCCCAGGCCTTTTTCTCTTCGCGGGCTTTTTCTACTTCTCGAATTTTTTCCTCGTAGGCTTTTTGCTCTTCGTCTAGTTGTTCGGCCGTCTTCATTTGCCCCGACCATTTCTGTCTGCATGCGGTGCAGGTGTACTGAAACCGGTTATCAAAGTTTCCTTTTCTCTTATCGGGAGACTTTCCATGAAACCGCGACATGCAGATTAAAGGTTTAGATGAGCTGATTATAGACTGTTCTCTTGGACGCTGACTTTCGGAGCTGGAAGATGAGTGATCGTCCCTCTGGAGTAGTCGTCTCGGGAAGGACGGGAGTGCTCGTCTCGTGGAGGAAGGATGGATTTTCAAAAACATATTTGGCAGCGGAATAGAAGACATGGCAGCGGAATAGAAGATATAAGCTTGCGCTGCCGTGGAGCGGTCGTGTAAGATTTAGAACTATAATAGCATGGGAGCTTTTGAGATATATATAATCCTTTGTTCTTTACAGAACGAAGGCGCTGTTTGGGTTTGAACTATGTCTCGCATAGTCATAGTCATAGTTTTAGATAATAAGTTCTTAGTAAAAGTTTAGATTTATCACTTCGTCATATCCTAGTGCGCGAACCATTGCCTTGTTTCACTTCCACATAGGTTAATACTGTTCTGGGAACTCTTTAAAAAGACTGATTTCCTTTCTCGGGGGTGGCTGCGGTTAGATAAATCAATTGCAAGTGAAGAAAGTAATTATTCAATTATATTTGTATGTTGGGGCTCTTACTACGGTGGTCTCCTGGGTAGACAAATCTGAGATTCAGAAGCCATCGTATCCAACAAGCTACCCAAGGAATATTGAATGAAGACGGATATTTCTGGGCTTTCTTATTCTAGACTGACCAGTTCTCGAAAAGCTTCATGGTTTTTGAAAAAGTATTACGGTCGGGTACGAGTGCTAATATAGAGTTGTTGGCTTTGTTTCTTGATCATTTTGCAACAGCAATAAGCTTTATACTATTCACAACAAAGTCAATGCGATTCAAAGATCAGACAACCGTCGCCATGTACAATTTCTTTACTGAGTATACCTGGAATATGCTTCATCCGACCTTAATATTTTAGCGATATCGCTTTTTCGCAATGTAAACCTACCTACATACTACCTAATAGTCTATCCCATATCTAGATTATATGTTATTTGTACTGTAAGAGGAATAAGCATTATATAGTATAATCCATAATTATGCACTAAAATTATCCGGTTATTCCTTGGGGCGTAGTGGCTGTAAGATGCTTAAGAATATATACGGGCTTCGTCTCTGGATGTACCGAAGTCCCCATCAAAAGTTTTGTCTATACGTGCCACCTGATAGCTTTTGATGCAGCTGTCTAGGACCTGACACCATGCGCCAGCCAAGATTATGAACGTATACAAAACTTTAGCTTTTATAACATCCAATTTTAGCTTCAATAGGTATGTTAATGAAAACATTAAAATTAGACCTATTTTAAGACTAAAAGCTGCTTTATATACCTATTTAACTTTTATTGTTTGAGGAGAAGATTTTAAGTTATTATGTATAAACGAAAGTAGTGTAATATGGATAGTACATGCGCTTAATGGCCTATAGCTGTTGCCAAGCCCTGTCAAAGCTGGTCAAAAGCTAATAGGGGCTGGCCTATGGACAAAACTCTTGATGGGGACTTCCGTAACTCCTTATATAATAAGAAATAAGAAATTTGAAGTCCACTAGATTTGAATAATAAACCAATGGGAGCGGTTCCGAAATTGAATGAAACGGAGAAGCTGCCACTATGCGTTTGAAAGAGTGAAGCATTATTTTTGTTAGAAAACCGAGTTAAATTAATATTCCACAAGTTTATTCAAAATCTGATCAGGCCAAGAGTTCAGAATGGACAAGGATCTGAATTATGTCAACCGCCAGACCACGTAACCTCTTTTTTAAGGCGTCAGTTAGACTTGCCTCTCATTGGCTTGCTCGGACTCGAGCCTTGTCGACCCGCTGGACTGTAGCTAGCGCGATCCATCTGGCAGGGATACTCCGCGTTTTGAGATATCAATCGCAAACTCACATTACACTAAGTCGTCATCCACGGCACTGGTGTCATACAAAGAAGGGCAACTCGCATTTGGTGGATCGCTTAGGCTAGAAGTCTAATGAAATACCAGACGCGTATCTTTCGACTTATTCATCGAAATGCCTCGGAAAGGGAGTCATAAAGTCAGGACGGGTTGTCTAACCTGCAAGTAGGTTCTGCTTGAGTAATCACCAACCAATTACCTAGCAGCCCTGATTAACATCTGATAGAGCACGCAAAGTGAAGTGTGACGAAGGCAAGCCACACTGTAACCGTTGTATTACCACCGGGCGCGCTTGTAGCGGCTATGTCACTAAACCGAGCTCGGGACTGCTCTGGAACCGCCCGCGTCAGCTATTCCAGAGTATAGACAGCGCCAGTGAAGGAAGAGCCCTGCATTTCTTCTGCGAAAAGACGGCCCAGTTTTTATCAGGGGCCACCGACCCGTACTTCTGGACCCATTTAGTTATGCAGTTCAGCAATTTTGAACCCGCCGTTAGACATTCTGTCATAGCCATAAGTTCGTTATATGAACAGTTCCAAGCCGAGGGCGAAAAGTCCCACTCAGGGGTTCAGCTAAGAGATAATAGCCTTGCGCTACAGCATTATAACGCTGCTATTCGCGAACTAAAGACAACAGATAACCAACCTCTAGTACTATTAGTCTGCATTCTTTTTATATGTATCGAATTTCTGCAGTCTAACAAAGAGACAGCCATCCAACATTGCAAACATGGCATTGCTCTGCTCGACAATGCTAATTACTCCTGGGCAAGAGAACACTTATTGCCGGTATTCAGGCGACTAAGTTCTTTCCCATTCTTCTTCGGGGCGGGGACTATCGACTTTCCCGACCTTGTCTTCGTAGATAGCCCTCTTCCAACATCCTTCGACAACTATGCCGATGCGGCGTCAGCAATGGATTATTTACAAAGTAGAACATTACGTGTTACACGATTGGCAGATGCGTACCGTTTTGGGAACTTACGGTACAGGACAGCGTCATCTGACTTGCTAGAAGAGCAGAAGGTAGTTGTAAATCTCCTAGACGAATGGCAAGTTTTATTCAAAGGCCTGGACACTAGGTCAATGTTACCGAGTACACCGACAACAGAATTGTACAATTTAGGGATAGATTTCATCCAAGCAATGTCCCGTGCGATTCTACTAGTACGCTACGAGCTCAGTCGAATCACACTAGCCATAGCTTTCGAGCCCAACGAGATGTGTTACGATCAATATCTAAGCGGTTTTCAGCGAGCACTCGATTCATGCATACTTGTCGACTCCGTACTTCCCGACGAATCTCGAATGCCAACTACGAAACGTGAACCACAGTTCATTTTCGAGACAGGCTTCGTGGTGTGGCTTCACCTTATTGCAACAAAATGTCGAGTCTTGAACGTACGGTTAGAGGCTTTACGCTTAATAAGAATACTCGGGGTTCCACGAGAAAACCTGTGGGAACTAGACCAGATATATGCGTTGGCGCGCCGGGTTATCGAGATTGAGCACGGTGTCGTACTAAACGACGACGGGCAACCAGCAACTGCGGTTCAATACCCAGGTTTACCACCAGACGAGAGAAGGGTACGATTTACCATAATGGAGCCGAGGTCGTCTACGTATATTGATTTAAATGGAAATGAGACTTGTGGATGGACAGTAGGTTTTGTTATGCGGGATGAACGGGATGCGATCGTCACCCGCAACGAATTCATCCCTGCTTAATAGGAGGTACCTACCCATTACGGATAACATATTCCTTCTCATAACCAAGGGTAAAACCTTGCACGAATAACGAAGAGACGGGTCTGATTTCCTAGAGATACCCTACCTTAGCGCGCGGGGGGGGTATTTGAAAATGCTTATAAAGATAATTTTCGTAGTAAAAATATTTAAGTAATGAAATTAAAAAAATAAAATAAATTTATTTTTTAAAAATAATAACTATTATTATATTATACGTAGTATAATTTTTAAATATAAAATTATATAATTATATAAATAATTTTTTTAATTTAATAATGTTATATATATAAATATTTTAAATAATAAAATGATTTTATACCAATTACGTAAAAGTAATTATTTTAAAATAAAAAATCATTTTAATAATACCTTTTAATAAAAAAACTTACATATATAATAAGGCCTTATATAAGTAAATTTTTAATCTTTTTTACATAATTAATTAATTAACTTAATTAAATGGATTAGCTATTTATGTAATACGAGGTAATTATACGTTAACTTATTAACTTTAATGTAAAACTTTAAGGTCATACGTTCGAATCCTTATAAAACAGCTACTCGTTTCGAAAATTTTTATTTTTTTTTTCATTTTTTTACCTTTTTCCTTGCTTACGTAAGCATTACCTCACCATGTTACACTTTTAAAAACATTACCTCGATATGTTACACTTTTAAAATCATTTTAATGTAAAAACATGTTATACATATAAAAGTATATATAAAATAAATACATTTTCAACTTAAAAGCATATTATATATATAAACCCATGTTTAATATTTAAAAGTATGTATAAAACAAATATATATTTACTTAAAAACTTTCTCCTTAACATGTTCGCGTAACATTATTTTAATAACTCGACATTATCACTGTAAACATTTTGAAAGACCCCCCCCGGGCGGTAAGGTAGTTTTAGCTTACCCAAAAGTTTCGGTAGCGTCGGTTGTACTATTAGAGAATATAGGTTAGGCAGTTAATGTAATCGGTAGGGCTGCACATGGTATAAGCCACCTTTCATAGTTTGCCCTCCGTCTTTCTATAAAACGACCTAAAAGAGACAAGCAACGGGATCTAAACTTAAAGAAATACAAGTTAGAATGTCAACAAGCTACAGGTTCGGTCTGCTACCTCCCTTGAATATACACAACACAGACGTTGTATTGGCACAGACAGAGTATAAACTTCAGATTATGACTTTGCCATCCTAGGTTTAACTTCCGCCTCTTCGCTTACACTACGAATCAAAAATTTCGCGGTTTAGTCATTGCCTCGATTGTATCTACAATATAAATACCTCCTATCCCAAACCCACCTGCACCGTACTCTCACGTATCCAGACCACATCTCACCTTCATTTTCAATAATACCTATCGACAACATTTGCATTTACATATTTGTCGGAATAACATCGCCTTAGGTATATTCCCATGTCATCTACCTAGGACCTAGGTACACGCCGGATTTACCATCTTGCCGGTACATGTTGATGACCAGAACGAAGAACCCACTCGTTCAAGATAAGTTCCCTAGATTTTATCCGCTCTCTACCAATTCCACCTTACTTTTCAACATTTTCAATACATGTCTGTTTCTAGCTATGTTGTGAGTTAGAAACACACGTATTAACAGTTTATCTTCCTTAAACGGATAACCTTGATAGATGCATTATGATCCTCTTTTACACAAGGATCATTAACATCTAATAAGCGCCACAAAAGGCGCCATACTGCTTCGCCACAGATCTCACCGTCTCTCCTTAGTCTAACGCGAATAAGTATAGCGTTATCCCCCTAGTGACGGGACAAAACAAACCATCTTCCTCCTATCTTCCTCCATTCTTATCCTCCTTCACACTTATCAAAAAGGGTTAGAAGGCGTGAACACTATGGCACTAATACGTCGATGGCCTCGCACGCTTTTATTTGCGGTGCTAGGCACTGCTACCGCATCTGTGTTTCAAATGCCTTTAGGATCGCAAAACCCTCTGGAAGCAGGAAACGCGCTTATCAAACCGTTGGTCAATACTGAAGATCTGCAGGCCAGCATCAAGATTGAGAACCTCGTTGATCGTGCCGAGATCCTATACGGTCTTGCAGAGCTCTCAGAGCCGGAGTATGGACGCCCAACCCGAGTCATCGGAAGTGAAGGTATGTCATGTACTGATCTTAATTCATACGCATACGAATACCACGTCTAACTCATATTATAGGTCATAACGCTACCTTGGAATATATATATTCGGCCTTAGGGAAGCTTAATGGTTACTACACTCTTTCGAAGCAACCGTTTCCGGCTGTTATGGGCAATGTCTACGAATCCC
Source organism: Daldinia vernicosa (assembly GCF_022497035.1). NCBI lineage: Eukaryota > Fungi > Ascomycota > Sordariomycetes > Xylariales > Hypoxylaceae > Daldinia > Daldinia vernicosa. Next base: position 413,774 of record NW_025953930.1, read on the forward strand.
GTCTAGTTATTGGCCATGACGTTCCCAAGTCTGCTTTTCCGATGTCGCTGACTCCCCCAACGACTAACAAGCAGCCTGTTCATGGCGATCTCATTTTTGTGGCAAACGAAGGATGTGATGCATCTGACTATCCATCTAACGTAACTAGCAACATTGCTTTTATCCTTCGTGGCAACTGCTCCTTTGGTGCCAAATCAGAGCTCGCTGGCAAGGCGGGTGCAGTGGCAGCGATCGTGTATAACTACGCTTCTGGGCCACTTTCGGGTACACTGGAGAGTCCCACTCCCAACCATGTTGCTACATTTGGGTTGTCAGGCGAAGACGCCGAACCCATACTTGAGAAGTTAAAGGAGGGCGAAGCCGTCGATTCTATCGCATACATCGACTCGGAGGTTAAGCAGATTGAGACCACGAACATCATTGCTCAGACCGTCGAAGGCGACCCAGACAATTGCGTCATGCTTGGAGGCCACAGTGATAGCGTGGCCGAGGGCCCGGGAATTAATGACGACGGCTCGGGTAGTCTCACTCTCCTCGAAGTTGCTACACAGTTGACCAATTTCAGCGTCAACAACTGTGTGCGTTTCGCTTGGTGGGCTGGAGAAGAAGAGGGTCTTCTCGGCTCGGACTACTATGTTGAGGTCTTACCGAAGGAAGAAAACCTAAAGATCCGCCTTTTTATGGATTATGACATGATGGGTAGCCCGAACTTTGCCTATCAAGTCTATAATGCGACAAACGCTGCGAATCCTGAAGGTTCGGAGCAGCTAAGAGATTTATACGTGGATTGGTACGAGTCGCAGGGACTTAATCACACATTTATTCCCTTCGACGGACGTAGTGACTACGACGCTTTTATTCGCAATGGTATCCCGGGAGGAGGTATTGCCACGGGGGCCGAGGGTCACAAGACGAAGGAGGAGGAAGCCATGTTCGGGGGGAAAGCAGGCGAGTGGTATGATCATTGCTACCACCAGATATGTGACGGTGTTGGCAACGTTAATCCAACTGCTTGGCTTACCAACACGAAGGTCAGCCCCTTTCCCCTCTTTAGTCGCGCTATCTAAGTCTCATATTGCTAACCTTCCTTACAGCTCGTTGCTCACTCCGTTGCGACCTTTGCTGCCTCGTTTAAGGGCTTTCCGGAGCGATCGAATACCACCGTATTAGAAGCCAACGAACAGCGTTCTCAATATCACGGTCATCGACTTATTCTATAAGTCTAGTTTGACCGTTATGTACCTAGGTATAATTTCTGCCATCTAATCGCTGAGGTTAGGTTAGGTGGTACTTAGTCATGAAGAGTCTAATAATCGGAACCCCGAGTGTGTTTGAATAGAGTCGCATTTATGTTCTCTTAGCTGATATGGGATTTGCTACTAATACGAGTCAAAAGTGATAAACTTACACTAACATAGCGCGAAACTATCCTGATAATCGTAGACGTTGCCCGCCTAAAATGGGGACATGGAAGCATTGCACAGATCGGACTGGAGGTGCTACAATATTGTACACGTAAATAACTTCGTAATATATGTGCACTGATCTGTGCGTCTAAAAAGTTAAAAGTTTCTATATACGCCAAGAGGTAGGTAAGTAAGTTTGATATTTTGACGGTAGGTATATTAGGTATATTAGCTAGGTTAAATTCACGTCAATGCAGACTTCGAGACCATCCAATAGCATAAAACCCGCCATGCGAAATTACCATAACAATCAGCTAACTGGACTAACGGAGATTCGGAGGCTTCAAGGCGTGATATTACGAGTAACTCAAAATAACAACGTATCACAGGAGCCGAAATTCGTACGGCTTGTAAACGTGGTGCCAATTCTCTCTCTTATCCTTCGGCTTGGAATATAGTCCGCTGTAAGAACAACGCCGTTGTCTCACGGCGTAACTCTTACACAGGTCACCTCCCGTCTAAATCAGCAGTTCCAGCAATCACGCCCGGTTTCAAAGATGAATTCGATCGAGTCGCTATGAATCATTGAAACTCATGTCAACTAATTAATCTTACCAAGATGCTTCCAAGTTGCTTCTGAAAGTGGGTGGATTACCCAGGACACTCTTTTGAAGGCCAAAACACATATAAGTTTGTTAGTGCCCCATAGCTTTTGTTCTTACTTCCTCTTTGACCTCCATGCCCCCATGGCAAATCTCAAGAAATATTCGCCTTCCTCTAAATGAAATGAGGATGCGTTTTACTCTTTCTATCACGGCCGTCAAGGCACCAACCATCTTTGTGCTTCTCGGGATCTGCCGAGTAGCTCTAGCGACTACCACGACAGTCTTTTTGCCCACGGAGACGCAACCCTCGGAGGCTGTTGCTTCAGTTGGTCAGCCAGGCGACTTCGTATTTACCGTGATTAATTCTCACACTGCGGCTGTCTCTACACTACATCAAGCAGGCGCCGGCAGTCCGACGGCGACTAGAGTCGATAACCCGGCGAACACCATCGCGCCAGGAGATACTATTACGTTTGCAGTCCCAACAGGGGTAAGTTGAAACCAACACAGACACGAACCATTCCTTCCTTTGGTTAGTTTTGAGTGTACTTTGGGACTATCGCCTCCGAAAAGCTATACTAAATCATAGAGTACACTATCCTTTTAAACCAGAATTCTAATGTTAAACACCCAGTGGTTCGGGCGACTGGCTATGTATGAGAAAGGTTTTGATGTTGTAGACCGAGCCACATTGTTAGAAGGGTCCTTCTTCATGGATTCCGGCCATGCAATGATGGCGATGGATGTCAGCTATGTGTAAGAGTCATCACTTGGAACTTTGATATTAGTTCTGCTGACCGCAATTCAGTGACGCTTTCACTGTCCCAATGGTCTGCGAATGCGATAATAAAGTACAATTCGGCTGCAACCTTAACTTGCAAGAGATATGTCCGGTTCGTCACTATCGAGGCGACGCTATTGTTTTTCAGAGTAGCTAATTTACGACCATAGAAACATCTTCAGTTGAATGGGAAGACATGCGCGAATCCATACAGAGATGATCCCCAGCATCCACCTGGCCCCGAGAACATCTTTCAGGACTGTCGAGGTATGGCCTACACATATCCGACAGATGACCTTGCTACCAAGGTGGATCTCCCTGGCTGTAGCCGCAGCACCACATGCTGTATAGGGACCGCCTGTAGGCCTCACCCTGGGCAGTTAAAGTGCCCCGTGAAGGGTGGTTACGCACAAGAGTGCGCTAAAGCTCGGTGATGGTGTTGGAGCTTACGACGCGATTATATCGCGGTCACTGAGGCTTATTTATGTAATCACATATTGATAGTATACCGAGCCTGGTTTAATGCGAGGCTACCTATAGCAAGACACGAAATAGGAGGAATGGGAGGAGGAGCACATTAATAATAATATATTATCTACTCGGAGCAACGTCTCGTAACTCGCCTATTGAATGTACAGGTGTAAGCACGCTCTCGGGTCGTCTCGGACGCTTTAGTACGTAACAGCAATCCACACAGCTCCATATCAGGATTATACCTCTTAGGATGCTATTTTAATTAGCATGGTCATAATCCCATACGTCAGAGCTTGGTCGAAACTCACCATATGGCAATCGTAACTATAAGAGACAGCGAGTCGGTGCCTTCCCAGGGGTATGGCGCGTCGGCGGCCGTCTCATGGATATTGCCCAAGATAATCAAGAAGATTGAAGGAATCGCCAAGCAAAGAACAAATAAATCTTCGCAGACTAAGCAAGACGGGGAGACACGGGGTATAGTGCGGGTCGAGTCAAGTAACCCGGTCCTATATGAACAATTCAGTAATGACTTCTTCGAGCAAGGATATATGAATTTCGGATATATTTCAAGAATCCGACATATAATAGAAGTTAAGGTAAATGGATTTGAGAGGTTTCTTACAGCTCGGAGCCGTCGACCAAGAGTGCAATCACAGCCTGAGGTTTGGATTCAGCATCGATATTCACATTCCGCGTGGTATTTGATGTTTGATGCCTTACCACCGAGACCGAAAGCCCCAGCGTCTTTCCCCAGTTCACACTTTCGTAGATAAGGTTGGCCAGTAATACTACAGAAGCACCTAAGCCAAGAATTCGCGCGATCGCGCCCGCAACGGCCGCCGCTCTTGGCGCTCGGGGCCTTGTCATGTCTCTCGAGGGGCGGACGAGAAAGACAAACAACACGAAAATTGGCGAGCAAGAAAGACAGAATAAGATGTTTTTGTAGTGTTACATATCCCGTAAACTAAAAGAAGCCCCCTAGTAAGAGCTCATTCAGGATCCCGTACGGGAGCTGGGGTTCGGGATCGTTGCATATTACCCGTCCATTCGGATGCAGAGGTCGCCTTGGCGGCTAGTCATCAGCACAGCGGGACGGTTCAGGCTTAACTGTTATAGTAAGAGTATTCGTGGCCTCTGTCGGGAATGATTTTCATGCTGTTTGAATAATAAGCTATCTGGGGCAAAATAAATTTTATATTATTTTCTCGAGAGATATCTTTTTATAACTACCAATCTGAGAAACGCTACGAGTGTCTACGCCTACAACAACAGCATCACAAGGTACTGGCCAGTACATAATTGAATAATACCTAGGCGACTTCCGAAGATACTAGAAAAGGTGATTTAACTGAAACCGAAGAGGTATAGAAGAACGATTCCCGAGCAATGAGAAGTTGATTCCGTATTGCCCCGAGTAACATCATCATATTTACATGATGGCAACCTTAAGGATCAGCGATAACTTTACGGAAAAGATGTCTTGAAGGAAGATGAGCAGCTAGGTAATATTTAAAGTAAAGGTTTAACTTGACTGGCAGTCGATAGGTATAGAACCAAGTACTCAACTATCTTGCCTGTTTTTAAGAATATTTCGTATTTTACATGTGATGGTAAGATAAATTAATAGTTTGTAGTTAAACGTGTATGCTGTTAACCCACTTTGTTCAGCTACTTCAAGTTAGGTACGTACCTGCAGTTGGAAGCGGGGGAAGGTCCTAAGAAAGCTATCCACGTGTGGGGATCTATGGTCGAGGTACCTTATGTAAGCACATGCTAAAGGGTGCTACCTAAGGCGCTATCTTGGTACAGATGTGCACCTAACAATGATATCAGCGACAAATTATTAGAGACGAGAGTCAATCGATAAACTTTCGCGTACTTTCCATTCTATGCCGTAGCCTTACAAGATCAAACCTCAACAAAACCTCAAAGCTATTTAAATACCACACATCAAATATACCAAGCTTCAGCCAGTCTAAATTTTATCATATCCACTCTTTCAGTGTTCTTGATCAGAGCATGGCATAGCGTAGTATCTATTAAAGCCTTCCGCAGTCGTCGCAGGCAACTCGCTCAAGATGGCATCTTCGCCAGGCCAGACTCCCTCCGATGATGAAGCGACGAACAACGATACGACTGCGACAGCGCCTCAGATTATCGACAACCATGAAGAACCTACCAGCCGTCACTCGTTCTCTGACCCTCCGCCGAATACACGTCGATGTTTCATCTGCCTTGTCGATGAGCCCGAGGCTACACTCCCCACCGACTGGTCGACACCATGCACTTGTACACTAGAAGGGCATCATGAATGTCTAATGGCTTGGATCACAGATCTAGAATCCCAGTCAAAGGATATTAAGTGTCCCATATGCAAAGCGTCCATCATAGTTACCGAGCGATGGGACCTTGCCACATACCTGGATGACTTCCTGACTACAACGTACTCAAGATGGTCTCCGCAGATCTTGTTTGGATTTCTTGCTTCCGGCGCGCTGGTTAGCAGCTCAGTTTATGGAATCAAGGCTCTAGATTTGTTTGCAGGCCCTGAAGCTACGATGAACTTCCTGTTCGGCTCCGAAGACCCTCTTCTATTTGGCATCATACGTCTCCCCGTTCGCGTAACAGATAGGGGCCGCATGCCCCCTATTAACCTAGTAAACTTTGCTATATTGCCATTCATCGCCCCAGGGCTGGTACTCAACCGACTACGTTTACAGGGTGTTAGTTTATTTCCGACTTCAGTACTGGTAAGCACCTTACACGTGTCGCCCTACATCGGTCCAGTTGCTAACGAGATCTCGTTTACGAAACTAATAGTATGCAACGTTCGTGGCGGTTATGGACCACGCGGACGAATATTTCACGTGGCCTCCATCCCCCCAACGAGCCTTAGCCATCTACCCAGCCCTCAGGACCTCCTACTTCCAACTCCACAGCACAATCTCTAAAAACCTCGAGAAAAGATGGAAAGCACAAGCAAGAAAGCTGATGGCCAACAAGGTAGGCCAGCAGCCTGCTGCAATACCTACCGGCGAAGAACCTGCGATTGATGGCGACAACCTCCTCGACTTTGAAATCGATATGGTGTTGGACGATGCTGATGAAGAGGAGGGAATCCGCCATAGGCAAGACAATCGTCGAAACAGGGTAACACAGAGTAGGCCACTCGAAAACTTCCTGGCCGGTTCATTACTTTTCCCAGGCGTATGCTACGGAATGGGTGAGATATTGAGATTTGTGCTTCCCTCGCGATTTGTTAAACGCCCGTCGTCTGGCTTTTGCACAGGTCTGCTCCAAGAGCGGTGGGGACGAAGCCTTGTCGGCGGGTGCTTATTTGTCGTGCTGAAGGACGTATTCTTCCTATGGGTTAAGTACAGGAAGATAATGAATTGGCCATCGAGAAAAATCAAGAATGCGGAGAGTCGAAACCGACGTCGTTAGTGGATAGACATAATAGCGATACCCATTAGGGAAATCAGCAGGCGTTTTTTAGGGAGGCGTCAAGTTATGTTACAGGTTACGGTATTCGGTTATTAAGGCATATGCAAAGGTATGCATGCGTACCTAAGGTATGGAGATATAATCTCTACTCGTGGTGCAGACTGCGTGATACTTGTGTACGATACCAGGTAATTTCCCTTCATGCCGGGGAGACGTATGAGATACGGTCTACTCAAACTACCCATAATCTTTAATTTGATTCTAAGGGTCTTTGCTTACTTTTACCTCTATCAGGTAGCCAACATAGGTCCATCTGCGAAGGCCAGGGTAAGACTAGGTAGTTTAATATGACGTCGGCTAGATCAATGAGACTCAAACCCCCTGGTAGTAATTTGGCTAACCTAGGCATTTACAAGACCAAGTTTCTGTTTATCTCTCCACGAGATTATTAAGTCGTACTTTACTGTGATGAATAACTGCGACAGCTCTATCATCAAATACGTTTTTATTATGTGATATAAATACCGATCATCAAGCATCTTAAATAGCAACGTGTTATCAATATTTATGCTTGGTAATAGTTATGTTAGCATCATGCGGCACAGAAGGAAATAGCTCTATTATAGGACAGGTAATTGCATTTGCTAGCACCTAACATTTGGCTGAATACAGCCATGTTGGCGGATGACTTTGTATAAGTCTCCAACTCAGCCATCCATCTATTGTTTTCTCGAATAGTAGTAGCAAATTAACTCTTAATTCAAGCCTGGCGGCTTATTACCATAAAATACCTGCCTGTCTACTCTAATATCTAACCTCTTACAAATTATCCAGCAAGGTAAGAGAGGTCGAAAGTAAATATGTCTCCTCCAAGACGAACCCGCAGAACGGACCAAGACACCTTCACGCGCACGGGTCCGGAAGCCGTGACTTACGACCTCTCGGTGCGCGACCAGGCCACGATTCGGGTCCCGGTTGGCTCTGCGTGGACATCCGGGCCCCATTGGCATGATTCGCATACGGAGTTCCTGCAGGTATTAGCCGGTCGCGCGCGCGTCACGCTGTCCGGTCGGATATTTTGCGTCGGTCCTGCTGACGGCGCGGTCACGGTGCCGCGGGGCTTGGTGCATGAGTGGCGCCGCGCTGATCGGAAGGAGGAGGGATACTTGGGCGTGGCCGAGCAAGATCAAGATACAGGGGCTGATACGGAGGAGGAGGAGGAGGAGGAGGAGTTAGTCGTGAGAGAATGGACGGAGCCGAGGGACGGCGCGAAAGAGATGTTCTTTCGGAACTTGAACGGGATTATCCTGGATGCTACCGCGGGGGGTGGTGCTTGGAGCGACGACGCGCTCGTGACGCTGGAGCTGTGGAATTTGTTCTGGAGAGCGGATAATTATCCGGTTACGTTGGGCGCGGGGTGGGTTGGCGGTTTGGCTACTAGGGCGGCGATGGGGGTTGCGGTTGCGATGGGGTGGGTGTTGGGACGGAGGGGGGTGTATGGGGAGTATGGCGAGAGGTGATTACCTATGTATGGCCGCTATCTTCATCGACGCCCCGACTCTTCTCCTTTTCCGTCTTCCATTCTCCAGTCTGTGGGTTATATTCAAGGAGATACAGTACTTCCGTGCCAGCTTCCCCTGCATACTCGTATATGATCTCCAGGTTTGGCTCGCCATAGTTCCCTATGAACTCCAGCTCTAATTTCAGTTCCGTCCCCAAATCCAAGTCACTGCGAAAAATTATATTGAAGGGCTCCGTACGAGCTGCCCTTCTGCAATACTGGTCAAGCTTTATAGAGCGGAGGAAGGTCATAGGCGTTCCGTCGACATCGACACCACAGACCTTCAGCTGATGCCGGTTTCCACCCGTCGTCTCCATCTGAACAGTCAGGCGGCGGCGGAGAATGAATCGCGGAATGGGAATGTCAAGTTTGGCCATAACCCGAGTCATCAGCTCATCTGCCTTCGAGTAAATCCGCTGGTCCGCGAGCCCGTCCAGCGGCGTGTCTTGCAGATTGCATATGGCAAGTTTCGCTGCTTTCCTCGTACCAACCATTTCCGGAATTCCGCTCGCTGGGGGTACCGTGAGTGAAGAACCCAGGACAAGGCAGAGGTCCGCCTTCTTGGCGTGGTTGCGAGCAAGCCTTAAGGGCTCGGCAGGGAGATACTCGCCGAAGTTGACGATGCTGTCTCGTAGGGCCCCGCCGCAACGCGTACATTTCCGCCCTGTGCGATGATCGTGGACTGTCTTTTCATATGAAGCAACAGCCCGGAAGTCTATTTGTTGTTAGTGGGGTCTTGCGATGGTAGGTATTCTAGGAGGGAAAAAGTACCGCGAATATATTCCTTCCCGCAGTCCTCGCAGTACTCGCGATTATTATTGCCATGGAGCTCGGATATCTTATCCTAAACCAATATTAATATAAACCATGACCTTACTCATCTATCAAGGCAGGTATGGTATATGTTATAAGTAAACTTACTGGTAAAATTCCACTCTTCCGGTGCAGGGCATCGCAGTTCTGGCTAATCAGATACTTTAATATCCCTCTATTCTGCAGCTCAACAAGAGCCATGTGCGTAGCAGTTGGTACGGCTTGGAGGGTATTCACCGCACTCGGCCGCTGTCTTCCCTGAGCCATGAGCGTCCAGACGCCTTCGGTACCGCGGAAGTCGGGAATACCTAGTATGGACCTATGTAAGATTTAGACCGGACGGTAACCGTATAGGAAGGCGGTAGAACTAACCGGCTGAAGTAGAGATCCCGGCTCCGGTAAAAACGATGAAGTGCTTGCTCTTCTTTATCTGCTCCGCGAGAACCTCTGCTTTCCTATCGACTACATCGCTATCTTCTTGGCGCTCCTCGACAGGGACTTCGGGTGCGGTATCGGCCATGGCTATGTTTGACGGATGGCCAGGAATACGTGAGATTAAATAATAGCGCCGAAGTCGAAGCCAGTCGTTGATTTTACCTATGTAAATGTCTATGTGGGAGAATTGTGTCTTCGAGCGTCAGTGTTTCCAATCCAACAAAATATGATTTGGTATCAGATCAACTGTATTGCTTGTTGGCACTTAAAGACATAGGATCACCACGTGACAGTAATCCTGGGAAGATCTAGGCAGCAGCGCTCTCATATAGTTTAGTTTATTTATTATCACCCAGCGGCAATCCTTCTTAGGGTATAAGTGGGCCGGGGTAGATTCAGGGGTAGATCTACTAAGATGGGATATATAAAAGATGCACAACACCTTCGTAAGAAGGTAGAAAGGCAGGCGCTAATAGTTCAATCTAACTATCCTGACATCCACTCTATGTATGAGGTTTGCCGAGGATATAATACCTAACACTACCTTAGAAATATAAGCTTCGATAATCACCTTAGGCAGGTTGGTAGTATGAACAAAACATAGACTAGGACACTATAATGTTATTTGTTGACTATGTATGAAACTGCTAGCATCTTCTTGTTACGTTTGATTGCTTCCAATCTTACAAGTTACTCAGTTAGACTTCTTGAAACTGCTTGTTAAAGCTGTGTCAAGGTTGCTAATTGAAAATAGATAGCTATAATACATCTTCTGTTGAAGTTTTCTGGTTTATATAGGGTATCTTATATTGGTGTTAACAGTATATCTTCCCACAACTTGGTTGATCTTCCTCTTGTTTTATTACTAATTCCGCAATAGACTCCTTTGATACTAATGTCTCGTCATTTCGCACGGGATTATTATTTGTGTCCTGCCCTTTCTTATATTTTTACTCCTTTAATTTTCTCCTGCGAAATGACGCTTCTCCGTTCAGGAGCTGCCGCTTTGATGGATACGAGTAAGGAGAGAGAACGTAAGTATGACAGACTTACAAAGAGCTATAAACTCGACTGTGGTTGGTCCACTGATAAGGTTGCGAGCTCCCCTTTTAGATATCTTAGTTGTCTCGAGACCTCATAGTTAAGGTATAGTCTTATCTATCTAATTCCAAGCCATCCAGCGGGAGGATAATACGACTTACCGGCTACAATATCGATTATCTAGATCATCCGAGTTATCTAATATACATTATTCCTCTAACCTACCATCCTGTCACTTGCTCCCTTCATTCGCTCCCTATGGGTATAGAAGCCATAGTATCGAGGTTAGGATGATATGCAGGAGAATTAAACCATGATAATGCAAGTAATACGAACGGTAGGTGCGTGACCTTAATGCAGCAAGGGTTGCATGCGTGTAAGATGTTAATCTTATTCTGCAGATCTGGTGATGTCTGATGATGAGTTACCTTATAGGGGGTGGTAGTGGATATGAATACTACCTACGGACTCAACCGCAATGGGTAGCGGTGTGAAAGCTGCTATCCCGCTCATAGGCCTGTCGATTACTGACCGAAACCGGTACCGAAATTGAAGTCGTAGGCGCTCAGCCGCAGCTTGTTATTACATAAGATGACAAGTCTCGTGCCTACATCTGCATGCCGGCGTTTATGTAGGCAGTAAGACGAGTGGTCAGCACGTTACTGATAATAGAGCATTGCTCAGCAGAGCCGCGAATGTAAACCGCGGTGCATGAGTCATGAGTCAGCGGATTATGTGAGATAGTCTAATAATATAGTCTTTAAAAGGTTGATACCTAGTTGTAGTTGAAGATAGGTAACAATGATCTCCAGTTAGCGTCGAGGCTGAGATGTTACCTCAGGCAATGTGAATGTGACTATTAAACTAGTGGACCAAACTCGGCTAGACGGCGGTAAATGTCAAGCTTTTGAGATGAGTACCTAACCTAGTGATGGGAACCCGCAGTATGATATATCACATCTCCATCGCATCTTGAGACCGGACATTACTACACCTACATATGCAGATAAAACCACCGAGATGATTGGATCGGGTAACCAGTGGGCTTTCTCTTAGTGGCATCTCCGAGGAGCGGGTAGATGGCGGATCGATGATCGGTTGATGTTCGTGATGAGACAATCGTGCGCGGACGGAACCGATGTGGATTCGTGATGAGATGTATGCAGAGATGTATGTACCTATTCGTTAGACCGACGCATAATAGTAGAATTATAGGTCAACTACGCGTAATACATATGAGGTTAGGTAGACAACACCTTATGATAGGTATGTTCCTATCCCCGTCAGGAGTAAGCTGTAAATGAGAATGAGAATATTCCGTAAAAGTTTGATATAGGTAAAAGGTAAAATATGGGCAGTACGAGGTTTGATTGTCGGTTAACATTGTTACCTACCTAGGTACCTAATGTATACTCGTACTTTCCGTGCTGTTTGTAGGCCCTACGGTCACCGCTACTGTTGCTGTATTTGTACCACTTACCTTCTAGCTTTACACTACATTTTCGGGAGGTACCTACACACGGTACATATCGGTACCGACGTAACCTCCTAAAAATTCTACGGCAGCAAGCAGCTAACCCCCCACATATCTCTCCCGAACCCCTGGCTCTTTCACCACTGGCAATTGGATCCGTCCGGTCGGGTCGCAAATCATTTTACAGTTGACACCTACGTACCTTAGGTAAGTACCAGTCAAGACCAGTCAAGTTGATTCTTCGCCCATTTCTTTTTTTTCCACCAACAGTTTCCAGTACCAAATGCCGCATCTTAATCAATAATACATATATGACCCTTTTCCGGCGTCGTGGAAACACCAATCTATCTGTTTTCCGTTGTCTTACTCCCGACACGTGTTCTGGGCACATCGGCACAACCCTGCGAGAGGCTAGAGCACACAACCAACCCTGCCAGCCTGCGAGACGTTTGTGGTTTGTGGCCAACCTTTTACAAAATACACTAACCGCTGTGAACAAAAGCGCGGCAAAATCACAACGGTCCAGTCGTGTTACGGTGTTACGTTCGAGCTACATTCCCGAACAAGACCTACTGTGGTGCTAATGTGCTAATAAGACCATCCAGTTTCCGATACATAGTCCTTGACTCACTCATCCACTCACTTGCTCACCGAGAAGACAAGTCAAGGAGTTGGGGGCCCGTCTCGGTCAGTCCTTGCCCTGTACCTACCAGCATAGGCAATCGAATTTCCACCAAAATCAACAGTTGTCAGCATTGGATGTTGTCTTGATAGGAATACGAACACGGCCCGTGATCGTTCGCGCATTAATCCCTGTCCTCTGCTCTTCCCTGTCTCTTGCGCTTGTTAGCTGCAAATTTTTTTTTCCCCTTCTCTCTCTCTCTCTCTCTCTCTCTCTCTCTCTCTTCACAGTGACGAGAGTTCCGATTAAGTTGACGTGTCACTGCGCGACAAGTTCCTGCAACTGGCCATGTGGACTCATCAAACTGCTCGTTTTGTTTAACGGTAGTAGGAGGACCACAGAAGATATTTGTCCCACAAAGAGCGTTGGCATCTTTTCCAAGTGGACGATTCGGCTTTGGGATTCAAGTCACGCGTCCCCTGTTCCCCTACCCAGTGCCAATCCCATCTACTTGACTTGACAAGCCGGCAGACTAACCAGTGGCGTCAAATGGCTCGCCTTAGCGCGATCCACGTTGCCCGTGTATGCTGGATTGCTGGGTCGAATGAAATGAAATAAAAAGACATCAGAATCAGCCCCAAACAATCCTCTTGGCTCGCGAATAGGGCATTCCGCACCGTATTTGGGTCTAACTTAGGGATTACATAGTGGTAACTGAACTGCCCAGTTGCGTATCTCTGTTGAGTTGTTGAGTCTGCATCAAAGACTAGACTTTCCCTTCCTCTTCTTCCGTAACAGTTTGCTCTCAATTTATATGGTGTTTTTCTTATGGGATACATTTTCAGCTTGTATTGTACATGTGCGTCGCACACCGCTGCTGCGGCTACGGAAACGGACGTCGTGCTGTGATACTTAGGGCGGCTTGGCAATACAGATTTTTGAACCCTTGGGATAGCATGGACTCCTTGTTCCATGCGGCTCAATGCTGGTCGATGCTATGTTTTCCCCCTTCCACCCCTTCCACCCCATGTTCTTATCTAGTGCCGCGATGACCGGTTATTTTAGCCGGGGGTCCCGAGACGAGTTTAGTGCCGCTTCTGGACTCTATTTCGCCTTGTTTTGGAACCCGCGTGATATGTGTGTTGCAGACCTGGAAATTAGATGGTGCAGATCTTGGGGAACGAGGATCGGGGCGCTGGACCCCTTAGAAGCTTAATATGCTAGCATTTGTCTAGTCTTTATTTCGTTCCACATTAAGTCATGTGTCTCGCTTCGTCCAAACGTTCTTCCTTCGTTCTGCTGGTGCTTAAGTCGACGTCTACCGATACGCAAGGCAAGGCATAACTGGGCGAAGAGTCGTAGACCTAGGCCTTTGTTGGTCTTACCCTGTCAGCCAACCTCCGACACGGTTCTTGCAAAGACTTCTTTACTAACTTTGGTTCCGTTATTTCCGGTCTAGGTCTGACCTCATCTACCATTTATCCACGGTCCTTACAGTTTACAGCTTACAGTAAAAACTGCAGTTCAGGTGTGCGTCACCCCGTAGGGCTGATCCCGGCACTCGACTTATTCTTTCACGTGGCTGCTACGCTTTAACAAGGCCAGCTATAGCTCTTGTTGGTGGTATACAGGCCAGACGTTGGTCAAGGCTTAGATATCGCCGAAGATCGCCCTTCCTTGGTTAGATGGTTCATGCCGGACTCTTATGAACTACTGGACTAACAGGCTGCCACTCGAGCTTTAAGCCTCATCGACTTGCATTAGGTACATAGGAACACTGCTGGTGTTACCAGAAGCGGACTTGATTATTCGAGGGATTATGACCTGGCTAAGTAAGTTTCTACATTATGTCCAATCTTTGTGATTGTTATTCCTATGACACCCTCCCACATAAGAACCGTGATTAGACGAGATGTCTTAGCTGCACAGACGGCTCCCTCCTACATAATCCACGATCCACCTACCTCGCTACATGCATTAGGCATCGACCACTCCATCACAAAAGATTCGAGTAATGGCCTATAGTTATGATGCTATCCCTTTTTATTTATGACCCTCCATTCAAAATATCCCCTGCCCCCCCATTGTGGGTTTCTAACCTTAAAGCTTGTATAAGGTAATCGCTATTCACACACATAATTCGTACTGGGATGTATATAGCACTATGCGTTTGCCTTTAGTACATAATTTATTGTGGTGTAACGGCGGAAGACCTTTTTTATTTTGAAGAAAAAAAAAAGCTTGGGACCTGGCGATTAGTTACCTTAATCAGGCAGTCATGCACCTCCTACCTTCTGTCGACACATCACTTACATCATTCACTTACACGAGTATGCGATGAAGGAGACAGTAAGGAAAGAGCTAGCTACTCTCATGATCTCATGGAGGAAGAGCGATACTGGAGCCAGCACTAAACTGCTTAGAAATGGCTTGGTCTTTCTACTTGGGTACCTACCTTCTACCTACCTTCTCGGTAGATATGAGTTGGATGTCGTTTCGTAGTAGAATCATCATCTGATGCCCTGTCATGTACCTAACTTCATGTTCCAACTTATTTCCCTCTTTTGCCTTTTGCCTTTTTACTAACTACCCACACTCGTCTTCAAGTTCAAGTTCAAAAACTGCTTTACACACAGTCCCCATTGTTCGGACAGTAGCAATCAATGCAACCTTCGCAAATCCGTTGAACTTGCTACTGATGCTTCTACTTCTCATATCTTCTCCCATTACCTATTTAAATAACTCGAAAGACTTGGAACTGACCATCTAGTATCCAGGATCTGCCCATCTTTTCACCGCCTCTTCGCTGCTGATCTACACTGAACACTCCTCAGCCCATTCAGGTATTCTCGGAGCTTTACGCACTTTGGGCTTGAACCGTTCGATCAGGTAGCGGCCGAGAGAATGATGGGACTGGAGCTGCAGGGTGTGCAGGTTACGCTGCATTATGTCTACCCCCTTGTGGTGTTCCTATACTTTGCCGTCACCTCAGCCATTGCGATCTGCACATTGCAGACCTCGGACTCGAAGAAGTCGGCTCACGTTCGACGCAAGGCTATATATTGCCTTCTTTGTTGCTTTCTATGTACCTTCGTCGCTCAGTTTATCTTAAAGGTAATTGAGATTGCTTTGTGGGGTCGATGGCCATCCCAGGACACAGTTATCGGCTTGCTATCCTGCATCCTGATCTTTGGAATCGAGCAGAATAGTCTCGGCGACGGGTCCGATACCGTATGGTATCCCTTTTACGGATCGTGGCTTATCGCGTTTGTATTGGAGCCTTTCAACGCTGCGCTCCTATTCATCGCGGCCTCTGAGCCGATAGTGACGACCCCAACAACTGGTGACAACTCAGCAGCTTTCATCCGACTGGACGCCTCCATCGTCATCGCTCGCTGCATTCTTGCATTAGGCGCTCTTTTGGCTTATTTCGTTTGGCGAGAAGACGGAATCGACGATGACGATGACGAAGAGCGAGCCCCTCTACTCCCAAAGCCAGGCCAGCGAGGAAATGGTGTCGACACCTCGGCGGATAGCGGCTATGGAACAAACTCGGAGGGTACAAATACTGACGCAACTAACACGGAGACGGCTAACTCGCCCAGAGATGTCGAATCGCCATGGGAACGTCAGCAGCGTATTTCTCGAGAAAAGATTGAGAAGCGGTTGAAGAACGAGGGCAGCTGGATTGCGTACGCCAAGGGATTTCTCATCTTCTTTCCGTACATCTGGCCTGTCAAGAATCGTCGCCTGCAAATCTACGCTGCTCTCGTGGGCCTGTGCCTGTTGGCTGGAAATGTGCTCAATTTCCTAATTCCTCGGCAGTATGGCGCCGTTATGGATTCCTTAAGCGGTGTTTCTGAGAGTAATCCTTGGGTTCAAGTCGCGATCTTTGCCGGTCTTCGCCTTTTAGCCTCGGAGGCTGGAATTAACTTCTTGAGGCAGATGCTATGGTTACCTATTGAGCACTACTCTGGGGAAGCCCTCACAACCGCTGCGTATTCTCACATTATGAATCTTTCTTCTGAGTTCCATGATTCTAAGAGTTCATCGGATCTTATCTTAGCTATTTCGAATGGGACTTCTATTTCGAATATGCTGGACTCGATATGTTTCCAGGCATTGCCAATGCTAATCGACTTAGTCATTGCATTCACATACCTATCGACGAAATTTGGGCCGTACGAAGGATTTATCACTATTGCAACTGGCACGGCGTTCATCCAAGCTGCCACTCGTATCATTTCAAGCTTTAAGGAGAAAAGAAAGATGATGGTTAGGACGTAAGTGACCCCATTCCTGTGTTATAGTAGCTTGGACGGGACTTTCACTTCCGATTTTTGTTGGATGTCTTCCGCCTTTCTAGAAAATTAGATCTTGATGGACTGGATTCTGATTACTTTTCTTTTAGGTACTTTGAGGAGCATTATATCCGTCAGGCTGGTATTCAAGGTTGGCAGACCGTCAGTGCCTTCAACCAAATCCCATACGAAGAGAGACGATACGGCGTGGCAGTTAACTCTCGTGTCTCATCGACGAAGTCCCTGTACTATAGCTACTTTGTTGGGCACGCCTTTCAGTATTTAATCCTTCTCGCGGGATTGCTCGCTGGGGCGTTCTTAGCCGTATACCAAATTACTAATGGCCAGGCTACTGCTGGTGATTTTGTCATGCTTTTGACGTACTGGGGCCAGCTCACGTCACCTCTACGATTTTTCTCTCAGCTCGGAAAGAACATCAGCCAGGATCTGGTGCATGCCGAAAGGCTTCTTGACGTAATGACGACGAAGCCAACCGTTATCGAGAAGCCCGATGCCAAACCCCTGAAGCTCAAGGGTGGTAAAGTCGAGTTCCGGAATGTCAGTTTCAGCTACGACAAGAAGAAGGACATCTTGAAGAGCGTGAAAGTGTCTGTTCCATCTGGTACTACGGTGGCATTCGTTGGCGCAACGGGGGCTGGGAAATCAACGATCCTGAAGCTCCTTGATCGCTTTTATGACGTGACAGGTGGCTCGATCCAAATCGATGGCCAGGATATTCGCGACGTAACGATTTCAAGGTATGGCCCATGTCTACTTTTTTCAAATACCAAATGGGTGTCTTCCGGGGTGGATTACACTTCATGCCCTCCCATCTCTTGATTTGCCTCCACTAACGTTGCCTCGTACGTAGTCTACGACAATCTATTGGTATTGTCCCGCAATCACCAATTCTTTTCGACGACACCGTGGTCAATAATATCAGATATGCCCGGCTATCAGCTACGGATGAAGATGTCTATAGCGCTTGTAAAGCAGCGGCAATTCATGACCATATAATGGGTTTCACGGAGGGGTACAAGACTCGCGTCGGCGAGCGTGGCGTGTGAGTTGCAATCTAACCGAGATATATTGGTTCTGTTGGCTAACGAACTTAGGAAATTATCCGGTGGTGAACTGCAGCGAATTGCGATCGCACGGGCTATCCTTAAGGAGCCCGAGATTGTGCTCCTCGACGAAGCGACTAGTTCTGTCGATACAGATACAGAACAGAAAATCCAGGACGGTCTTCGTACCCTATGTCAAGGCCGCACCACATTCATTGTAGCGTACGTTAATAATTAACCGCTGGATACTGCGATGTTATACTGATTTTAATATAGACACCGTCTTTCAACTGTTATGAATGCCGATACTATCTTCGTCGTTGCGAATGGGGAGATAGCTGAACAGGGGAATCATGAAGAGTTGATTTCCAAGAATGGCAAATACGCCGAACTTTGGTCCAAACAAATTTTTCTCAAGCCCAAGGAATCAAAGGATGATAAGCAAAATGGAGAGCTCCTTGATGATAGTGCGGCAACATCAAGTGCCATACAGACGGATGGATCGGTCGACGAACCAGAAAATGGTGTCAGCACCTCAAACGGTACCCAGGCACCGCGACCTATATCGACGGCTGAGAACTCTCCTATCGCAGGAAAGGCGAACGGGAAGGTTGTGAATACTCCAAATGGGCATCAAAAAGAGGTAGATCCGTCGAAAAATCTTTCATGATTTTTTGATTGATACTAACCTCTAACAGGGTTCAAGGCTGAATCCTGGTGCGCCGGAGTTTACACCCCGTTCTACAGCCGAGCCAAATTTAAATAATACATCTCCTATGCGAAATAGCTGGGCCGAAGACGTCGAAGAGGAAGCTGGTTCCTCTGATAATCTGCCACCAGCTGATTCCGAGTCTGCTTCTGTATCTACTGCGATAAGAGCTCACGATGCGATTCCCCCGAGTAAAAATGATGATGCCGTTTCACCTGTCATACCTCCCGAGTCTGCCGCGCAGTCAACAGTGTTCGACGCTCCCGACTCCAAGCCTCGTCGGAACACCCTACAATCCGTGTCTTGTTCTGAGCCACCACCACTTTGTTTTTCAGACAGCCCGACTCGTTCTGTTAGCCAACCTGTGCCCACACCTACAAAACCTTCTCGAAAGGAGAGCAAGCTCCCACAGGAACAACACGAACACTCACCATCTCCCGAAGCCAAACAACCCTTACCAGGTCCTAGTAGGGGTAGGGGCGGTTACCGCGGCCGAACCCGCGGTCGCTACCGCGCTAGAAGGGGTCAAAGACGAGGTCCACCTAGCCCCAGGACTGGCCACAAGGATGGTGCAGGACCCTTGCAAAAGCGTGGAATCTCTACATCTCGCGCAAAGTAAATTGGCATTGCTAACGGTGCTTTTCAATGACGCATCACCTCTATTTTGGTCTCCCTTTGCCTACGAATATGCATTTCATTTTCTCGTTCGCATTTTTACCATTCCTATTGTATGTATTCTTACGGAAAACGCATTTCGCGTCGGAGACAAAAGAATGCAGAAAGTTAATTACGGACGCTTTATATTGCTTGTTATTCGGCTCTGATTTATAAAATACCTTAGGTACTTATTGGTTGATCGCAGGAATACGGATGGCGGAGGGCGAAAAAGGGGCGAAAAACAAAAAATGGGCATGATATTTGATATTTTCTTGATTTCTCGGACGGTGGCATTCGAGGACTAAAAAAACCAAAAACCCCCAGAAAAGCTATGTGTTTCGGGACTGGTCATGCTGTTGTTTAGAGGAACAAACGAAGGGACAGTATAGCATGGTACGGAGTCGAGGTGTACGGTGGAAAAACCTAGACTAGCACTGATTTATTTTCCCCCTTTTCTACTACCTCTCTCCGAGATTTATCTCATTATCAGCACACGGTTCCCAATGTACCATTAGGACCTCAGTTAGTAGACGCGATGGATTATAAATAGTTAAACCCTTATATTCTCCTTTTTTTCGCCTTCTATCATTACCGTGAGCGCTCATCCGTTGTAAGTAAAGTCTACTCGTGGTCTACGTAACGTAGGTTAAACCCGGCCGTCCATCATCGCCCTCATCCATTGATTCACCAAAAGACCAAAGGTCAACACAGACTAATATAGGAACCGAGACTGGTTATAATTTCATTAGGTACCCTCCGTCCCAACCAACTGTGGTATTTTTCTTTTCTCTCATAGCGCTACGCTGCGTTCTTCGTACCCTCTCGCCCGGAAAACCCTATACATGGAACTCCGCTAAAGATGAATTTGACAGGATCTACCTCGGATCAAAGTCGATCATCGACCGGCGCCACGCCCGGCTCCAGGGCTGTTCCCATCATCAGCGCCAGCGCCGCCGCCGCCGCCCATCATATTCCTCGCCATGTCGGCGATGTTAGGGTCGTTCATCAGAGAGCCTAGGTCGGGCATGCCACCGCCGCTAGAGAAACGGTCGGCCATCTCGCGTAGGCGCGGGTTGCTCATCAGGTTCTGCATCATGTCCGGGTTCGACATCAGGTTCTGCGCCATGCTCGCAAACATGGGGTTGCTCATGATGCTGCCGAGATCCGGGAGACCACCCCCGCCACCACCGCTAGCTCCGTCGCGGTTTCCACCGCCGCCTCCGCCGCCGAAGAGGCTCGCTAGGCTGCCTAGATCAGGAACACCACCGCCGCCACCGCCACGTGCCGTCGGTGCCGCGTCTGCGGTCTCGGCTTCCAGCTCGTCGACGCGTCGCTTCGCGGTCTCGAAGCCTTTCTTCATGGCGTCGCTGCCGCCGTTGCCTTCGTGCTCGATCCCTTGTCGGTAGGCTTCCATGGAACCCTTGGCGTCGCCGAGGGCGAAGCGGGCTAGGCCGAGTCGCGACCAGGCTTTGGTGTACTTGGGGTCGATGGCGACGGCTGCTTCGGCGTCGGCGCGGGCGCTGGCGTGGTCGCGCGCGGCGCTGTAGGCGGCGGCGCGGTTGGATAGGTAGATGGCGTTGCGGGGGTGGAGGGCTAGGGCCTGGGTGTACAGGTCGATGGCGGCGGGGTAGTCCTTGGAGGCCATGGCGCGGTTGCCGCGGGCCTTGAGGTCCTCGGCGCGAGCCTTCTCGTCATCGGTGGGTTCCTTCGTCTTCTCGGAGGAGGCGTCGGCGGTACTCGAGGAGGCGGGTTTGGCGGAGGCGGTGGTGGTGGTGGAGGACTTGAGCTTCTCGTAGACGCCGTAGATCTGTAGAAGGTTCTGGGTGCCGGTGGCGGCGGAGAGGGCGGCGGGGTCGGTGGGGTCGACCTTGAAGGATTCGGCGATGCAGTTGATTGCGACGTCGATGCTGTCTTTGTCCTCGGACGATAGGGTGCCGTCGGTTAGGGAGGTGGATAGGAAGTCGCAGATGGCGAGGGCCAGGCGTTGTTTTGTTGTCGTCGCCTGTTGGGGTGGGCGGGGCGGGTTAGTATTATGATTATTTGCATTGCATGTGTGTATACGGCTTGCTAAGGAGTATGTGATTTGTATGGGGAAAAGGGAGGGTAGGATAGGATGGAATGAAAATAGGGGAAGTATGATGTTGGATTATATCAGATCAATCAGTTCGTACCATGGTTGGTTTGGTTTGTTAAAGAATTCAACTGAGGGGTCAGCCAGTCAGTTGAGTCCCTCGAATTGCGTTAACTACTTGTTCTTGATCTCGAGTGAAGAAATTAATGAGGAGAGTGGTACGTTAGGTATGTATGGCCAAGCGGAAGGGAGGGAAGAAAGAAGTCTCCTTAGTGTTGCAGGTGAAGGTGAAGATCCAGGTAGTATATAGGCGAGTTAAGTTCTGTTCTCGAAATTTCGGCCTGAGAGCTGCGAATGTTTGGGAGAGGCGGGACAGAAGACGGACGCTGAAGACGGAAAGTGGGGGTTGGGTTGGGGCTGATTGGGGCTGGGGCGGTGTGCGCGTATGCTGGTATGGCAGTATGGTTGGGGTTAAGAGGCTGGAGAAACCTGGAGATCTTATCGATAGGAGGTAGGTACCTCTAACCATTGGGAATGTATTTCTCATCTTTGTTCTACATATAACTTAACAGTCTTCCAATGCTTGTAATTATAATTCATTTTCCTGAATTACATTTCCCTTTCTTAAGACTTAGATATTTGTATTTCATAATACATAAAGTGGCATATAATGTATATGATTCTTTGCACGCCACGGTAGTAACTATTCATTTTTAAGAACCGACTGTAGGTGTTAATGTGCAAGTTCCTAATAACTAACCTAGGTAAGTAGGTAACTAGCTACTTCTATCTTATGTTTTATTCCGCGAAATTCCTGAATAATTATTTCAATCATTTGAACAATTATATACTATAAGTCTCTAGCATGAGACAGGGTAGCGCGGTGCTAAGTGGGGGCGTTTAACCCAGTATAGCTAATAGGTAACTTTGCATACAAATTTATATATAAGAGTACAAAACGTTAATGGAAATGATAACTGAATGACTACTATGTAGGTAGTTATTCAGTTGTTAACTATCTCCATTGACATTTTGTACTATTATATATAAATTCGTATGCAAAGTTACCTATTAGCTATACTGGGTTAAACGCCCCCACTTAGCACCGCGCTACCCTGTCTCATGCTAGAGACTTGTACTGCTTCAACATATGCGAAGTTATCTACATCAGGTACTTTTCATCTGAAAGTTGTTGTTAAGCCTTAACTCATTGGATTTACTTGAGTACGAAAATAGAGCTTACAATATCTTACTAAGCATTGCCCAGGCCATTTCTTCAATTAAAATGCACATCTAAAATCTCAATTCTTAAATTACCATTCATACGCTTTTGTTGGTATCGCGAAAATCATCTTGGGCACATTAAGCAACGAAGAGACAAATCATGAATGAACAGCAAGCAAGCCAAGGGGTGAGCGGCTACAAAGTCGTGCTAGTGGAGCCAGCTAACCCCAGATTCTAACCTACATAGTAGGTTCATTCCAATTTGAGGCTGTGTTCAAGATGTTGTTGGTTGTCTTCATCGGGCTTGAAACCCAACTGCATAGGTCGAATGTGACCGTAATATGCTACGCAATCCAACCGGGTCAGCGCAATGCGACCATAGCCTCAGGAATATATCTGCTATTAGTGCTGGCTTTTGCCTCTTTGCACCAAGGATTGAGCTGAGATATCTCCAAATAGGAGGGCTTCTTCTTTCTACATATTTTAAAGATTTACAACTTCCCATGAAAGATATACCCTTTTAAGAATTTTATAAGGATCATAATAAGATTTTATAATCCCTTAAAACTTGGTATGTAGGTATTTTTAGTTTTACCAGATTCCTCAAGTAAAGCACACCACTCTCCAGATGCGTAGCGAAAGATAGCACTAATATCAATAGAATGCCTCATGCTAAAATTACTACAATGGTCGCATTCATGTTGCATGCGCGCCATAGTAAAGCCTAATTAGGTCTTGTCGTGGTAGGGTTCCGAGAGGTCTTCGTGTAAGCGCGCGCTTCAAGTACCGACGAAACCACGGGCACGATCCCGAGAATTGCGCGTAAGCTTCCCGGGCCGAAGACAAGTTATCCGGCAATGCATCCGACCATAGCCTGTATAAAGATTCATTGCATCCCTTGTTGTATTAGGCACTTGACTATATTGTGCTACACTCTTTCGATTCGACCTGCTACAACTTTTTTTATATTACTTTCTGTTTATCAGTCATACGGTAGAATATCTACTGCCAGAACTAGTACAGATTTATTAAGATAAATCATTCAATTATACGAAATACGTCCCCAGCCGTCTTGAAGATGGCAAGTTCTGGTACCTCCGGGAAAGAAGCAGCACGCCGGCTCGTGACAAGCATTTCCAAGCAGCATGGCTACCTCGGCGAGGAAGTCTATGCAACTATGACCCCAGACACTCGTCGCCAAGTTCAAGAAGCACTCCTCATGGCGCACACACTAGTAGGAACAAGCGTCATAACGTACGACTTCCTTGCCACCGGAAATACGAAGAGATAATTACTGACATGACGTTATATTAGACTGGCAAAGAACCTCTATACTAAGGACGTTAGATGGATCTTCGAGCTCTTGCAAAACGCCGAGGATAACTGCTTCTCCCGAGCGGAATCTTTGGGCGTCGTTCCATACGTGTCTTTCGATGTATATAAGGATCGAGTTGTTGTGGAATGCAACGAAGATGGCTTCACTGAAGCAAATCTTAGAGCGATATGTAAGATCGGAGCGAGTTCGAAGACAGGGGCTCAAGGATACATCGGCGAGAAAGGCATCGGTTTCAAATCAGTCTTCAAGGCAGCATGGAAAGTTCACATTCAATCTGGAGACTATTCATTCACATTTACCCACCGAAAAGGTGACTCTGGTATGGGAATGATATCTCCAGAATGGCGCGAACCGACAGAAGCGATACCAACGCCATTGACCAGAATCACATTATTTTTACATGCCAACGATGTCCCAGGCACCGAAGATGCGCGACGGCAAAATATCCTAACTCAGTTGAACGAGCTTCAACCTACGATGCTTCTTTTCCTAAAGAAGCTGAATCAAATCAAGGTGCACATATACGACGACGCTGGGACCGAGATATCATCCTCTTTACTTGAAATAAATCACGCCAATCAAGTCGGCAATCGCATACTCGACAAAGTTCATACCCAAGACAGAAATACGACTCGTACAAAACAGAGATACCACATCGTGGAGTATATTGCACGTAATCTTCCTCATAATGAGAACAGAACGTATTCTCCTCAGGAAGAAGCATCGAGAGCATACAGCACTGCTCCGGTCGTCCTTGCATTTCCTCTTTCACATGATGATGAACCATCCATCGAACAACAGGAAGTCTTCGCATTTCTTCCAATCCGCCGAGCGGGATTCCATGTAAGAAATATCCTAAGAACTTGATATGTGCCAAATAAATCCAATACTAATGAGTTGGCTAGTTCCTGATCCACAGCGATTTCGTAACCCAAGCGAACCGAGAAGATATTGTGACAACCTCATCCCGAAATATTATGCTATTAGATTCACTGGCAGAGACTTTCATAATTGCGATGAGATCGCTTTGCCTTCACGCGACCTTGAAGTACCAGTGGATGCGTTTCCTTCCAAAGTTGTCAGACTATCCATGGGATCCATTCTGGTTGAAGCTTGTTGATAAGATCAAAGCTCGTATTTACCGTGAAGAGATCATAATATTGCGAGATTCAACGATGCAGAGAGACTTATCGGTAGCGAGACAACCCGCATCGAATATCCTTGATCAACACGGAGACCCCTTATTTGACGACCTCCCCGGTGATAAAGCCCGTTATATTTCATCTAATTACAAATCGAGCGACCTCGATATCCTCCAAAAATATGGACTCAGCTTGATGTATCAGGATGAGGTACTCGAAAGAGTATCGAGAGATTTGTCTAGTAATACGTCCAAGATGAGGTCTACGGGGACTGATTCTGATTGGCACGCTCGTGCAGCCCGATCTATAAGTCTATCCTACGAAAGGAAATGGCAGGACATGATGGTCAGAACTAAAACGTTGCAGCTGATCCCGCTGGTCGATGGGACATGGGTTAGTCCAACCCCAGTTGATGTGTATTTTGCAACTACATCGAATGGACACGCAATCCCAGCGGATCTTGGGTTTCACCTCATAGACCCCGTCGCAACAGCAATACCTGAAAGGAGACAGTTGTTCCTTCATCTCGGTGCGAAGTATGCCTTAGTGGACAATGTTCGTGACAAAGTCTTTCAAAGATATCACAGTACGGGGGTTACAGGGATAAACTACGAATCTTCACTCGCTCATCTCAAGTTCCTCTATCTAACGCATAACCAAAATTCCACGCCCGATTCGTCCCAGAAGTACGAGAATTTGTGGCTATGGGATGATCGCGGATCTATATATCCATTGAAATCGCATGTGTCTTACTCGGACAAGGGATTCTGGGAACTAATCTCCAAGGCCGACAAGTCTCCAGAGTGGACTGATGTTCATTTCATAAATAGAAAATATTTCGAAGACGACCCAGGAAAATCAAGTCAACATGATGTGACGTGGAGAGAATGGCTCGAAACATGCCTTGGAGTTCGCAACTACTCAAGACTATTTGATCGTGACGGGGGCGCACTTTCAAGCGAATGCATGTTCGTCGAGGAGTACCTTCCTTCAGAGATTCTGAATCTCTTGAAACAAAGTTGGGATCTAGAAAAGTCCCGTGTGACGCCCGAACTGACAGAACTCCTGGGAGCTCTGGAAGTCCCATGCCAAGGCGGTCGGCTATATTCCCTGGCGTCAACATATTTACCTTTACCGGTATTATTGAAAAGGCGTGACGAGTTCATGCGAGAGGATGAGTTCTTTCCTTTCATTGATATTAACGATGATTCAGACCCGGTGTCTCAATGGCACTTCTTGTATGATTTGGGTGTGAGTTCTAGACCCGATCTGGAGTTTTATCTTAAAATTTACGTCTGGATGCACTTATTTCCGACCAAGGAGCTTGTCGATACTTCGCGCGTTTTACGTCTATATTTGCGCCTTCATGCAGAATGCTTAGACTCAGAAACCAAAGAAAAACAAAAAGAAAAACAGGCTCGGATCCGGTACGTACGCGTTATTTCCTAGGCTAAACTTGGCTCATATCAGGTACACTAACTAGTAAACCAGTGATTATTTCGAGTTGCATGAAGCTTTGCTTATACCTCCTTGGGAGCAACGTGAATCGATGAAGGCTGCGCCTAGTAAATGTCTACTCAATGGGCCGATGAATATGGAGACCGCCTTTCCGGTTTTCCCCATATATGATGCTATATACCATGCTCAATTCATGGATTCAGTCCCGGGATTCTCTAACTTTAAATCATTCCTCCAGGAAACCCTGGAAGTCAAAAAATGCTCATGGAGTCATATTGTGGGAGAGCTCAAGCATATCAAAGAGTCGAACCCCCCAAGGCTGCTTGACAGAGTTCGAGAATTATTCTCAGAATTAAGTGCTATGAAACTACCTCGTGGGCCATTGGAAGAGATGAGGTAAGTAATATTAGATGTTTAGAGTACCCGCCAAACAGATGTTAAGTGTTCTGATCATATTACGCATAGGAACGCATTGGAAAACGATGCTTTGATTTTTGCGGATGTCGGCCCGCAAAAGTGGTATATGCCATCGCAGTGTCTATGGTGTGCCTCATCACCAATTCGAGGTAGGGTAAACTTGAGAAATGTTTATGGCGGGGATATGGAGAGCTTTTTTGTCGAAAAGCTCGCTGTGCGTGTGTTAGACGCCGACATTGTCCACAACGAGCTGTTGGAACTGAAGCCGGAAGAGGCCACTACGGAGCGCGTTAAAGATCTCCTTTGGACTTTTAACTCACAAATCGAGCTTAAAGACTTCAATACTTCTCCCGAGAAGTTACTGGAACGTCGGATCCTGCCGGTTAGGGATGTTGGTGGCAACGTAGCCTTGCATTCAGCGGAGACGGGCTTTGGCATTATCGATCGCAAGAAACTCGGCGATGCTTTCTACGACAAAGTCAAAATTCTCGATTTCACGGTGAACGACGTTGTTAAACTCAAGCCTCTGATAAAGTGGGCGGGCCTCGAGGATAGGTATTTATCACGACTGGTCCAGGAGACGTCTGGTTTGGATTCAGGCTTAAAAACGCCGATATCAGACCCAATCCAAGATATTAGGAGAAAGGCATATGGGTTACTTCGGTAAGTCGACTCAACTCTACGAAACTATACCTAGGAATTTCCGCTAATAAATTGGTTTCGTAGCATCGCAACTCATTTCAAGAGCCCTCGGATTGACGGCGATGGTCAAGCGTTATACGATCTGCTCCGCAATTCACGCACATGGAAGACACCGGAAATATCAACAAAGCTGGTGCTCACTATAGACGGACAGACTGTGAGCCAAGATGTCGACCGTGGCATGATCCATATCGACGATAAAGATGGCTTAGAAATATACGTCCTGCGTGACGAAGACTTGCGAGATAAATCTTACCTCTCCATCGTTCCTAGTCGCTTAGCGAAGTGGATGATGACCGATCCAGGAACAAACTCCAAGAGGGATATTGACTCTAGTGAAGAGTTATTCATCCAGGCCGTCTTGAATATGAAGCCTCGACAAGTTGACGATTATCTTACTGAAAAGGGCATTATTGAAGTTACCATACCAAAGCAGGACGATCAAGAAGATGCCCTCGTTATTCAACGTACACCTACCCTTGCTTCTACACCCACGGTCGTCGGACCTTCTACCCCCCGAATACTACGCCTGCCTCCCTCAGAGCCGGTAACGCCCCTTTTCGACAGTGAATCCGCGTATGAGGATCCGGAGACACCAGCAACAGATTACACACATTACTCTACATCTAGAACAAGCTCAGGTAGAGACCGCTCTTCGTACGCACGGACCGGTCTTTCGCCAGATCCATTTATGACGACTGTCGCAGAAAGACAAAGAAAGGCAACTCAAGAGTATTGTGCTCTTCTATCGCAAGTGATACGTAAGGCTAGGAAAAGCCGACTCCTCTCGGAAGCATTGGATCTTTCCGTGCTCTTAGACGTCATGACCGGCAGTAATATCATCGATGGTACGACCTTCAACGAAGATGATCTATTTGATCCTCAATTGGGTATGTCCCGGTTCGAGCGTGACAAGAAAGTAGGAGCCGCGGGGGAACTCTTCGTAAGTATTCCCATTACCTTTGCCAAACTAAGAATAGTACTAACAATATCCTAGGTCTACGAGCTTCTCTCCTCGATGAACCCGGCTCTCAGAGGGTTTACACGGGCTAATTGGACAAGCACTATTCGGAAATACGTCACAGTGCACCCGGATTACGCGGATATGGGCAGCTGGTCCGGAATCGAAACGTCTGACATCGAGTACAAAGACGATAATAATAAACTAACAGAAGTTCTGATAAGCAAGGGTCTTCTGTCGAGTGAATGGCGAGGCTCACGGCCCAAATATTATATCGAAGTGAAGACTACTCCAGGGGGTCGAGACACCCCTTTCTTTATGTCGGATGCCCAATACCACAAGGTAAGTCTCCTCCTCCAGTCCAACAATTTCATGGGCTAAATCGCGTACCTAATTCTTCTAGATGGAGAGGCTTTCCACGGAAGATTCGATATATGTTATCTTCCGAGTTTCCGAGCTGTACAGCGGTCGTATCACAGTTGATCTCTACGTCGATCCGCTCAAGCTTGTTGGGGAGGGGCGGTTGGTGTTCACGGCTGATAGGTGGACGGTGAAGCCGGTGTTTACATTTAATTGGGACACGCCTGAGTATAACTGAAACCTTCTAGGTTAAGGCTATTGTATAAAGGATACCTTCTTTGCCTAAGAAGTGGGTAGGACTGGAACTATTACGTTACCCCACGGGGTAACTTGTAACCTGTATATATAGTTAAAGCTAGCATTCTGTGGGGATGGGTTTATCTAGATATAACTTTAAACTTGTACTATATATTTAGCAATGCGCTACGAGAGCGATTCGAGCACGGATGGTGCACACTCCCTCGCGAGATGCGGGATGCTGGCCTAAGCCCCGTCTTGACTGACGTAGCTGCTTCCGACAGACTTCCGGAGACAAGGAAGATATTAACGACGAACGTTACGGAGGTGTTCTTTTCATGGGCCCGTATGATGGCTGAGCGGGGAGCACCCGGTGCAATGGCAAACGATCAGTTAGAGGACATGGTGAAGAAGAGAAGCGAGGATGCTGAGTCGGGTGGGTATGTGAGGTATAAGATTTACGTGGCTCGTGGTCAAAAGCCTTCGGAATGAAGCGGTGCACTCAGGGGCTACGCTTATCGATTTATACGCATTACGAAACTCCACGCTTAGCTAGCCCGAATTGTAAATACATAGATTAGAAAATATTAAAATCTACTCGCACGGATACCTCTTAGGTGTTTAGGGTAGGCCATCCGAGACAATTGGACTAGGTTAGTAGGCAACGCGAAGGCACGAGCCCCTTTATTTAACAAACGACAGTAGAATATGCTCACGACCATAAAAGCAACATATCAATACCACTTAGTATAATCCAAGTAGGCATCGTGGATATTCAACTCTTTTTGAATACCAATATTAGTTCACCAGGGTTCGCTGTGCCATCTTTCTGGAATAAATTCGTATGGCCTTTCATACGCATCTTCGACTAATCACCCACCAGACGTGATAATTTGGGGAATTTGTCATACCTAATATTTTACAAGGCTAAAATCACTTGCAAAGAGGTACCATTGGATAGTAAATAGGGCGAAGAATACAAATATATGGGCTCTCAAGATAGCTAGGTAGCGCATGGGGGTGCCATTCATGAAAAATAAAGATGCAGCGGTGTACAAGAACGCCTAGAATACTTGTTGTAATTATATTTCCAAGCAACATTATTGGAATTTTATATATAATTTGCCCACGGCTGTATTCGTATTATGAAATACTAGAAGATGGTGATAGATTAATAGATGAAATTTGATCCATATAGCTAATGTGACTCACTCTTCGAATATACAACGTCACCGTCGCAATCACCCCTAAACTCCGCACTCATGCAACGAGACCATGAACATACATATGATGTGGAAGAAACTGCCTAGCTTTGATAATTTGTGTAAGAAATATCCCATTGCTGTGCTTCTGGAAAGCCATGTCGTATTATCTTTGAATATTGTATGAGTCCCTCTCCGGAACCTGACAGACCTACAGCTCTGAACCCTCGACTGACTTTAGGAATATTCCAATTATATAGGTTCGATAAGTTCCTAAGATCACGCACCGCAAACCAGCTCTACATCGCCAGGCTCCCAGACGGATTCTGTGCTCTGCGATTTCCAGGTTGCCCAATTAAACGCGGAGATGCCACTCGTCTTAGCTCCTAGGAACGAGCTTACAGGAGCCACGATCCTCTCATGTTCGCCGGTAAAATTCATAAAATATCGCCATGTGCTATTATGCGCCTCTATCGAACAGTTTTCTCTCGTCTGCATCTCGAGCGTGAGGGATGCGCCCGTGGGGGCCTTTATAGTAAATGCGAGTGCCTTGTACCCGGATGTCTCTGCGTCGACACAGGGCACGGTTTCATAGAAGTAGGACATTGGCCGGGGTGTAAATGAAATTGAATGGCCAATAGAGGATATTGATGCCATAGAACCATCATCTAATAAGTATTAATTAAAGCGCCTACAGGCTACATAGTTCGGCGGTCAAGAACTCTTACCGCTTGCCTTTAGTCCGAGGTTGTTTCTCCCATTAGAAAACCGCGAGAAGTCGTCAACTAGGAGATTTGAAGAGCATGTTGCAGCTGCAGCTTTAGAAAATCGTAGTCCTATAGCTAGGTAATGGAGAACACGCCGCGGGTGCATTTTGTTCGATGACACAAGAACTTAGTAGATATAGGGGCGTTAAAGGGGGAATGGAACTAGGTATCAAAGGATGGACACCGGTATCAAGGACACTCGAGAGATCGTTAGGAAAACAAGTTCAAAAACGTTTTCTGCAATCAGCAATGGTTATGTATTATGGTTGAAAAAGGTCCCAACAATTTTCCGGGACTAGGCTATCGTACACAGACCTCCAAGGGGCAAAGTGATCTAAAGGAAACTTCGGAAACAGACATTGCTAACTATGAGTCATCGAAAGGGAGCTAATATAGTTGCAACGAGAGGCTTTGGCCTCCTGAAAATATTAGAACCGTATTAAGTACCGAAAGGTTTGACACGCAACTATGCTCGAACTAAGAACAAGACTTTCCGAACCGATCATTAATGCAAATGAAATATGCAGCTATCAATAAGCAAAACCAACGCCAGAATGCTATGCTCGATCCTCAACTAATGCAGAGTAAGCCTCCATGATTCGCCGTTGCCATTCCGTCCAAATTGCTTCGTCATTCTTCTCATTCTTCAAGGGTTTTTGATGTTGGGGATGAATTCTTCATCGTCGGATTCGTTGAATCCGATCGCTCGCTCATTCTGCTCACGGAAACGTCGAACGCGCTCCTCGCGTGCCTTGCGCTCTCGGTACGCCTGGAGCTCCTTGAGTTCCTAGATACCAAACTCCCGTTAGCCACACGTAATTAAACAGTAAGCGTTATCTAGAGAGACTTCTTACCCTCTCATTAAACTCGACTCGGGGGGGAAGACGTCGAGCAGGGCCTTGATGCTGGCCTTGGACAGGAACTTGACCATGAGCGGGGCCTGGTTGGAAAGGAGGCTGTAGATACTGCATCTGAGGAACGCGTAGGTTGTGTTGGCTCGTAGCTGTCTGGTGCATGTAATTTTGGGCTTGGAGGTTGAGAGCTTCAAGGCCGGCTCTATCTAGAGTATACACACCCGTCCCGTGGGTCTGGGGTGCTGCACCGCCAGGGCCAGGGTGATGGGCACCACTAGGGTCAGGGTGATGAGCACCAGTATGACCAGCCGGGTCATGAGTGCCGCTGATGAAGTAATTGTTCGGATTGTAGTAGCTGCGACAATCTTGACAGCAGCATCCGTAAGGATGGTTAGGTCGAGGAGACGTGGCGGCCGCATCTCCATGACTTGCAGGCTGCTGGGACGATTCCTGGGCTGCTACATATCACAGTCGCGTTAGGTTATATTCACAGAATCACGAAGATAATTTGCTAGAGGACCTATAGATGATGTTGCAAGTAGCTAGGATGGATTATTAAAGAAAAGCGAACTTACGTGGGTAAAACGCAACATCGTAAACACCCGCGTTGCCTCTGGAATAGAAGATAGGATGATCTATTCCGGGTCTCGGGGCGGGGATTCCACGAAAAGTGGAAGGATCTCGAGGTCCAGAAAGTCCAGGAGGATCTCGAGGACCAGAAGAACCAGAAGCACCAGAAGCACCATAAGGACCATAAGGACCATAAAGACCAGGAGGACCAGGAGGACCAGAATGACCATGAGATCCAGGAGGTCCAGAGGATCCCAGAGGCTCAGAAGCACCGCCACGAGGAGTTCGAAGAGCTTCATCCTGGGAGTTGTGTGACATGGTGATGTAGGGTCAAAAACGTAGATGGGCAAGTTGTGAAGGTATGCGCAAACTTACGAAAGAAATACAGGGATGAATTGATAAGTTAGTAGTGGAATGTCCACTTCTCAGGGAGCACCTCGAGGAAGTATGGGTTTGGGAGAGTTGTGCGAGGGCCTGGTGGGTTGGAGAGGTGTTGGGTTGTTTTTCTCAAAAAAGATGCAGTCACACTGGTCAGGTAATTTTTATTTTCATCGTGGCCTAAAATTTTCTGGTCCCCCATGTGACCATCGCCGGCGGCAACACGACTGTTGCCAAGTATTGTGACGCCGAGGACAGTTGACGATGTACTGCTGACGATGCACTGTTGACGTGAGGGGTGAACCTCTTTGTATATTTGCATACATACCTAACTACGATAGCAGATGATGCGAGGAACTGGTCTTGTATTGCAGATGCATTATTGATTCCCGAAAGGACTACGAAGCCTACCTATTTATATACCCAGCCTTAGGGCCTCGTTTCTTCCCTTGATGCTATAACCTTGACTCATGATCGTTACGTGACGTGGACCACTTGCTAACAGATGATTATCAACTTCTTAATGAACAACACAAAGCTGTGAGAAGCTTCACACTGAGTCACTACCTTACTCATGAGTACTAGGTCTTCCGTTATACGTGGGCCTTTCATTGGTATTCTCTGCCAGATCCCTAGACCGTTAAGACACACAAGACAAAGGGCTCCTGAACATATCAGTAGCCCATTTTCAGATGGACTTGTAATTCGTACTTTAATAGAATTGTATTCTCACTTCTTGCTTGTATTCTCATATTCTCCATCGAAAATGTAGCTATAAGTCACGTAAGTTACGAAAAAGACGCACAGAAATAAGTACAAATAACTAATAAGTTAATAATAATAGCCTATGAGCACTTATAACGTGCTTTACTTGACCGTCCCATAACTAACAGGCGAATATGTCTACTAAGGAAATAGAAGAGGGCTACTAATACTTGGAAGAAAACGGAGGGGTGGTAAATCCAGTGAGCAGAGAGTATCAAAAAATAACAAGTAAACAAACTACACGGACGAAGTAAGCATTGACTACGACTCTGTTTAAGATATGTCAAGTATTTAACACCAAGGCTTAGAGATGGGGAAATCTATATAGTAAGACCTCGCCACTCCGTAGCAGAGTGCTAGTAATAGGGGTAACGACTTGATTTGCAATTTACATCGGGATGTATCAGTTCCCAGACCATTAATACTGTGATTTGAATGTTTGCAAGTAATAGTAAACAAAAAAACGTAAAGGAAACTTGTCCTACTCCTCAGAGTCTGGAACTAAAAGTGAGCAATTGTTAAGAAAATATATATGTTGTGGTTTATTTGTTTAGATAGTTACGGCATTAGGTCAAAGTTATCGATCATTGTTATAAGGGGCCAGGCGGGACTTTTGTGATTTACCAACTTTGAAACTATGCCGCTTTCAGGAATATTTTAGAGAAAATATCTTAACTTTTACCTAACAAGACTCCCGATGTGAACTATTTAATTATCCAGCTGGTATGTTTCATAGCGTTCTAGAAAGGCAGATCGGGCTGTGTTTTATCAAATAGCAGTGTTCATAACGGGAACAAATTCATTATAATTTCTTTTACAAATAGCCTCAGAATATATATGTGTAAGTCCGTTCTGGCTATATTTAGGATGGTCGGAAACGTGGGACTATGAAGTCTTCAGTAGGCCAAACAACTTATGCAATTCTAGTGGGTCCTTATGAGCATTGCCGGATCTGAAGGCACTGTATGGTGTCAGTAAGAGGTTGGTTAGTGGAAGTGGCAGTGTTCTGCAGCATCACTGTCTAACTTATAAGTTGTTATGTGATAGGGCTGGGTGGATATAACATCTGCACAGTTTAGATATATGCCTACTTTATAGCTAGGACCTTGGTTGAGAAGTGCTCTAATGGGATCATATTATTAGGCCTGGTGAGCTTCAAGAAAAGGACCTGTGATTGGAAATAATGAATGGGATGCTATTTATCATGTGGTTTAGCGTTACGGAATGGTAAATTCTACCTCGTAGTTTTAATGGCATAATAGCATGCTCAACTAAAAAGAACTGAGGTGATAATAATAGTTGAACTGTACTTCGTAGTTACGGATTAATAAGACACAATTTATTTATCGATAAGTAACCGAGCCGTCAAACATGCAGATTTGGGTACTTGGATACTTGGGTACGCTTAGATAATCTCACATATTCTCCCTTTGTCTTCCACTTTACAGATTACGATTGACTCTAAAATATCAACTTACTACATAGTATGAAAACATTGAAGGTCTTACATTAGAATTTCCCTTGTATGTATTTTCGGGGTATTTATTTTGAGCTTCATAACTTTATACCACCTATGTCAACGACTATCAGTGCTACACCGCATCGAGTCCTTATTTTTTGTCGGATTGGTTAGGCTACCTCAGCCACGGCCATATGCCCACCAGGACCCCAATTATTCGTTTACCAGACCCGTTTACCAGACCCTCACTAGAATATGGTTTGGGTATTCTGGGGAACGTTGGATAGACGGGCCGTGCTGATCCCAAGCGGGAAGGTCCTACAGCTCGGGGGGTTCGATTCGTCCTGGTTTACCAGCTGACTCGACTCACCATCACTCTTCAATCTACCTGAATCTACCTGCTGCGCTAGTCTGCTTCATCAGCCTTGGCCATACGTATTCGAAAGGACCCCGCGATCTACTTTTTCCATATGAGACGCATCAACCACGCGTCAACCCTGGCGTAAGGTCTGAGGCGAACCCTATCCGTTGGATATTTATTCCGTACACTGACAGTAGCCGCCCCAACTGCCTGGACCTTACCAATCCTTACCAACTATTTACACGTGCAGACACCATATTTAGAAGTTTAAATATGGGTCTTCTACCGAACTGCAAGTTTAACGGAGACTTGCGTGTTGCCCTAAGGCTTTTTCGCTTCGCTCAGCCTCTCAGCCGTTCTCGCCGAACCTACTATTCAAAACCTGAAGACCGCCCTAGCGTTATCGGGGAGTTGGATCGCAAAGAAGCGGTGTCCGTTGTTGGTTAGGCAAAACGACCACTAGGTTAGATTGTTACAGGTTCGAGCGGTTTTTTATCATTCAAGGTGAGCAGAACACGATTGTTCGTCGCTGAGACTTGCGGGTCCGAAGAACTTGACCAGCTCCAGCCATCTTGGCGAAACCGCTACAGTCTATTGGATATCCTGTCGCCGGCAGTGACGGCTGACATATTACGTACGTGTATATATGCTTCGCCGCCTGCCGATGACTTTGTCGCGGTTTATATGAAAAGTCGTCGAGGCCCGCACGACCGTGACCATGAACTTTCTACCGTTCGATACCATTTGAATAGATACCTACCTCTACTTATATACGAATATTATACGCGATCGCTAGTTCTAAACATACTCAGACCTGGACTGACTTTGACCCCTCATCTAACTCGGCCGACAATTTAACTTGCAGTTTATATGATTTCGAAACTGAAGAGGTTCGCTAACTGCAGTCTATTTGCGACTTCGCGTCATTTATGACATTTGGAGGTGTTTCATTTTTGCATTAGACTTCTAACTCTCGAAAACGTCCACGAAGGAAAAAGGATAACTAGCGAATATAGATGCGTTGACACTTATCTCGCAAACCTACCCAGCCCAGGTTTCCCGTGAAGGAGTACCCGAGGCGTAACCACGACGGGAAGTTCGGTGGCCAAATTACCCCTGCGCTTGAAGTGTAACGCATTAAGAATTTGAACCTGGCCAGGCACTCCTTCAGTAATGGATACTACCACGTCGTCAAACTCAGGGCGATCCTGGTATGCAGCATTTGCCCGTGTTTCCTTCTTTAAGCCGCGATCTATAGTTCGAAAGCTTCAGAAAAGGAATTCACTCCCGGTTAAAACAAGTGATCGGAGGCCATTCAGCTCGCCGACAATTCGCTTAGTCGACAACGGTGATGACCGCCAAAGCCTAGAGCGCCCTACCGAAGCCACCAACTCCAATTTTAGATCACTGTAAGTGCCTACCTACTTTTTAATTCGATTTGATGCATCATGCAAGTCCCTGAATGGCTTGGGATGTACCTAGCGAGGAGAATCAGCTCACATCTCAGCTACCAAGCCATATGCGAATTTTTCAAATTTTCGACTCCAGACAATATCCGTTCTTACTGAACTTCATATATTCCCAAAGTCGGGTTTCCTGGTCCATCTTGTGCCAAAGTCCAGGAGGATGTTCCATGCCATACCTATTCCCCCTTTTTTATGTAACTTAACAAATGGCGTCATGCGTTCCTTGGCTGCTTTGGTGTTCCTGGGGTGATATGCCGCCCTCCCAAGGTAACACATCCATGCTGTCAGGGGTTAATTAATTTCCACCGCGATTTGCTACATAACGGTAGCCTCGCGCTACCAACAGCCGAGTGTGGCCGCCTATTACGAATTTGAACTGGTTCCGTACTATTTCTAGAGTATCTAAGCCAAATATGGTCAGGAAGCCCAGACTATGTTGCAGTCGTTAACCAGTTGTTAACAAGTCAGGAAACGCTATGGATTTAGAGCTACAACTATGTCCAAGCTCCCAACCAAAAAGTTCGCCAGTTTAGTTGATGCAAGGAACACACCCGGTCTTTTAATCTCTGTAGACCCATCGAAACCTGTCGATCTTCACCTCTGGTCTTTCAATGTCTATTCTTCTTAGTCGGGTCCCTTTCTTTCCTACTAACAAACCTATTCTCTCTTCTAGAACTACGAGACACCGGAGATCGCAAACTGAATCTGCTGTGGCATATCAGTCAAGATCTGACGATATCGTGTCGGGACCCGTACCACCGCTAGACGGCTCCGCAATGGGTTCTTCGTATGCTTCTCGCGACCCCGGATTTACTTCTAATTCTTTTACGATACGAGACCCCACGGCAAAAGAATCGGTAACGAGGGCCGACCGCCCAAACTTCAACGCTATGGGGCCAACATACGCTCAGCAAGCCCAGCAAACCCAGCAACCAATAAAGCTACCGCCGGCAATGATGAGCAATTATGCGCAGATCGACATGCGGCCTGTTGTGCCTAATCGTTCTAGGAGGACCTCAAGTAGCGGGTCTAGTGTTGCGAGCTCAATTAGAACGAACGACACTTTCGATTCTATTCTTGCGAGTCCAGCAAGCAGCAGGACGAGCGTCGAGTCTTGGAATTCGAGTCCACGAAGGGTAGAGTACGGATGGCAGCGACCGGCGCCAATTAAACAATACAGGCGGATGAGAGAAACAGGGGAGCTCTTAGCTGCCCTCCCCGAAGAAGTTCTAGGACTTATTCTAGACGAACTAAAGAAGCTGCATCTGAAGCCTGGTAGTACAAGTTGTGCAACATGCATGATGAGAGATTTGTGCTCTGTCGCCATATCAGGGCGGGGCTTGTTGAAAGTCGCCCAGGTCGCACTGTGAGTTCTACAACAGCGGAGACTTAAACAGAACAGGGAGAACTAACAGATAGTCAAAGATACGAGGATATCCAACTAGTCGGGGCAGATTCACCAATGCAGAGGAAGCGATACAAGCTAAATTTTGGTTCTCGTCTCGTACTACTTCGGCGGACATTAAGATCAAATCCCAAACTGGCGGCAATGGTTCATAGCCTGAAAGCTCCAGCTGTGACCCAAGGCGTTCCTCTTGACCTATACCAGAACTTAGTGGCTTCTGTCATCATGGCGTGTCCCAACTTCGAACGATTAGTTGGATTTCACCAGAACCATGACTACTCGTTCAACCGCCTATTCCACGCATTATCTACTAGGCGCAAGTTAGTAGAGATGCATTGGACCATCGAACCCTCTCAATTTCAGAGGAAGCGCCGTCTTTCGAATGCTGCGGCGCTATTAAATTCGGAGAACCCAAATTACAAAGAAGCTCCGGGAGACTTACCGCATCAGCTAAGCGAGGACTTCTTAGAACTTCACGCGGACTGGGAGCATTTGAAAACTCTGTCGATACATTGCCTCCCGGGCGCGACGCTTACGCCGGTGTCTCTTATACCTGACATATTATCTCGCTTGCCGGCTCTTGAGAATCTTCATCTATCTCACTTACCTTTCACAGCTTTTAATGATGCGAATTTACTCTCATTGCCACCACTACGGACACTCACATTGTCGCATCTTCCAGGTGTATCTAGCGAAGGTCTTTCTTCTTTCATCAGGCGCCCCTCAACTCGATCACTTAAAAAGCTCACTCTTCAACATATGGACGTTGACTCGTTGCCGACGCTCAGCCAGATTCTCTCGAACCTTACGGTATTAGAGACGTTTTCGCTAGTACAGAGTTCTCCGCCGATTATGCCGCCAAATGAGATGATATGGCTATTTCCCTATCTAGCGTCGCCGTCGTTACGCAAACTGCACTGGGATATTACGAGCAACCAATCATCCGCAAATAGGGCGGACTCGATACTTGCCAGGAGCATAGAAGCGAACGGCTTTCCATTGTTACGGACTTTACGCGCGCCGAACGACCCTGAAGGAATTTTCCAGTCGCTCTGTAAGCCCATGGAGAAGATTGAGACATCTAACGATAAGTTCCGCGGTCTTATCACCAAGTGCACATCGCGACCTAGCCCTCCGGCAACTCCAACAACGCCAAACACACCAAAGACGCCAAGCAAGTCCCCGTTAGGCCTTAGTTTCCCAATGGAAGACCAGCTTTTCCCATCCAAGATGTCGAGCAACCTCTCGCAGTCTCGAATCGCGGCACAGAGCAGGTTAGAGGCAGCGTGGCAGACGCCTCGCTTTTTCGTAAACGTAATAAACGAGGATGGGTCCGTGACTGAAAAATATGGCCTTGCTGGCTTCATTGGCCAAGTAGAGTCAAAGATATGGTACTGCGTGATGCCAGACGAGGGGGCGACAGACGAGAACGGCGGGCTCGTTGACATTTCAGACGTGCTTGGTGACCAGGGTGAGAATCTGAAAGTCGAAGGCAGGGAGGGATGCAACGGGCGCTGGAACTCGTATAACGGAAACATTGCTGACAAGAAGGAACGGGAACGCTGGTTTCACACGGAGCGCGGACGTTGGCGTCTTGTAACACTATGATGAGGGGGCGAAAGCGGATGGGCCCAGCCCAAGATTTGGGTAATGATGACTTTTTTTGATTTACGTACATATATACCATATAAGGGGAACGGGAGGAAATTTATGTTCAAATATATCCGGAATGCGGAGGAAACAAGGGGAGACTGGGTACGATTCCCATATTAATGTCTTATACATGATACCCCATCTACGTAGTAATTGGAAAGTGGTTTTTACGGTTGGAAGAAAATAATGTATATTATGCCATTGGGAAGAGAGTGAATATAGCCTTGATTCCTATAAGTCTGACTGGATTATGTAACAAATACCCGGTTGTTAACACCGGATATACCGGTGGTTCGGCGCCGAGATTTCAACTTGCGGGATTATAGCCGAAGAAACCCGCAGCAAACGTCATTGTTCCGATTTTAAGCTTCTTTCTCCAAATCACACCCTAAAGCTAAATCTTAACTCTTTAGTTCTTGAAATACATAAACATTAAGAATTAAGCTTAATGCTATATAAACATTGTTACGCGCTACCTCGGTCGTGTCAGAATACTAGCAATAATTACTCCGTACTAATGCGATCTTCTTTACTGCCTCGAAGACCGCTGCGGCGTGTCTGCGACGCCTGCAGACAGCAGCAGAGCCGCCATGCGACTTCAACAACCATTAACAATCGGGCTCTCTCTTCTCGCCAACTCACCACGATAAGACCAACGCCATGCAAAACACACATCGGCAATAGCAACAGCCTAAGTCTTCAGACAAGACGGCCCTTATCAAGCAGCGCGACATCCTCGCCCCGCGAACAACAAGCATCAGCAGAACAGGAAACCACCCAGCCAGCCAACACGGAACAACAAGAAGAAGACGGAAAGAAGCCGATATCGCACTACGACCTCTTCCCGCAGACCCTGCCCCAAGGGCCCCCGCCAAAAGGCCGCTTCGCAATCGACGTGCGCGCCCTCCGCCGCGAATTCCTCGCTCTCCAGGCCACCGCACACCCGGACCTCGCACCACCGGGGGCGTCGTCGAAGCGGCGCGCGGAAGCAGCCTCGTCGCGGATCAACGACGCGTACCGGACGCTAGCGGACCCGCTCTCGCGCGCGCAGTACCTGCTGCGGCTGCGGTGGGGCATCGACGCGGCGGGCGAGGAGGCGGCGCGGGTGGAGGACCCGGAGCTGCTGATGCTGGTGCTGGAGACGCGGGAGGCGATCGAGGAGGCGGAGGCGGAGGAGGACTTGGAGGGGCTGAGGGCGGAGAACGAGGCGCGGATTAGGGAGAGCGAGGATAGGCTTGCTAGGGCGTTTGAGGAGGATGATGGGGAGAGGGCGAGGAGGGAGGTTACGAGGTTGAGGTATTGGGTTAATATTAGGGATGCGGTGAGGGATTGGGAGGAGGGGAAGCCGGTTGTGCTGCAGCATTGAGGGTCCTGGGTTGGGCATTCGACGAGACGGATAGATAGGTACCTAGTTAGATATCCTGTTGTGGATGTTGAAGGGGCTAGTTTGATGATATTTGTACTGTTGCAAGAGGAGGAGGCTTTTGGATGATGCTTTCTTTTCAGCAGAGGAAGTATTATAAGCGTATCGTATCCAGGCGGTTCTAGTGATGGCTGTTTACATAAGTTACTGATAGACACGGTCGAAATTACGTTTGCATAGAGGTATTAGATGGCTATAATAGCCCAAGTCAGGTAGACAGGTCACGAAAAGGAAAACTTCTCTCCGTATGCTCTGCCGTACATATTTACCGCTACGATCAAGACAATATGCAATATGCTAGGGATCGTGTTGCATAGAATGAGAGAAAGGAACCTAGCGATCGTCCCTCCAGCGTATGGTAACCTTAATAGATACCTAGCGATGTCTCCCCTACAACCACAAAGGTCGACGAGAAGAACAAGGCAGAGGGTGAGATTAAGCACCATTCTCATGAACTAAAACGTATTGGGATATTTATAAATGTGAGCAATTAATAGATTGCACGTTAGATCCTCCGTATGTACGATGGTTAAGACATGCATAGTCGTACCAATATTCTCTTGCAACCTCAAATCCATAGGTGACAAGTTTTAATAGCGCCTTAAAGTTAGGTGTTAGAATATAGGAAATCAACAGTTTCCCCCACGTAGAGCTTATCAATTGCTGAGATGACCTCTAGGTAGGTAATTGAGGTCAGTTTATTCATACCCTAGCGGTCTCCCCCCATACTGGCTCAAAATAACCCGCTTCCATTGTCAAAACGAAGTAGTCGCGGATCCCGGCATGAAAAGATAGGTCGATAGGCATACTTGTAAGTAAAGAGATAGGCCTGAGTGGCCGAAGTGTTTCGTGGGCGAACGAGGAGTCATGGAATATGTGATGCCACCAAGTTTTGTCAAGAAACTGAGCTTGACTTCCTAGATGATCTTCCCGTTTTTCAGGCTTCTCTTCCACCTTCTAGAAAATGCACGGAGCAGAGTTGCCATTATTATTAGTCTCGTGATACGATAGTTTGTTCGTACTGAAAGAAAAGTGCTCAACCTGGTGACAGGTAAGTCGTAGTTCAGTATAGCAGGGTCGGTGCCTCCATGTGATATGACTAGAGTACTTACATTTCTACGTCGTGAACCTTGGATTGCCGACACCGAAAAAGCAGTTACTGATTTTCCTATAGCAAAACCCTTCCACATCAATGTAGCTTCCGAAGTCCTTCTATTGGGTTAGGCCCATGCGAGAAGCTGGTTATCTGTTCCGCATAGTTGAGTACCTCAGGAACCATAGAGGTGTGGTCCTGGTCATGTAATATTCTGAAGACGATGAAGACTACTATACTAACATCTCTACATATTCCCTGAGTTCGTTCATGTCTGCATTCCCTTGAGTCTTGCGATTGACATGTATGGCTTTAATAAGTTCGGATCGTTTATTGAATGAAGTGAAAATAGTAATGAGTAAACTTGTGATTATTGTTGATTAAAGAGTGAAATTCTTAAAAGTCGTAGTGATAACGTTCCTCGTATCCTCTAGCTTCAAGCATTCCCGCTGATTATTCCAGTCTGAATATACTTGATATCGCACACCCAAAGCATAGGTAGCCCATGTCTTAATATTAGGATTATTCCTTAACCTAGCTTCGTCCCCCAGCTTCGAACATAGCAGATTCCTTCCACTTCAAAGACCATCTGATTCATCCAATTATGGCACATAAAGATATATAGAGAATAATTATATTATAGTGGTGATCTGCAACCCAGTTTTAATATGATCTGGCAAGCCTCGCGCCGCCTCGCCAAAGTAATTTCGCCTTTCGCAAAGCCGCCTGAGTAGGCAAGCCGGAGACCACCAAGACTAGCAATAAAAGAGGCACAGCAGTTGCCACATATATCCAGACTCCAGTACCAGCGATCGAGAAATTATCGCTCATGCTGAAGAGAGTTGCGACGAAGGAAAGCGGAAGGAATACGATGGCGATGTAGGTTAATCGTTTGACGTATATCGCTTCGACAACTGATCTACGCGAGTCCAGAAGTTGAATGATAGACGCCATGATAGGTATCATCGTCTCAAGCGCATTTCCATTCTGCTCGATTTGGGCTATGATGTAGTTAATATCCCGTGTTAGAGCTTCCCCTTCTTCGACAGGAAGGGAACTATCACGATGCCTCTTAGAGGGGTTCAGCAATGATTCGACGAACCACTTTAGAACCTGAAGCTTGTGTAAGCTGTGTTGGCTCCTTCGCCGCCACCGATATAGATCAACGACGTCCTCGCTTTCGAAATTGGTTAGACGATCTTGCACGCTCTGTGTCGAATATTCATAGACTTTAATATACCGGCCCATAATGAGCGAATATGTTAGCCACTCGTCGATAATTAGTCTAATCGGACCAGTCGATAAGAAGAATAGGTTGTAAGTTGACGGTGGCCTCGTTGACGCGCTTGCGCAATCCTCTAATAGTCTTGCGACTTCGTCCATCATAGAAATGGGCCGCACGTCTATAAAGCCCGGCGTATTGCGGAATTCTGAGAATTTTGGCATCCCACTGATGCTGCCTCTTCTATTCCGATACGGGACTTGTCGTGTTCTGAAGCTAGCCTCTTGCGCGCTATCCTTTGTCGAAAGACA
Source organism: Daldinia vernicosa (assembly GCF_022497035.1). Lineage (NCBI taxonomy): Eukaryota > Fungi > Ascomycota > Sordariomycetes > Xylariales > Hypoxylaceae > Daldinia > Daldinia vernicosa. Next base: position 458,001 of record NW_025953930.1, read on the forward strand.
ACCTATAACATCAGTTGATATAGAGTCCATCAACATTAAACCTAACCAATATTAGCTATTGCCGAATAAAATGAGATTCTAGAGAAGCTCTGATATATCTAGAGGTTAAGAAAGAAGCTTAAGGGGTTTTGCATATAGATAAGGTAGGCTTAACCACATACATATCCATCGATCACCGTCAAGTCTCTTATACAATATAGAGAAGCATGAGCGAATAAGTCCAATATATCTTCCAAATAGCTCTGGGAGAGCCCGACGAGGTCGTGTAGAGCTGCCGCGAAGACGGAGATTGTGTGGGATACTAGGGTACGCATCTAGTTCTCCTAAATCGATTGGTCGTTGGTAGTGAAAGTTGGCGAAGTTCTGAGAGCTGATACGAGACGGAATAGACGTCATGAGAGATGATGGGGGGTCTTTCTCGATATCTACGAATCTCCTCTCAATATGCCCACAGAAGAAATAAGGGTCGACATCCAGAATTCCACCCAAGGTCTCCATGACACTAGGCCCAATATCCTCGACAAGAAGACAAAGTCCAACGGCATTCGAGGACGCATCTTTCGCTATGAATCCTAAAGCTGTATCGGAAAGCTCGTCGGTGCCAATCCTAGAGTAACGTGTGGTTCCATCGCCACGAAACTCTAGGCCTGCAATGTGACACTCGACTTCCTCAACATCCGGCCGTTGGCAAGGACTTGTAAGAAACTCGGATAGGGGCCTCAGATCGGGTTGGCCTCGAGATAAATATTTCACGTAGTCAAAATATGACAGATCCATTTACAACTCGTTTGCGTACTAAGATCGACCATGCCGCAAGCCAAGTTCTATATCCTTCGAATACAATTACAGGGCCGTGGCGAATGAAATCTCATACAATATCTAATCATTATCCCCTCATCAACTAACAGGTAGGACTAGTTGTGGCGTTCTTGAATCCAGTTTGTTGGTTAGATTGGCACACCCAGCTATATACATAGCTGTTTGTCGAACAACGACGGGAGAGCCTAAGACACTGAAATGCATATCAAGCAAGAAGGAGGTACGATATTCAAGATGATTGAATCCCTCAACTAGGACTCTGAGCCAATGGTAATTCAACTTTCTTCGTACGCGAGGTTGCTAATGCATCGGATGAATGGTTAGCATGCAGTAGCTCATGTGGTCAATACGCAGCCACAATAGTGGAACTATATACCTTGACTTGCTATAACAGGTATGCAGTAGAGTGCCTTGCCAACCTACTACGTATCTGAGGACTTGGTTCTATATGGCAAGCCGAAAATTACTTATATGGTAGGAGTGGTCTACGGTTTCGTCATTAATGCCGGCTACTGTAATACCCTGCTACGTAGATCAGAGAGCTCGATGTAAGCCGGGGTCTGATCACACCGAAATTAGCGTCTTTTTAGGATGGGATTCAACTGATATTGTTCTAATAGATCTCCTTAGGATTAGATTCTCGGGTTATTGTGTTTCATAGAGGCAAATACGACGAAATGCGAGATTAAGGTAAATTGGCATTCTAGATGCTTATGTCTGTACAAGTAAAAAGAGCCTCACTTTAGATGTCCTCATAATGAAGTTCTTAACCCTAGCGCATACCACACTGCGTCTACTGCCTCAAGTATAACTGCTTGCTTTATTTATGATCAACAGTATATGGCTTTCTTAAGTTCGTTTTAATCCCTTATCTTTTTAGTATATCAGCGGGCTGGTCTCATATTCGGCATTTAATGCTCTCACCATGTTATGGAGGTGGTAGGCATAGGCTTTCTACCCGCGACTTACATATAATTACATCTCGAAGGTTAAACAATTCACCACTTGTGTAATATGATCTATACTGAATACAGAGAAACAAATAACCCTATAACGACTGATAACCTCTTAGAAAGCTACATAGAAGTTACTGGTAGTGTATATTTCTAACATTCGTAGATAAGGTGTTAAAAGACGCAGAATAGAAAGGCTACGTCTCTACTATATAAATATAACGATGAAATAAACGTATCATAATATGCAATACGACATGAAATATAAAAAGGTGATAACTGACCTATTCCGTGTAGGACAAGAACATTCCTTAGGAAAAAGTGAACCATCGTATATGGTTATTATAATAATAAACGATTTATTCAACAAAGAGCTATACAAGATATCCCCTCAGGTATTGTACAATACCTACCTACCTACCTAAGGCTGCTATACCCCCCGACCCCACCAACAACAGCCCAAGCTTCCCCACTTTCAGCAGCTAACAACTACAAGCCCCACCTTCCAGCTTGCAATCACAACTTCACCTTCACCTTCGACTTCCAGCCTCGTCTTTCACATTTCCACAGATTAAAAAGATTAAACAAACCTACCCGTCTTACCAACTAAACATCAACACCCCCAACCGACCATGGCAAGCCCAAAAGTCACCGAGGCGCTAGCCCAGGTGCAGTCGTCTCCAGACCCAGCAACAGCCTTCGAAAGCCTCCTCGCCAACTTCCAATCCATATCGACGCCGCAGACCGTATCAGACGACTTCAAGGCCACCATAGAAGCCATCATCACCAACAGCAACAGCCAGACCTCCCCGCAGCTCGGCGTCGTCGCCCAGCGCTCCCTCCTCAGCTCCTTCGTCGCCGCCGCGCGGAAATTCAACAGCGCAGACCTATGGGTCGACATCGCCAACCACGCCCTCGAGACCCTCTCCGCCGCCAGCGGCCAGGCCTCCGCCTCCGTCTCCACTGCTACCTCGGCAACTACCTCGGGCACCTTCGCCGACCAGGTCGCCGCCCTCCTCGAGCTCGCCGCCGACGGCTACGAGGCCAACGAGGATAACGTAGCCGCCGCCCGCGCCCTCTCCGAGATCCCCCTCGACAGCTCCCAGCGCCGGGTGTCGCCCGAAGACCGCGTGCGCGTCTGGGTCCGCATCGTGCGCAACTACCTCGAAGTCGACGATACCACCGCCGCCGAGACCTACCTCAACAAGCTCAAGAACGTCATCTACCAGGTCACCGACCCGACTCTCAACCTGCACTTCCGCCTCTCCCAGGCCCGCATCCAGGATTCCAAGCGCGAATTTCTACCCGCCAGCCAGGCCTACCACGAAATCAGCCTATCGCCTGCTATTTCCGAAGACGAGCGTCTGCACACCCTCAGCATGGCCGTGAAATGCGCCATCCTAGCCCCCGCAGGTCCCCTGCGCAGCCGCGCTCTGGGCCGGCTATTCAAGGACGAGCGCTCGCCCAATCTGCCCGAGTTCAGCATGCTGGAGAAGATGTTCTTCGACCGACTGCTAGCAGCGAGCGAGGTGCAGAAGTTCGCCGAAGGCCTTGCGCCTCACCAGTTAGCGACCACGGCAGACGGATCGACGGTGCTGGCCCGTGCCGTTGTAGAACACAACCTACTAGGCGTCTCACGACTATACAGCAATATCGGCATCGACGCACTAGGCGAGCTATTAGGACTAGAAGCCGATCGTGCCGAGGACACGACCGCCAAGATGATAGAGCAGGGCCGCCTGGTGGGCCGAATCGACCAGATAGAACGAATAATCTGGTTCGAGCGTGGCGAAGCTTCAGGCGAGAAGGGTAGCGGCCGCGCCGAAGTAACCGTAGGAAAGGAGATGCGCCGATGGGATGCCAACGTTCAGAGCCTAGCCGAAGAGGTCGAAAACGTGACGAACGCACTGCAACGCGAGTTCCCGGAATTTGTCGCGGCGAATCTAGTAGTATGATAGAAGTATAAAGGGTATGCTAAATCGCAGACGGGAGAGGAGAAAAAAGAAAAGGAAAACGAAGCATTGGAGGGAATTTTTAGGTTACGAGTATGGCGTTGCCGGAGAATGACTGAATGCATAGATACGGCGTCAGGGACAGACACGTTGTAAATGGTACGGGGGAGGTTCTAACGAGAATATCCCTTCCCCACGAAATAGAGCGTTAGGATGAATGAATGAAATAAAGATAAAGCTTCTTAATGTATTAATCTAGTCTAGATCTGTCTTCCGCACGACGATGTAGCCTTGGCTAAGCAGTCTCGGGTTCCCTCTCTCTTCCTCGTATATCATGTCCTCGATGGCTTGTCTCTGCCGCGCGTCCGTTACGATGCTGCTAATATCCGTGTCTTGAGCTTCCGCAAGTCTTATGAGCTTGATAAGTTCTGCGGCGATTTTCTCTCCCATCAGGTTGTAGCCGGCTTCTGTCAGGTGCACGCCGTCCATCTGCCAGTACTTAGGTCTATCTGAGGGTTCCATATTGTGGTACGGCACGGCGTTGTTTAAGTCAAAATAGAAGCTGTCATATGTAATGTCAATATATGACACCTTACGTCGGTTTGGGAACCGGTGGAAGCTAGGAAGCCCCTTTCTCCCGGCGATAATAATGTGGAGGTGTCGCTTCTCGTATAAGATAGTATAGGAAAGCGGTATCACTTACAAGTTTGGCTTTCTGTATTCCTTAATGGCGTTATTTACTTCATCCCGTCGTTCCTTAACGTCCTTATATCGGGCTCGAGTGTCTGGTATCGTCAAAGCGAGCACCTTGCTACCCTTCAGAAGTGGTATATCCCAGGTCCGCTTCAAGCCGGCGACGATATCCTCGACCGGACATCCCCAACCAAGGTCGCTATGTACGAGTAAAAACCAAGGTTAGCTTGAGAGCTCCAGGCGGGCATTTGAATGGCTGAGATTATTTCCCTTCTAGGGATATCGATGAAGACGACTATACAATTTGAAAGTTGGTGAGCTAGAGGAAGGTAACATACTTCGTTCCACCTAATACAATAGTCCAATCATAAAATTCTGATCTGTTTTTCCCTAATAGAATAAGTCAGTTTTAGTTAGCTAGTCGGTTGACTTGATTTTATTCTTGGAAAGGGATAGAGTGTGAATGAATAGAGTGGTTGATATATGAGATAGCAAAATGAGAACTTCTTTCGTAGAAGACGGTCTTAAGTAGAAGAACTCACATGAATCCCGCATTCGATCGAGAAACGAGCCCCGCGTCACCAAGTCTCCCGGTACGCCTTCGACCTCATACTGAATCTCGCCATAACCGTGACCTAGAAGCGCTTCCTCGAGCTTCTCAGTAAGTTTCTCTGCGTACGGCTTGCCCACCGGGAACCCAGACGTCAGCGAGTTGCCGAAGCAGAGAATACGCAGCGTCCTCCTAGGCATTTGGCCGATGGGAGTCTCTAGGTTACCCGAGACGGATAACTAGATTAAAGGAGAAACTCGATCTTCGAAATGGGGTCAGATGGTCGAGAGAGAGGGTATATGGATAAATGTACGGTAAGGTAAGGGTCACGAGGTTGGACCGGAGCTGTGGATAAGGGGACCCGGTCTAAACGTCAACACATCCACGAATGCTAAGAAGTGTGTATGTACCTAGAATAAGGTATACGAGTAGTTTGGTGGATGTAAAATAAATTAATAGAACAAGAATAAGAGTAGTCCTTTTCGAATCCAAGTTGAAAAGTTTTAAGATTACAAAATAACCCGTGAATGGAGAGGAACGTGAGCAAGGCTGGAGAAGGGAAGTTTGGGTAGGTATGAAAACACGTGAAATGAGTCTATGTAAATGTTTCAATGTTGGTAATGCGACATGTTGCGTCAGGCAGCTGCCCCTCCCTGACTCCTCAGGTTTGGTCGGCAGCTGCGATAAGCTTCGGAGCCATGTGGGGCAAAGCTGGGGTCATGCCTGTACACCGTCAGCCCTGCGAAGTTAAATTTAGAGACCCCTTAGCAGGCAGTCAAAAGAGAAAATTAATTGCCGGGTCTTAGCATTTGACCTCCTTGAATGATTAAAGTAAAACACATGATAAAATGATCATGATAAACATATAAAAATTATCTTGAACAATATTAAAAGACAAAGAGTTAGATTATGATTTTTCTTATTTTTTATGACCGTGTTTCGTGTTTACTTTTGACTATATTGTGTGGTGTTGAATTTGAGGTGAAATGCCAAGACCCGGCCATTAATTTTCGCTCCAGGCTGGCAGGTGATGGAACCCCTATTACCTATTCCTATTCCACATGTCTCATCCATTGCTGTCTTTAACCTTTTTCAATATTGTTTTCCGCTCGTTCCTTGCCCGTAAGGTCTAAGGAAACAGGCATAGATGGTGTTATAGCAAGGCATGTTTGGAACGATCTTATCATGTTACTTTTTAAGCATTATACGCATCGTTAATAAGAGAGACCTCAGTAGATATAAAAGTAGCCTAAATACATATAACTACGTTAAAGGACGTATTTAGTATAAAGACTTTTATTTAAAATTATTATCCCACGAAAACCTACAGAATTACAAGTCATGCAATTATACTCGAATAAAATAACACTAGATTCGTTCCCAAGCTCCTTCATAACTTCCAAGAATTAGGTAGTCAACGAGAATTTGATCCATGACACTTTTGTCATGTGTTTGCGGGTAGGTGACGTTTACGAGCGTCGTAATATACCAACCTTCAAGTTATCAAGTATAATAATGCGAGAGTAAGAGACCAAAGTGAATTCACAATCAAGTCAAAACTCGACTAGTAACAGCGTATATTCTAAAGTACCATTCATATACACTAAGAATAACCACGCCCCGATACCTTCAGTAATCCATTTGATGCTGAAGATGCAATAACCTCCTCTTGGACATAAGACAAGAGTTCGAAAGGACCAAAATATTTACATCATAACATAATAACATATGAGCACCGGGGACTATGCTATGCCTTTCTACCATGTGACTCGTCAATTGCCAACCCGATTGAGTAAAAGGAAAAAATACTGATGAGTACTCGCTTGCGCTTTGAAGAACATCCATTCTTGTAAATATTTCGACGTAAAAAATCTTCAAGCCAAGGAATTAGTGAACGCGTCCGATAATGTTATCCGGCGCGTTTTAGTGTTCTAACATATATCAATTAAAATACGTGTCCGTGGTAAGGAGAATTTTGTCCTCGTCCGCCAGGCGGTGGGCTCTGTGGTGAGAATTGGGCGTATGGTTGCATGCCCTGTTGGTTTACGCGAGGATCAAAGTTCCCAGGGGGTGGAGACCTAAATCCCGGCCCAGGCGACGACCAGCCGCCTTCCTGCTCGGGAGATATTGGACTTGGGCCTCCATAGCCACCATAGCTAGGAGTCTGAGGTACATTGCCGCGACCCATATTAGAGTACATTCCGGCAGGCGGTGGCATACTGGGCGATGGTGTACGTTGTTGATAGTGTTGAAAAGCTTGCTGCTGACGCTGATTGATTGCGTATTGTGCGGCCTGACTACTCCAACCCTGTTTCATTTGCTGTTTTTCTCGCTCTCTTGCCTCGATTGCACCCACTAGACCTCCACTGGTTTGTGGTGCATTCTTATTACCTGCCACGCTAATTAAAGGAGAACCTGTCACACGCGCTATATGTTCTTGCTCCCGAGCTGACAGATGCGAGTCGTTGACACCTTGTCCGCCAAGAACGGCACCGGCACCCCTGGACCCGGGGCGTTGGAGTAGCTCATTTGGCCCCCGAGAGCTTGGGCGCTGCAAGAGATCTTGCGAATTATTTCGAGAGTGTGTACCAACATGATCTGAGCCTTGACTACGGTTTAATGGAGGCGTTGGCGTACCCGTTCTCAAACCCCCAAGACTTATTCCCGATGAGTGCCTCTGGTGTACATATTGCGGCGTAACTGCAGCAGCAACTGCTCGTTGCTGGACGAACTCTTCGGGTGACAAACCCTGTCCCGCGGGACCAGACCCAGGAGTTGCAGGTTGCCAGATCATGCTGCGTCGCAACGTATCCTCTGACTCTCGACGATTGTGTCCCGTCTCAGCTCCGGGTGATCTACGTTGAGGTACGTGAGCCGGCGAATTAGAGCGAGGTTCGGGCGAGAATGACCTCGGCTGCGGGTTGCTGGGTGTTGGTGTCTTTGAGACAGGTACTTTTCCATAATTTAAAGTCGGACCAAAATCTATGTCCGGAATATCAAAATTCGCGCCATGAGTTTGTTCTGGAGAATCATCTGTGTTCCCAACCGTTCGGAGGACACCTGCTCGCGGCCGCTCCCGGTCACTTGAGGTTGCCGTATCCGTCGAAGGGCGAGAACTAGCGTAGTCGGGGCTGTCGGTAGATGCCGAGTCATCATATCGGCTGCTCGATTGGCTTTTGCTGGTATCGACGCGATGTACGCCAAAATTTGGAGAGGCTCGAGGTGTCGTATTAAGAGGACGCACCTGGCCTAGTCCAGCCGCGTCGATGCGATTGCCCGTCAGGCTTCCACTGCTTGTAGATGGGGACTGTGGTGTTACATCGCCGCGAACATGTCGGTGTTGTAGACTGTCGCTACGAGCTGGGAGGGGTTTTCTGTGAATAGGGGGAGAAGTATTCAGCGGTGGTAAAGGCTGGCGGTTAGCTGGAGATCTTGGTCTATCAGGGCCGCCGGGACCTGGTGGTCCTTGCGGTGGATAGCCGCGGTACATGTTCTCCTGGGGTGGGTAGTTTGGCCGGCCTCGCCCTGGAGCCATATTCGGTGGGGGACGGCCGCGGCCTCTTCCGGGAGGGGCCATACCATAAGGTGGTCCTCGTTGACCTGGAGGCATGTTACCTGGCGGCGGGCCATATCCAGGTTGTGGAGGTCGATTACCGGACGCAGTACCGGGTCGAGAGGTGGGTGTTTTTGGTCGGTTACCGGGACCTGGGCTGGGACCTGGGCTGGGACCTCGTGGGCCAGAGGGTGGAGGACCCATAGTTTGGTTTAGCGGCGATCTCGATCTCATTCCGGAGGGGTCCATTTGAGGCGGTGGCAGACCAGAAGACTGTGGCTGAGTTTCTCTTAAAGCTTCACGAGATCCGGTATTAGCAGATATCCCAGCGTGGTTAGCGTGAGCATGTACCGGAAGTTGTTGACCACGTTGGTCGGGTCCTCGTGAAGGTGGCCCGCGGCGCTCCTCGTTGCTCCTATCATTGTCTCGTGGGTCCTCGCCTACAGGGACCCCGCCAGCTGTTGCAAGCTGCGCAAGGGTAGTCATGGATAATCGGCTATTAGCGCGACGCATCTCGGGTGAATGGTAAGGACGAGTCGTAGGAACATGGCCGGGTGCGTGAGAGAAACTGGGGGGTTGGGACACCGGCTCCGGGGTTGGCATCCTCCGCATTCCTTCGAAATCGCGGATCGGAAGGTCTGTTCGATCTTCGTCAGAACTTATACGCTCCGGAGTGGCTGCTAAATCGTTAATGAACGCGCGTCCTGCGTTGGGGCCTCTCGCGGACGAGGCTGGGCTCGACGCATAGGAGCTATCCTGGTGGGAGGGCGGCTGAGGAGGCATAGGGCCAGAAATATTAGAGTCCGACGCATTACGAGCATGGCCGGACTTTTCTCCAATCACTGCAGAAGGATCGGGCATAGGAGGGGCCGGGTCATTTTTGGGGGGAGGTCGACTACCGAGCGACATAGATCGAGATGTACGAACGGAAGCGGGTGCTTCGTCAGCAAAACCAACACGAGGCTTCGACGAGCCCCCAGCAGCGGGGCCAAAACTAAGGCGCTTGCTATGGCCGTTGGTCTGTCCCGAACTGGAACTCGAGCTTACTTCATCCTCCGCGGTATTCATGCGGGTACCGGTTAGCTCTTTGAGCTTCTTTCTCCATTCTCGTTCGTTCCATTTTGAACTACCTTCAGTCAAGATTAGTCCCGACACATCCAATAATTCTAAGTAGCCATAACGCTTGTGCTTCGGCATCGCAAACATAAGGGACCTCGAATCGAGGATGCTTGCAACCAATCTCCCTGGGCGGCCATAGAGGCCGAAGGTATCCCAGGTAGGAAATAAGAATCTGAGCATCATCTCGAAGCCGCTGACTGCCGGATGCACTTCGGGCATAATAAACACGAAGCCCTCGCTCTCAGTAGGCGGGTCCGAGTGAATAGTGATATTTCCCTCGATCTTGACCAGCGTCGAAGCATCAATCAGTGACTTAGCTTGGGGATACAGGGCATACGCTGAATAGGCGTCGCTGATTGTTGCTATGGGTAACATTTTCTTGTGCTTCTTCCCATCCTTCCTGCTGTCATAAAATTTTATATCCCCCTTGAGTACCGGAGTATGTCGATCGTATGGGGACTTTTTCTTATGCTCCTTCTGGGCTTTTATAAATTCCTTCTCGTCCGGTGGTGAAATAACACACCAACAGCGTCTCCATGGCACGCCAGCTCCAAATCGGACTCTGACCCATTGATCCATTGGTGTACGTGCTCTTTCCATAATGACACCAATATTGTTCAATGTCTTGCCCTTGCCCGCGATTAATGCCCCTGTGTAGGCTTCTTGGAGAGTCGAATGCTCGAACATGGCAAGTCTAATACCAGCAGTCCATTGTATGAGGGAATGCCGAGAGTTAAAGTGTAAAAGATAACGGTTCCGTCCTGCTGTCGATATACTGAGGATATTTTGCAATGGCTGCTCATCATTCGATCTTGTAGGCAGGGACTCGATCTAGGTATGGGTTAGCTCACAATCCCATCTTGAAAAAAGTATCGTCTGGTATATGTTTCTTCTCGATTAGCCAGTGTTCATACCATCTTAATAGAAGCATCCGTCAAGTTTAGGAACTTTGGCAGAACTTCCCCATCTTCCCCCGCAGCATCCAATTCAGCCGCATCCCACAAGGACAATACGGTCCCCACCAACTGTGCAAAGCATTCCGTCCAGGTGCGATCGGGGTTCGGTCTCCCCTCTAAAAGCTGTTAGAGTCCTGAAGGGTTCAATTGGCCACAATGCGAACTCACGGGTATTCTGATCGTCGAGTTTTAGAAAATAACCCTCTTGGTATAGCTTATTTGCATGACTATTGAGAAAGGTAAAGATAGGCTGGAGTTCGGGAATCGTATCTTCGTTAACATCCATGAGGGGCGGTTGGTAGGTTTGCACCATAGACAACGGCCTAGAGGAACTTCGACTTGTAGTTCTACGATGCGTCTCACTTGATATGGGCGTTATATCTATTGGGGAACTGTCATGGTTAACCCGGGCCTGAGATGCTGGAATAGGCGTCGAAACAGCGCGAGCTCGAGTTCGTGTGCGGAAACTACCAACGTTGATGATATGATGGCTTTTGTTGGTAGGGGCCGAATTCAACTTGCCCTTGGATGTGGGGGCCTGGTCGTTCGGAGGTGACGACGAAGGTGTGGGAGAGGAGCTATGTACGTTTTTCGGGTCACCGTTGTGCTGGAAATGGTGAGAGCCGGAGAACTGGGACATAAAAGAGAGCACTTAAAGTTTAGATGGGACCAGTTAGCATTAAAGGAACATGCATAAATAGGGTTTAATAGGTTTAATATGTTTAATGCATGGATTATGAAGGGGAAAAGGGAAATAGTGGGACAATAAAAAGATAATGATAGGTTAAGGAAAAGATGTATTGCATATGGTGGGGTTCCGAAGTTAAGCGCATTGAATATAATAGAATATATGTAATAATATAAGAAGAATAGCGTGTGCGCAACGGTCAACTTTAAATCGTAAAAGATTAAAGATTGATCGCATTTACAACAACCACGCCTCAGCTTGTACGTAGCTGTATGTAGGGATAATTTGTGGACAAGTGGATAGACCCAAGACCATGCCGAGTAAAAAAGTGAATTATTGTACCGGCAATACGGCACCAACTTTCGGTGTGCGATAGCCGGATCCAAGAAACATGGTGTTTCCTTTGTCATGGCATGGAATGGAATGTGACGATTGACACTCGGATCTATGCCCACTAACTAATATATCGACGACTTGTCGAATGTATGTATGAGGGTATGAGGGTGTGGGAATAGGCGTCATACATGGTGTACATGTACGAGTGTTTAACATAGATATGCTTGTGCAAGGTATGATGTATGATAGATGGGTGGATGGTGCCTCACAATGCAACTTGGAGGATATGAGAAGTAGTATCTGGATCTGATCAAAAGAAAAGAAAAGAAAAGGAACAAGAGAGATAGAAGAAGAAAAAAAGGAGAGAATATACTAACCGCGATTCCGAGCCATCTTAATCCTCAGCTAAACAAACCCAAAAGCTTCCAAAGCAAATGGAATAGCCCGACAAAATCCTATTCCATCAGATGAGCTGGCTTTAAACGTTTGTTCTCTCTTTCGACTACCTAGAGACGAAGGACAAGGGTGGTCCACAAGGGACGAGTCGGAGGATAAAGTCGATTTAGTGCCGAGTCGGTTTATCGGGATTAAGAAGTAGGATGCTATTCAAGGTACTTATGTGTTATGTATCACGGTCTGTCGCGCGTAGATCGAAAAGCTGTAAGGGAAAAAATAAATCCAGATTATAGTCGCAGATGCAAATGACCAAAAACCCAAAAAATAGTCGAATTCCAAACTGTCTCGTAATAGGTGGGCGGGAACGCTGGTTTTGTAGCTCGGGTTCTTAAGTGTCTCCACGCGATACGAATTTGTGGAATGCGAGGGAACGGTACAGTCTCGGATCCCCGTATATGATGTACGAGTCGTTATCCTGCAACAAAGATCAGGCGGCCCGGCCTTGTCTTTCAACTATAATGCTTCTCCAGATAAGCTCTATCTCTTTTCCAGTGCAGAGAAAAGCAAATTCAAGCTCAAATGTAATTATGAAGCTTTATTGAAGGAGCCTGTGAGTTAGTATAAGTTGCCAACTGCTGTCTACCGAGACGTTCCCGAAATACGGAAGCGCCGGACAATTTGATATAATTATCAATTATCCTAGCAAGAGTCGATAGTGTATGCGCGCTTGTCTAGATCCTATATTTGGAGCTAAGCGTTCGTCTTTCGATCTTTGGTCTTCAGAATTTGATGAACGGCAATAGAACTGTTTTTGATTAAAAATTGCTTTAGACAACAAGATGCAAACGAATATGTAGACGGATCGGGCGAGTTCACAACTAAAGGATAGAAACAGGCTACATCAGGTAGGTTCGTATCTATCTAGGTACATACACAATAATAAGGTGGTATGTTAACATGGAAGGGGAAAAAAAGTTGATGAACAAAAAAAAGGATGACAGAGCAGGGGGCATACCTACGTCAGTCCGAAAAGACTGTACTCATTAACGATGGCTGGCAACTGGTAATAGTAACTTCATTTTAATGGGTACTCTCGCTCTCGCTCTAGTTCGGAGATACCGTGTCGTGTTCTAGTAACTACAAATATAGCTTAGCCTGCCAGCTAGGTACTGTGAAGTTACCATAGATTATTATAACTTGCAAGGCGTCAGCGTATATGCATACATACGTAAATACGTCCCTTGGGGTTGTACTATAGTGTATTGTACATACCTGCATACACATACATACATGTATGTACGCTAGACATGGATGTGTAGATCAATCCGCCAGTTTGCAGCAAGCAGCTTGCTAACAATAATTGCTGACGATGGCCGACCTAACGCCCCTGTTTCTGAGATGAATGCCGGGTCCTACGTTTAAGAAGATTAACCTAATTTAGAGCTTGAGATCACTAAGATCATACAATATGTAAGAGACATCCTTGAATTCCATCATAGCATAGCTTGGTGTCGTTAGCCAGAACCTTTAACAAGTAGTAAGCGAGTTTTAAAGGAACCACGCTACCACGGTCCCTACCGACGAAAACGATTGGACGAAAAGGGGCGTCGGGTGAGACGGCATGACGGATACTTCCCTATGTGGATGCGTATGACCAGCCTCTATATTTTCCTTATTTTTCGGACCCAAAGCTTAGTTAACCCAAGGATGGGCTATGCGTGTCTCGGTGGACCTGACGTGGCATAAAAGCAGGAGAAAACCCATAGCCTTGGCCTATTTAGGATCCGCACGCGCCTAAGTTGTATCGCAGCGGTTCGACTTTGCAAGACAGAGCCAGTCACGAAACGTGCCTTGGGTACAGCAGCTGACAAGCAAGCGCTTCGTTACCTACCAGCCTTCTCCCCGCTCATCCAGTCAAGACACTCAGCCTTCGCTCCACAAGGTGAAATCCTGACATGCAAGTATATGACTCTCAATCCGCGGACGTACAATATAGGGAAGCTTTGAGCAGGCTCAAGCTATGCTGTCGAAATCGCACTGCGCCGCCGAAATACCGCGTACGGCTAACCGCTTTGCATCTTGCAATCCAGACACCCTAGCGACAGATCATAGGGGCCCCCAAGTTCCGTCGGCCTGTTTCGACCGCCGAGATCTGGCTTGTGTGGGCGTCCATTTCCCCGGCGTAGAGTGGTGGGCACAGCATCGTCGCCCAGGTATTCATTCGTATTTATTCGTTAATTACTATGTAGGCGAGCGGCCTCAAATACCTAAGCCACTGATGACGCGCGTTTTTAGAGCAACCCTTCTCGATCCTTTCCTTTCATGAACCAGGAAATTTTAAATATGATGAGCCAACGGCTTGACAGATGCATGAAAGGAATAGTGATAAGCAAGTGGTACAAGTAACAATACAACGTCAAGACTATCTGACAGGCGCACTAATTTCCATTAGAACAAATTTCTACGTCATAGTTACTGGCCGGTGCATTTGCTAGAAGCAGGACTAAACTCTAGTGCAAAAACTCCAAAGGTCTAGAAGCAAAGCAAACATCTAATACTGATAGACGATAAATACATGTAAATTGATTATTGGGTATTTCAGAGAAGTTGAATTGAAGTTGTGGTTAGAAACCATCAGAGTTAACGAGCTGTCAAATTAAATAATTATCTCTTGAAATTAAAATTAATCCATAAAGGAAATTGAATTCCTTCAAAACAATCTAACGTTTCTATTCTACCATGTAAATCACTGCCTCGAGCACTTTACACTACTATTCTTTACGGTCACAAATTAGAAACACTTGTCGGAACTGGGCCAAAGATCAAACCATGATCGCTACCTAGTTACCTAATCTATCGGGTTTATTGAACGAAGATCTGCAGTTTCTACCCCTCCATCTGCCAAGATTATGGATGCAAAGCCAGGCTTGTACATACATAGCGAATAAGCCATATTATATGTACGTACCTAGGTTAGGTAGGCATAACAGATGCGAAATATCAATTTGAACATATTCAATACTCCATTTATTTCATTAAATATTTTAAATATTTAATGCCTTCGCACCTCAAGCCATGTCAAGACGGCGCTTCGATCCAGTCCAAGGACTACATCCGTAAGTAATTCCAATATGAGATAGTTAATGAACGCAATAAGTTCATCTTTCGCGTAATCGAAAGTGATGTCATCATAATCCTAATAAGAGATAAGAAATGTGACGACTCGATATACCGGGTCACAAACTCCCGGATTTTATTACCTTGGGTACTAATGGAATCCTCGCGCAAAAAAGCAACTCTGCAGTCAATTAACCCAGAATGGCACTTTGCGATAAGCAAAGCTAAACTAAGGTTCCTTATCAAGACGTCGTCGACGTTTAATAGAATAGCGCGTGTTAATACGTTATATCTATCATATCTATCAATCAAGTCACACTTTTGGCTGCCAACCTAAGCGCCCTCAAGGTCTAAAGCTAGACCTCGTTCGTGGGCATGAGAAGGTTGGCTCCCTCTTTTTTGTTGGCCTCTTATCCTGGTCCGACGCGACGGACATTGTCTTCTGTCCGATTAGCACGATGGCCTCGGCGTCCCCAACATGCTGCGGGCGTTAAAAGCCATTATTCCACAACCACCGAAACATCCGGTAGCATCACGACGCCTCTTCCTAACTCCGAGTTCAACTTACCTTTTCGCTTCGAGACCGGGCTTGCGCTATTCGCAAAACGCGCTCCGAGGCCGTTTCCCCCACCGTTCCTATCACCTCCGTCGGGCTCATTTTCGGACCCCCTTAGTACTCATCACCAGAGTCGTGATAAGCGAGCCTTTGTAGATGGCGAGGTCATCCGCGGATGGACAAACGGTGATGATGCGGTTTATGCTGGTGAATACTTCATTTGCGCCAACGATGGGGTTGGCGCCTGGTCAGCTCGGCCGAGAGGCCATGCAGGGTACTTATCCCACGGTCATCTAAGCCTTATAAATGGCAGTCCGCAATTAACAATGGTTACAGCTTATGGTCGAGGTTGATATTACACTTCTGGGTGGCGGCGATAGAAGAAGATATCGCAAGGCCGCGATCCCCTAACCAACCATACCGCCCAGACCCTATGCATTACCTGCAGCAGGCATACGAGCGGACAATCGAAGCCACTTCAGGGCCCAATGATTGCTTAGGAACCACCACGGCGACCGGGGCTCAGCTCTTCTACAAGGCTGACAGCGGTAACTCAGCATCTTCCGTATCACCACTTTTATATGTAACAAATCTTGGCGATTCACAAGTCATGGTAGTACGGCCGAAAAGTCGGGAAATGGTATACAAATCGACAGAACAATGGCACTGGTTCGACTGCCCGAGACAGCTCGGAACTAATAGTCCAGACACTCCAAGCAAAAACGCCGTTGTAGATATGGTGGAGATTCTTGAAGGCGACGTCGTATTAGCTATGACAGACGGCGTTATTGATAATTTATGGTCACATGAAATTGTCGAAAATGTGTCTCAGAGCGTCAAGCGCTGGGAGGCGGGAGAAGGGGGCCAAGCTAGCGGCCCCCGTAAAGACGGCGCAGGCGGCGGCATGACATTCGTCGCCCAAGAACTCGTTAAGGCTGCAAAGGAAATTGCATTAGACCCATTTGCAGAAAGTCCCTTCATGGAACATGCTATCGAGGAAGGGTTGGCTAGTGAAGGAGGTGAGTGTAGCATGAGTATCAACCGCTTTTACTAGGCTATACATGTACTAATAGGCGCAGGAAAACCTGATGATATTAGCGTTGTAGCAGCATTGTGTCAGCGGAACACGGCATCATAACACACCTAATATATAATATAGCTAAGACACCCATCGACAAGACATACTACCCCTAGATATGGTCCTATTACCGTTGGGGTTAACTTTAACTATCTCCAGCCATACGAAGCGCCGGGGTGGTATCGACGTTGTTTGGTCTTTGTGTCACTTGGAAGATTAGATATGGGATTATAGATCATTTACATATACTAGATGAGGTTGGTTTTTCGGTATCAACACGGGCGTTGGTGGTTTATTAGCAGATCAGTTGATGGAAACTAGGACATATCTTTATAGCGGGGTGTCTTGGTACTTGTACCTCTTAGATGTTATCCACAATTTAAAGTTAGTGATAAGAATGCTAAAAGTCTTATCGTTATCTGTATCTGGGATGCAGAATTCGAGTCCAATAATTTTGAAATCGAAATGTTCGCGATCTCATACACCAAATCTACCGTCTCTTAATTAAGCAAAATGCCTCGAGCCAAACGATCGAAGCAATATCGGAAGCTCATGGAGCAATTCTCCATGAGCTTCGGGTTTCGAGTACCGTATCAAGTCATTATAGACGCCGACTTTATTGCAGAAGCAAACAAATGCAAGATGGATGTGATACGCCGATTAGAAGATACTCTACACGGTGAAGTCAAACCTCGTATGTTCTTATATTATATCCCTATCACTTGGTTTTGCTTCTCTACTAACTAGCATTGGGTAGTGATTACTCAATGTTCAATGCGACATCTCTACGGACGGAAATCAGAACCAGGTGTGGAAGCAGCCATAGAACAAGCAAAGAATCATTTCGAGCGACGACGATGCGGCCACCATCCCGACGAGTACCCAGAACCACTGAGCACACTTGAGTGCCTACAATCCGTTGTCGATCCAAAAAACAATGGAGTGAACAAGCACCGCTACGTCTGCGCTATCAACGACGAGAATGTCAGGGCAAAGCTACGACAGGTGGCAGGAACGCCTATGGTATTCATTAGGAGATCTGTTATGATTATGGAGCCAATGGCAACAGTCAGCGTGAAGATCAGATCTAAAGAGGAAAAGAGCAAGTTCAGGGCGGAGCTCAAGACGCCTACTAGCAAAAGGAAGAGGGAGGACGACGATAGTGATGAAGAGGAAGATGCGAAACGAGCTGCGCCAAGATCAGCAGAGGCGGACAAATCCGAAAAGAAGAAAAAGAAGGCTCAGGGTCGTAAGGAACCTAACCCTTTAGCCGTCAAGAAGAAGAAATCGAAGCCTACCGGAAACCCGGATAAGCAACATTCGAAAGAACCAAAGGCCGAGGAAGCAGTCGTAGCAGAGGCAGATCAGACAGAAGCACCAAAGCGAAAACGTATACGAAAGCACAAGAGCAAAAGTGTTTCTACGAACGATGAAGCAACCACTGCGTCCGGCAATGGTGAGGCGCATGTAGTAGAGGCAGAAGATTAAGAGCTGGAAGTCATCCATCCAAACAGACCTACATAGCATATAGCAGGTGGTTTCTCGGCGTGCAGTTATGAGGATGATGCTGCACTCTCTACATTGTGTATTTTACTAGCGTCTGATACCACAATTTTAAATTTACTTTTACATATGAAATATCGTCCGGACATCATAGATCCATTATCAAGTTGACGTGATATACTTACATAAAAAAAATAAAAAATAAAAACTTATGACATTTGAATATTCAAGGCGTACCCTACATGTAGCATGAGCAGCATGAGGTACCTTGAATTATATGTATGTAATTTGTAAGTTACAAATTGTAACTGCATCTCGACGGGTCTTATGCATGTTCCGTCCTGAGCCGATAGTGGGGGGCCCTTTTACGGGGTTTACACGTAAGTTAGGCCACGCTCAGCCTCATGTGACACCAAACCGGGCCCTTTCTGGGTACTATGGGAGCTAGCCTAAGCCGGGTATCCGTGTATTCATTGCATGTTGCATGGGCCTAAAATTGTTGACTATTGACTTTCAACCTACAGCAGCTAAGAACCATCCGCGCATTCCAATCCATAAATATTATTATTAAAATTATTTCAAATGTGCCATATCCTATAAAATTCCTGCATAATTTTACCATAACGGTCTCATATAACACCTCGTCCAAGTTAAGCACTTTACTTCAAGTTATTAGCGCGTGGTCGAGAACCATCGCTTCTCGCTTCCGAGCTTTGACTTACAAGGGTTTGAACCAAAGTTCGGAGATCCTAATCCGTATCGATTCGCAATTCTGACGACTTCCGTCGAACCACACTCCGCCTTATTACCGTGGGGAATGTGAATTCTACTGCAACGGATCAAGATAGGAGTGCCCAAAACAGATATACGGTATCTACACCGATAAAATACATGCGCAAAAGACGGTCCCATGGCGCCTATAGGAGGAGCCCAGGAATTTGATGATTTTGGCCTACCTATTAGGAAATATGTAAGCCCCAAAGAGACGGAGCAAGATGGGACCAAAAGCCGACCAATTGGTGAGACGGGGAACAGCTCTAACGTGGCCACGAAAGAGATTGTCACGAAAGAGGTAGAACCCTCACAGGAAACCGAAACCCCCCAAAATACAACCAGTGCAAAAACAGCAAAAGGGATTACAAAGGAAGCAACAGATAACACCTTGAAACCTCCTAAAAACGGCACTAAAGTAGACGGCGCCTCTACTGATAATAGTGATAACGACGACTTCCAAGATGCGCCCTCTAACCCAACGCCAGAGCCTGCACCTCAGGCCAAGTCAAAAGATGCCGACGAAGCCAAGACGCCCGTACCTACGCAAACCGAATTCAGGGAAACGAGTACATTAAAAGAGGAGCCAAAGGACGGTCCAGATTCCTACGAGAATCTAGACCTGCCGCAAAACTCCAAGCGCAAAAATACATCAAGCAAAGAGGTGCAAGCAATCTCAGGGCCGACGTTCAAGCAGATCGAGGCTGATAAGCACGCGGATGAGGTCAAAACAGTTCCACGCATCGACCATAGTCGAGACGTCAGTTTAGCGAGCACGAACCATGACGTTTCCGAATTCTCTCACCAGCAATTGACCGGACACCACGAAGAAAAGAAAGCCGATGACGACGAAGGCTGGCAGGCGATGCCAGCATATGCACCATATGATATTTACGACGACGATAATAAACTTGTAGCTAAAGAACACAACCCTGAAGAGGATGATAATTATGGCTACGGGAGTCTTGGTGGGGCCGGTAAAGGGTATACGAGAGTATTAGATGACGAGGACGCGGAGTCGGAAACGAGTATGGATGACAACACAAGATATCTCTTTAAAGACCCTAAGAGTACAAGCGTGACGGAGATGGACGAAGAGCAGCGAGATGCCGTCTCTCAGCTGCAGGCTACTAAGGATCTGTTGACAGAGGGACAAAGGATAGCCTACGTTGGAGTTACTCGTCTAGAACTCTCTGAGATGGTCAAGGAGGCCGAGAGCGTCGAACGATTGAAGAAGATCAAGAAGGAGGTCCAGGTGGCGGCCGAAGCAATGAGAATGTGGTCTCAAAAGATTATGGTCCGACTATATGCGCATATGGAAATAAGTCCTGCCGAACAAGTGATGATAGAGCAGTTAGCCGAGCATGGAGTAATGCCTAACGACCTCACATCGGCCCTCATGAAGAACTCGAGAGTCAAGAATCCAATGGCTGAGAAAACACCGTCGACCCCGAAGACGTCGTCGAAAAGCACGCGGTCATCCATTTCTACACCTCCCTCGGGAGAAGTAGTTGCGGAGCCACCTCCACCATACGAAAGTCACGATGGTGACGAAATGCCAGAAGTGAGGACACCTTCACAGTTGCCGAGCACTGATAAGATTGATATCGATTTGCGGTGGACCGTCCTCTGTGATCTCTTCCTCGTACTGATTGCCGATTCAATTTACGATGCTCGGTCCCGAGTGCTACTCGAAAGGGTCGGCAAAGACTTGGACGTCCCTTGGATAGACATCTGCAGATTCGAGAAGCGCGTCACTGATGCTTTGGAGATGCAACAGCAGGCCGAAAAGGAAAATTGGAATGAAGGAGAGCATCTTGAAAATAGGAGGAAACTGGCGCTCAAGAGGCGATACGTCATGATGGGCTTAGCCACCGTTGGAGGTGGTCTAGTCATCGGTCTCTCCGCTGGACTTCTAGCACCTCTTATCGGCGCCGGCCTTGCTGCTGGTTTTACGACTATCGGAGTTGGTGGTACTAGCTCCTTTTTGGCAGGGGCGGGAGGAGCCGCCATTATCACGTCTGGCGCCGCAGCCTCTGGAAGTTTTATGGGTGGCAAGGCCGCAAACCGACGAACAGGGGCCGTGAAGACATTTGAATATCGGCCACTGCACAACAACAAGCGCGTTAATCTCATTGTAACCATCTCTGGGTGGATGACTAGCAAGATCGATGACGTCCGTCTACCTTTTAGCACTGTCGACCCAGTAATGGGAGACATATACTCGATTCTGTGGGAGCCTGAAATGTTGACTAGTATGGGTGACACTATTAATATCCTAGCAACAGAGGTAAGCGATTTCCCCGTTAACACGAATAGAGAGAGCACAGGTTAACATGTACAGGCCCTGACTCAAGGGTTGCAACAAGTGCTCGGAAGCACTATCTTAATTGGTTTAATGGCTGCCCTACAGTTACCAGTGGTTCTATCAAAATTGACATATTTGATTGATAATCCGTGGGCTGTTTCTCTAGACCGTGCATGGGCTAGTGGACTTATCCTTGCGGACTCCCTAATTGACAGGAATCTGGGTACTCGGCCTATTACGTTGGTCGGTTACTCTCTCGGCTCCCGCGTCATCTTCGCCTGTCTCTTAGAACTTGCTCGAAAAGGCGCCTATGGTCTAGTCCAGAATGTGTATATTTTTGGCTCGCCCATCGTTGTGAAGAAGGAAGAATTCATCAAGGCTCGTACCGTTGTGGCTGGCAGGTTTGTAAACGGGTACAACAGAACCGACTGGATCCTGGGCTACCTCTTCCGCCTGACGAACGGTGGCATCCGCCGAATAGCAGGCCTAGCCTCCGTTGACGGGGTACCCGGTGTAGAAAACTTCGACTGTACGGAATTTGTCGTCGGTCATATGGAATATCGAACAGCGATGCCTAGGCTCCTAAGAGAATGTGGCTGGCTCGTTGAAAGCGACGAGTTTGGCGAGATTGAGGATCCGGATCCGGAGCGGCATAGAGAACGACAGCGGGAGCTGATCAACGAGATCGAGGAAGCTCGTAAGGAATTAGAAAAGGAAGGGTCCTCAAAAAAGGGCGGCTGGGGTATTTTCGGCCGCAAAAAGAGGACTTCTCGACAAGAGTGGGAAGTTTACGAGGATAGTAATAAGGGGTTAGATGCATCCAAAACGGACAATAAGGAAAGTAATAACCAGGGCGTCTTATTCGATGTCGATGCGATCAGGGCGGAACTCGCGAAAGATGAGGAAATACAGGTCAAAGAGTTGAAGTCTACTTTACCACCGATGAAGCTCGATTTCTCGCCGTCTTCATCAACGAACAGCCCAAGAGATACCCTGCGCGAGACAAAGAGCTACGAGGGCATTTACAACAGCCCCTCCTTCGACTACAGAGCATCTCAGGAACGCACACCAACATTACCCCCCTCCCGAGCTCTAGGCTTCGGCATGCCACCGCCAGAAGAGGAAATCGAAATGACTTTCGACACGGCGTTCACAGAACACCGCGATGTTGCGCTATCTCCGCCACGGCCAGAGATCAAGACGGCGCAGACGACGCCAAATATAGCGTTGGCGGATCCCTGGGCCGACGACGACGACGACTTTGGTAAGGAGAAGGAAATCTCGATGACTTTCGCGTAGTCTGTCTAGCATTACGTGCCTGTAGGGAAATTGCCATACGTACCTACCTAACGTACCCGACGCTTAAAATTGCCTGTCTTGTCTTGTCTTATCTTGTCTGTCTTGGGCTGCAGTGGCATACACACTTGGGGCACATCCATCGGCGTTCTTTAGCGTTTTAACAGGTCTCGTCGTTCTTTTACCTTCGGTAGAGAGATCCGGGCCGCCTTTGAGGGTTTGGGCTACATATTTAGGGTTGTAGGTACCTAGGTAGTTAGTTAGTTGGTTGGTTGGTATTTTAAACGGCGACGTCCAGACCATGGGATGGATGGATGGATGGGAGGGAGAGTGCTTCGCTCTGGGATGAAACTGAATTGAACTGGACTGTGCTACACTGAGTGAGACGAGGGTTGTCTGCTTGATGAGATAAGTCATATCATATCGAATGTAGTATGTTGATTAATGATATATCGTAAAGTTATGGACATTAGTGTACCTAGTACCTAAGGTAACTAGTATCAGAGCTGTGAGTGATGTATTATTGCTATGATTTCTTGGCTATGCAGATAACCGTCTACTCCGACGTTGATGTTTTCTTTACTTGTGAGAACCCTAAGATCATCAATTCGGATACTAAAGTGGTAGTTGCTATGCTCGTAGTAATAGGATTATTATATTGAGGGTTGTTTTGAGATTTGTGATAACTCGATTAGGTTTTCAGTTGACTTATATGTAACTACCTACCTAGACAGTCAATTGGTAACAAGCTTCGGTCAGTAACCACATACCAAGACTAAATGGTAAAAGCTTATACATATTTTATCAAGTTGATTTATTTTGAAATTTATCAGTTAGTTATATAGAAGACCGAATCTCTTGTCTGGCTTGTCAATTGTTGGTATCGGAGAGAACGTAGTATCAGTTACCTTGGGCAATAGTCACATGTATAGCGTAACGAAAGAGAAGAGCGTTTTCTTAGAACACACCTAGGTATGTAACTTTCACTCCCGTATCCTCCTCGAATTATTTCTGAATCTGGTAATCCATATGTCTCATGCTATTAATAAGACTTGTCTACGCACGACGGTAAAGCTGGTTATCGATCCTGCCGTGCCTGTTTTTATGTAGATCCTAAAGGAAGCCCGGGATTGTCTTCTACCGTGCCGTTTCTTTTACCTTTCCAGAACGCAAGTTACTCTTGGATAACATCATGATGTTTATTTATGATCGTCATTGCCTTATTAGATATTGTAAACTCGCGTACTCCGAGCTACAAATACTTCAACTACCTATTACGTATTTCTTGCTTATCGTAGTGTTGATCTTTGCTAGTTATTTGGTTTGCAATCATAATGTTCTCGTTTGAATTATTCAAGTAGGTAAGCAGTTAGTTACCGTCAATGATTAAGTCTTGCATTGTATTCGCACCGGACTCTACATATGTAGGTAGTTTACGAGCATGTATTTCTTAGTTTAGACTTGGCCACGAAAGTCGTTGGGTGGTTAAACCGTGCTGACCCAAGAGCTCATTTTAGCTTGAACGTACAGGCTAACTCACATTTGTACTTATGCTGGAGATGTAATCAAGTGTGGACGTAACACAGTGTAACAGGTAAATTTAAATGCAGCATCACGTACGTTAGGTAGGTAAGTATTACATATAGTTGCCGTATCTTGCCTGGTAAAATATTATTGGTATAGGTAGGTACCTAACATAGTTGTATAATGTCAAGTAGGATATTTATAGAGATATATATGTCGTTAGGTGATGCTATATTACTACTAGAGTTATCCGATATACTCCTGCTTGCACATGCGAACGGAGGATCGGAAAAAGAAGATGAGGTTCTTCGCGGCTTAAACTTGGCGTTTTTATTCTGTTGCACAAGGGTTGGTGGCGTTTGGCTACCACATGGTTTTAATATTGATGGCATATGTAGTGAGATATGTAGTGAGACGTGAAAAGCCTAAATGGTCAGGAAGTTATCGAAAGAATGTGGGATATCAGGCCTTTAGGGACAATATTGATTCCCTAATGGGTAACGGCGGGGCTGTAAGTACGTAGACGGCATTGCTATTTTTGCACTGATGGCTTAAGTAATAGGCTGCATTTGCTCCACAAAGGGGGACTAACGGTGTTGCTGCGATACGTTACACCCCGTGTCGAGGCGTCGAGGCGTCCAAGCGCTAAAAGACGCTAAACCTAGCCGAGGGTCTGATCAGCCGCAGTCTGATCTTTGTTATTTCTGGCTCAGCCCCGGTTTTCGTCTGACTGTGCAAAGTTCATCTTTATTAAATTGAGACCGAATTTTGTTTCTGAACGGAAGCGAAGAAGATACTTACGTCTTACGTCTTACCTTCGATGACGAGATATCCCGGGTCGGTAAAAGAAAGCCGTTCAACTAAGTCGAAATATCAATCTATGAAATACGATGTCATCGTTTGTTTTAATCTTTTTCAGCTACGTTGAAGGTCATTTTTCAATACGTTGGCTACTTACATACCTACACTAGACACTTGCCTCGAATTTTAACCCTAGTCTCAAAGGATCTAGACCCCTTCACCTTAATGGACCCTTGTCGTCAGACGGGTAACGCTGTCAGCAAGGGCTGAACCAATCATGAAAATCATGTTAGTTCGGGGTGCGGATCCCGCGATCTCCAAAAAGGTCCCATTTCCCTAGCCGCTCTATTCCTTCACCGCAGAGCATCAGGAATTGCCCATTGGATTTTGTTTAATGTACTGTAAACGTCCTTGTTTCGAGGTGGTATGACCCTTCTGCAATGCTCACCCTACTTGCCTACTACAGCATTAGGCGTATTCATACAAGTCTAGTATACGCGGCACCTTGATACGACGGCCTTTATGCATTACCCCCAAGGTCAACTATCTATCTGAGGGTATATTATCATCCGCCATCGCGGAATTTGGCCGAGAATAGGCACGCGTCATGGCATCGTGTAGCATCATCAGCTAAGACCTGCTTATCATGGCTCCCTAAGGCTCACCGAGTAGGGCACAAAGTCTTCAGCTTTATCCACGAATTCGGTCGTATTTAGCATGCTCAAGCTGTGGTTTTAGGGCATTGGCATGATTACTTGGGGCATTCCTAAGAAATAGCCTAGCGGGCTGGGCAAAACCGGGGTGCCGCCCCATAAGGCAGGCTGTAGTAGCCGGCCATATACCGTACTATGTACGTGTGTCTTGCAATATCTACACACGTAGAAGCGTCCTGCGTATGTAAAAAAGCACGGAGATCTCGTGGGATGGCGTTAATCTCTATAGGCTCGTAACTGATGGTGCCATCCATCCAGCCATCCTATGAACTAGTTGGTTTTAGAGGCGCAGTCTGGTGTCCATTGGCTTACTGCATGCTGAACATGGTTGGTGCACTTGTAACAGTAGACCCGGACCCGCACATCTTCATCCATTCCCTAGCGGGCAGAGCTGAGAGCTGACAGGCCCCCCTGCTCTTCTTACTTTCCTTTCCTTCCTCTCACGCCCGGACGATTTTCTCATCTTTCCTATCGTTTCTCTGATCTGGATCTTGCTCGGTGCTATCAACCAAGTTTCCGGCTGTGTCATTGGTGCAACGAACATTCACACATACGAAAGCGAGCGCACTTGGTTGAGATACCCTTGATGTTGGATATGCGCTGAGTTTTGGATATCTGGGCTTCTGGGAGTTTTATGACAACGATATCCCAATATTTGCTCACACGACGATGCGGCTCGATGCCTCGAGATTCGGGATCCTGGCCTCTTTAGTAGGGTTGGTGGGAGCGGAAGACAATGCCTCCCGTACTACCGGCGGAGCTACGCCGGGCTCGACCGGCGAGGCGGGAACAGCGATGATAGAATCTTCTCCGAACTCAGTAATTCAGGTGCAGAATTTTCCGACGCCCGCCATTTATAAGCCGCAAGAGACGGATCAGATCATATATTTCAGTAAGGGACAAGGTATCAGCGAGTTGAACGTTAGTGCTATCTACCTAAAGCGGTATAAGGATAAGATTACCGTTGCGATGGGAGAGATGAGCGACACAAGCCAGACAAGTACTACGGTGGACTCTCTCTTGGACGGTCAGTTAGTAGCAGAAAGACAAGACCAGCTTCCACCAAGCTCTTTCCCGGGTATGCTATAATATTTGTCTTGCTTAAACTGCGCAGTACTAATAAAATGAAACAGCAACTAATGAAAGCTTGACTCTTATACTTACGGGCGATCTTACGCTTACGTACGGCGATAACCTTATGCAGCCTTTATACTACGAGATTCAGTGGGAGAATACTACATCTAGTGGTAGCAGTTACAGCCCTGTCCTTGCCGTTACTTATAGCGAAGGATATAGCGAGGCCAGCCGTCTTATTAAGAATACCGGAAAGGAGTCAAGTCCGGCGTTTCAGGAGGATATCGAGGGGTCTTCGAGTGATCCAGAAAGTTCCGGGATATCGACGGTTACGGCAACGCCCGCCGCCGAAACGTCTGCTCAACAGGCTTCGGAGGGGTCTCCTGGTAACCGAGGGTTAAGTACCGGCGCTATTGTAGGTATCGCGGTGGGCTGTGCCGTCGCAGTTATCATTATTGTCGTGGTCTTGGTATGGTTCTTTTGTCTACGGCGCCGTAATAGCGGCGAGCGCGTCGGTGGCACGGATTACACGGCGGCCTCGGGCTCGCACGCCATGATCGCGGATAAGGAGGTGGCCAACATGTCGGAATCGTCACCGCACTCAACATTCCCGCCTGATCATAGCAGAGGCTTACACGACCAACGCGACAGCATGGTGCGTCCCGACGACGCGTCTTATGCGCCCTACTCGGACCGTGCGCCCTCCCCGCCATTGCCTCCAGGAGCGGCATTTGCTACGAATAGCCAGTCAGACCTAGCATCCGCCGGCCGTCCCAGTACGACAACACCTCCGTTCCAGTCCCGCTACGCGCATCTGATCGAGGAAGGTATGACGGAAGAAGAGATCCGAAGGCTGGAGGAAGAGGAGCGACACCTAGACGCGGCGATCGAGGACGCGGGACGGAGTAGCCGCGCGGCGCAGCAACCGTGACAGCGGCAAAACAGCAATAGCGTAGTGATGTTCTGAAGAACCCCTGATGTTTTTCAAGTGGTGTTGGAGTTCTGATGGGTTTTATATCATGCTAATTTTATGTGTATGTGGTGGATGTGAGAATACATAGGTGCAAGAGCAAGAGCAAGAGCAAGAGCAAGAGCAAGAAGAATTACCCCCTTACGCGTATATATGACTTCATACTTTCGTTACTCCCATATACCCCGTGTAGCAAGTAGAAGGGAAGGGGAGGGAAGGGAAGGGCTTTTCGTGGGGGACTGAACTGAGGAACGACGTAATTTGTCTGTTCTGTGAGGGTTACGATAGATGGTGAGCTAACAGATAGCCTGTATATATAGATATACGAGTCTATTGGATTATCTAACTGTTTATATGATAGTAATTGGGGACATGAATAGGTAGGTTAGCTTTGGATGTGAGGTCGTATATATTTCCACGTGATTAGCCTCCTTTTGAGCAGTGGTTACACTTGTGCGACATGATGAGTAGACGCAGCGGTGCAGATGTTAATATAATTAATACGATGGGATCCTCAATAAAACAGTGGTAACTTGGTTAACCTCCTGTATTTTCCTCTTGACTGCAACCGTGGGAGGCGGGAGTTAACGTCTGCATGGTCTATAGCAGTCCTACGTAATCTTAATAGACAATAAAGTACCTGTACAATTCTTTGCAGACATCGCTAAATTCGCAAATTTCATTAGGTCATAGATATCATAGTATTACAACAGGCTCTTGTCCCGAAGTTTGCTATAAAAAATAGACAGAAATACACCATGATAAGTAGATGCCTGTAGAATACCTGTCGCCCCTTCAAACCGGTATCAAAGATATTTGAGTACGCCTTTCCCTTTCTTTTCCCCTTCAAAATAACTTCGACTCTTCGGGTTATGTGTAGAATGGCGGATCACGAACGGCCAAAGGTGAAGAAGCGGCCGACCATATTGCTCGCGAGGTTGCCTGCGATGTTGCCCGAGTAGAAAGCGCTGCCGGCAATATTGGAGGCTTGGCTGAACTTGTCGCAGCGCGAAAAGGCGAGGGAGTTGGTGATCGTCAAGGAGAGCGCAATGGCTGTTTGTGGCTAGCTGTCAGCTTTCTTTTTCTTCTTCTTTCTTCTTTCTTCTTCACTATCATTCTGCCGCGAGAGACATACCAACAAGGGGTAACCACATAAACTTAAGGCGCACGAAAGCCAGGATAGCCAGAGCGACCCAGAGTACGGGTTGCGCGTAGATGGCGAGCCAGAAGAAGCGACTGTCGGTGGCGTTGATAGTGCGAACCGCCGGATCGCTGCTCTCGAAGACCCAGCGGCTGTCGCCCGTGGAGGGATCGACCTCGTTCCACCAGCGCAGCCCGACTAGCCGCCGACCGGCGATGTTCTTGAGGTAGTAGAAGTCGGCAGCTAGTAGCAGGATCGTGATGATAAAGATGAGGACCATGTTATCCGTGAAGATGACGCCGAAGAGGTATACGAGGAGCGACGCTGGGCGGGAAAAACCTTAGGTTAGCTTTGCTTTATTTTATCTCGCTGTGTTGTTACGCTATATATCCAAGGTAAAGAGTATAAAAGGTCGCCGGCTTACAGATGCGGAATGCGAGAAAGGTTAGCAGTGTGATGGGATGCGAGCTGAGGCGCCAGCTCAGCACGCCCTGCTGAGGCGGTGCTGACTCCATTCGGGGTGGGTTATAGTTATTTCTCTATTTAGGCGTATACGATAGGAGGGAAATATCAGGTCAATTGAACATGGCTATTGTCGAGTTCGAGCTCGATGTTATGCTCCTAATGGTTGTATGAGGTGGGTTTGTAGTGTATGTAGTTGAAGCTCGGTTGAAGCTACAGTAGCGGGATGGTGGATTCAGATTCGTTAGTTGAAGCCACCTGCGCAAAGGACAACCTGCAGCTTGCAGTTTGTGTAACAGCGGCAGGGGGGGCCGCGTTGTTCCGATATGCTGTCATTTCTATGAGAAATCGATTATTGCATATACTCGGTGAGTTATTCTTATAAACGAACTGTTCATATACACTAAGACTTAAGACAAGACTCTGAAGCACATTCAAACCTGACTTGGAAGTATGCCTAGGACCTAGGTACTAATTACGATAAATCCAAATTCTTTCTCATTGTTAGATACTTAGCTTAAACAAAATAAAGCCAAGGCATTCACGGTAACCAGACCTTAGTATGGATACGCTCGAACCTCATCTTCGCGACTGAGGTCCAACCCCCTCGCTATCTGCTCCTCATGCTTCTTGTCCAGGTACTCTAGTAGTACTTCTCCGTACCTTTCCTTCCCCTTATACCGGCTCACATCATCCCCCCAGCTCCTTACCGCGCTCGCCAACCGCCCCGGTACGTAATCCTCCTCGGCAATCTCTGTGATCGGGTGGAAATATGTTCGGATTGTGAATACCACGCCTCCTGTCCGCGGCAGCCGTCGCAGCGTCTGTCTTTCAGAGCGGAAATAATGGTGTTTGACGGCGCGATTCTTCTCCGCTGTGTTCCAACTCACCTCTGGCGCGTCTTCTGACCCGATACTCCAAGACCATCCCAGATCGTCGTCCACTTGCAGGAAGTAATTGTTACGCGCCACCATCTCATCTGGCCGCAGCCGTCGGAAGAAGTTTAACATGCCCTTCTCTAGCTTCTCCCGGAACTGCGGTACATCCCCGGACGTGTGGATCTCCGGCAGCGCCATACCGTACTTATCTTCCAGTCGCCAAAATCCTGGCAGCAAGACTGCCCCTGCTAGAAGATAATACTGCCCATCCGGCTTCTCAATCATGATCGCTAGGTCGTCTTGTACTAGCCGGGCTGATATTTGCATCGGGTCCTCTGCTAACGGCCGCGTTACGATATCAAAGCTTTCGCCGGACCAGAGGTTGTCAATCCCGACGTCCGTCCGCTTGTACAGCGACGGGTATCGCGCCGGCAGGTAGTCAACTAGATCTTCAAGAAGTTCTACCGCAGCGGGATACGCCTCGGGCGCTGTCCTACAGCACTTATGGCCACGCTCCTCGATGCGCCGTGCCTTGTCCGCGTGGTACCGTGGGAAGTGATTATCCAGCTCAATCCAATCGACATGTTTAACCGATCGGAGTCCCATGGTTACATTGTATTTGGGGCCATACCGAAACGGCCTGTATGGGAGCGGTTTCGTGTGCTCGACCGACCAGTCTGGATACGGGTCTGGCTTCGGCATGCGAAAGTCCGATGGAACCCATTTACCCCATTCGCGACCTTGAGTATTACTTCTCCTCGATGCCGCCTTCTCAAGTCCTGGCGTGGTTGGCGTAGACGGGCGCGTGTCGTGCTTGTTGAGTCTCTGTCTCCGAACTATATATACTAATATCGTGGATAATAACACGAGCGCGAGCGTGCCAGCATAGATTGATTCTTTCAGATGGTCTTGGGAAGAGAGTCTACCCCAGTAGGCCTTGGTCGTAGAAGCGCAATCGCTACTCAGCCCCCACAAGCTCTTATAGCCCTGGCTTGTTTGCCCGCATACCTGCTCGTCCTCCTGGCCAAACATCGTAGAGACTACCGTACCTTGAATGTTGCAATTATATACAAAGGATTTGAATCGAAGCCGACTTCCGATTCACTTCGTAATTCTAGATCGGAAACACTAGGTTCAGAGGAAAAAGCCGAACATCTAGATATATGTAGGACAGGGCGCTTAGCCACTTATACCGTTCTCGGCCGCATCTCATTCTAGGACGACGAGGCTAATTTTAAGCCAACTAAGCTAAGCCAAAACAACAGCAACCTAATCGAGAAAATTGGACGAGAAAGCCCAAGACAGGAGATATCTCGGGCTTGATGCCGACGACCAAGTATGCTCGTTGCTCATGACCGTTGTCGGCTGCGTCACTAGCGGCGGCAGAGAAGATAAGGTGGTGCGAGTTAGGAGATAATAACTAGGAAACAATCCGGGGACCTATCAGGTTGAATATGTAGGTCAGTTAGGTAAGGAGATGTTTTCAGTAATGCAAGGACAAGCTGGGCATATACATTAGGTATATGTGATGCAATCTCCCCCGCAGAGACGATAGGAGTAAGTCCAAGTCGTCCAGTAAAGTTAACCCCCCTTATCGCGCGTGCTGCCGATGACAAGGTATAAGATATACACTTTACCCACCGCAGATCTACTAAACGTTGTGACTATCTACAAACTAATTCGGTATAGTTATGCCATTTATTTTGCTATTATATAAACAGGGCGCTATTAAAACTGTTGTGGTTTTTGCTATATCAAACACTTTGGGATATCTTAGTTTTATCTTAGCTCTCTGATGTCTTATCTTTGCTCAATTAGACTAAATTAACCTTAAGAGATAGTTAGCCAACGTTGAGATGTAGATCTATTTTAGTACTATTATTCACGTGTATGAGTCGATATTTTCCCTAGGCACACACGTAAAAGCTACCAATTCAATAGACGGCGGAGGATTATCTTGACACTGGATTATTACATCGTCGATAATGTGTTAATATATCTAATTGAAAAGACATGACCAATAAGGGGAGCAAGTTACGAAGACAAACTACCTACAAATTTCTCTCAACTTACTTTGACGAGCACGCTTCCATCGAATTATCAGCCAAGCAACCATGCAATAGGATTCGCCGATGAGGACCAAGAGATAAGTAGCATCTTCTTAGCATGTGACTTGGCCTCTAGAGAAGCCCTCAGCAGATATGAAAATTATAACGAGATGTATATGAACCGCAATGAGTCCTGCCTATTTGTTCTCAAGGACATGACACGCCCTTCAGTTGAGTAACATAATTTCTATCTGTTAAGAGAAGCTGCAAGATCTGGTTGCCATCGATGCAATGTCGTAGAGTTTTCTTCTCGCAAGACATCCATCGACGCAAATCTATCTGCTTTTCTTGAATTGGCCTCAGAGACCAGGAGTATTCCTTCAGGCCCTGTAAGAAGTAGTCCATGAACTTCCACTTGACATGTAACATGTCGCTAAATAACGACATATTCCAATGAGGCACTGCCACAACGTACCTTCGCATGCTATCATCTTGAGAGCAGCATCCCTGGAGGGACTTTTAGTATTATGATCCAAGATTGGCTGCAGAAATATGAAGCTGGGCACCAAGGATACCTACTGACGTGGTTTGACTATAAAGATGCCTACAAGAGTGGTTGATTTTGGTACACATAATTTAAATTCGGTTAATCTTATAGAAACCAATGAGTTTGGTACATTGTATCTAACGTCAAGCCACTTTTAGGTCCGATATGTCGACGTAAAAGAAGGTAATTTTGGCGTCCCTTTTAGAAGGCCACCGTGGATATTCTAAGACGCTGTTACGGTCACGCGGAAACTGGGATTTGCCTGCTTTTGGATTGACTGGCTTTGTATCATCTAGGGTAGTGAACTTGACTGGGAGAAATAGAATACGCAGATGGCGAGCATCTATGCCAACGATGACTTGACACTCGTAGCGAGCTACTTTGCAAACATTCATGGAGAGACTTATGTTAAAGCATAAGTAATTCGTCACACATTATGCCATATTGTTAGATTTACTAGGCTCGTCTGGCATCCTTTAAAGCCCCCATACGTTATGGGTAGAACACGCGAAAGTCTGTTAGACGTACAACTCGCAATCTGAGTTTAGCTCTGTACCTAGGTCTAGGGGAGCATCTACTACTGCTGGCCTGAAACTTGATTTTTCAAGAAAATTGGCTCTCTTAGGGCAGCACACTTCCTTCCTGAGGATGCCATTTAGAAATATAGAGAACTTTGCACAAGGGAGTTCTGTCATTACCCACAGGTCTTCGACTGCGCTCTCTCAAGAGCTAGAAGCCAAAGGATCTTATCACAGGAGGCTCTTCCTATCATCGGGGAGAGCTAAAATCATTTATCTAAACCCAACATAGATGTCGTCTTCCTTATGATTCCTATTGTCGAAATTTACTTTATAGCGAATAGTATGATATTGTCACAAGATATTGCCAAAAAATTCTGACGAGGCCGGAAGATCGATTACCAGCCCATCTGGGGGGTGGCTGAACAATTTTGGCGGATAACTAGCGACGAGTACTGTTCCGCTCTCTAGCGGGATGATCTTGTGTGCGGCCTTCTATTCAAGAGGCTCGAACACAGGCCCCCCAGCCCCTTTGCAACCTTGTTCATAACCCGTCCTGGTCATGGGCCAGTCCATCCAAGTCAAACTAGGGATATATCTAGAATATCCACGGGGAATTATAACACGAGTATGAAAGTCCGTAATTCCATTATATTACTAAGTGAATGTCTACTTTGTTGGTAGAGTTTGATGGAATCTCGCAAAAGCGCTGTAGCATCGGCATCTATAGAGTAGGATATAGACCTTATGCCATAAGTAAAACCTATAGCTTGGATAATTTAGAGATGGAGAAGATTGCACTGATTTAAGGAGGGAAATAGGGGGGTTATTCTAATACGGTTCACTTTAACAGCTCTATCATAGACTATGTTCCAGTTTAACCGCCCCTGGTATTGACTACTTCCCGACAATGAGTTGTGTGGTGAAATATAATCTATACCGTCGATTATCCCTTGTATCTACTGATATTCGATCTATATAGGAACTACATGGCTTCGCGCAGCGTTTGGCAAGACAAACTTTCTGTAACTTAGAAATGTAGCATTGCCCTACGTGATATTTAGATTATTCATATATAGCAGCAATCCAAATACATTCTACTGTTATTTCCACTCTTTAATATTTAGACATGAAGGGATACTATCTAAGCACGCATGCAACATCCCATCTTAACATTGCTATGGAGTTTAACATTTAGCACTACTTATTACAGCTTACCTACCTTTATTCACGATGGAGGCGCTCTGCACATGGGCTCGCGAACATCGCCATCAGCTACCTGGAGCCTTGTGCCGTTGCAGCAATAGAATTAAACACACTTCTAACCCCTAGCAACTTTTGCCATCTGTAGGGCGACTTAGCGTCGCGAGACTCCCTCTTCGTTGCCTAGCACCTGAGAGACCAGGTGGCAGAAACCTACCTAGGCAACGAGATACACCTGCCCAAGTACCTACCTCGAAATGAAGGTTATATATCCTAATTGCAGACAAACTCTCAACCGACGCCCCCCGCCCGGGCGACTTGAGGCCAGAGAAAACCCCACTGTGGTGTCTTATGCTGAACCGTTCTTCCCAAAAAAAGAACGTGACTTGACAGCAGATACCTAACGAAGCCGGTTTTTCGTAGGTCCTGGGTTCGAATCCCCTGCCCCTATCCGAGGGGATTCGAACCTGGGACTGAGCTTTTTGCTTTTTTATCTTTTTCTTGCTATTCTGAGCCGCGTGCGCTTGCATTGGAGTTTTAAGAAGCTTTTGAAAAAAGGTATGCATGCATGCACCATGGCCCGCCAACGATCTTGCCTACGGCCATGATGTCGCACTCTTCTTACTCTTAGTTAGAGACTTATTGGTAGATTGGAGATAGAATCAACGAAAGCCCTAGGAAAACACGCTTACGCGAAATTTCGTACATGGATAACAGTCGCCACTATATGAAATTAGTCACATCGAAGACACAATCCAAACAGATATTTCGGCCGATTATCTGAATTACTTAGACATCACATTCGGCCGAGTGCCCAGCCCATCAATAAATCGTTTCCGTATGCATCTACCGATAATCTGTCCTGTAGGATATTTTTAAATCCCTCTCCTCTAGTAGAATCGAGATCTCCCGAATAACTTGGCCGTAGTGATATGTATGATGAGGGGGTGAAATCCGCCAGGAAGTCGCCGAAGCGACAACGATATCTCCTGAGTTCATATGTATGTTGGTCTACTGTAGGTCTGGAACGCCACACCTATCGTATTGCGTCCGGAAACCTGCCACAGTTTCCAACAGATTCTTCGGGCATGCCTATCACCACAGACGGCTACTATGTATGTATGTACATGTAGGCGGTTTGCAGAGGCACTAAGCTTTTAGTTTTAGTTTTATTAGGTAGGGTGACAGTGAAAGTAGCGAAATTCTTCATCTTTCCATCAAATTAATGAATTAATGGGCCGGTATTCGAAGGATTCATGTATGCACCCCCAAGATGTAACATATAAATCCTCCGCCGTCTCAATCCGAAGTGATTGAATCCTTGCTGGTGGGTCGTCCGCGTGGGCTAAGGAGGCTGATGTATTATACATAAAATGTATGCATAAAACTGCGCCGGCTCTGCCTGTCAGCCTGTTCGCGGTTCCTCCCGTTTGGATCTGGTACACAGCGTCACGATTAAGCTTCCGTATGCCGTAATAGTAGGCGATGATATGATTCTTGCGGGATGCATGGGGTTGGATTGCATACTTGGAGATACTTGAAGCGAAGCATCGTCATATATTTTGGGAAGCATTATTGTCTGCGATGTAACGGGACTGAATGGTATTTCCGGTTATCTTGTGGTCATTAACTTCTATGTACTATGTATGCAGACTGCTATGTATGATAGCAAGCCTGCAAGTCTAAGGCACACGAGTGGCATTGCTATGGTGGCAATGTGGTAGGTAATGTGGACTTCATACATAGCGAGCAGCAGGGAACCTTTGCACAGGACAGAGACGTTGGTACCGAGAACTGTCACAATACGGTTAGGCGTGATATGTCGAGCCAATGGAGCCTTGATCTTACATGCATGTGCACGGCACGATCATCTCCCTTTAAAGCCCTGTCAAGTCAAGCCACTCCCGCCTTTAGACTCGGGTATTCGACTCCTCCATGCAAGTAAGAGTTATGCGGTCGCAAATCCAGTTGGTTTACCAGTCCGACGTTGCAGTACATTTGATATAAGGTCTGTTGTTCGCCTGGGCGGGCTTTATTTTCGACAGTGCCATCATTGGTATTGCGTTTCTAGCCCTTAATCGCCTACGAATAAAACTATGAGTAAATTATGGAATGCTTTTTCCTTTTTTTTTTTCTCTATTCGGGCCGTTGCGGCTGATTGACTCAAGATGTTTATTTGTCAGATCTGTTTTGTAGTTGTCCAAGTAGGAAGGTCTCGAGAAAAGTACTACGTATTATTTATTAAATTTGGGGACTAAGAACTATGAAGATGATTCGTCAGGATACTCATTCTAGACTTAGCCCTTTATGTTGTGACCTCGTTCCGCTGCCGAGCGAGGTTGTTCAACTTTCTCACTGCATGGACTCGGCCGTTGCCGACAACCTATCATTTCTCAAATCTCTACATAGGTACCCTCCATGTTTCGAATTCTAGGTATCAAGGATTCCATGGTAGACTTTCCTGTCCTTCAGGTTGCTTCCATTTGAAACCATCCGGGATTTCAACTGCTCGGTCTCGCAACCACTCTTGCGCCACATCCCAATTCACACACTTGTGCATGGCATTGGAATTGGGAGTCGGATTTTGATGCTCCAAGACCCAATCATACGTCACCAAACCTGTATCGAAGTTACACATGATGCTCTGCCTGATGTAGTCCACACAATGCTCAAAATGCCGCTCATATAGCTCTGGAACATCTTGCACCTTGCGTAAGACATCCGGGAAGTAAGTACGATGATGGTCTTGCCAGAGGAAATGCAGACAATGAAGTTGATGCGTCCCGACTGTCGTTACCATGTATCCACCTCCAGCTTCTTCAGGAAACTGGACTGCGGTACGGGTTGAGTGGTTGACTTTCTCATAGTCTGATGCGGACACGGCGATCATCCCATATTGCATAATTGAGTGCCAAGCCTCTTCAACGGCTGGGGTTGGTGGACCTTTGAAGGGAGACTCATACCAAAGTGACCCGTTGAACCGGACCGTGATGTAGGGCTGAGTACTCAATGCCTCGTTGACAGGGGCTGATGGGAAGTTGTAAGTTTAACCGCTAACATGTGACAGAAGTAAGATAGGAGGAGAATCCGGGTGCTTACAGTAGTAGTTATGCATGTCCCAACATCTTGCAGCTATGATAGCACCGTCATAGGAGCGTATCAAAAGGATTGATAGACTGATAATAGCAACCAAGCTCACAGCATGAGCAATCCAATGATTCTTTCGAGTCCGGTTACGTGTCGTGCAATGTTTGCATTCAACGTATTCCTCTTCTTTATCATCAGCGGGTGTTGCTGAAGGAGAGTCTAAGGAAGAGCCCGAAAGGGGGCGATAAGCAAATTCCCGAGGCATGATCTCAGGTGATATTGAGATGTGAATTGGTGGTAATGGGATTTAGAAGAGCCACCTGGTGTAGTGAATAAGTAGTTGGATGGTAGTAAAAGTGTTGGTGACGTTTTCCATAAGCACTTATGGATAGAGCTTCTAAGCTTCAACCTCGCACGATGATACTCGTCTTAGAAGGAGCGGACTTTGTTATCATTCGCTGCGGTAAAGGTACTTTAGTGTTGCTGGTATTGAAGGTGGATCTAGGTACAATCTTGCGATGGATCGTCTATAAAGATTTTTTGGAGTTGGTTGAATTCCCCGCATTTGCTTACAGTACGTCTGCTTGCATCTGGATTCTGCAGTGATATGTTATCTTTTCAAATCTTGGGCTTGGGAACTCTCCCTTGAGGATCCCTGCCGGTAGTGATCGAGTGCCAGGGTTCGTATCGTGAGTATTTGCCGTCCATCGTCACGAAGATGGTTTGATAGCAGAATGTTTCTGTTGATGATGTGACGATATCTTCGGTGGCTATTTCATCGATTGTTTCCCCATTCATATCTCTCCGAAGCTTACAAGCCCACCTCTGCTTACGTGGGACAGGTTTAGCCAGAAGGAAAGCGTATGTGGGGGGTATAGCATATGCATTGTAGCACTTGAGATGATGTGATAACTTGGACCGACCTACCTCATAGGTTGGCTTGGCCATGGCACTGCAACTCCCTAAGTTTATATTTCGAACTATTAACTTAAAGTGAACCTCAACGGAGTCGGTTAGGTCTTGCTCTCCACATGTAAGCCGGCCTAATGTGTAGTTCTTCGCTAAGCAATGAGTGACCTGCAAGTTTATATGTCTCCATACATAGCGATTTCGCCCGTGGGGAGCGGGGATGGGACTTTCTGCTTGGATCAGCCTTAAGAAGTAGCGGGCATGGTAACTATATACCGAACGATATTGTACAAGACTGATGAGGTAGGTATCCCATTGACGGCCGGACATGGGTCCTAAAAAAAATCCACACTTCATCCATCACTTTATCCAATAACTTTCAAAAATCAAACTCGCTACCACAAAAAGGCTTACGATCTAATCCACAACAACCAAAATAAGATCTTCATTTCTTTATTTTATTCGTTAAAAATGTAGAATATTTAAGACCCATGTTTGGTTTTCGATGAAATACTTACTATGTAGGAAAGCTATGTCTTCAAGTGCGAGGGAGACACGGTGGGTACCTTATACTAAGGTATGTTCAATCAGAATTCATGATAGCTATTTTGGATCAATCAAGTTGCTCGGATTTTGGAGGGTTGACCCGCCGTGTCTCCCTCGCACTTGAGGACATACACTAGGTGAAGTATGTATATTTTTTAGGACTTATGTCCGGCTGTTAATGGGATATAAATGGTATAAATGGCATGTTATTCGAAATGCCATTCCGATTATTTTCCTACTTCAACCATCATCAGAATTCGCACTGCTTGTTTGTTACAGATTATTTCGAGTGAATCTGCCCTTTCTACTTCCAGCAGCTACTTAGACGCCTGACTCTCCACCATGAAGAGCTTCGTCCTACTCCCACTAATCGCCGCGATTGCGATCGCTGCTCCGGCGCCGAAGCCTAAGAGTATGTCTCCCAGATTATAAAGTGATCATTAGTAGTAGATGCTAACGTCGTTAGACTTCGAGGCCGATCCCGCACTCACCATCGGGACCCCAGACGACTCATCATATGCGACTAAGCGGGAGACGTTTGAGGCCGACCCATTACTACAAGTTGGGGATTCGGATGAGTCTTCATATGCCGAGAAGAGGACCAACTTTGAGGCCGACCCATTGCTGCACATTGGAAGCTCGGAGGAGTCCTCGTACGCTGAGAAGAGGGCTAACTTTGAGTCGGACCCCGCGCTTCAGGTTGGGGATAGCGTTGAATCTTCATACGCTGAGTAAAAGGATCACGATTTTAGGTCTAGCCTAGAGAGGGGGAAATAATTAATTGCTTGCCTAACGCTCTAGGGTAGCGGTAATCACTCGTTATATTCATATTTGGGATGGTTGTAAACTCAGGTGCCTAGGTTATTCATACATTAGGTACACTAGATATGAACATATGAACATAAATGTGGCAAAAGGTCTTAATTCCATTGCATTATTGAAAAGGCGCCACATCTCTAGCCTTACGTAACATCAATGTACCCCACAGCGGGAGCTAATGCAACATTATATAGTGGGTCTCGTGTAGTACATAGGTAGGTACAATGCCGTCTTATGTACAGAATATTGTCTGCTGAGTCGTACGTACGCAGTAGAAGCTTTTTGCTTGATGAATGATAAGTGGCAATTGCTACACACCTAGCACATCTCTACAGAGTTGTTAATTCCCCGACCTGAGGGAGTAAAAGATCAGCAGGTGGAATTGTGTTGGAGTGCAGGTTGGTTGATATCAGCTGAGTAGTATTACTTCAGAATAAGCTTAAAGGGGAGGGGGAGGGGGCATCTTAACGCTGAATCAATCCCCGATGTTACTTCTGTGCGACCATCCTCCGGCTGGGCGTGACATGCTGCTTGTGTGATTGGTGGATTCTAAAGTAAGGGAGAACTAGTCCTTTGAATTTCTATGGGGCTTCTTAGTTACTACGCAAATTTATACATAATCCCAGCCATTCAGGTTATGACAAAGCTATGTACCTCATACATAATACATACATATTTAGCATGTGCAACGTGTTGTCGGAATTAGCTCGGTCAAAGGGGAACCACCATGTTACCACCCTCACCCTCATCCTCGTCCTTCATACGTGCTAACTTCTGGCAGAAAGAACTGCGCCTTCTCATGGCCGGACCCCAGCGAATAAAGGCGAACGGGATCGGAGTCAAAGCAACGCATAAGCATCCTAGTAATGTACAAGCCCAATCGGTACCTAGATTCTCATACAGCGGATATGTGGTAAGAGGAATAATAACCGCTGCGAAAATATTTCGCGTAAAGACGCTCGACGCTAACGCCGATGCGCTGTAAATGCCGTATGCATCCGTGAGGTAGTTGTTTAGTGCTAGAAATGTGAGATCGATGCCGATGCCTAACGATATGCCTGATAACGCGGGAACGGCCCAATGGACGGTAGGTCGAGCAGTCCACCCTAGCCAGAATTCGGACAATGCGAACAGGGGACCACCAAGACAGGCCAGTGGAAGTCGTCGGTACTCCTCCTGGAGAGCCCATGGCCTTCCTCTTTCGACACTTTTTTTATGAAACTTATCCCAAGCTACAAATATAGCAATGGCAAAAATCCCTCCGACACCAGTAGGGATAAACATCAAAGCAGAAACTCCACTGGACATGGCATATGTACCGCGGAAAATGACTGGATACGCCCCAAAGTAGAGGAAGTAGATTACATATTGATAGAGGATGAAGAGATCCGTGAAGAAAACAAGCGGTTCCGAGAGAATGCGGATGGGACGTGCCAAAATTCTTACTCGATCCCGTATACCTAATCGCGTTTTAGTAATGACAGAGCCGACTAATTGATGCGATTTCGTCTTTGTAGCACTTTTTACAGCGCGGGCGTTGACTACAGGAGCGAACGTTTCGGGCACGAAAAGTAGCATAGGCCAGTTAGCACCAGCGAGAATCAAGGCGCTCCAGAACTGCCATTGCCAAACTTTTGTTGAGGTGAATCCAGACATGATAGGACCCACGAGGGGTCCAATGTTACTTGTAAGACCGAGCATCGTCATGGCCAGACCGCGGGGCCCCAGATCGGGATAGATATCACAGAAAAGGCCGCCTGAAACAGTCTGCGGTGCAGCCGCGCCGCAGCCCAGCAGGAATCGGAAGAAGAGAAACACTGGCCAGTTTGGTGCCAGGGCACATCCAAGTGTGAATGCAGTGTAGATGCCGAAGGATACCAGGAAGACCGGACGACGACCCCACGATTCAGAGAGCGGGGCGAATATTATGGGCCCGAAGACTTGGTAAAGAGGTCTGTTAGAATAGATCTTGCTACCCAAACATATCATTCATATGGGGGAGTTCACCTACTATAACCAATGAGGAAAACAGCTACTGGTAATGGCTTCTGGAGTTCAGACGTAACGCCAAAATGAGCATTCAACGTATCTCCTGCTCCGCTGGGGAGAGAGGACCCCAATGTAACATTGAAGTTCATGAGGATGACGGTCGTAGAGATGAACAGTTTCCGTGCCTGCATGCCGGCATACGTTAACACCGATGACTGACTATTCGACGATCGAGTGGTGGAAGCTTACCGTTGACAGACCTGCAGCCAGCTCGGCAGGAGCCGAACTAGCTGCTACAGGTTCTGTAGATACAACATGGACTAGTTATTACTTTCATCAATATGTATAAACGGGGATATGGATATTCGTAGCATAAGTATAAGCGCACCTTCAGAGCTCTTTAAACCGAGGCCGGATTCTGGTTCGGCAGCCATGTGAATATGTGGGAAAATTAAATCTATGATCTAACTGATATAATGCTCTAAGAAATATGATCTAAAAGATATGATCTAAAAGATAATGATATGGGGACA
This sequence comes from Daldinia vernicosa, assembly GCF_022497035.1. Classification (NCBI taxonomy): domain Eukaryota; kingdom Fungi; phylum Ascomycota; class Sordariomycetes; order Xylariales; family Hypoxylaceae; genus Daldinia; species Daldinia vernicosa. Next base: position 500,407 of record NW_025953930.1, read on the forward strand.
ATATAAACCACCTGCTCGTTTGTTTACTACGGCAGGCGGATATTATAGGTTTTATATCCAGTAAATGTACCTGACATGGCGGAGCCACAAGCGGTGTTACACTCCCTTACGTTGGTTGTATCTGTGGTTGTATCTGCGGTTGTATCTGCGGGCCTTTCGGTACTATCGAGTCCAAGTTCTACCGGTTAGACCGATGTGTTATCACCCATCACCCGTCACTCGTCACCCGCAGATTCGGCGAAGTACATCTACAATGACAGATCATGCTTCTTCTCGGTTCCGCCATCATGTTGTACCCTGCGCCTCTCCCTCAGTATAAGTAGTGCATAGCAGAGATTTGCCGCAACCCCCACCGCCGCGACCGCCATACACGCCGAGTAGCCGGGATGATAATATGGAGCGTCTCTTGGTAGAAATGAGAAAGGGGCCAGTATTCCACCCGTATTACCAAAGCTGATCATCCACGCTGAACCAATGCTTCGTTGCTTATGTCCTTGGAGATTCATAAGATACCAGCAAATCACTACGGGACCCGCACTGAAGGCACCCATACAGACTAAGCAAAGTCCTGCATACTGCACTGAGAAGTTCGAATGCGTCGTCATCAAAATCGCAAGTCCTGCGATGAGAACAGCGATTGGGAACATAATAAATGGAAGACGACTATCTGTTCGGTCCGACAGATATGTTAATACGAGACACAATCCGAGCGCAGCTGCAAATGGGGGGATTGAATGCAGTTGTGTTTGGACTACTGAGTATCCGAGCGTCTTGACGATTGTGGGTGTGAAATAGGCGAATGCATAAACCGGAACGACAACACCTGATAGGACTTAGCACGGGATTATTGGGGAGATGCAAGTTGGAAGTTGGAGTAAAAACATACAGAAGTACATTATCGCACCGAGGTAATTCTTGGGATCCTTGAAGAACTCAATAATATCTTTCCCAGTGATCTTCTCTTCCGTAGTCTCCTCCGTACGAGTTTTTCTCAGAACGAATTGTTTCTCTCTTTCAGATAACCACTTTGTCTCGGCAGGGAAATCACTGACGAAGAAATACCCCGCGATAGCGACTAGAATAGTTAGGATGCCTTCTAATATAAAAATCCACCTCCAGTTACTTATGCCTCGTATCCCGTCCATTTCTGCGATCGCAGAGGCCAGGAGACCACCGAAGGCAGAAGCTAGGATGACGGAGCAAAAATAAACGGTGAACCGTTTCTGCGACTCTTGCCGCTTATACCAGAAACTGATTAAATAGAAACTCCCCGGGAAGATGCCAGCTTCAAAGAATCCAAGTAAGAAGCGCGTCGCGAGCAGGCCGCTGTAGTTCCGGATGAAGCCCTGACCCAGCATGACAACGCCGAAACAGAGGATGCAAAGAGACAGCCATACATGAGGGCTAAATCGCTTCATTAAAATGTTTGAAGGTATTTCGAAAACAATATAAGGAACGAAGAACACGGCCAGCGCAATGTTAGGTTGTTGGCCAGTCAATCCCAACTCCTCTGGTAATCTCATAGTGAGAGCATTTGATATGTTCGCCCTGAAAAGCCGCCAGGTCAATCGGGGAATTCTCATGCGCACGAGTACGAGCACGAGCATGAGCATGAGCACGAGAAACTCACCTATCAAGAAAGGCTGCAACATAGATCAGGAAGAGCATGGGGAGCACGTGGAGGTCGATCTTGCGCATCAACTTTGACGCTTCGGCCTCCGACAGGGTGTCGGGGTCGTCAGGTAACGTCGAGGTAGACTCGGTTGCATCGCGGTCTGAGCATGTTAGCTTAGCATCATCTGTCGACGGTAACAATTAATATATATTGAGGTGGCGTGCGTACCTGGAGTGCCCATTATTGCTCAGCTGGTAATGGTAATACAAGAGGGTTGAAAAAAAAGAAGAAAAAGAAACTTGGAAAAGGTAACCCAACGGCTTCGATGGTTAGATTGTCTACAAAAGTGCCCGATTGCCAATGGAGGGAGGGTATCATAAACAACGTGGCGAAGGATTGAAGGAGCCCGGGGTAAGTAACCCGAAAGAGACAGCGCTTCCTCAGATACCACGGACTCGTTTAAAAAGAATTGTCTCGATGCACCTGGGATTCCGTCTCGGCGCTTTGTATATTACATTACATCTCTACGAAGTGTTGCATTACGTGCAGTTCAGCATGCCATGAGCAAACATCTAGAACGATAATTGCGACTCGGGTGGCATGTAGGTAAACCGGACTACTGGATCAGCACGTTGTTCATCTTGTCTAACTATCTGGGTATGCATTGCCCGATCGCCTTGTATGACTTGTATGAGCGACTATTTGCGAATGGGTTATTATTAATTAGCTGCGTGGGAGGAGTTACAGCAGGCAGGATATCATATATCATCTCCGCGTTGGTGCACTGCATATCATTAACGGATGCAAAGACCCATGCTGCCATGGAACACCTGCATGGAAAGCTGGAAAGGAGGCGCTATGTATGGATGGTGCAGATGGTGTCAGCTTTTATGCAATACAACGTGGGGAGGGGGGCTGAATAAAAGAGGTATGGTACTCATTACCGAAAACAATACCTAGGACATAAGCAGTATGTATTCCCTACCATGTGGGAATTGGAGTTGATTAAGAATATGATCCTACTGCTTTATATATGCAGTAGTGAATCTCACTAGGCCCGTTCTCTCTCTCACTCCGCTTGACTTCGTGTCATGGCCCCCAGAATGTCAGAGACCTCGACGGTTCCTACACCCACTTTTACGCCGGCTCTGGAGCCGCCGCCTGGTGTGCAGTCCAATCCCGACCATCCGGCTTCCTTAGCTGGACTCGCCGACATCACGATAGGGATATGCATTCCATTTGTTACCGTATTCTTCATTCTACGATGCTATGCCCGTATCGCTATTAAGCGCGTATGGATCTTCGAAGATTTTATAGTGACGGCCGCGTGGGCTGGCACCATTGCCTACTGCGGCATTATGAGGGCTACCATGTCCCATCACGGTGGTCAGCACGGTTGGGATATCACGCCGGCTCAACTCCACGAAGCCTCGTACTGGTTTAACGTTGCGTCCATCGAGTACGGCGTCATGATCGGAGTTACCAAGCTTGCGGTTCTCTGGTTATATCGCCGCGTCTTCTCGCCTATCCGATGGAGCATATTCGACATCGCCATCGTCACGCTTATCGTTCTTATTACCGGCTTCTACGGGATAACCACTTTCGTCAAGATTTTCGAGTGTACACCTCGTGAGAAGATCTGGAATAAGACGCTCCCTGGGACATGCGTGCAGACGAATCTGATATTAAACGTCAGCGGTGGTTTCAACACAGTGACTGATTTCTTGATTCTATTGCTTCCCGTCCACGCTGTGCGCCAGCTCCAGATGGATAAACTAAAGCAGACTCTTGTCGTCTTGGCATTTACCTTTGGTCTATGGTATGTCTCTATTTCTTTCGCAAGAGAAGAACGCAGATCCTTGAGGCAGAGAAGATGTTCGAAACGACTATGATCGCATACTTATCGCGTACAGCGCTCCCATTTTTGCGACGATCGGCTTCGTCGTGCGTCTCAAGAACAGCGGCAACCCCGATACATCGTGGAGGCAACCCGAGATTCTCCTGTGGGGAGCAGCGGAACTCGCCTCCGGCAACCTGTGCGTCTGCTTCCCCGAGCTCGCGTTCCTCTTCCGGAAACGAAACCGCAAGGCCAACACTCCGAATCGCCCGACCGCCTCTCAAGTCAGGGGCTGGAACGAATCGAAAGGGTCATCCCATCCACCATCGGACCCATACTTTACCAAGAGTCTCATGGGTACGATGTTTAGCACGAATGGAGATGGACCGTACATCGAGCTGCAAGACCACGGCAATGATGTGAATGTGACGCCAATGGGGCATCTATCACACAGAGAAAAGCCGGAGGAAGGTGTTGTAATAATAAGAAATGAAGTTACTGTCGAGCGTCAATAGCGTTCTACTAGTTGTAAGAGCTTCCCTATACTACTACTTGTCTGTTACTTATACCTTTGCCAATAGGGGTTCTCGGGGTCGGAGTTAGCGTAATCTGCACAAAGGGTTCAGTGCCAAGTCAGCATATGGGTTTTGGGAAATGAAGAGAAGGTCTTCGATCGGACTGGATGGGAAACGGTGGGATTTTTTGATAGTTGACGAATATTCTGTGGCTTTACGATGTGCTGTTATATCACGCTTCGGGTCGGTGCTTATAGCTCTGTTCTCGCAATGTATATCCTGATACCATAACAACTCTCATTAAGAATCGATAACACTTGTCAGAAGTGAGGATTCTGGCTTCCTATCGAGCGATATCTTTGGTCCAAGTACATTGCTAGAATCAACTACGATAAAGCTTTCGAATTCTTCGGTTAGTATTAAAGCCTCTGGTGACATAATGACTTGACAGGATTTCCTTCAAACACAGGTGTTATCGAAATCCGCCCAGAGCTATTATATTACAACTTAACCACATTCATCACCTATTGCATTTGGCTGCTTTATAATGTTGGCATGTATACCCTCTTTATCTGCTAAGCAACGCCCTGTATCGTCATTATCTCATCGGCGCCGGGTGATCCTGTAGCAGACTCTGAAGTGAATGTCTACTCCATAAGCCATGGCTGCTCATAGCAGCACCCCATAGGACATGATCACGGATCATATTATGAGAATATCTGCCGCAATGTTGTCAAACAATACAAGCCGTGTCCTAAGCCAGTTGAAGCCTTATAATATCGGACTCTCTACGTACATCCTTTTTATTTCGGGAAACACGGCTCCGTAACCGGACACTTTCGAATGTATGTAGCCCGGTATTCTACGCTTAGAAATCTTCTTAATATATGTATCTTGATGGTCAATATAAGGGGTACCACTCACAAGACAAAATGCCTTAATGAGGATGTAGTTGTCGTATTAGGTACCTACCTAGCTTCGGCATACGTTATGAAAATATAGAAATAATTGCATTACGGAAAAATAAAATTTTCAAATACAGAATTGAGACTTAATATATTTTCTTTTAATTGGGTTGTAAAGGGAGAACAAGTCGCCGGTTAGTCATCGGACGAATAATACTCTTTAATTGACAGAAGGAGTCCTAAATCCTAGCGCCTGTGCAACTAATTGTAACTAATTCATATCCGATGTCACCCGCCTTACATGGTTATAAACCTCCCCTCCTCCTATTATTCAAAGGTCACCTACCATAGTACATATTTGCTAGAATGGCTTTTCGAAGTTTGCTCGCCCGCAGGTTGGCGATAAATACCGCCCGAAGGCCATATTGTTCTCGTGCATTGAGGCCTGTCTTGCCTTTCACATGTTGGTCTCGCGCAGGAATATCGCTTACATCTACCGCCACCTATTCAACACACCAACATAGATCTCAAACATCAAAGTCAGTAGACATGGCCAAACCACAGAGTACTTCTGGACCGTATGTCCCTGATCAATTGCTAGTTACATGCTGTTCATCTAAACTAATTTTCAATTAGATATACAACCGCATTCGCCCTGTTTGAGGGGCTTTGGGAAGTAGGTGTCTCCGTTTACTTATTAGTGGCATTGTCGCTTATTATGGTCGTAAGGCTGGCATAACAGCATGCTTCGTCAATGTCGGATCAGATCATCCATCCATCATTGAGGCCATTGTCAAAGGCAAGAGAGAACGGCCCGACACTTGGCCTAGGATGATTACGTGCCCTTCTGAGGTCACCGCGATTTCGATGGCTGACGGGTATGCTCGAGTCACAGGGCGTCCGCAGGCTGTTCTTGTCCACGTCGATGTCGGAACGCAAGCCCTCGGTCAAGGAATCCATAATGCTAGCGTCGGCCGAGCCCCGGTCTTCATCTTCGCTGGCCTGTGCCCGTACACCGAGTCCGGGGAACTCCCTGGCTCCCGAACGGAGTATATGCACTGGCTGCAAGAAGCTCCGGACCAAAAGGCTATTGTACGGCAGTATTGCAGGTATACAGGCGAAGTTCGCACCGGGCTAAACATTAAACAAACAATTGGACGCGCGCTTCAGTTCGCAAGTAGCACACCCAAGGGCCCAGTTTATATCGCCGCCGCAAGAGAGGTTTTAGCTCAAGAAATCCCACCATCTTCATTAGATCAGGCGCAGTGGGTACCTGTCGGTCCAAGCGCGCTTCCAACCGATGCTATCAATGACATCTCTACGGCGCTCGTCCAAGCCGAGCGCCCGCTCATTATCACGGGATACTCCGGCCGTGATCGCCGGACGCCGGAACTTCTCGTCGCCCTGGCAGACCTTATCCCCGGTATACGCGTCCATGATACGGGCGGCAGCGACGTGTGCTTTCCTTTCAGCCACGTCGCTTCCGAAGGTTTCCGTCTTAGTTCAGACGACTGTAGTAAAGATGCAGACGTGATTTTCCTACTCGACTGTGACGTCCCCTGGATCCCGTCCCGTAACCCACCTCCGAAGGACGCTAAGATATACCACGTAGACAGCGACCCCCTAAATCAACAGATCCCCGTTTCTTTCTTCCCTGCACATGGACGCTGGAAAGCAGACAGTTTCACTGTACTCAAACAGCTGGTCGACCATATCAAGAACGATTCTTCACTTACAGAAACACTACGAGACCCCAAGTATGCAGCCCGTGGCGAGGCTCGGGCAGAAGCTCATAAAGCTCGTCTAGCGAGTATCGCTTCTCAACCGCTCTTAGGCGACCAAGAAACGCTAAATGCACATAACATTGGTAGTCTCCTGAAATCATCCCTCTCAGACTCTACGACCTATGTCGTTGAAGCAGTTACGGCTGGACAGTTACTATATGATCAAATACAGCCCAGCCGACCGGGAAGCTGGATCAATTGCGGCGGAACAGGTATCGGCTGGAGTAACGGTGCGGCGCTAGGGGTTAAGATGGCGCTAGCAGACCTAGAGAAGGAGGGAGCAGAGAAACCGAGTCTCGTGTGCCAATTAGTTGGCGATGGGAGTTTTATGTGCGCGGCGCCGTCTACTGCGCTGTGGGTAGGGAGCAAGTACAAGATCCCGATTTTAACAATCGTCTTGAACAACGGAGGTAAGTTACGTCGCGTGATCAACCCCTATACTCACCCGGGACGAATATATAACATTTGTTTAGCATTGGGTTCTGGCTAGGCTAACACACACATTTCTCACTTAAGGTTGGAAAGCCCCCCGGAACTCTACGGAACTCGTCTATCCTAACGGCCTTAGCACATCGGCGACGGACGAGGAAGTCAACGTTTCTTTCCGCCCGACACCTAATTATGCTGCTCTAGCAGAAGCGGCAGCGGGGTCGGAGGTTGGCTGGGATAATGCGGCGGAAAATGCGGACACGTGGATGAAGGGTCTGAGAGTTAGAACGGTAGGCGAGTTTAAGGAGGCACTTCGAAATGCGAGCTTGCGGGTGGCTAAGGAGGGGAAGGGGATGCTCATTGAGGTATTGATGTAGTAATGTTGGAGGGTATTTTATTTAAAAGCTGCAGCTACCAAATGGAAGGATTCTGGATTCATTATGGCAGGGCTTTACTATTACTTAGATCTCCTTCAGCGAGAATTAACTCCTAGTTCATATGCTTTACTATGTACGAAGACTAAAAACCAATGCCAACTTTATCATTCTCGATAGGGGGCGCAGTAACGGCCCCTGACTATTTACGTGCGAGATTTCCAAAGGCCGATAGATATTGGGAGGACTAACAATTAGAGTGTTTATAGTATATATATCTAAGAAGGCATCTTCTGTAGTTTGGGGATGCAGTCCAATGGAATTAGATCAAGAGGATATGTACCGGTGTCCCACTGTTTACACGAATAGGGGTAGTACCTCACCACGGAGTTGTCCCGCTGTTATATGATTAGCGGGATCGAACTTTAAAAAGACTACAATTTATATTAGGGGCAAGGCGCGACTTATTAGTGCCTTTGCTTAGGACCTGTTCATTTAATAAGATGTACCTAGTCTCTTCGTAGACTTGAAAGTAAGCTTCAAGTCAATAGAATAGGGAACATATTCAACTTATAATTACGCATTCGACTTATAATGATGCGAGTAATAAGCGGGCAATCGACCCGGGTATTATATGAAAGATTATCGATATATTTGAGACTAGATTGCGTATGTACCTAAATAATTGTAAGTCTAGGTACCTACATAGCTGTTTCGGTGGATGTCAGGTGAGCTTTCTGACAACCTACCCTGCCATATTTCCCTAGCACATCGACTCTTCTCATTCTATAAGAGAAAATAGCAAGTATGACGGACCAATTTAGAAATAGAAAGTAAATACATCAATGTACCTAGGGTAAGCAAGTCTCTATAATATCCCAGACGGTAGGTACATAGGCATACCTAGCGCATCTAGAGTGAGCTGGTATCAAATCTGAGACCTGCAGAGTTTGTAAAGGGGGAATAAAATAAGAAGTATGAATTTATTTTCCCATTAATGTGTTTTATGCCTTATCCAGGTCTTCTTAAAAGTACAAATGTATGAAGCAGAAACGTACTTAGAGGTTGTTCTAGTGAAAAGTGAGACTTTGGCGTCTATAGGTTAGGTACTTAGGTACATACAAACAAAATAAGAAATATTACATAATTGAAATTCTAGTCATGTGATTGGTGGATTTGGCTTAGCAAGACAGCTGCAAGGGCATGTACCCCGGTACCTAGATCTAAGGGAGCTAAGTTGTGCCCCATAGAAACCGCGTTAGTGTGTAAGCGCCGCGTTTTCCAACATTTCGTCAATTGAGCCTCTCCAACTTAATAGCATTCAAGTGACCCTCTATCATCAACCCGTCGCATTCTGCTCAATCTGGTCCACCTCCTTTTTTTTTTGTTAGTCCCTTTATGCGCATTGCTATCTTACAACCTTAAATATGCCTCGGCGACCCGGTCGCGCGGCCGCCAAGCGTGCTGCAGCAAAACTTGGTGAGTCGCTACAATTTTGAATTTCCTTTTCTGTTCGCGCTCTATCGAAATTCGACTCCCGCTTTCGCATCTTTTAATCCCCGAATTCCATGGTTATTTCTCCAATACATCTAACATTGGTATTAATGGCGCAGAGAATACACCGAGAGCTCTCGAGGAGATCGAAGATGAGGTAATGCCAGATGCCGACGCATCAGATGGAGAACAACAAGTAGAACCCGAGGAACCAGAAAACGAAGACGAGTCTGGTGCAGAGCCTGAGGAAAACCAAGACTCCGATGGACCATCCGTGAAGTCGCCTTCCCCTCCACCTCAGCCAGTCATTAGAAGGAGACGTCTAGGTCGTCCTCCGAAGAACAGACCGCCAGACTGGGATACCCTACCGATCGAGACTCCCCAGCGCGATCCAAATGACCCCCCAAGGCGCCGCGGTCGTGGCGGATGGAGAGGTAGAGGTGGTCGGAAGGGAGCCTCTTATCAGCCGACGCAGCAAACGATCGATAAAGAGGGCAATATGATGGATATTGTCGATGATGAGGTCGCATTACCCGAAGATCCCGAAGGAGAGACCAAAGTAGACAAAATGGGAAACTTACAGGGAGGACGCGAGTACCGTTGCCGAACGTTCACTGTTGCGGGCCGGGGAGATCGCCTTTATATGTTGTCTACCGAACCCGCCCGTTGCGTGGGATTCAGAGACTCTTACTTGTTCTTCACCAAGCACAAGCGACTTTACAAGATCATTGTGGATGATGACGAGAAACGAGACATGATCGATCGTGATATTATCCCCCATTCCTACAAGGGCCGTGCGATAGGGATCGTCACGGCCCGTTCGGTATTTCGGGAGTTTGGCGCGTTGATTATTGTCGGTGGAAAACGAATTATTGACGACTACGAAGTTGCCAAGGCCCGAGCCAAGGGTGTTGTAGAAGGCGAACTTGCTGATCCTAACGACAAGTTTGTCGAGGGTGAGGAATACAACAAGAATCAGTATGTCGCTTGGCACGGTGCCAGCGCTGTTTACCACTCAGGGGCTCCCTCTGTTCCCACTCAAAACGGCAAAGTAGACATTAAAAAGAGGCGAGTGAACGTTACAGATATCAACTGGCAATTTGAGCATGCCCGTGAGGCGAGGTACGTTATCATCCTGTTCATTAGCACTCGAGGATCATTCAAGATTATTAACTGGTCTTCTAGCCGTTTCAATGCTGAAATAGGCGCCATTCGACGCATGAATCTATCCGGTGTCTACGACGTTCACACAAATATGTTACAATATCCCGCCATTATGCAGCCTACGCGTGCGAAAATTGAGCAAGTTGCAGATTCTTCCGCCCCGACTGGTAGCGTTCGCTTTCCGCCGCTGGACCCGAAGATTCCTCGTAACTTCAAGGTTATCGATGCGTACATGGAGACGCCCCCTGCTACCCTCCCGTCTGCCGTATATGAGCAGCATGAGATACCAGCCTTCCTAGCTGACTTCCAAGGGCTCGGAGCCGTACCGAAAGATGTCTTGGATGAATTGCCAGCTGAATGCCGAGAAGCGTTCGAGAAAGCACGGGATAGGGAGATTTCTTGGAAATCGAAGTGGGGCCCTGAGGCAATCATGGCCCACCGTAGACCTCCTATTATCGATGCTGCGATCGTCCCCTATAGCAGGATGTGAGATTGCTGCGGTTTATGGTCTCGATCTGCAGGTAGTGGCACGTGCTTCTTAAAGCAGTTTTGTTCCATAATCGCCTTTCTGGCAGACTATAGAAAGACTACATCCTGGCATTTCCGTATTGTTTATGGGTGCGCAGTCGCAGCTTCATGATGTAAGAGTAGTACAGCCAGGGCGTTTTAGGTCGCGAAGAGACACGGTAGGATGTTTGTTGTCTTAGGTAGACGCGGCGAAGTTGGCATCGACTGGTAACTGGGCGTTTAGCTTTATTATTAGATTCACTGCATCTGTGATATCAGGGTGTAGTCCTAATTGATTCATTTAGCTAATCTTTACCGTTTTTGGTGGTCTCTCCAGTGTCAGTTTAGAAATAATTTCGGCTTAGGAGCTCCTATGTTGAAGTCTATATTTTATATGTATATCACCATACCGTTAGTTCCTGCTGGCGCTCGTTACGAAAGTCATTAACCGAATCGTATCTCATTTGATGTATCTTGATTAATGTAAATGAAATCCCCAGTTCTCTAAGATATGTGAATCTCGAGAAGAATCTACCGATGCCCCTTAGTCTACACCACGCCAGCTCACTATCATTCAAATGAGTTTGTACCTCTTCACTCAATCCTAATAAACAGATAAAGCTCATCGTAGATTATACATAATTCGTGACTCTATTTCCTCCCGCCGAGGGGAGCATTAGATTGGGTAACCCATACGCTGGATTTGAAAAGAATAAGAAAGGAGCATTCAATATGCCCCGAAAGACGAATATCATACATTAGACCAACAAGACATTTAATTTTAGAGTTCTCATAGCTCTATCTTAACCTTGCCGCCGACGTCTTTTTCGTGCGGTAGCCGCTTGCCGCACCCTTGCTTGGGGAGGTCTATAATCACGACGGCTTCGAGATGGGGAGCTTTGACGAAGCGATGGCCCGGTATCATGTTCCCTGTCTAATAGGCGGGGGCTTGTGCCATAGTTCTGACGTTGGACGTATTTTGGCTTTGTATGGTCCCAAGCAGGGAAACCATAGTCTTCAAAAACCTGTGTACCAAGCCCGTTCTTTTCCAGATTATGGATGTATATATTCCACTCCGTACTTGTCGTTGTCCGTAATAAACCACCATATTTGATCAATAGCAATGATAACTCGTGGAGATACCCGGGGCTTGGCGGATGTACTGTCACATTATTTAGGATATAATCCAATGGTGACCGACCCAAAGCGTCCTGGGCGTTAGGGTTTGCTCCTCGCTCCAACAATTTGGCGGCAATATCAGGAGGGCTCATGTGCAAAATCGTGCCAGAACTAAACCCATATAAGTTCACATTTTCCGCACTAGAAACACGGTCCAAATCAATAAGTATCTCGGTGTCTTTTAGTTGGCTTACTAAGTCACTGGCTATGTCGCTGCGGTATTCGTCTAGCTCTCCGAGCGGCCTGCGGCGTGGGCCATCGCGAACATCTCCGATCCACATCGCACAGAAAAGCTGGCCAAGGCCAAGTCCCTTTTGACAGAAAAGACTGTACTAGTTTCCTATGATCGTAGGATGTTCGATCAATATTAATGCTTTCCACAATGCTGCTGATAAGTCTGGTCGAGTTTGCGAAAGCCCTGCTCTCCGCCTTGTACGCATCCTCAAAGTAGAGTTGGAGGCCGGCGAACGCAGCAAAATGCACAACGTCCGGGGTACAGGCAAAAAATGTATATTGACTTACACCCGTCGTTCTTTCGGCTTCACGAGCGTGGAAAGAAAACATCCGAGAAGTATTTATGCTTATGCTCGTGTTATAATCTAAAGTGCCGTAGTGTAGGAAGAAGTATTTTGCTAGGAATGAATGGCCATTCTCTACTGTTACACTTGTGCGATTGCTTCCAAGTACCAAATGTCGAAACTGTGGTGTCTCAATGAAATCCTTGACGGTTTGGTGCATAAGCTGAACAGTCGCGAAATCAGATATATGCTCTGGAAATTTATCCACCAACCCTCCAGAGACTTTTCTAACAAACTGTTCGGCCTGGGAACCATCTTGAAATATTTGGATTTGCTGCCATTGGTCATTACCAGGGCATATCTTGGCTGTGGAATATGCCGCAATCATGTAAAGCTCGTGGACTGTAAGAGCATTTCCAGTTCTTCTGGCTAGGCATTCTAGGACGACATAGGTGTCCCACCGAGCTGCCAGTGGAATGCGTTCAATAATAGCTGTGTAATATTCCTCGAGCTCATCCGGCATGGAATCGAGGGCTATACGTAAATCATTCTCGGCTGAATCTTTGGTATGGTTATGCTCTCTCATAATTCGGAAAAGATCGCATAGGACGAGTTTCACCCAAAGGAAAACACCACGAGAACGAGTTACAATATCCTCAACAAATAGAAGCAGACACCCAGGTGTCTGGAAATTATTGCATATAGACGAGGTGCAATAGTTGCGAATATCGCCCTTGGTGTGTTCGTGGATTCTGAATCCCAAGGAAGTTTCGAACTCCTTTTGAAACACGTCCCAGTGCCGGCTCGAGAATAAAATTCTAACCTTGGTCCTCGGAAAACTCGCGTCCTGAATAAGGTCTTTGAGGAATCCTGAAATAAATTCCGGACGCCCGTCATATTCATCCAAGGCGTCTAGAAGGAAAAAGAGATCCAAGTCGAACAGTGTCTGGGAACATATCCGAAGAAGGATATCTTCCAGTCTTGACTTGGTCCATTCTTCGTTCTGAATCTTGCTTTGGATATCTATACGTGATTCATGTCGCTTCACGAGATTTTTTATACCATTTCCAACCTCGTTTGACAATTGCTCTTGTATCTCTTCACCTATAATTTGGTGGTTTTCAACACCCGACTCTAGTCGACGATTATCGGATGTTCTTCTATGAGTATTAAGCTGCTCACTATATTTCATAAGTAATTTATTAATCTCAGCTTCTAGATTAATGTGAACGGGTCGAGGTAGAGATGGACGAAGGTCTAAGCTTCGTATAATCTTTTCGATATCCTGGGCTAGCAATGCACTCTCAGTGATATTGCATAGTTTCGTTAATTGAAGGATATCAAGTTGCAGGCTTCCAAGTCCATTCATCTTTACTCGCTTGAGATACTCCTCGTCGAATGCCGATCGGATTACCTCAAAAATCGCCTCTTCTGCTTCCAGAATCTGGCTGATGATGCTTCGTAAAAGTCCCTCAAAGGATCTTTGAATATGATTGCCACGGTGATGGAAAAAAAAGGTAGGCATAATTTGCCGAGCTCTGGAATTCCACTTGTGTAGAAGTTCGGTAGTTCTCTGATCGTTATGAATAAACTTCATCATCGTAGACTTCCCAGACCCTGGTTTGCCGCTAATCCAAAAAATTCCTTCTCCCCTTCGCAGCCATTCGGACATACCAATAGTAGTATCGTCATATACCCAGTCGAAAGTGTAAGTAGCAGCAGGATCGATTTGTTGCATACGCAAATCACGCTCCGGCGCGCGTAGAGATCTTAAAATTACTATAACATAAGTGTCAACAGCGTAGCTTGCAATGTATAAATGCATCCATACCTTGATTGTCCCACACAATAGGGTCGTGAATCCATGCCCGATTTTCAACACCATTTACGACCAATTGCTGGTTCTGCATACTCTGCGTGCGATCATCAGGAATACCTCTGCTGTCGGTCGAAACACTACTCAGGGCAATACCTAAGCCCGTCTGATCGAAGACTGGGCGTATTCCACATATTTTTGCCAGCCTATCCACAATTATGCGGACTCTATAGTCACCATGGGTGAATTTCACGATGTCAGAATGGTTTTCGTCAATCTGAATTGTCAGTGAAGGATCTTCATAACAACGTCCTCCCGTGGCAGAGCCTCGAGTTACTAGCACCGTTTCTGGCCCTGATCTGCTAGAGCTGTTCCTCGAAGACTAACATATAAAAGTTAGCATAACCTGACACTTGAATCAATTGGGTATCTACCCGACATACTGCAACTGTCGGCGTCATTTTCGTCTCATACGCCCAAAACATTTTCAACGTTCGCACAAAGGAAACTCCTGAAAACTGCTTTTCAAGCTGGGAGAGATAGTTTGACTCGGTTGAAATCTCGGTAACGAGTGCCTCTTTATTCGGTTGGTCTCCCAGCATTCTGAATATATCATGTATGGCCATACCTTGACTCGGTACGCCAAAAAAGATGGCCCCCTGAACTAAGTTAGCGATAGATGCTTGCTGCTGTCCAGCTCCAGCAAGCATCAACAATGACTCCTTCAGAATAACACCACCAAGGCTATGTGCAAGAAATAAAAGCGGTTTTGCTGTAGGCGAGGTCCATCCATCTGCTTGTAAGACAACAATGAATGAGTTCGCGAGGTCAGAGACCCTCTGGAAAGATGTACTTGGACGAAGAGTCGTATCATAACCGTACAGAATAAACCGCACTGTTGGGAGAAACTGAGGTAATTCATCTCGGATCCACATGAAGGACTTGTCTCTCCCATGGGGCTGCCATGAGCCAAAGGGGTGGCTTGCGAGGCCAGAAATAGCGATACAGCTACACGATCAGATTAGCTGCACATAAGGTACTATTTAGATGACAACATACTCGTATTGATGGTTCTCAGCGGCTACTTCATTAAGTGGGGTGAGACCACGGAAATGGCTATCAAGAATGAGAGGGTTTGCCAGCGCAGGATGCATAAATGTCCATTCGCCATTATTAGAGTTAAAGCGAGTTATATGGTCGCCTTTCTCGAATGTCAAGGTCGCTGTCTTAGTGGGCGGTCGTTCCCATGGATCGACTGCACAAGCTAGGGAGGAGATGCGGATATCTTGGGGTGAGGCTCCGATACATATCGAGACAAGCTCGGTAGCAGACTGCCTATCCACATGACTAGGTAAGTTACGAAGTCGATACACTTTAGTTTTCTCCGCTGGAGTTGCCATTATGATGGAACCCCTGACTTTGACTCTTCATGATGCTAATGCTAACTACCTCTCTCAATTCTTATAAATTGTCTACCATCAGGGCGGCAGTGTTGAGGTGGGAATGAGGCTGAGCGTCGGGCACTAATGACGTGGGCCAATGGGCTTGGGGATATAAGCGAAGCTGATAACTCTCGAAGAGGCCTACATACCGACCTATGCATATGCATGTATAGGACGTATAAAACAGCTTTGCGAGAATTCGTAAAACAAGTAACGTAGAAATATTTAGGAGGCAGGTTAGGTACCTAATATACTAGCATAGAAAGTGATTTCCCCTGAATATTAACTAAATCACATCAGCCGAGAGTTACTATTTCTAACCGTACCGTTCAAATAGTATACCTTATACAGTACCTCCCCCTTTAACACTGCACTAGGCTCGACGTTTCTTAAAGCTTTAAATTCGGGCACCTCGCCGGGTCCTGATAAAATCTCCCACCCAACTTCTTCACCACATCACACCTCTCCTCCATACTAAGCGCATTCCAGACGGGCACCAGGTACGTACCTATATGATACGTCGTTTTTGCGCGCCACGACCACCCATACGCCTACCCCGCTCTCAGGCCACGCCGCAACCACCGTTGTCTTCCCCCACAGGTTTTCCGGGTTGAATATCTTCGTAGTCTTGTACTCGTCGGTACTCGTAAACCGCCACGCGCCAAGCATTCTCATGCGGGCGCATTGCTGATCCTCAGCTGTGGGATCTTCGGAGCGCTCGGCGGGGTCAAATCGAGACAGCTGTAGGAATAGGAGGTCGACGCCGCTGGAGTGCGGCGAAACGAGAAAGCCGCCGGATGAGGGGTAGCTGCATACCCCAGTCGAATGAGTGCCGAAGACAACGCGGCGCGTTTCCGGTTCCGGGACGTCCCAGTCCGTGTCGTCCTCTCGGCTATTCTCGTCCGGTAAGGACCGGCTCGCACCGAAAAGGGGCCAGAAACCGAACATGATTGAATGTCATAAATTTTCGAGAGCTGGGCAAACGAGTTGATTTTGTAGATAATAATATCTCTTTCGAAATGCGATGCGATGTCGTACTATGGCCTTTTAATAGATTATATAGCCGACTCGTGATTTCTACTAGTGAAGTGTATAATACGCGGGCAACACGGTAGTATGTAAGGATGCCGGTGACAATAAAATAAAATAAAGTTTCTTTCTTCATATTATCCGTTAGATGCTCTTAGTAGAAGTAGAATGTATATATACCTCTTCTACTCGAACTGAATGTCGGTGCCTGATATTAAACAACCGGCCAGATCGATGGATCCGAGGGAACAATATCACGGCGGAAACGATGCGAGATAAGTCAACAAGGACTTCCGTGCCGTACCACTGCATAATGATTCATCCAAAAGAGTGCGTATACTTAGCATCTCATTTATGTTGAAATGAGTACCTAAGGTAGCCAAGGGATTACTTCCACGTATAGTACATGGCTTCCCGGAGTCGAATGCATAGCTAATATAAGAAGAACCTCCCTCTTCGCTCATACAGTTAATGGACTAAGTCAATATACTACGGCTAATCTGCCGTATCTTTTAGCAATTGAATTATCTTAAAGTTTCTGAATAAATGTTTAAACCAAATAGACACGCCACTTTGACATGTTATGAGTGACATAAGACTGTTTCTCAAAAAGCTAGGGTAGATCTATTAGTTGATAAAGTTTAACTGAGCATTGATATTTACTCTATAAGGAAAGGCATTTTCTATGCTTGCACCAATAAGACGTTATGTAGAGAAGTTTGCTTCACAGCCAGTTGTCAATTGAGACTATAAATTACAGTACGTATATAGGAGACATGTTTGTAACTGCGTTAAGCCAATGATTTATAAACAGCAAAGCACCTCTTACCGTAACCTTACCCGAGAGCCGTGCCGGTAATATATAAGTTTCAACCAACTTTAAAACAAGAAGAATTATTCGGCCCACGGTGTTCCTTTATATTTCTTCCCGCATTTGACCTTTACACTCGTCCTCAACATACATACAATTCTGGTAGTCTTTAAATTTATTTGTTTAATTTATCTAAACCTAACGATAACGATATTCGGCTAACTTGTAAACTTAAAAGGATATCGTATCTAATTCCCAGATGAAGTTGGCGGATCCGTACGATTGTGGTTCTATATTTGTGTAGACGGCAAACCTGATTGGTCGCACTAAAGCAAATAGGCAATAAATAAGACTGAGACCAGTATTGCGTGCTTTCACGTGACCACCATTTCTTCTTATTGACCAAACTAATAAATACAACTTGCTGATAATCAGCGTGCAGTCTCGGATGAGTGGTAGATATCTCAGTTTCCCCTTGCCCAATCAAAAGCTCTATCCTGACATAATAATCAAAAATGGCTGGAGTCAGTCTACTTCGCCCACTTGCTCGGGTCCCGGTCAGGAGGTTAGCGAGAACCTACGCAACCTCGATACCATCCAAGGCCCACCATCGTGTAGTTATCGTTGGCGGAGGTACAGCTGGAGTTACTGTCGCCGCCCAGTTGCAACGTAGTACGGATTTTGAGAATAAAGATATCGCCATCTTAGACCCTGCACAAACCCACCACTACCAAGTAAGCAGTCTTCTTCATTCCTATTCCTATTATACCTTGAGTTACTAACATCGAAATAGCCAGGATGGACGCTTGTTGGTTCCGGAGTGAGGACCCTTCCAGACATGCACCGGCCCATGTCTGAAATAATTCCAGAGGGCGTGAAACACTATCCTCTGCGTGTGTCCACGTTTGATCCCGCAAACAACGCAATCAAAACATCCGAAGGAGTTGACGTGTCATATGACTATCTAATAGTAGCCCCAGGCCTAGAGACAAACTTTGCTGGCGTGTCGGGTCTCGAGCAAGCTCTACAAGATCCCGCCAGCCAGGTATCATCCATCTACTCGGAGAAGACGGTGGAGCAGGTATGGAAGAACATACAAGCTTTCAAGAAAGGACCAGCTATCTTCACCCAGCCTGCTGGTGTTATTAAATGTGCTGGCGCTCCCCAGAAGATTATGTGGATGGCTCATTCACAGTGGAAACGGGATGGCGTACGAGACAATATTAACATCACCTTCGCAACTGGTGCCCCTGGTAAGAAAACCAGCGTTTCGTATCAAATCTACCGACCTATATTAACGCCGTTTAGTCATGTTTGCCGTCCCGAAGTATTCGCAAGCGCTTGAAGATCTGCGCAAGCAGCGTAATGTCGAAGGCCTTTTCCAACATAACCTAGTTAAAGTAGACCCAAAGAACAAGGTGGCAACATTTAAGAACTTAGCAGACGGTGCTAATGGAGCACTTGTTGAGAGAGAGTTCGGCTTTCTACGTAAGCTTTCACCAATCCCCCTGGTCCACCACCCCCCTTTTCTCACTGGACATGTTAAATATAACAATCGCTAACTCAAACGTTTATAGATGTGGTACCTCCCCAAAAGCCCTGGGACTGGGTTGCTAAATCTCAACTAGGTAAGTATCCTACAAGAAACTCTCATTACGATGGGTGTTATGTCAAAGATGGCTAATTTTGCTTCTCGCCATAGCGGATGCCGCGGGTTGGGTTGATGTGGATAAGTCCACTACGCAACATACCAAGTACAAGAACGTTTTCTCTCTTGGCGATGCGTCGAGTCTTCCAAACAGCAAAACCGCAGCTGCTATCACATCGCAGACGCCAGTTCTAATAGACAACCTTTTGGCGGTTATGAAAGGCAAGGAGCCCAAGGCGTCGTATGACGGCTACGCCAGCTGCCCCTTATTGACCGGTCACAATGAGCTTATGCTCTGCGAGTTCAAGTATGGCGGTGTACCCAAGGAGACATTTGCAAATATATTAGGTGGCCAGGAGCAGCCCAGTCGGTTATTCTACCATTTGAAGAAGGATTTCTTCGTAAGTCGCCCAGGAGTCCCCAATTCAGAAATACTCTCACTAACTAGCTCATAGCCATACGTATACTGGAACTACTATGTAAAAGGTCTCTGGTTTGGTCCAAGCGGGTTTTTCCGCCCTAATACGACAGCAAGTTGAATTTAGATTCGACTATTCAGGTGGTGGGCAATAAATACATTAACAGACAAATCCATAATGATTTCTAAAGTACTTCCTTCGCTTTGACCTGGCTTAGACGCTCTGCGCTTGTGTAGAGTATTAGGAGGCGTATAATAAATGCAACTAAACACATTTGCAGCGATTGGCCTATTATGAAGTACGGAATACGCGCATACATTTATCTCCCAGTTTTGATTGCATGACCAAGCGTTTTAGTGCTATTAGATCTGACGTAAGAATTATACAAGATTCGCGAAACAGCTGCATGATGGGTAGGGTGGTGGAAGTGTCCTACATACAACACGCGGTGGTACCCAGGATCAGCGCGATGAAAGGGGCTAGGGGGGACATAATCGCTGGGCGAGAACCTTACCGGATACCTTAATAGCTGACTACATAAGACGTCTCACTACTCTCGACCATAGACTGGCCCAAACTAGGCGTTGTATCTACCGCAATATCCGGGCTTTCCAGCCAATTCCCAAGTAGCCCGATACTATCGAGTTCCCTGCCCCATGTGCTGATATTTCGGGGAGACAGAGTCGTCGGCCGACTTGCTGTACAGTACAATAGCTGTCAATCTTTGCCGATAGGGGTAATAGACATCAAGCCACTAAGCAACCTATAGGCACATGGCCTTTGACAACTTTGAGTGCAGGTTGCATTATTCACTCAATAGTGTAATTTTTAATTCTATGAATTGGCCGATGGATTTCAGCTAGCCGTTTTGAGATTATACCTCCGAAGCATTCTTACGGATATCTAGTATCTATCACTGCAGCACTGGTCTGCTATATGTAGCATAAACCTCGAAATGAAGAGCACGTATGTAACTGGACTGGCTTGGCATAACCCCTCCGTAGGGCCAATATTAACAATTGGCATATCATAAGCTGTTCGGTATTTGTATTTGTCATAGTAGTAGTGGTGATTCGTGGTGCTGTTACTGTTACTGTTACTATCCCGAAGTTCAGAAATTATAATCCACTTTAATATAAATGTAAGCAAAAAAAGGCCTTAGCTCTAACAGGTAAACACCTATCGGGCCGCCCCCGAAGACGCTATCCCCGGAAGCTAGTTGAACTTGACGCTAAATGTTGGTGTGTTGGTTGTTAATTCATTGTTTATTGTTTATAACCTACCCGATATCTCTGTAAGGGTCCCAACGCCCACTCCAGCAGCAGCTCGAGCCCGAATGCGACAGATGGTCGGCCCGTGAGCAAACCGGGGAATAAATGTTTCGGATGGCCTCGGAACCAAGCCGTACAACCCGTTTCTCTCACCTGGAAACCATTACGTAGCGGAGCGGTGAGTAACCACATCCTGGTAACTCGCATGCATGTCAGATATTTGCGACGTCTTGGATAGGCCCGTAGGAGATTTTTTTTTTTTGTCACGCCGAGAGCGTACATAGTACGTATCGTCCCAACGAAAGGGTAGCGAGTAACTAACCCAGGCGGGAAGGAGAAAACGAAGGTGCGCGCTAATCGCGAATCGCTGCTGTTCGTAGGTGTGAATAGCTACCTAGGTAACATACCTAGGTCAGTATACCCTTACACTCCATATCACTTGACGTCTCAATGTAATGCTGCAACGTGAAATAACCTAACGGGAAAATAGTTTGCCTAGCACGATGCATTTGCAGGGGAGGCAAATATGGTCCATGTCCATTAGCTAGCTTCAACGGGCCGGCCTGCAAAGTCGGCTGGAAATGCTACCGTGTTCGTGGTCCCTACTCCTTTCAGCTGGTCGGGGCACCCCAATGAAACGTTGGGGATGAATAGGGTTAGCTATGTGCAAAGCATCGAGTTCAGACGCTCTCTAACCGCATACGCTTCTTACGAAAGCCCAGCATCAAAACAATAGACCAAGTTGAACTGCGTTAGACGTATGCAATAAGTCCTCGGCAGGATCTTGTAATTTCCCAAAGCCTTGTTTTCAATTTGCGCGAATCTTTCTTACATCTGGCCTAGGTTCTTTTGTATTTTGCCCGTGGGGTATTCGGAGGATCCGGTACACGTCCCTGTACGTCCCGGGATATTCTTCACGTGGATGGGACATGCATTGCGTGCCCAGCATGTGATGGAGATGTTCCCATTAGCCATTAATTCCGACGTCGTTAATAATTCTAGCTCTATACATAATACGATCCAACAACGGTCCTCGACTGATGATGTCCGATTCTTAACCCTTGAGCTCATAAAAATTGGACCCAAATTCGATCTTGAAACCTACGGGCCAACCCCTATTCTGACAGCCCCGGCCAGCAACAGGTTCAGCCCGCCAGGTAGAAGCATTTCCGAAGCGTTACCAAGAGATCGATAGGGGCCTAGTTACGAGAGGGGCTGATAATGAGGATAAAAAGCTAGGACCAGATATCCAGGTTGAACGGTCCTATATGTGGATCTGGGTATGCTCAAAATAACCAGTATCCACTCAGGTTACGAAAACAAACGGGGTTGGGACTGCTGGACTCGTAAACTAGTCCGAATTCTTCTTCTCCGTTGGCTCACATTCACGTATAGCCCTGTCGACAGAATCGTGACTTGAATCGGTAAGTCGAAGTTGGCGTAACCAACTGAATTCCTACCAGATTCAGTGACATTATCGTCTACCTACATACTAGATAAATTACATATAAGAAGCCAGGATGTCTCTCCATACCTCTCTACCGAATGCAAGATTGCCAAGACGGGAGTCAAGCCACGTGCCCCCCGCAGATTGACCTCCTATGTAAGCCATGTGGCGCCGGGGAGCAGGGCACGGTGTTATGTAAACTACGAGGAGTATATTGGCCGGGAACCCTTGTTACCTAGCTGGGTATCTGCTTCGCGTTCGTTGTTGACATCGCACATGCATAAGCTATGGCTAGATAGCTACCGGGGAGCTTCAGCAAGGCGCGGGATGGGGGGCGCGTCGAGATATCAAGAAGTTGACTTGATATCATTATAATAGTTCAAAAGAGATAACTATAAGCCATTGGAAACTTTCGAAACTCCAAAGTCCACGACGGAGAAACCTTTTACCTAGAGTCGACAACGCCAATATTCAACGGTGGCAACACAGACAAGTTTAGTATATGTAAGAGGCTGGCTCACACGATCCTCAACTTGGGGACCTCATGTCAAAGCGGAGATCGACAATCTGCGAATGACCCTCTGCGGCAATGTCGACACCGCATACATATAAACCAGGTTGTCAACTCTGCCAGGGAGTAGAAACGTGGCTGTGGAGACCGTCAGTGGAACCCCTGCCGGCGTAACAACGTTCGGTATCTGCTAGACATTGCCAAGTATAGACGAACCCGATAGGGATCAGTCGGCTATAGGATATAGCATGCCGTGTCGCATTCCGTATCACACGGAAACATGGTATAATACCATTGGCAGTGACATTATTGGGGAAGATTCGGGAAAAAGGCTAATGTGACGAAATCAAACCCGGCGGCAGATATTGCAATAGTAGCTATACTATCATAGCAAACCGCGAGTTATCTATGGTACGCCCCTCAATTTTAAGTCGATGGCTGCTCAATATGGTATATGCCCTCTAGTTCAACCGATTTATACGATGAATTGGCGCAGTTGGTTCGCATGAACCCAATGCGTGGCCATCCCACCTCGCGCTTGGTTGCCCAAGCTTTGTAAGTGGCGCCACTCCAAAGAACTGGTAGCTAGAATCATCGTTGTTTTACCCATCGCTTTGCGCGGGTGTCCCTGGTCGATGTATTCAGGGGTATAACTTTTCGATCTATAGTGTAAGCGTGCTAAAAGCCATAAGCAATACTCCAAGGGGGCAAATTAAGTACGGATGCCTATATCGGAACCATCCACGTGTATATATATCTCTACATCCACCCTCGTCTCACATAGCTCTCTCGCCCTTTTCATCTTCATTATAACATCAGAACCACTCTAAACACTATACCCAACAACAACAACAATCGACTAAACCCCAATACCTACCACACTCAGTTGACCTTAACACACAATCCAATATGGCCGGGCAAGATTTTACAGGAACCGCTTTCGTTACCGGCGGAGGTGAGAACCATCCCTCTGGAATAACCTCCTTCGTGAGTCTAACTTCAGATAGGTAGCGGAATATCAAAGGCGATCTGCGTGGCATTCGCAAGACGCGGGGTACGCGGACTAGTAGTAGCAGACATCAACCTCGAGCTCGCGATCAAGACCGCCGCGGAGAGCAAAGCAGTCGCCATAAATCCCGAGTTCCGCGTAGAAGCATACCAGCTCGACGTAGCGCACCCAGAATCCGTCCAAAACGCCATCGACCGCACGGCGGCCACATTCGGGCGCATCGACTACGTCGTAAACGGAGCTGCTGTACGTTTCTACGACTTAAATGCTACTTACTACCTGGTGTACTTGCGATTCTCGATACTAACAGTTATACGTCCTATATTTAGGTTCTTGGGGAGTACAACGAAGTATCAGAGACGGGCCTCGACACGCTACGGAGAACCTTCGAAGTCAACGTGCAAGGATCATTCCTAGTATTGAAAGCCGCCACGAAAGTCATGGCGTCCCAAAAACCCGTAGTGATCGACGAATCACTCCCGGTGCGGGGTGTCTCCCGTGGGGTTATTGTCAACATTAGCTCGGTAGTTGGCCACATCGGTCTACCGAAAATAGTGCAATGCGTTGCCTCGAAACACGCGGTGATCGGTTTAACCAAGACTGCGGGTAAGTGACCGCCATTGCATTTTCCAGTCCCCATACCGGGGGAATAAAAAACCTGTTTGCTGATTTTCTTCGCAGCTCTCGACAACATTAAACACAACATTCGCGTCAACTGCGTCTCACCGTCATGGGTGGATACCCCCGTGGTGCAGGGCGCCGTTAAGAGTCTTCCGTCGTTAGAAAAGACCATCTCGTCCCACTTACCAATGGGGCGGATGGGGCTCCCGGAGGAGATTGCAGACGTGGTCCTCTTCCTATGCAGCCCGGCTGCGAGTTGGGTCAATGGTACCAACTTCATTGTTGATGGGGCCATGACAGTTGGTCCCTGCAGTCCGGACATGTGATCATCATACTATTAGTGGGCACAGAAGCCAGCCTTAAGGAAAGCCTCGCGGAGTTTAGAGATTTGGTTTATGCGAGGAGAACTTCACCCCTTAATTCTGGTCTTGATTTAGAGAATCAGGGGCAATGTTGGGCACCTATCATGCGGTCAGCCCCTCATATATCAGGCATTCCTTTAGGTAGCTTCATGAATAAAAACAAGAAAAATAACAAGTTCACAAAGATGGTTCCGGGTCTAAATAGTCTAAGGTCCGTGCTTGTAAGACGCTATTGCTAGCGGGATTATCATTTTTAGTCTCGTTCCATTTTGCTTCTACCGAACATTCGGATAAAGATACCCGGCTCGTTGGGTACCTAGGTATGGATCGTCCGTCGTCTATCCCCTATCCCCTATCCCCAAGTTCCTACCTCTCACGACCATACTTCGAGGGCTGAGCAGGTGCATTGTCAAGAATCTTCTCGATCTCCTCCAATACATCCGGTGTTAGCTTATCCACCAACTTAAGAGCTTTGACGTTGTCTTCGATTTGCTCGACTTTTGTGGCGCCGAGAATTACCGTGCTGACATTCGGGTTCTTGAGAGTCCAGGCTAAAGCTAACGAGGCGGTAGTTCCACCAAGACGTTCCGCAATTGCGGTCAGCTTCTTAACCTTCTCAAGCTTCGCCTTACCCTCCTCCGTCTGTAATGACTTGATAGTACCGTCAAAGAAATCTCCGTGTTTGGCGAAACGCGATCCTTCGGGGATACCGTTGTTGTATTTCCCCGTTAATAGGCCAGAAGCGAGCGGAGACCAAATAGTGGTGCCGTACTTGAACTGCTCAAAGAGCGGTGCGTATTCAACTTCGAATCGCTGGCGGTGAAATGCGTTGTATTGGGGCTGCTCGACCACCGGCGCAATGAGATTATATCGCTCTGCGATCTGGATGGCTTCCATGATCTGGGTAGCACTCCACTCTGACGTACCCCAGTAATAAGCTAGGTTAAGGTTTCGGATGACTTGAGTGAAGCCCTCCACGATTTCTCTCATGGGTGTAGCATAATCGGGGCGGTGAGCGAAAACAACGTCAACGTATGGTTGTTGCAGACGTTCGAGGGAAGACTTGAGACCCTCAACAATATGTTTTCGGCTAAGTCCGCGAGTGTTGGGCTCCTTGCGACCGGTACCGAAGAAGATCTTAGTGGTAAGGACATACTCGTCACGAGGCCAGTCAAGTTCTTTCAAAGCGTTACCCATCTCCAGCTCAGACTCTCCCGAAGCATAGGTCTCTGCTGTGTCAAAGGTGTTGATACCGTGGTCCCAGGCGGTCTGAAGGCACTTTTTGACAATCTCGCCCTTCTCAGTACCTCCATAAGTTAACCATCCACCCAAAGACAGCACGCTCACCTTCAGACCCGTTGGGCCGAGATGGCGGAACTGCATGTCCTTGGGATCATATGCGGACCTTACGACTGGCATTGTGGCTATTCTTCTTGAGTACTGTAACTGGTTTCTGGGGATGATGGCTGAGAACCTGTGAAATCTACGAGACATGAGGGGAAGTGGAAATTTATTTGTAGGCATCTTTTTTAAATTATGCAATGGCAAGAACAATTGAATGGGTTAAGATAGCAGTATAATAATAGTCATTCGGCATGGCGTCAGTAAGATACTTATCCCCATTAACCCTCCCGAGGTATCTTACCATAGCTTTTTCTATGCAAGTGTACATTTGCTTAACAATCCATTTTGCTTTTCATAACTCCGATACTTGTATCTCGTTATCTTAGGTACCTATTAATTGACTTCTCCTACTTTATTAAAAACCCTGAAAGCCATGACGCAATTGAGTCTCCACTAAGACTAGCATCAAGTTATTGTCCATGCTACTACGAGAATAGGCAAAAGCCGGTAGCGTCATCACTAGTATGGAAGCTATCAGTCAGTTGCGCCGACCAAGTCTGCTTAGGGCACATGGAAGTGGTTGTAACTTAGGTCCCAATAGCGCCGTGCTTCCAGTTATAAGAGTAACTACCGCAAGTATTATATATTCGAGTTTTTACGTTAATAATGCTACGTTGAGATATTATTTGGATTCGTATGACAGTATCCTAAGTACATGTTCAATGAAATGATTTTTCCAGAGCTGGAAGGGAAGTCGATATGAAATATTCCGGGTTTATAAGCCTAAAATCTACCTAGGTACCTGCCTACCTACCTACGGTCTAAGTACGTTAATAAGCCTCCATCTGCTCCGCATGACAAAAAGAAACCAAAATCTCGTAAATACTCTTAAGTCCGTGTGTAGGTATTAATTAATAACGTCGCATGCAATATGGAGCGAGATTGCGCCGAAAGAGTCATATATTCACTCGACTGACTTCAAAGCAGCACGAGTGTGTATCTTGTAATATACTTTAGGTCTGATATAAAACCTCACCATTGCTTTTTTAATGCCATTGTAGAACTCGTATCCTTCATATCACGTAAGAAGAAACAAAATTGTGGTTAACTACTTAAATTAACTTATTCAATACAATAAAAGCCAAGAGAATATCTTATTCAACGACTTAAGTACTCCAAAGAAGAACCTGGCGGTTTCTAACCGTGAGTCCTTTATCCATTTTGGACTATATATCGCGAATATCTACTTGCTTAAGTGTTCTTCGTAATGTTCCTTCTTATGGTTGAAGGGCGAACTATCATTGGCTACCACGGGCATGGTAAGCACTTTTGCCGCATTATATGGGTCTATTATAGGAGGAGCTCTTTGGCCTTAGTAAAAGGTAAAGCGGCGGAAGTCCTTAAGGTCTGGTTAGAATTAAGGTGAGATCGTGTCCCGATTCGAGCCACGGATCTTCAAAACCACCTCTTATAAATACCTATCTTACAACGTCGACT
This sequence comes from Daldinia vernicosa, assembly GCF_022497035.1. Classification (NCBI taxonomy): domain Eukaryota; kingdom Fungi; phylum Ascomycota; class Sordariomycetes; order Xylariales; family Hypoxylaceae; genus Daldinia; species Daldinia vernicosa. The sequence continues at coordinate 527,955 of NW_025953930.1, forward strand.
GCCAACATTGCATTGATGATCCGCCAAGGATGCATGAAACAAGCTTCAACCTAAACAGAGTATGGAGATAGAATACATGTGGTGACACAAACGAAACGATATAGATTCATTCGCCGTACGTTCTGTTACAATGCTACCCCATACCTAGGTACCTTTTGTGCCCAAGGTTTTTCGTATCCTAAATTCTCTAGAAGATGATAGGTCCATATGCTTATCATTGAACAAATAGCTCTATGCAGTCAGTAACGTGAGGTATTTTGTCGAGCAATCAAGTTCCTAAACCCGCATATCTTCCTGTGAATCAATATTTTATTACTTTTGCTGCTTCTTCTTCCATGGCACGTAGTTGAGGTGAAATTGACTACGCTGTCCAGGTATACAAGATTGTGGGACAATAAGGGAGTCCGAAATGCTCCTATACCGAACCCGTAAAATGATCGAAGTAACCATCTTACTTCCTGCCCCATTCATATTTCTCTGAAAGTGCAAGCGAGCCGGCTACTTTTCCTTGAATTCCGCACTATTGCTCGCCGCCAGATTCGCCGCCAACCCCTATACTAGCTAATCGCCCCGACTATAAAGTAGGAGTATGTCTTTTGTCCTTACTACCTGTCAGAATTCTATATAAGGCATCTAGAACAAATAATACCGTTGGCATGTATGGTCGTAGGCTGCCGTAGCTATTTTATAGTTCCGCACGGAGCAACGAAATAGTTTCCGTGCTGTTTGGTTCTATGTCAAGGTATAGTGGGTCAGGGGTATATCTACTATATAAGAGGCGTGAAGCGCCCTCGTAAGAGAATAGAAGGCCAGGCGTTACTAGTTCAATACTATTTATTACTTGGTCTATGTAGACACTCCCTCTGCGTATGACTAACATCAACGGGTATTAATCCTGACATTCTACCTCGTGACACCCATAACCCCTAACATTTAATTGCCTTATAGCAAACAGAGCCTTGTATTTAATCCGTATAATTACTAGTTTAGTATTCCAAGATCCTCTCTTTGAAATGCCTACAGACCGAACGAATTCACCACTGTTATATTATTATCATATAAGCCCACCACGATCCAGTCGTCTCCAGTGACAGCACCGTGAAACCCGCTGCCAGGAGGGACGCAACCATGCGAGTCATGGGCAGTATCTTTTGCTTCAGAATCGAAGCCATCAGGCTTTAGACCCAATTCCCCACCATCATCGTCCGCGGCATTTCCAATTACGCAGATTCACATAAGAGTAACGATGGGCAACATTTTGTGGCGGCTGCTGCTGTTTTCTACGAAGGGCTAATTTCTTATATAGACCCGGAAAATAGTCATACTGTTCTGGAATCTAGATACGTCAACAATAAAGATATTAAATGTCCTATTTTCAAGTAGCTACGCAGATACAAAAATCAAGAGTTCATCATCGAGCAAAGCTACCTAAGTTGCATATTTGCTTTCTCAAATAGTCACCGTTGATCTTCTACACTATTTAAAAGTTGTAACCCTTAAGATAAGAGGTAGATAATAGCGTCGAATCAGATATTTCAAACAGGTACATATATGGTTGACATATCACTTAAGTACATTAGGTAGGTACCTAGGCAAGTTCTATGCAAGTGATCAGCCGATGGCCACCATAATCGGGCACCAAGTGGCTGCTTATCGGGGTCAGTCCTCACCCCTCTTCCGATGCATTCTTCGATTCATTCTAGCAGACCTCAATCACCACGTGTAGTTCTTCGGAACTTATAAACGACACGAGATCTTACCAAATACAATGACGGATCATACTTATCAATCTACTTTCCGCGGGCAAGGAATTCAAAATCAGGGTTCAGGAAATGTGACTGTTGGCAGAGACTTTAGGATTGGTTCGTAGCAAGTATCGACTTCCATGTTTTATCACTAACAAACAGAAAAGAAACTTCAAAAAACAACTGTCTCGCCGATTTATTCTTGACTGACCCCCGCCATGATAAGAAACGCATCGAACAGACAAAAGGCGGCCTGCTACGCGACTCATACTGCTGGGTCCTTAATCACGAGGATTTCTTGCGATGGCGTGACGACGAGGGCGGCCGTTTACTCTGGATTAAGGGTGACCCGGGGAAGGGCAAGACCATGCTCCTCTGCGGCATTATCGACGAGCTGGAGAAACAGACTGCCAACACCGACCAGATCATATCTTTCTTCTTTTTTCAGGCGACAGACACCCGTCTGAACAGTGCAATAGCTGCATTACGCGGTCTTATCTACCTCCTCGTCGACAAACAGCCATCCCTTATTTCACATATACAGGAAAGGTACGACCGCGCAGGAAAGGGGCTATTCGAAGGTGTAAATGCTTGGTTTTCATTGCACGGTATCTTCGAGAGCATACTGCAGGACCCAAAACTTCCAAATACCATATTGGTGGTCGATGCCCTTGATGAATGCGAGACGGGTCTCCCACTACTCCTCGAACTGATTGCTAACTGGCCTGTCCAATCCCGGGTTAAATGGATCATATCTAGTCGTAACAGGCGAGATATCGAAGAGGAGCTAAGCATTACTACATCATATGTCAGGCTATTATGCCTCGAACTTAACGAGTCATCCGTTTCGACAGCTGTCAGTAGCTACATCGAATACAAGGTGGACGAACTATCCAAGAAGAAAAGGTACTGGGGGGGATTACGTGATGAAGTCCTGAGCTACTTACATTCGAATGCGAATGATACCTTTCTTTGGGTGGCCTTGGTGTGTCAAGCGCTTGCAAGTCCCAAAGTCAGGCTTCGCCATACGCTTAGCCGACTGCGCGGGTTCCCACCTGGACTCGATTCTCTCTACAGTCGTATGATGGACCAAATCGCCATGTCTGAAATGTCTGAGGACGTAGAATTATGTCGGCGCGTTCTAGCTGTCATGTCGGTCGTATACCGGCCCCTTGCTTTACAAGAACTAGCATCTCTTATCGAGTCAATCACGGACTCAGCTAACAACCACGAGGCTCTGGAAGAACTCATCAAGCTTTGTGGCTCATTTCTTGTTCTTAAAGAGGGGATTATTTTCTTTGTACACCAGTCCGCAAAGGACTATCTTGTCAAGAATGCGGCCAGCAGGATATTCCCTTTAGGTACAGTTGCCGAACATCATGCTATCAGTCTAAGGTCACTCGAGTCCATATCAGGAGTCCTTCGACGTAATATTTATGACCTAGATGATTGGGGATTGCCCGTAAACCAAGTGAGACCACCACATCCTGACCCATTAGCGGCCGTGCGGTATTCTTGTATCTACTGGGCTATCCACATGGCAGAGTGCCAGTCCGATAATCAGGCACAGCATGGCAACCTTCAAGATAATGGGGCCGTTCACAAATTTATACAAGGACATTACCTTCACTGGCTCGAAGCTCTCAGTATTCTCAAAAGTGTACCGCAAGGGATTTCGGGAATATCAAGATTAAATAGACTACTTCTCGTAGGCATATAATCATGAAACTTGTAGAAAGATAAACTAATTCTCTAAATAGGGAAAAGCCACGAAGCTTGAGGAGCTTATGCATGACGCATACCGGTTTATTCGACATAGCAAACCCGCAATCGAGATTAGTCCGCTCCAGGTATATGCGTCAGCACTTCTTTTTAGCCCTTCGCAAAGTGTAATACGAAAGCTATTTCGGGACGAGAAATACCCATGGATAACTTTAGAACCAGATGTCGAGGTTCAATGGAGCGCGTGCTTAGCAACCTTTGTGGGCCATAGCACGGCAATCGTCTCAGTAGCCTTTTCGTCCGACGGCAACAGGCTGGTGTCGGGTTCCTGGGACAATACGGTAAAGGTATGGGATGTAGAGACAGGCGCGTGCATAATGACCCTTAGAGGTCATCAGCGTAATATCAATTCAGTGGCCTTCTCTCCTGATGGGAGCCGGATAGCATCAGGTTCGAGCGATAATACCGTAAGGATATGGGACTCCACAATGGGAACATGTTTGACAATCCTAAACCATGAACACTGGGTTGCCTCGGTAGCCTTTTCGCCCGACGGGATCAGGCTGGCATCAGGCTCGTGGGATGGACACGTGAAGATATGGGGTTTTGAAACAGGCTCGCCTTTAGCAGCCTTTGAAGGTCACAGCAATTTGATCAACCCGGTATCATTTTCGCCCGACGGATGCAGACTGGCATCAGGCTCGGAGGATGGAACAGTGAAGATTTGGGACGTGGCGACACGCGCATGTTTAAAAACTATCAACAGCGAGGTTTACGTTTACTCGGTAACATTTTCACCCGACGGAACCAGGTTAGCATTTAGTTCGGAAAGTTCTACAGAGATATGGGACACCAGTACGGACGCGTATTTAGAGATCACTATAGGCGACAGGGATAAAAGTTATTCGGTAGCCTTTTCGCCTGACGGGAGCCAGCTAGCAACGGTTTCGGATAACACTACCGTAAAGTTATGGGACGCCACAACGGCTACGTGCTTAGCAACCTTCTATGGCCACAGCGGTCGGATCGATTCATTGGCATTCTCTCCTAACGGTCAGCTAGCATCAGGCTCATCCGATAAGACAATTAAAATATGGGACGTAACAATGAGCGCAGAATCAACCTTTTGGGGAAAACATGACAGTTATATTCACCATTTGGTTATCTCGGACGACGGCGCCTATTTAGCATCGGCTTGTCCGCATACGGCGAAAGTATGGGATACAACAACAGGCAGGTGTCTAGCAAGCTTTACAGAGGAATACCAGACGATTAAGGACATAAAATTCACGCGTGAAGGGGACGGTCTTAATATATCTTTATATTATAACGACTACAAGCAGTTTGTCCCCCTCCCACCGCGCCTTCCTAAAATAGCACCGCGGCCTCCCAATGATTCCAGGCTAGAAGAACCAGATTATGAGGCAGAATGGATTAAATGCGATGGCAAGAATGTCATTTGGCTGCCTTCCGAGTATCGGCCTTACTGTTCAACCATGAGGGCACAGACAATTGTAGTCGGTTGCCGTTCCGGTCGGTTTTGGATGTTAAACTTTTGTTTCCCATAACGTCACAACGCGGTCCCGTATTACCCCTTGCCAACTATCCCACGGGCGTAAGAGGAAAGACTTTATGCCAGAAATACCACAAAAGACTGGTAGCGATGGTGATCGGAATCGCAAACACCCAGTAAATCCAGAACTTGCTCGATACGTTCCACGAGTCGGAGTCGGCTTGGAAGTCGAAGAACGACATGCTAAAAACGGCGGAGAGGAAAGTAGCTGGCAAAAACATCATGGTGACGAAAGCAACTTTCCTCATTGATGCGCCATCTAACTGCGCAGCGCGTCCAATCTGGACCGAAATCCCCGCGTCGTACTGGGCAACAGTATTAAATGCAAGTTGAATCTCGTTCTGTAACCTTTCACGATTAGAGATGGACCGGTGGCGGAGGTTGTTAAGCATATGTTTGCAGAAAAGCAGCTGGCGGTGGACGGCTTCCGAGGCGTCGGTCTGTATCATCGGGGTTGGGAAGTTCTGGCTTAAGAATTCATCGTGCTGTTCCAGAATACCTCCCATGCTTTCAGCAGCAACATTGAGAGACTCGGTTACGTGGATAGCGTGTCGAGCGACATCGTGAAGATGTCTGTAGTCCGGCTGTGGCTTGCCTATCGGCTTCCTCTCCGTCTCTATTGCCCTCACCTGGTTACGAATGGCCCAGACGGCAGAGTCTTGGAGGTCCACCACGTCGCTGGCTAACCGGGCGTAAACCCAAAACGGATCACCGAGACAGTTGGAGTCCGGATTCTGAAGCGAATCCGGTATGCGCTCTACGATCGGAGACCGCGTATCGAAAGCGAGTATGATTGTCTGCTTTGTAGGGGCCAGCCATCGTATAAATATGTTCATTTTATGCCATTGATACTGCATCTTAGCATCCAAATGCTTAACCTCGAAATAAGCCCACGTACCTACAACGAATTAGCATCCAGTGAAATTAAGTATAGTAAAGGCTATGAACATACTGAACCCCGTGATAACCCCATTATGTCTACTTATATCACTTCCAAGATACCCATTCGAGTTTCGGCAGTAATCTGACCACCATATCGGAGGAATAGAGAATGCCTTGGTGAAAGAATCTCGGCACGAGAGACATGCGCGAATCTCGTTGGCACTCGCAAGACTTAAAGCTTGTTAATTATCTCACTCGTCACTCGAGGATCACTTGCTAACATTATACAAATCTGTGATTCTGCGTATATCGCCTGGCAACCATCATTGCTATGGAATTCATTGCTATAAACCCGGCGCTGATGCCAATGGTTATTCGCTGCGAGATACATATGTAAGCGAGGCCTCACCTGTCAGATGTGATGGCGTACCTGAATTCCACTGAAGTACGGAGATAGCAGAGCACCCCCGACAGCTGACTTGAGACATTATAATAACGTCGAAACGCTAATAAGAGCAGCTAGGAATTCCAAAGTCAACTCAAACAGTCGTCCTAAAGTTTACGAGATATAAAGTAGATATAAAACGCGAAGCAAGGCTGAACAGGCCAAATGAAGTGGGCTTTTTACAGTTTCCAGCTTCCGCCACGATGCTCCAGTGACAAGCCATAAAAAACGCCTTCGGTCCGGGTTGGCATAAAGATGCATGATAGGCGAACCACGTATTAATCAAAACTCGTACGTAGTGAGGTTACCAATCGAGAAGCTCATAGAAAGGATAACTACCTAAGGTACCACATAAACGATGCTTTTATATTTCGCGGAAATGATTTGCTTAATCAATTTTAACCACAATGAAGTTATGGGCGCGCTTCGTTATAAGGGTAAATCGGCATTGAATGTAAGTGGTACATATAGCTGGATCTTATCAAGTTATGCGAATATTACAGGTCATAAATGCTGCTGCAACAATTCCTTGTGGTCACGGCGGCTATGTTATTCCTAGATATGCAGAAGCGGTATTGAATAATTCAGATTAAGCACGTCTTACATAACCCCATACCGCCGCTTCGATCGATTCTCATCAGTTGAACCCGGACTTCAGTCTTCAATAATTATACTCTCCTTACTATAACCCAGAAGCCACGCATCGAACCAAGCTTTCTCGTTGTTCAGTTTGCGCTAGCGACTCAAGATAGCCCTACGACCCCGTGTAAACCCGACACGAGCTTCATGCTAGGGGTACCTTCTCCCCGATAACCCCTGATTCGAAAACTTAGAATTGATTCAGGTTAAAGGAATTAATAACGTATATAACTTGGCTCATAACAATTCACATATTATTCCTTTGGGTTTATATTTGTCTGATAAACTTACAAGATTATAGTGCTAGTTAATTATTTGTTGATGGTTGATATTACCTGACTACTAGCGTAACGTACATTGTAACAACCACATCAGTAGTAGATACCAAATCAATTCAATACAGCCCTGGCAAGACTTGGGGTCAACATGTAGATATTACCTATATCACCTATACACTTAGTAAATCAAACCTTTCTTACTGCCCGGTCAAAAGCCTTGATATAATAGAAGAGTATCCAGGTACTCGTCTGCTAAACTACAAAGCCATCAATACTCTAGTAACTCCAAGTTGTTTCTAGTTTATCATCATCAACTCTTGTTAGCATGTTATGATCACGGAGGACAGAAGCTCGCTCTAATCTTCATAGCAGAGGTTGAGGGTGGTTTATGTAGTAAGGGGCGCAAGACACGACATTTGAAACTGGGCTGGGCTTGTAGTACTATAACCTTCTATATATCCCTTTAACACTATCACGATGTTATGAAGCTAAAAATGCCCTCTAAAGAAAATGATTCGAGCTGTTAGCGTGCCCCTTTGAGGTCTACGAGCGCCCAATGAACTATTGTTTCATCTAACCACCCAGGCTTATTGCTAGTTTCCATGTCCAGGACACCGTTGAAGGTAACAACTATCCAGTACCGGTACAAATTCAAGAGACGCATATCACGAGGTGTACCAAGAAGACATACAACCAGCTTTATCGTTCTGCAAGGAACTCTAATTTAAACTATGGAAGCCTGTGGCTAAAATCGTAACAACGCCAAAATCCCACCTTCAAGGATCCAGTCTGAGATTCATAGGTTTGGTTAATAATATCAGTATCACTTTCCTTAAGCGGCTCCTACTTTAAATAGAATAGACCTCAGGCTATCAATCCTCGTGAGCACATCGGTGTTGAATTTAAATATGAACTAGGACTACTAGGTATTACAAGTTGAGGGGGAAGAAAGACAGAAAAATACTATCAGTAGCATTTTCATAACCAGAATTAACGAAAGGTAATTCGAAGTAGCGAGAGTCACTAGTTATATCACCACGGGGAACATAGGTTTAACCACGTCGACACCATTGATATATGAATAGAGACTCCTCTTGATAGGTGTCTTAGGGGTTCTAGGTTAAACTTCCAAAGATTTGATCTGGTAAGACATCGCCTAAGTTTACCTAAAAGCGCACTTAGTTTATAATTATGAAATGAAAAAGTATATAGGATTGTTATTCTACCCAAATAACCGGGCATTAGGTTAAGAGCTACTTTACACATACGCTTACACATCGTCACGGATACTTATAACTTTCCTTCAATCTCCCAAAGTGGCTTTCCCCATGGGATAAGGTTTGTAAAGAAAATTTTCTAGACCGGGGTTTTATTATTTACTTTGAAGTTTTGTTTAACTATCATATACTACATATAAGCGTCCTGGACAATTTAGACTAAGAGTAGAAGTATCTACCAAGTTGGAGCGCGACGCTTAGGTACACATCGCAAGAATACTACGCTCATCGACTCATTGATAGACTCTCATAATAAGGTCGTTTAAATTCACCTTTTCAAAATGGAAAGTTAATATATCTACCACCTATAAGAGCAGCCCTGTCTCACCATGAAATCTAAACGAGAATTGAACAAAGAGCGCTTAAATAAGGCCGCCAAACCTTAACAAATGACACTTCTGAATCTTGAACTATCCGACTAGTCTTGAACTATTCGATTGATGGCTCGTGCACCACTTAAGAGACTAACAATTACGAGACATGAACTAATGTAGCGACACATGAAATATCATCTCTCTAAACCTTGAACATTGGCGAGGCTCATCATAAGACAGCTAAGTTTAGTGGTGAGATGCCGAACCATGTTGAAGAGCGCGTCAGCCCTAGCAACAATAAAAATCCTCCCATAGACGCGTCATACCTATCAGACAGACCGTCCCGTTTCAGCTTTGGTTGACCTGGGAGGCTTAAATCCGTAATGAGCAATCCATGAGCAGTGGCCATATTTAGATAGCTTCAAGGCAGACGCCGAGAATCTGAATCACACGATTTACTTTCCACGTCTTCATACACTAGCATTCGACCATCTACCTTGATACATACCTACATGTACATACATAATATCAAATACGTACCTAACCCCCTGAGGTCCGTGGCGGTGGTGGCTCGGTCTACCACCCCCGGATATTACAATACGGTCCTGCAATCAACGCGCACGAGCCCGAAAAAAGCCGTGCAAAACCGAACGCTCGCAAAAGGAACGAATTGCAACACGAGATCGAACTGAAAAACTTCGCCTTCGCCCGAAGACCACGCGTCGACAAAGAGCCGGAAATGCAAACCCTGATTAACCCCACAGGCAAGCGAAGCTGGTGAATACGTAGTAGTAATTTGCATATGATTTATTACTTTTTCCCGCCATGATAATGTGTAGGTAGGTACTATGTATTATTAGAACCCTTTCCGCCGCTCGTTCTTCACCCGGCTTTTCTCTCGCCCATGGCATGTGGTTGGTGGATTGGCTTGGGTATCATTGCATCATGGATTCGCTGGCCTTGGACTCCGGGGGAGGGAAACCCGTTCCAACAACGCGGACGTCCCCCTCTTTCTATCGGGATCTCTGTGGCGAGAGATCGATTGCTATTTAAAAAAAAAAAGGTGAAAGGCAAAAAGAAAAAAAAAATACAAGTCAAGAAAAGGATGAATCTAACGTCAGGAATCACAAAGGGAGCCTCCTCAACGTCATAGGACCTTAAGCCTTACGGCTAGTGGCTGATTTCTTACTAACTTGGGACTGAGCAGGCCGAAAGGAATAACGCGTGAGTGGTATGTATGAGCGCATAATACGCTTGGTAGGGCGCAAAACCCACAGGGGATCAACCCGCCGCGTCCGATATGTATGTGCGTCAGCAAAGCTCTAACGAACTTGGGATCGTTCGTACGTTAGTAATAAATTAGATGCTAATGTTAAGCCATTCCAAGGTATATACATGCACATGTCGCGGTAGCGAGCATATCCTTGAATTATTTGCGACGTCAAAGTGTACAGCCTACAATGGGATTCTGAACCAATTCCACATGGTTAAAGTTCCTAGCTCCTTATTTTTCCTTAGTTAAGGGTCCTGTTGTGTCGTATCTAAAGTTAGGATATCTCATACGAAGTAAGGGAGGGTCGATGCGAGATTTCCTGGCACGAAAATCGGATACATCGACCGCTAGAAAGCAACTGTAGCTGTGTAGCAACAATTGCTCAATGATGCGGTGTGGTAGGGGTCACTGCTTCTTCATGGCTTGGATGGAATATTGGGGATCGTGAATAATTCAGCCCGTTGTGCGGAGTTGCCTTGTCTTGGCCTCGGGGGGCGCGTCGCCGCAAGGGTGCTGATCGCGAGGCGAGGTTTTGCTACAACACTAATGCAAGCTCTTTACAGTTGTAACCAGTAGCTTTATTCCGGAACTGATTGTGAGTATGACAAGAAGAGATTTATGTGGTAAACAAGTTTATGTTGGCCTTTACCGTCGGTCCACTTTAGCTCACGATGTCGTACTGAATTGCTGGCCATATTAATAAATTCTTCGTGCCTACCGTCCCATGGTAATCTTCCGCAAAGGCGGTTAGTTTTTTCGGTGATACGACCAGTTGTAATCTAGTTTATGTTGGGTTAGAAAAATAGGGAAGAAAAGAAAGCCATATCGACTACCTCGATGCATTGTCTCGTGTAAATGATCCGCCAGAGCGGCCGACCCTGGAAGTGTACCTACCACCCATCTGGATTTAGGAATGGGGTACGAACAAGGACCTGTCTTGCCTATCCATTCCAATATCGACGATGCATGTACTAATCTAGGACTCCTGTGGGTGTCAGATTTGGGTAGGTGGCGATGGGACTGGTGACTCAGTGGGGGAGCGAGAATTTGGTGATGGACACATCAGCCAGATCAACAGTGACAGAGGCCATGTTAGGGCCGGAGAGACGGGCAAATAATGCGACGGCTTCCACATGAAAAGTGTTGGATAGGCGCCGTGCTAGGCGCCTCCCTTTCCCCAAGGGATGAATCATTGTGAGCTTGGTGGATCGTGGCGGGACAAACGATTTTGTATGGACGCTAGCATCTTGAATTGCAGGGAGGAATCTCTGGACATGGGAAGACCGTGGGTTATGCAGCGTGGGTTGTGGGCTCCGTTTGGGTAGGCTGGTGGCTGCGTTCCCTCCCCGACTGTGAGAGAATCTCTCAAATGGGTGGTTTGGATGCTGCAGGTCTGCAGAAGCCAGGGTTTCCGCAATACGACATATGTCTTAGATGCGGAGACTTGATCGTGAGGGGTTGCGAAGGCTTCCACTTATATTCCGAAGGCTGTTCACACCGCTAGAATGGGCACTCATCTAGCGCTGCATTCAACTACTCCTCGGTTACCCTATCAAACTATGTCATATCAACCTGTCCCGTTGACGTTGCCCGATGGCTCGAGCTAAGCAACCCAACCCCCCGAGGCTGAGTAACAGCGTTACTGGATGATGTAGGTATTTGAGAGTAATGTATGTACTTATGAGATTATCGACCGAGGCTTCCAACGCTCGGTCGGCATACGTAAGATGTTTCTTTGATGACTGTTCCGATATTAAATGTAAGCTTCTCATTCCGTTTGATGCCAGGGAGACGAGAGGCACGTGGATGAGATTTATTAAGTACGTACTAATAAGCACGACTTGACTGCCTGAAGTGAATCTCACATCCCGGGATAGCTACTAAGTTGGGATGAATGGAACATGTTACAGATACAATCCCTATGTACCTGTAGCGTTTCCGAAACTAACGTGTAGAATTGAGTTGAGTTGATAATAGAAATAACCGGGGCTATGGACCCTGCTGCCCTGCTGTTGTTGTCAAAGTAGAGCCATTTGCTCTTAGGTATTGGATACGGAGCTTAGCTTTGTGATTTCGTTTTCTTACACAGTAAACTGTAATGCTTCGCGTCTTACAAGTCATTAGATTGAGACCGACGGAGCAGTAACCACAGTTCATAATGCGTAAATACTCGCGTGGGCACGTTGGGGCACGGTCAGGACGGGCCTTTTCCACGCGACCAAAGCCACGGAACCCCTAGACATGCGGATAGCCCGTTGACCCGCATGCTTTTCGGACCTGTTAGCGGCTACTAATGCAGAGACAGACTCGTGCGAAGAAGAGAAAAAAATTTCTTCGGCAGGAGAAGCAAAAGAGGGGTTACGAAAAAAAAAAAATCGAATAAACTAGTAAATCTTGAGAACTTTCTGATATTCCATCGTTGTCTGTGGAGTACTGCAAAGCAACGTTTAGCCTTCGCTCCATACATACATACATACCTACACTAACAACCCATGCCCACATTGTAGGAGGGGATCTGTTGAGCCGATGGCCGGTTGCGCTCGTGGGGGGCTTGGAATACATAATACCGTTTCTATGTACATACTGGAAACGTATGATGCTGATTCGATAGGCCATCCTATGTAAGCTGGTAAGTAGGATAAAGGGATCTCGAGCTTAAGCAAGTCAACCTAACAGCCAGACAGTCCATACATAGGTATGATGCTTCACAACCATTTGAAGGGCTGCAGTAATTCTGCGGAGATTCGTGATACGTGCGTACAATACAAATGTGGCACAGGGCCGTTTTGTGTCCTAAGGCGTCTGATAATCTGATTCGATCGCCTAGCCAGCCCAAGTGGATGGAGTAAGGGTCCATAGGGGATATTCATAGTATCAAATCCACATCCGAAGTCTCGCCAGGTGCTGGGTAAGTGATCGGCTTTGAAGACGGGTTGTTGACGTCTTATTCTCTACGTAATTGGTTAGATCGATAACCGAGATAGTGAGTAACTCAAGTCCTTCCATTACCTCATTAGCGAGGCTGGGCCATGAACGTTGAAACGGTAGGTATTGCCCATTTCTGATAGCAAGCTGCATTAGGTCGTCTTGATCATCCAAGAATATCCATCATTTCTGCATGTGTCAAGTATGCTGGTATGTAGTAGGTAGGATGATTTATGCGGCGGTGACGTATACATTATACATGAAGAATTGTGCTGATCAGCAGTTCTGGATTTCTTGGATGCTTGAATAGTAATTGCGATTGAAATTTCATTACTAATTGCGATTCTCTTTGGTGAAGCAACCAAGCAACTCAGTGATATGTAGGCTTGCTACTGCAACGATCAGATGTTTAGTGGATATTACTGCTTGAGAACTGCGAGCCGAGGCCGATGCGATGCTTCAGTTTTGAAAAATCCCTCAGAACTTCCAAGTTTTCTTGATATTACCAATTTAACTTTTTTTTTCCAAGAAATTTTAGGGGGTTAGCGCAGAAGGACCGAGAGAGGGGGTGTGTTTATGTACCTAGGTAGTGTAGGTACATAGAGGTGTATCGCGGAAATCCATTGCTTCTTATGAATCCTATAACTCTGATAGGCTAGTTCATTATGGGTCGTCACGCCCTTTTGGAAATTATCGGGTTGGTACCTGCCCTACGGAGGGTACATACCTCTTCTACATAGCATACCCATCTATGTACATACCTCAGCACGATGCCCGATTCGATTCAAGATTACCCCAGATATTAAGGGTATCTGCATGTTCTTTGGCTTCTAATAATGCTAGGTATCTGATTTTTTCTGAAGAATTATTAGTTGAGAAATTTGTCATTTGTTTGTGTAATCTATATTCTCAAATTGTATTCGCCAACCATCGAGATATCGAATACCTGGGTGGGTATACAAGCTTTCTACAGTCTCGTGGCGGCTCATTTGTTATGGACCTTACGTGTGTAGGTGAGTATCTACCATTGAGGTATGCATGACTTCCGAAGATCCGCATCTGTGGGATTTATATTGTGCCGCCCCGAGCAAGGGGCCCATTGGACATGAGCACATACGGGAGAGGAACCGTTGTCTAATATGCTGTACATACACCCTGGGACCCTTGATCTTCCATGTTTCTTAAATGGGCCTCAACACGTGTGTGGCTTCGTTCATTAGTTGACGCGTTGACTTACATGGATTGGTGTTATGGGCGCATATTAGAAACTGTCAATCTTTTGGTCTTTGGTGAGTCTGGCTGACCGGATTGTCCTGACACTTCACTCAGATGCGACAGCATATAGCTAGTGGTGATGGAGGTTTCATCCACGCTTAAGAGCCCGACCAAGTAGTCTGCTAAGCAGCATGCCCCGTCCTTCCATTGGGACACACAACTCGAACTGCTGCATTGAGAAATGTCAATACCGCAGAGAACCGAAGACGCTATTTCTGTTCCACCGCTTGTACGGGAACAGCAGGACCGAGGACGGTACAGCTCAGCATCATACATGCGAGGGCAATAATCCCGTTTTGACTAGATAACAAACTGACCTTTTATCCAGATGGGGTGATGTAACGCATATCGAAACAAAGGAGGAGATGATAGTTCCGAAATGAGCAAAGGTCGAGCTAGTCGGGGTCCCGGATGGATATTGATTAAAAAGACGCCGCCCAGAAAAAAAAGAATAATAATACTTTCCGCATTCAGAGTCTGATATTCCCCAACATCCGTTTAGGTCACGCGTCTTACTTGACAAGTCTCGACTCTCTCCACGTGTAAAAGAAAAGCATGAAGCTAACGCTTACTTACCTCGGTTAGCTATTTTCATTTAATTCCTCTACAGTATCGAGAGAAGATACTTATCATAAGACACCGGTAGTTTTAACTTGAAGCAGCTTGCACAGTTAAGACACAAAGGAAAAAAAAAGTACGTCTTGTGGGAGTAAATGGTTTGCGTACCTATATCGATCCATACATCTGCCAAAAATATATATTAACAATGACTGAACCCAACGTGGTGTACAAACTAGCTAATACCGGCGAACTAAGACAGGAGTGGCTAGCTGTAATTGTTAATGTTTAACGGTTGGATTGGATAATGGAAACACATACTATTTTACTTAGTATCAGTTTGCTAAGGCGTAACTAAAATAGGTAGGACCCTGATCTTCAATGGTAAACTTCGGCGTTACACTAGTTGGAAATAAAGGCAAAGGCTTGAGCATAATCGGTGGGTTGTCAAAAAAGGGTTCGAAACCCAATATAGAAGGGTCCTGAAAAAGAACAAGCTGTTACATAGAAAATAAAGGATACATAGGTAGGTATCTAAGTGCCGTGAAATCTTCGATTAGATTTGAGAGGTTATCTTTCACGGTGATGTTATACTTCTCATTAGATGGATAGATGGATGATAGCTTTGAATTTTTTATTTATTTATTATTATTTTTTTTTTTTTAGAAGAGGAGTCTAAAAATGCTGGGATATAATCCGCAGAGGCATGTATCATAGGTAGCGTATTTATTGATGGAATCGGTACATTTTACCCAGCATATTTCTTTTACGGACACCCCATTTACCAGTTACCAGAGTTCCTGCCGGGACAACATCTCCAGGTACTAAAGTACTTGGGTACACTTTCTATGTACTAGTAGCAGTTGCCTGAACTGTGTTAGATTTTAGATGCTGGATCCACCTGAAGAACCTGGACCACCGCTTCTTGCTGCTAGCTCGATTCAGTCTGTACCCAATCGCTGTAACGTAGACGACCCCCTTGTTTCCACTATTCTTTCAGTGGCCAACTCGCCTCTTTTTTTTTTTTTTTCTACGCCTGCGCGCTGGCCGCTCCCAGTTTTTTCTACAGAGGTAGGTACACTAGGGTAATAAGTTTAAGTTTAGTGGGCTGGAAACAGTAGGGGGACGCTACAAGCAGACAAGGTACCGGGCGGCGCTAGCGGTCAAAGAACGTCTGGTCCCACTTAGTCTTTGCGGAGACTTGGTTGGTTGATTGTTTTTTTTTTTCTCTCTAAACTGGAGACATTGGAAGTTGCCATGGGGTTTCTTGAGTTTGTGTGAGAACTTGGTCTAGTGTGTGTGTGGGCTTTACCTTGACCAAATTTTTTTTTTCTTACACTAGGCCGTGCTCCGTCAACATCATCACCTTTCTCTAATTCCCCATCCTTCCCCAATCCTTTCAACCTCCCAAACACTTCCGCCTCAAACCCACCACTTTGCCGCTTCTACCTCCGTCTCCCTCTTTTTCTTCTTTCCTTTTCTCTTACACCTTGCAATTCCGCCGCTTGCCAATATACTCGACTTGAACCGAATTTTCGAATTTTCGATTCTCGGAGCTGTCGACGTCAGGATTCAGGTTGTTACGACACATAGGAACCCTAAGAAAAAGAGAGAGGCACAACGAAGTTGCACTTCGTCGTGCAGGAGAAGGTACTCGAGCTGGAAAGCAACATTTCGGTCTTATTTGGATTTTATTCGCCGGTCTAAAGAGCATTTCTCGCCCATCCTCTGCGCTCTGCGGACAAAAGTGAACCAAAGTTACAATCGCGACGACCAATTCTTGCATTTCAACACGAACACCACTACCGACTCGATATAGCTCGACTGGACTCGCATATCACTCTTTCGCGAACAGCCTAGTTACCGAATCTTGGAAGCGTTCTCACCACCATCAACATCCTTCGCATTAGGTAAGTTAAATCAATCTTCTAGAATACTGTACTATCACTGTTATTCAAATCATTTACGATCCCTTTAAATTGCTGTCACCTTTCATCACGACTACGCTTCGAACATTTTCTGGATGCCGATACATGTCCGAGCACCTGGATTGTCATGCACTTCACGATTTTAACTTTCTGGTCACGTCTCCAGTCTTGAAACGATACAAACTCATTCGCGATCGGACTTGAATCTTGAATGAAAGTTTGAAAAAGAATCTGTGCCATTGCTCCATTGCCCTCGATTTACTTTCAATAGCACGTCTCTTTTTCCCTGTTTCAATCCTTCTAGACAATTCAACAATTCACCTCTCGGCGCGCTCTCCAACCTAAAATTTTAACAAAACACGCCCAAAGAGCGATTGTGTTTATTTAAATCGATTCATTGTCCCAGAAAAATAATCGTTTTGTCAATCCACTAATACGAATAACCACAGATTTAAGAGGTCTTCACTGAACCTTTTATACCCTCGACGGCTTGCGCGTATTTCCTACTCAAATACAACTTGACACTAATTTCGTCTATCCTAATCGCTGCCATCGCCCTAGCTCGGCAGACAGCGTGATTACTCACTTTTCCAAACACATTATTTCCTATTGGGACGAGTCTCTTTAGCCGGTTCTCGATTCAACCTATAGTTCGATCTGTCGAGATAGAGACAACCGCTTCATGGCTTGCGAATCTCAATAGGGTTCTCAACCACCTTTTCCTGTATATTCTCTTATCTCTTCGGCCTTGGATATCGCAGCCAGTTGTCTCGTGGTCTTCCCACCCAACTGAACTATCCACGTGCTTGAAGCAGAAACCCTCCAGCAAAGGTCGATCCTAGATTTTTGACGGAGTCTTTCCACACAGCCGTCATCATGCCGGGCGGTGTCTGCGCGGTTCTCGATTACGAGACCGAACTCATGGCGGAATATGTGGCTGAAATGACAGTGCGAGTCATTCTCCCTAAATCATCAGTTTCTGGCGCGTTCCGGAAGTTCGTGAATCAGATACTGACTTCTACACGACTCCCGAGCACCACCATCCTCCTCGGAATGAATTACTTGGCTAAGAGGGTCAACATGCTTAACCAGTCTGGTTCATTCAATCCGAATGAGGGCCAGATGTGGAAAATGCTGACTATTTCTCTTCTCCTCGGTAGTAAGTTCCTCGACGACAATACCTTCCAGAATCGATCATGGTCCGACGTTAGTGGCATTGCGGTGTCGGAGCTCAACACTATGGAAAACGAGTGGTTGAAGCATATTGGCTGGTCATTGTATGTCAATCTTGATCGGAGCGAGGACTACAATGCGTGGCTCAAGAGTTGGAAGGAATGGGAAGAGAACAAGAAGTTCCACCAGCAACAGAAACAACAACAACAACAGCAGCAACAGTCACACATCGCTATGCGCGAGAGGTTGGCACCAATTGTTACTGCTATTCATTCAGAGCCAGTACGACAACATGCTCTTTCCCTACAGGGCTGGGGACACGAGGAGATTGTCGAGCACGAACGTTTCAACATAAATGTAAACGTAAATGTCAGGCTCGTCCATGCCGGGACCACCGATTACCGATGCCGAGAGGGGTCTTGGCAAGGCTCATATTGTAATCCTTGGTCACAACCTCAGGCTCCTTTGACTCCTCCAGATTCTGGTTACGGAACCCCCGAGTATCTCAACTCGGCTGCTTCTCTGAATTCCTCTTATAATGACTGGTTCTCTCAGGCCGTCAATGGAGGCTACAACCGACACTACAAGCCACACTACAAGGCGCCTGGCCCGCCTGACCACAACGAATACAGATCCCGTAGCGGTTCCCATTTCCCTCAACATTACTGTTCCCAATATGGCTCTGGTCCGTGGGACCCGAGCTTTCCTGAATGCTGTACCCAGTGTCGGGCTCAACGCCATGCCACAGCGGCTGTTTACGCGTAACAGCACAGTTATACCCAGTCGGTGATGGGTTAGGGCCGATTTTACGATGACACGTCGTATTGTATTATCGATGCCAGTTTGGATGAGGCTGACTTGTGCTCAGCCGAGGTTTTATGATATGGGGAATACTTGCACTAATGTCTACTCTGGCATCGTTCTACATAAATTTGTTACTCAGATACCCTCGGAGTTTCCTATACACTGGCGTAAGGTTTTCATCCCTGGTATGGGATGGTTTGGGTAAAGGAGGTCGCCGAATCGATTTTAACTTTCTCATTCGAGTCGATATCCATTCGCTCGTACCGTCGCGAAAACATTCGATTCCGTCGGTTCCTCGAATCCCGGCCCAGAATCCCTATATTCAGTGGGCGTCTCCTTCGCCTCAATACGTGTTACTCCTTTTTTTCCTTTTTTCGACATTGAATTTTTTTTACGACGTCTCCGCATCAATAATTATAGCGGCGTTAATTGGTTTTGGTTTGTTGGGATGGCCCGGTATTCCTGTTCTCACTTGCAATAGATTATCGCATGTTACCTTCGGGTTCGCATTTCTATACCGGCGGCGGCAAAAGTCAAGGTTCTATTTTTGGCGTTCTAAAATAAAGAGATGGACTATCTAGCCAGCCTCATCGTCCTATCGCTCACCTCTATACCTTGAGTCTTATTCGGGACGATAGATCTCGCTTCGTCGGTAACCCTTTTCTGCGCCCTGTGGACGAGGCTGACTATCCGTTCGCCTCGGCCAGTCTAAGTCGATACTTGACGCTCTCGCCAGGGTAGGGTTGGGTTTCCTGTTCCTTTGTCTATGGTTACTCACGATTCTTACGTTAAATTCACACGAATATCTGCTCGAGGCTGGCACAACTGATTAGCCCGGGTTCTTTTTGAGCAGTCCTGTGGATATCTCGGATACTCCAGGGGGTATTTCCCACAGTCTATGTTCCTACTGTACAGTTCATAGACTGGAATATGTCTTTCAATATGTTTGAGGGCTCATAGGATACGTTTTTTTTTTGGGTTCTTTTTTTTCTCGGGTTGAAATAAAGAAAATGGGCACTGGTCCAGCTGTAGGACGCAGCATTGGGAGTGGATAAAAAATTGGGCTGCACTATTTGTTTTCTACTCCGTGTGAATCATATCGGAGCGACTACCCAGCAGCCTTCGCGAGATGTGGATGTCTTCGCCTTTGTCCTAATCAGCTTAGTACTGAGTGGCAATCCTGGCACCTGACACGCCTCGATGTCTACGTCACTTGGCCAGGTGATTGGAGGGGATCGTGTATTAGACTTCCTACTGGGTTGGTTCTAATACTCGTTGGTTTTCCTTCACTACTACTGTTCTTGCCCCTTTTGAGTGGGGTATTTCGATTGAATTCTTTTCATGATTACCATGACTGGAGCCTAGGTGAAAGGCCAAGTAAAGGGGTACGGATCGAGGGTTTGGGGTCTGAAGGAGGTTGTTAGCGATGCTTCGCACATATAGCCGTATGGTATGGTTTGGCTGTCTTGAAGTTTGCATGGCTATAGGCGTCCTCGATACAGACAACGAGGTGCTATGGTTGACAGCCCATCGAGGCTTTTTTCGACTTATTGTTACGTACAATTGATAAACCTAGACTAAAAATATTAAACTGCAAACTTCACGAATATGTGTCTTTTGTGATGTCGGATATATTGACCCGTCAAATAGTTAATTGAGTTAGATACTGTTTAACTGGAAGATTGAATTTCGTATATACCTTAGGTACTTACCTCATAAGCAAGATTTAATGTAGATGATTTAAATAATTTAGGCGTGTTGGAACTTCTGACAGTGCATCACTTATCGATAAAGACTCGTAACAAGATCCTAACGTCAATATTCTGTGATCTTCGACTTGAGACTGGGAAATGAATCTTCAAAATGAATCTTTAAGGATTCGGGTATAACTTAGGCAATCAAATAAAATACTTGATGAGCTTTCTAAAAGATACATGATACTTCTTGATTCTCATTTGCGCATTTACACGCCAAAACACCTACTGAATAACAAGTGGAATGGCCTCCCGTTTCGTGTCAGGCGGCACTATCGCCGGCGACGACGGTGAACCGCAGCAGCCCGCATCCGTGACACCTTCAAGCAAGGTGCAGGAGGCCCCGGAAACACAAAAATGGGACAAGGAAACCATGAAGAGAAACGCCGAATGGGAAGCCGTGCAACGCGACCTCGAAGCTGACCGCCGGAGACGCGAAGAGGCGCGTAGGGCACAGGTCGAGGGGGGTCCCGGTGGGGAAAATAAGACCTTGTATGATATTTTGCAGGCGAATAAAGGTACGATTTTATTTTATCTGGTACTTTTATTCTTTTTTCTATTTCATATCTTTCTCGAGCTCCTATGACGGCATTGTATTGTATAAGTGAGAGAAGGAAAAAGCTAAAATAAGGGCGAGATGCCCCGGGATGTTAGCGGCTAAGCAGGCGGCATTCGAGGAGAAGACTCGTATCAGCAATCAGTTCCGTGCGCTGGACGACGACGAGATCGATTTTCTGGAAAGCATGCGTGACGAGCGGCGCGTTGAGGAGGAAAGGGTTAAGCGTGAGACGGAGGAGAGGTTGGCTAGCTTCCGACAGGCACAGAAGGCTACCTCCGGGACCGCTGCCCCTGCCGGGGATTCTGGAGATGGAGATGGAGATGTCGTGCATGAAGGTATCGGCGATGATGTCGGGACATGGACTGGCGGGGCAAAGAAGCGAAAGAGGCCGGATAAGGAGGTAAAGACCATTGTTAAAGGTGTGAAGAGGAGAGCTAGTGGGTCGGAAAAGGAAGTTGAACGAGCGGCCGCACCGGATACGAGGCTGGAAGGGTCGAAGGAGAAGAAGGAAGCAAAGCCTATACCGAATACCATGGCAACCTCCGACCTGAAGTCTTCGAAACCCATAGAGGAGAAAACAGTGCAGGAGGAGCCAAAACCAAAACCAAAACCGAAGCTTGGCCTGGTGGATTATGGCTCTGACGAAGATGACGATGATTAATACACCCCAGCTAAAGCTTCATAATGGCTATTCGCTTACCGCCGCTATAATTTCCTACGGCTCTTGCCTCAACATAGGTTAAGGCCTAATATGAACTGGGGGCTGGGGATGTCTACCGGGATATGTGTACGATAGGTGAACTGAGCGTCTGCCATGGGAACCAACGAACAAATCAGAGATACTGATAATTGAAGCTCACGACTACGTTGGTAATACATACCAACAGACAATGTCACATGTACAATGTACGAATAATTGGCTGACAAATAGTGCTCCGAAGATAGAGTTGTGAATTTTTTAATGTAAACATAATCACATGGTCGTCATATAATACCCTACATACACGGCGTAGCACATCCCAACGTTGCCCCCCCTTACCACCACCTTCTATGCAGATCCGATGCGTTGCGGCATGTTAGTACAGGCAGAGCCGTATGCCGACCGGCAATGCACGATGAGGTTATCCTTTTATGCATACTATTATATTTTACATTTGAATCCCTGGCGATTGCTAGACCCAGGCAAGTCTAGACAAGCGATTAGGACCGACGCTCACTCGTCAGGCCACGAGGGATTAGGCTCGGGCTTCGAGATGGCCCAGCGGTACAAGCTCCGGAGACTGCCCTTGATCCAACCCTCTACCTCCTCTTCTGGGACCACGATTTCCCTGGCGCGAGCCTCCTCCTCGGGCTGGATCTCGAAGCGCCGCATGCGCATCGCGATTCGCGGATCTAGCACTATGGGTCTCGTCCATATCTTCTCCTGAGGTGTGGCGGAAACCTTCTTTTCTTCGCCTTCCTTGGGTTTATCTTCTTTCCATATAGCCTTGGGCCAATCCCTCTCCTCGTGTTCGAGAACCGTCTGTTGCTCTGCCCGTGTTAGGTCTGCGTCCTCGCGGAACTCGCGTGCCGCTGCGAGGCATGCGGCTGCAACTTCGCGGCCTATGTCGTCGGCTAGGTGGCGGCGGTTAAGGAAACGTCTTAAACGTATGAAGGTGTTGGAGAAGCCTAGAATGTGGGGGAATGGTATGGGTGCTGAGGGGGAGAATTCGGCGGGGATAAGCATCGGGAGGGGGGATGTGGGATAGTCGTTTGGAGTGTTGTATGGTGGTGGTTGCGGTGGTCTCTCGGGCTTCTCCTCAGGCTTCGGCTCTTGCTTCTCTCCATCACTTCCTTCGCCGGCCGGCGTCTCCTCAGCTTTCTTCACTTCGGGTTCCGGTAATACGGGCGGCGTGAGGGGTCCTAACCAGCCCTCATGTATACCCCGGACGTACTCCTTCCACGTATGTCGTCCGATCACAATGTCACCTCGGATACCTTGCCACTCGGGTGTCGCATTCTTCTTTCTTATCTCCCGCACTATCTCCTCCTTGGTCTGCCCCTCTGTTTCCGGCTGTCTCGTCCGTCGTATCCTCTCAGCTACCGCAGCTCTAATATCGCCCTCTTTCCTGCCCTGTACAAACTCCCAGTCTAACCCTGATGCGGCCAATACCGGCTTTACGTATTCGGTGAAGTGATCCTGCGCAACACGGAGACCGTCACCGGGGGGACTCTCGAGAAATATGGTGAGTTTTCGTGGTAGCTGGGTCGGGTTCGTGATGGGTTCGCGCGCGAGGTGGGAGACTGCTTTAGACCACCGGGCGGTTGCGCGCTTCTTCTCGCGCTTGTCGTATATTATGGCAGCGGAGAATGATCCTGTAATGGCAAAGAATATCATCCAGTTGCGAGAGGGAAGCTTCTTAGGTAGCCCTGGTATTCCCATCATGCGGAAAGCTGGATTGGGTGTTGGAGCCTTGTAAGTAGCCCCAGAGCTTGTCGCTGTCGCCGCCGCCGCCTGTCACAGGTTAATAAGACAGCTTATTTTGGGTTATAGACTTTACTTACAGGCGGGGCAGACGCTGAAGAAGCGCCCTGGACGGGGGGCTTTTGGTCCGCCATGGCGAATTATCCTCGGATTTTTTGTATATGAGCCACAATCCCGAGAAGGAATCTTGAAATTTGCTCGAAGTTCATCAGATGCGGCCGATAACAAAATTTCGATGGGTCGGATCTATGTAGCTCCTATCGGTGAACCCCACGTTCACCTACCGGTTTAGGTAAGTTCCAGCCAATCAAACGAGTTTATTGGATAGTGGATACTTAGGTACTCTGGTACTTGATAGAATGGGATATCTGCATGGAAATTCTGGATAACTGGCTCGAGCATTCTCCGGTATTAAAATGCAAATATGTATTAGAGGCCATAGCGAGAAACTTGAGAGACTTGGAATAATATGAAGGGTCAAATTATTATCAAGGTCCCCTGCTGAGTAAATTAGGTGAAGGGGTTTAAGACCGTTGTTTGATAACTTCTTATTACTCTGTTGTATTAACTGTTCTTACTCGGATTGTGCATAGGCTTAGCTTATCGAGCTTCGAAGACAGGTACCAATGTATTTGCCGTACCTACCTGGGACAAGAGGTAAGTACAGACATTTTCGTTATGTAATAAACTAATTACTAAACATCAGGAAAATAAGCCAAATGTCATTGTCGTCTTTTTAAAGTAAACATGCATTGCATGTGATAATAGGACAAGATATGGGGTGATGTGTATGTATGTGCGTCAGGGACGTTAATCAAGCTTGAGTTTCGAGTTGCTTGCGGACGCACATGCAATCACGACCTTACAATTCTTAGCTTGGAGCGGCTACGTGCATAGTCTCCACATATATGCACATGGCAATGCTTTAACAGATAAACGAAGCACCCTGACCCTAACATGGGAGCGCCCGGGGTCTTGGCACGCTAAACCTAGAATGGCTAATCGCCTGTGGATAGCGCCCCTCCCCAGGCAGTTGGCATGCTAGCGAGTGTTTTCAGGGGCTTCGTCGCACCCACTTGCCGTCCTCTTTAGGGAATTACCTTGACCAGTAGCATTTTATTCCATTCGAGGGTTGGGATCCATCCAGACAACTTCATATAATTCTGAAAAATCCCCCCCTCGCACACTCTCTTTACCTCTATCCTTTACTGGGTCAGGAAATCAAGTCATCGTTCAGTTGCTTCAGTTGCGTACAGATCATTTCGTCAATGCGAAAAGGGGAATACCTGGAATTTTCAAGTTGAATTCCAGTGGTGCGGTACCCCTCTATCAACTGCGGCGCACTTTCGCGTTGCTAGCAATCGTTTAGCAGCAATCGTTTAACGAGCCGCAACAGACAGTCGCTTTTCTTGAGACATTGATCAATATTGCGGTGAACTCGATATTCAAGGGACCAATGAAGTTTTAGCTACCCACAACAATATTGTTGTCATCCATCTAACCCAACCAAGCTACCCTTCTCGGTTACCAAGACTTCACTTCTTCTACTCGTTACCTCGATTTACATACACTCACTCCAGGTTAAAGTCTTTCTTAGGAAATACTTTACAAGTCAACTTTGAAGCAATCGCAACTAGGATGGACCCTAATAACCGCCTCTATCTTAACTTCAACAGTAACGAGCAGCGGCTTGGTTCCTCAGACCGCCAATATCCTACCACGCCCTCTACCTTCCCTCAGCCCGTCTTCCCAATGTCTTCGCAACAGAATCTTGCTGCCCAGCAGTCTCAAGCTCCTCAGCAGTATGCTGGTGGTTATGCTCCCCAGGGCAGCTATTTTGCGCCTAACCCATATCAGGCTCCCGCCGACTACGGTAGTGCCCAAGCTACAGGAGCATATCAGCCTCGATCCAACACTCCGGGGACCAATGATCCCAATGTCGGCCTGGCTCACCAGTTCTCCCACCAGAATCTAGGAGGTGCCGGTAGAGGTGGTTCCTATGGAGCGCGAGGTCCTTCGCCAGGTCAGCGACCCCGAACTTCAGGCTCGTCTGGCCAGCAACCTGGTTATAACTATGCGAATGCTCCTCCCATGCCCGGTCAAGGTTCCCGCTACCCAGATTTTCAGCCTGCGCCCGAGCGAAACCCCGAGAAATATGGTCTCAATGCAAACAACAACCAGAAAAAGTGTTCACAGTTAGCTGCGGATTTCTTCAAGGATAGCGTCAAGCGCGCTCGCGAGCGCAACTTACGGTATGTCATTATAGTTAAGCCTAAGATCGATTGCTACCATTGATGTTGATAAGGATGCTAACTGCTCAATTACGAATAGACAGAGCGAGATGGAACAGAAACTCTCAGAACCTAACCAATCCTCGTCGAGGCGCGAACAGATTTGGCAAAACGGCGGCAAAAAGGAAGCACGCTATTTACGGTTCTTGCGAACTAAGGACAAGCCTGAGAATTATACTACAGTTAAGATCATCGGAAAGGGTGCTTTCGGAGAAGTCAAACTTGTCCAGAAGAAAGCCGACGGCCAGGTCTATGCGATGAAGTCTCTAATTAAGACCGAAATGTTCAAGAAGGATCAATTAGCCCACGTTCGAGCTGAGAGAGACATCTTAGCCGAGTCTGACAGCCCCTGGGTTGTTAAGCTCTTCACGACGTTCCAGGATGCCAACTTCCTCTATATGCTGATGGAATTCTTGCCTGGTGGAGATTTGATGACGATGCTTATCAAGTACGAAATCTTTTCCGAAGATATTACACGATTCTATATAGCAGAGATCGTGCTAGCTATCGAAGCCGTTCATAAGCTTGGTTTCATTCACCGGTATGATTACAATTCGGTTATTCATAAGTACTTCCATTACTGACTAGGTGGCATAGTGATATCAAACCTGACAATATCCTTCTTGATCGGGGCGGACACGTCAAGCTTACCGATTTCGGTCTATCTACAGGTTTCCACAAGCTTCACGATAACAACTACTACCAACAACTTCTACAGGGCAAATCGAGTCGGCCTAAGGATCGGAACTCGGTTGCACTTGACCAGATTAACTTGACGGTCAGCAACCGTTCCCAAATTAATGACTGGAGGAAGTCTCGAAGACTGATGGCGTACTCAACCGTGGGTACCCCTGACTATATCGCACCCGAAATCTTTACAGGGCAAGGTTACACCTTTGATTGCGACTGGTGGTCGTTGGGTACCATCATGTTCGAATGTCTTGTCGGCTGGCCGCCGTTCTGCGCGGAAGACAGCCACGACACATACCGGAAGATTGTCAACTGGCGACAATCACTTTATTTCCCAGACGATATCACGCTTGGAAGAGAGGCTGAGCACTTAATCCGAAGGTAAGTTTTGTACTGTGTCATTGAATTTACATCAGCTAATAAATATCCAGTCTCATCTGCAATACTGAGGTGCGACTTGGAAGAAGCGGGGCTCAGGAGATAAAGAGCCATGCGTTTTTCCGCGGTGTCGAATTCGATAGTCTTCGACGTATTCGAGCTCCATTTGAACCTCGTCTAACATCAGCCATCGACACAACCTATTTCCCAACAGACGAGATCGATCAAACGGACAATGCGACGGCTTTGAGAAACCAGGCGATCGCAGGTGGAAAACCAATTGAAGAGTCACCCGAGATGAGCTTACCGTTCATCGGGTACACGTTCAAGCGGTTCGATAACAACTTCCGTTAAGCGTGTGGTTGATTTACCTAGTCTCGACTATTCGGCCCGTTCCGAACCTAGTTGGTTTGTGATCTCTAAGAGCTGAGGTTAGGACAATTGAGGATTTGGACTTGGAGGGGGTCGTGGCTTAGGCCAATAGATTGTCTGGCATATCCCCGAATCCAGGAAATAATGTTGCGGTGAGACCTGGTAGTCCCGTGCCGAAGAAAAAAGAAGAAAAAAATATTGAGCCACATCTCTGAAATGAAGACTTGGTAGTCTGATTACGTTAATATCTTGGCCGCTAACTCATGAGACGATACTGCGTTTGTATTTGCGATGTTTTTGATGCGTGATGAACTAGATGACATAGCAGTAAACTACTTACGAGTAGTTGGTCAACGTGGCTACTGAACGGTTACTATTATCTTGTCTCTACTGTGAGCTGTGTGTAAATACCTTGCTATCCTAAATGAAAGTGTAGTTGCTGTAGCTGTAGATTAATCATTATTTTATTTTACGACTTCGTACCTTCAAACTGGCCTGCTGGCATGAAGATAACAATAAAAAGGGGGGATGATTACGTAAGTGCAAGTTTACTTGACAGCTGTTAGCAGCCGGCAGTCATTATCTTATCTCCCTAGCTTCCAAACGCCATCAATCAATCAATCAGAACTTAGCTTCTCGCTCCCAGTCCCATAATTACACGCTTCCATTCTTATACCAACTACTAAACACCAACGAAGTTCCCATTCAATCCGCGCGCAAAGTCTTAACGCGACGAAATAGCTCCAGAATCGGCATATAAATACTATACATATCAAATAAGCAACACGCGGGAAGATACGAAATGGATTACCAGAACCGCGCCGGTTCCAAGTTCGGCGGCGGTGGTGTCGCCTCTCACAGCGCCACCAACGCCGACCGACGAGAGCGTCTACGGAAGCTCGCTCTCGAAACAATCGACCTCGACAAGGACCCTTATTTCTTCAAGAACCACGTCGGCTCATTCGAATGTCGCCTATGTCTAACCGTGCACCAAAATGACGGGTCCTACCTCGCCCACACCCAGGGCAAGAAACATCAGACGAACCTCGCGCGCCGCGCCGCCCGCGAGCAGAAAGAAGGCAAGAGCCAGATCGACCCCAACACGGGACTGCCCGTCGGCGTGGTGGGCGCGGGCTTCGGGGCGGGCATGGTGCGGCGCAACGTGGTCAAGATCGGGCGGCCGGGGTACAAGATCACGAAGGTGCGGGACCAGGTGACGCTGCAGCAAGGGCTGCTGTTCCAGCTGCAGTATCCGGAGATCGCGCAGGACGTGACGCCCAAGGTGCGGTTCATGAGCGCGTTCGAGCAGCGCGTCGAGGAGCCGCCCGACAAGAACTTCCAGTACATGCTCGTGGCGGCGGAGCCGTACGAGACGTGCGGGTTCAAGCTCCAGGCGAGGGAGATCGATCGCTCGGGGGACCGGTATTGGACGTGGTGGGACGCGGATTTGAAGGAGTTCTGGATCCAGGTTATGTTTTTGACGGAGAGGGAGGAGAGGTATGTTGGTGTGCCGGGGTTGCCGGGTCGGAGGTGATTGGGTTGTGTTGGGGTTGGAGATCGATTCTATGAGTGGTGTGGATGAGGTGAATACCCAGTAGTATTAGGGAAGATTGGAGAGACGAGTCGTGCAAAAGGGGGGAAATACAGTCGAGGTGATAGTCTGGTCTCGACGATAGTTCTACGCTTTCTCGACCACTTTCCCAATCATGTTAAGCCTCACTCTACGATGGCTGACATCCGACAAATTCGTTCCCTACCTGTGTAAGTGGCTTGTTCGAGGGATACCCTTGAGAGGATATGGGTGATGCTATTATGTACTAATACGAAATAGACTTACGTCGATGATATTTAATACGTCGTTTTTAAGGCCTAGGGAACAGCAACTAGATAATAAGAATGATATCTAGCAGTACTTACGACGAAAATGCATTTAATGGAGTCAAAAATCCTGTTCCGTCTTGAAGTATACATAGGTACCTAGGCAACTTGTGTATTGAATAGGTGCAGTGTTATCTCTAAGCCTGTTGCAGGGGTAACACATTCTAGCCGCACGGGATCTTATAAAGGTCCTGTTAGACATTACTATCTATCGGACATTTATAAAATAATAGAATAAAATCTATTACCAAATAACCTTTTAATGGTATAGCGGTTTGTTCAATAGGTCCCATAGCAAGTGATGTCTCCTGATCAGAACTTAGACAGCATCTCATCTTCAATATACATACACATTCTTTCGTTGATTTTCCACAGCATCGTACAATATTCCTGTCTCACCAGTTAACTCTGAATCTTTTCAGAGTGTAGTGATATCATTAGCTGTGTCTAGGGCCTACGTCAGGCCCTTGGATAGTTGGAGTGATATGCCATACTCTGCAAGGGGCACCAGATTCTGTTCAGCATAGAACTCTATATAGGTATCTAACGTAGTAGCAGCACCGAGTCCCCTATTAGCCAAGCCGAGATAATGGCCCACCAAGCTAGATGCATGCTCTCGGCTTTTTTTTAGTTAATACCTCAGACCATCTTGACTCCTTCCCCTTGGATATCTGCCAGCTCAATACCTTTGGCTTTATTAATCAACATTGGGGAGAGAAAATGCCAAAGTGTACAAGCGTGATTTTGTATTGTGAACGGAGCGTACGTTAATTGTGGCACGACCATCCATTCGGGAGTAGCAATATTCAACATGATTGATATAGCTATCACGTAACAATAGCGAGGATATGGGGGATATAGCTGCGGTTCGAAGATCCCTAGCTGATGGAGCTGTATACTGAGTGCGCCCAGCATCATCGACGAACACGCGAATGAGCATCCAACCTGTTGCCGGCGCAAGCGTTTAAGAAGGTCATATACACAAGTAAAAACCTGACCTAGGAGCTTCTCCCTCTCCTTATCGATTCTATCTATCGAAGCAGTTAGTATGTTGTCTACGCAGACGCGATTGGATAGACTATAGATACTTACCGGCTACTGCTGTGATTGGCAGGCCTAGCGTTGGAAATCTACCTTTACAGTATTGTATAGCGGCTAGAGTTGCGTTCCTGAATGATTGCTCTTTGCGGAATACTTGAGCAACCAGAATCCATAGAATAGTATCCCTATTGAACGCGTTTTCGTCAGGATTAGGTATCGGATTAGGTATCTTGTCTATCCATACATCCGACCACACCATAACTGCCTCATGGCATTGGTAATAGTCGACTAGTACGGCAACTTTGGCGATTTCTTCAAGGGTCATTGATTTAGGGACTTTGAAATTGTGACCATGGATAATTCGCATTAGAAGGAGCAGAGAATTCTCATCCCAATCCTCAGCGTCCACGCACAGGCGACCATCTGGAGATGTAGGCGTTGCTTCTTTCCAAGGACCTCGCAGAAGATTCTTAAAGTATCCAGAAG
The DNA here is from genome assembly GCF_022497035.1 of Daldinia vernicosa. Classification (NCBI taxonomy): domain Eukaryota; kingdom Fungi; phylum Ascomycota; class Sordariomycetes; order Xylariales; family Hypoxylaceae; genus Daldinia; species Daldinia vernicosa. Next base: position 558,679 of record NW_025953930.1, read on the forward strand.
ATAAAGAGAGATGTTTTGACGAGAGCAAGAACTGAACTTTAGGTTTTGAACTTGTAGGTTGGTCTGGTATGGGTAACCCTTGCTTTTTCTCGGAAGTGGCTTCGGTTTGGGTTTGGGGAGTAGCCTTCGCCGGTTCGGATTTCTGAGGCTCAGTGACAAGTTGCCCCCAAAAAGAAAATATTTGCTTCCTATACCAGTATTCGTCCCATACAGCAAATGGTGCGTTCGGGTTGTGAAGTGTAAGCAGGACATCGCCTTCAGGATCAAGCTCCCAAGGCGCTACGACCGGATTCGCCATGGTGCGAAATATTATTATCTCCTCTCAGGTTTGTAAGGGAAAGGTGGGAAATAATTGTTATTGCTCGTGTACCTAGGTACAATACCTAAAGTAAACATCGAAATACGAAGCTCGAGCCAACCCAGCAACAGGTTAGTACTTCTTAGCAACCAACCATTAGGCACACAAGTGACAAGAGGTTTGGGATGCCCCGCACAAACGCCTTCATCATGCGTAAGGCGCTTAATCGTCTAACCTAGACCAATAACATCTCTTGAAAATTAATTGGTTGTCAAGTATCCGTACATGATATACACTTCGACTTATCCCTTCATGAACATATAATTAGACTATCATTTGATCAGGTGCTTGCCTTGTAGGTATTGAGTTAAGATGAGCACTTCTTGAAAACAGTTATGAGTTATATAAGAAACTTGGCCCTATGAGAAAGAGCTCTAAAGCCGGACCTCCGGGGGTGGGCGGATATCCGAGATGGAAGTTTTTTGCGGTGGCTTACCTAGAGCTTAATGAACGATTGACGATGAAATATTGTTATTTAATTACTTAAAGCATTCATCTCATCATGAGAATACTCTGCCTTCACCCTGATAGCCAGAATAAGGCAATTTTGAAATCAGAATTAGGTACCTATCTATTCATGCGTTATTACCACTATGGTACATATCTCCCTCGCTAACCCTTTGAGTAGCTTCGTTATTACTAAAGTTGCAATATTCAAACCCAGACCTCCTATTTGAATTTGTCAACGGTCCTTTACAATATTCAAGCTTACCAGCAGAAAAGTCGTCACCCCATGAGGTACATCGCTATAAGTTCTATGAGGCTGAAGAAGTCGAAGATATTCGTAAAGCTGGCGAGTGGCTAGCTAACAAGTTGGACAATGACGGACCCTACGATGGCATTTTAGCAGTTTCTCAAAGCGCCGCTGTTGTTTCTAGCTTCTTATTATACCGGCAGTGGTATGATCATGAGTTACCGCCAGCTTTCAAATTTGCTATTTTTATCAACGGTGGCATTCCGCTCAAGATTCTAAAGGACCTCGGAGTGCCCGTCTCAAACGAGGCAGAAGGCGTGGTAGCGGAAGCAAAATTCCAGCGAAACCGAGGGCTTGGTCCTTTACCAACTCATACGACCAAGGCGCGCCGGGCAGTGTTCAACTCGGACGATTGCTTTGGGCTAAACCTGAACAAAATTCCGTTGGAGTTGAAAATAAGAATACCGACCGTACACGTATGGGGTGAGAATGACCCTTTGTTTCCGACTTCAGTTCAACTCACGGGGCTCTGCGACCCATATATTAGGAAGATACAAATACATAAAGGGTCTCACGAAATGCCCCGCGATGAGGAAGGATTATCGGAGTTGGTATCACTGATTGAGTGGTGCATCCAGCGTGCGACATGGCCTGGTCAAATGCAACTGTAGAATTTACTGATCGGGATTGAGATGATGGCGAAATTGCATACAATACTTTTATAGCACTTCATAATTGATTTGACGGAATAACGGTGTTGCATACATAAAACATTGTTGAACGTTCTTGGTAGAATCCCCCCTTTTGACGCAATTTATTGTGCGGCATGTGATGGGAAACTGATAGGAGTAATGACTCCCCCTGTCTTAGCCTAGGTCGTCATCCGAGTCACCCCAACCCAGCCCGAATGATCTCTGACTTGGCGATCTTGAAAAGTATATGGGCACGACATTTCAATAGTACTGCTTTCGTTTATCCATCTCTCTTAATTTCTTTCTCTATAAAAAGAAATCCTAAGTGTGCTACGGAATTCAGGCCCTGAAGATATTGGGACTTGCGTTGCATGCAAAGCGGAGCCGCTGGCTTGTTACGGTTAGCATACCTGTTCGAAGTTGGTGTACAACTTGTGATCTTCGACGATCTTTAACGACTGATAAGAATTACACCGTCGGTATCGATTTTCTTACTTATGATATAATATCATGAAAGAAAAGGTAGAACGGTAAACGACATTGTACGTAAGAAGGATAGGACAAACGATCTAAAGATGGTAAGTTGCTGCGGAACGACCGAGGCAAGGGGAAGTCCTCTTGATATGGAGTCAGCCAAATATTCTACAAGGTAGGGTTACTATCACACTGGAAGCGCCGACTAACATCTCCTTGTCGTCCACTTCGACGTCACTGCTTGGTACTGCTTACATTCGACTCGTAGTCTGACCATGCTATTGTCGCTTTTGGATAGCGAGTGTTCTTTTCTATGAGATCTCGTACCTGGCTTCTCTCCTAAGGAGCGACCCTGACTGAGAGATCAACGTCAGCAATTCCTCTTCAAGTACTCATAAGGTTATATAATTATGTCAGCAACTGGCAACTAGTTCTATCAGTGTGATGAGAATAGACGTGAGACAGATTGAACCTATTCAAAGCGAGGCGATGACTAGATGCAGACCATGTAACGGTGCATGACCCATCGGTCAGGTGAGACGACTCATAGGGCCCTTGCCTGTTAGGTTTAATACAATATATACGCTACCATATATAAATAAGATTTCATTGTCCCCTGCCTTGAGGATCGGTATTCATAGCATTTCAAAGTCCCAGATACTGCTTCATTCAAGGTTTGAGACGAGGAAATAATATCTCTTGGCAAGTCTCGCAACGATGTCTGATATCAAAGACGTCCACTCTCCTCTCCTAAGTCCAGGGTCGAGGACTTCGGTTCCTCAGATAAGCTCGCCCTCTGTACCCAGAGCATCTAAATCTCCCTCCTCGCCCCAGAAACCAAGCATACCGAACCCAACCCCGACTGATCCTGCACCCGTAAAGACGATCACCAATCTATCTTGGGGAGCCCCGGCAGGCCTTGCTATCCGTGGACCTAACGATGAGAACCTCGTTATCTTTAGAAAAGCGTTGGGAATAAACTATGCCCGCGATAGTACCGAGAGCGGTACTCTCGAAGAAGGGCGCAACACCGCGGTTGGCATATACAAATCCGTAATTCAAATTCAACAGACCAAAGCTGTCCAGAACGCCCTTCTCACTGCATTCCTCTACCTTTGCTACTTCGCTCAGATCGTCATCGGCGCGGCGCTGACGGCCATGGGTCCAAACTCTGGACGATACGAAGTTCTTATTACTGTGCTCGGAGCCATCAATACGGTCCTGGCTGGTATCTTAGCTCTGATTAAGGGGTCTGGACAGCCGCAGAGGCTGGAGAAGGACCGTGTAGGGTTTAGGAGGCTACAGGACTGGATTGAAGAGACGGAAGCGTTACTTGCTGTGGGCGTCATTGGACGGAACAGAAAGGAGGTTGGCTTGCTGGTTGAAAGCGCCTTTAAACGGTACAACGCAGCAAAGATGAGCGTGGAAAATAACAGTCCCGACTTCTACGTCAACCAGCCGGAATCAGGCGACGACATGTCGGATTCTGCCGGGAAACCATTGCGGCATAATGGACTTTGATCTGAGAACCCTAAGAGCCTAGCTGGACGAATAGACAGGGATATTGGCCTTCACTAAATTTGGAGAGTCTTGTCAGGCCACAAAGGGGGTTGATAGGGGGCGTTCCGGATGACTGATGACTTAGATGGATTACATTATTTAGACGCAAGTGGCGATAGATATTTGGCTTTAAGTTGTACTTCTACACATTCTTAAAAAAATTCGATGCGTAACTATATTGTCTAATAGACGTCTCTGAAATCTGATATTGGTTGTTACACGCGTACCTGCGTAACTGTAGGTACGACATATGCAGTCAGTCCGGGGTGGCTAAGAGTCTAGTTTATTGGGTTTTGGATGTCGTCAGCGTGTACGTTTAAGGGGGAAAGATATTACTATTGGTAAGATCGCGGCACTCATATCGTCCTTTATAGTTTTGGCTGACCTCAGAGATTGTAAGACCAGACTTTAATCATCCAATATCCACGATACGGCGTAAGCTTTTTGTACGCCGTATTGGGGTTCGTTGCATATAATAGTGCTGACAAGTCGGTAGTGCGTTGATGTTCTCAGCACTACCTATTAGAGAGCCTCGTTTATCTAAGCCCACGTGAATAATAGCATACCTATCTTAACCCTTGAGCTATTTCTCGAAGTTTTACTCCTAAGGATGCCTATATCCTCTTTGTATGTTGACATTAGTTTCAACGTCCTCGCCCACTCTCTTAGATCTATGTAGAATGGGATTCAAGTTAAATCCTGTATGGTTAACACTTTAAAATGGAATTATCTCCCTATAGTTTCTAACAGAATTGACGAATCTGGAGATGTTGTTGGGTTCCCATCTACCCACTAGAAGATAATCGCCGTAGAGAGAAGAAGGAATCTAAGTTTCCTTATATCGAAAGCAGTATAAGGCATATGATATGATATATATATAATTCTATGTCGATAATTGTAGTAAAGATAAGGTTGGCTTTTTACGTACAATGTAAACCCCAAAGTCATTTAAGGGGGTAGCTATGACAGGACGTTCTGCCCCATTTTTGTTAAGGCTCTAACATTTTCTTGGAGCCCTGAGGGCTTAGACTTTCAGCTCTATCGGCCCATTGGAAAATGATTTGTCGGCTTAATACCAATAAAAGCAATGATCTATTCTATTACAATGCAGCCTTGTATTTGCGATAGCACATAGCAGAGGTGATGTGTTGTACAGTTCAACACGCATTGTGGCAATGCTCTCGGTGCCCAAGAAGCTACCCAATAGAGGCCGTCTTGGACTTGCCGGCAGTGCTGACTATCGACAATGCCACACTCACGGCCACACCTCAATAATTACTTGGCCTTTAGATTCTATACCCCCCTGATATCCTTCTTCAATTGTTGCTCGGGGTATCTTACTTTTCAAATCTAATCTAGCTATTTCAGTGATCAGGTACAAGTCTAAGATGGCCGAGATCGCTGGGCTTGTCTTGGGAGTAGCTGGCCTTGTGGGTGTGATAGGCGCATTTAGGGATGCCATAGACCTATTCAATGACTTTATGAGCTCACGAGAATTCGGCCGAGACTACGAAATACTGGAGACCAAGTTTGATATTGAGAGGACTATTTTATTACAGTGGTCCGAGCAAGTAGGGCTCTTACGACCGGACTACGATCGAAGACTAGACGATGTCAATATTCAGTGTGCTATCGCTCGCATCTTAGGGTGCATTAAACTACTAATAGGTGACGAAGCCCAGCTGAAAGATCGTTATGGCCTAGGCAAGGCGGATGAGCAGCGGCCTGATAATGAAACGGGGTTGGTGGGCGCTAGACACACCAACTACGTGGCCGTGATTAGCGGCCATCGAATGGCCAAGTTTGTTAAAGAATTCGAGGCGATGAAACTACGAAGTAATATACGCGATAAAAAATCGACAACGAGCAAGCGAATTCGTTGGGTTGTCCGGGATAAGGCGAGATTCGAGGAATTAGTCAAGGAACTAAACCACTTCACTACGAAGCTTACGCAGATTGTTCCGATATCTGACAATCAAACAACTAGTCGGAGCGCAACCGACAAAGATGTCGCTACCATTAGGGATCTTAGAGGGCTCAAACTCGTCCACGAAGCAGCAATCGGAAGTAGAGTGGTAATTGCTGAATTAACTCAGGAGCATATCACACGTACTTGTCAGGAGCAGATTCTTTGCCGGTTGTGGTTCAGAACTATCGATGAAAGGAGGGAGTCAATTTCCGAAGCGCATCATAAAACATTACGATGGGCACTTGCACCACCCGAGGGGACTTACCCGTGGGATGATCTCTCGGGATGGCTTCAATCTGGCTCGGGGATCTACTGGGTTTCTGGGAAGGCCGGGAGTGGCAAGTCGACGCTGATGAAGCACATAATCCAGCACAAACGAACAAGACAACTCTTATCTAGATGGGCCGGCAACACGAGATACTTCCTAAATCATTATTTCTTCTATAATATGGGAAATTATGATCAAAAGTCTCAGGAGGGATTATCAAGAACTCTTCTATACCAAATACTCTCTGAATACCCATCTCTTATCTCCGAAGTCCTTCCAAACATGTGGAAGCAACTCTACGACAGCAACGGCGCAGCGAACTTGCCATCTGTTACCGAAACAAAATATGCGTTCCGGGTCCTTGCGACGAAGGCATCACAGATCGGCAAGTTCTGCTTCTTCATTGATGGGCTAGATGAGTTCGTGGGGAACTATCTGGATAGTATAGATTTTCTTAGGGAGCTTGCTACGAACTCTCATATTAAAATCGTGGTTTCGAGCAGACCAATTCCAGATTGCGTTGCCTCTTTCGACGGACTTCCGTCGTTGGATCTGCATCATCTAACACGTGCCGATATCAGGGCTTATGTCGAAGAAACCATCGGCAGTCATAGATATATGCAAGGCCTCTTAGATCGACATCCTGATGAGGCAACGGCCATTATGGAAGACCTAGTCGATAAGTCTTCCGGCGTTTTCCTCTGGGTTATCCTCGCTTGCAGGTCCCTTATTCTAGGGTTTGCAGATTACGATAGAATTCACGAGTTGCGGCGTCGCGTCGATGAGCTGCCACCGGAGCTAGAGGAAATGTTCCAACACATGCTTAATGGAATAAATAAACGCCATAGGGAACAGGGGTCTCGGATGCTGCGAATATGCTTTGTGGCGCGACAGGCGCGGGATAGGCTTGAGTACAGCGACATGACCTTGCTCGGCTTGGCGCTAATAGATGATGATTATACGAGCATGGAGCGAATACCGAAATTAAGCAAAGGCCAGAAGCGCACGTTATGTGAAGAGTTAGAAGGTCGATTAAGGAGTCGAACGGGAGGACTACTGGAGACATATTGGGGGGCGAGTCGCGTCCGTCGGGAAAACCGTAAGCATTGCTTCTGCGGTTCATGGGGTGAAGAAGAGCACGATGTCAAGATCGATGCAAGAGTCATATTTATGCATCGGACAGTCTTTGAATTCTTAAGTAACGAGAAATCATGGGATCTTGAGTGTTTGCGACCTCCCGATGGGCTCCAGGCTGCCTCGGAACTGTCCCTAATCGGTCTCTATTCATCCATGATGAGCATCCCCTATGATTCTGCGCAGGCGACTCGATTCCTCCGCGACGGATTCGAGTGGGGGGCACAATCCGATATTCAGAATCCTGAAAACAAAACCAATATTTTCTGGGTCATCCAGCCCTTCATCGATACTCTGAAATCAGATCCGCAGAACGACGACGATATGCTAGGGCGGATTGCCGAGGCGAATGAATCGTCATCGGTAGTGATAGATCTTGCTGTTGAAGCCGGCGCGATTAATTTTCTTAAGAGCCATCTTCCCTCCCCACTCGATAATCCGTCAAAACTTAAGAAGGATAGATGGTCCGCCTTACTTTATCAGGCTGTTTCTCTCCCCTTGACCTATGGAGGTATCCGAGAGTGGATATATGGTGAAGATACGTATGGGCTGTCATCCGAAATGGCGTCTCTGCTCATTTCTCACGGCGGAGACCCAAATTACGAAGTCTTCGATCCGGTCGAGGCAGCTACAACGACCCCATGGCTTAGTTGGCTGGAATCAACATCGTGGATCATTCTGGACGAAAGCGACCGGTTACTTCTCGCAGAACTTGCCGAGATTTTCCTCCGCTCTGGCGCCGAAATATCGGAAGACTTTCGCCAGTGGGCCCAGAGAGAACTTCAGGAGAGTCGCTACCGTCAGGTTCGGAAAGCGGGTTCCAAGTTACTCGATCTAGCTGAGCAGCTAGAGCTTGAGAACCCTCCGAATTACTCTGACGAAGCTGAAGAATCGAGCGAGGATGAGAGAAGTAGAAAATTCACATCCGGGGGAGTATCGTCGTATTTCAATGCTCAATGTCTACCTAATTTACGGAAGAGGGAAGGCGATGTGCTCCCAGAAGAATACCACAAACGAGCCCGTTTGTTAGGTCTCTAAATCGATACGTGCGATATTGGAAGGGACCTATCTAAACGGCCTCTATTGCGGCGGGATTGGCGATTACGATTGCTGGAAACCTGATGCATCGACCGTAGTGAGCAACCTCTCACGATAAAAAGAAAAAAAGAAAAGAAAAAAAATTACAATGTGTTTTACGTAGCGTTATCTAATTCCATCTAGCAACCCCTATTTTCAAAAAAGTCGCTTCAATAACCAAATTTTATTATTACCAAGTCACTTAACATCACTTAAACAAGTGATAGTTAGGCTTAAACCGGTCAAGTAAGAGTTACATTATCGCAACACCCCGACAGCATAGAATTTAAGCCAACCCTAATCGTGGAAAAATAGGATCCGGCGGGATAACACCCTGTTATTATAGATCTGTTATACCCTGATGGCATTTCTACCAATGCTACCGTATTTTTCTTAATATGCCTGCCTTTTGAATAACCGGTCCGGTTTCTTCTATCTAGTGTAATGATGAATGTGACTACGGTCATTCGATAGATAGTACCCGTACAGATAACTCGCGAATTAGGAAAGTAACCCAGTGAAAGTAGGGATCTAGACCGTAGTCCATGTTCCTAATAAAACGTATAAATCTTGTCTTTTATCCGAACACTTTAAAGATTTTTCTCATGCTGTTGGACTTAAATCTTTATCAAGTAAATTTAGAGTACGCATAGAATAACTACCTACCTACCTATCCACGAAATGTTTTTGGCGGCCTTTTTGGTCGTCTCGTTCTTGGCCTTTGCTGGGCATGCGTCGGCGGCAACATGGTATTTCCTCCGGTACTATCCGGCGTCCGGGCAGAAGTTCACGTCGTTCTCCGGCGATATGACGATCCCGGCTCTGCCGAAAGCTGGGACGTACTACTTGTGGCCGGGACTCCAACCTACTGACAATAGTGGTGTATATCAGAACGTACTTGACGGGAGAAGCGGAACGTGGTGGATCGGATCAGGAGTATGTGATATTGATGAGACCTCATATTTCCCCTTAGCCTGTCCTACGAGTTACGGGTTACGGCTTGTGCAGTATATATCTCGTGTAATGTAAGGATTACTAACCCTCCCGGTCGTAGTGGTGTTGTTCGAACCCTAGCCTTCCATGGGGAAGCGGTTTTAACACTTACGCCAACGAAGAGGTCACGTTTGACAACAAGCTCGACAGTAGCGGCTCGACGTGGACGTCAACTCTAACCCGGCAGTCTACGGGTCAAAAGGTGACGGACAGTTTCCCGTTAGGTAAGTTACAGCTCGATTCAGAGGTCTTCGAATTTGGAAAGCTGACATATCTTCTAGCCGGTAAATCGTTTAACCAAGCATTATTTGCCATCGAGCTGTATATCTGTCCATCATTTATTTAATATTGATCATAAGTGATTAACTTTTTCACAGTACGGGTGTCGACTGGGACTTTGGTCCGCTTGCGTTTTCGAATATCGTAATTGTAAGTGACCAGCTTCAAGCTACCTACCCCTATATTTTTTTCTAGGTTTACCCCTTTTCTACCCCCTTAACATGTCGTTTTCATTCAATGTGGATATTGTCTTGATCTAATTGTAAGCAGACAAGCACCGGTACCGACTCGAGCTGGTGCAACACAAAGCCTGAAAATTACAATGGAGCAAGCGTATACTCTATCAGCGGTCTGAGTGCAAGTGTCAGCGGCAATACGGTGACCTGCAAAATCAATTCTGTGATTCTTCAGAAACCAGCTTAGCTGAAACTAAGTAACTAGTAATTATAAAGGTTGAAGTTTAGAGGAACCTTGAAAGTCTTTTCGGCTTCAGAGTGGGGATATAGTGCCTAATATAATGAACAGCCTGGCTGTCTTTAATGTCCATGTTGGCTGTTCGTACAGCAGTTATCCTCTAAACTGGCATAAAACAGCAAACCTTTTATAATCGGTAGAGTACATGAAGTTTAACGCGATTCATTAAGATAAAAGGAAAAACCCTTGCAATGTACCTCTATAATAAATAGGTATGATTGGCCAATCTAATAATATAGACTTCTTTAGCCAATCTCGATGTATCAATACTGAAAATAGTGGGTTTGCTGTTTTATGCCAGTTGAGGGGATAGAGAATAACAAAAAGATTTCTTAGTCAAATTAATATGAGCTCATTAATATTAGTTTTACTCTAATTTAAGAAACATTAAAGTTTTGAATTTTGACTTCAAAAGTATTAAGGCTGCAAGGAGGAAGAAGTGCCGATCGGTACTATTTGTATGGTCACGTCACTTGACTTAGAGGCGGTGCAATCACCCCCTCCAACGTCGGGCCTTCCTTTTCTCCAACGTCGAAACTGCCATGTGCACCTGTCAGCCTGTACATAGTCGAATTTAATTATTTCCCCTCTAGAATTCCATCAATCATCAAAACTTAGTCTAAACCAACTAAATTTATTTATCCAGTTTCCGTTCAATCAGGACCAGAATCCATTCGACGTCCACTGTTCCCCCAGCTCAATAAGACGGGACAGATCTTTCGCAGCAGACCCTCTTTCGAACTTGGCATTGGTGGTTAACGGGGCGAAAACGGGGCTCTTCTGTCTTATCGGAGCCACCAATCTGTCGTCATCGATCGTAAAATCCCCAGCACAAGCGGATTCGACGAGCACGATTTTCATTTTATTCTTTTTATCTAGTAGTTTCCTCCGATTCTTCCACAATGTCTTGGGAACTCACCCGGCGCCGCTTTTCTCGAGCAGTCAATAGCAAATTCATATTCGACCGCATCGTACGTTAACCTATTCTGCACGATCCTATCCACTCAGCTTTGATCCAACCAACAGCCAACCCGCATCAGCATCGACATATTTATCATCGTCATCACTATCTCTACTCTATTTCTCAGATATTGCCATGATTTAGTTAACATTTTCTGCTTATCACTAACTCTCCCCTCGCATTCAGCCTCTTCTTCATGCTGTCATATTCTTTATCGAGATGGCTATCATGGCGCGCTTGGTGTCGCGTTTCAACGCCTACTATGATGAACGGCCAGGTATTAACCACACAATTTCCACCTAATTCCCTACTGTGAGATGCTAATACGTTCCAAATCAGTACTTACAATGATGGTGACGAACGCCGTCCTTGGAGGTATTGCCGATACCGTAGCGCAAACGATCACATCCGTCCGAGAACGAGCCCTGCGAAAGCCCGGCGGCCTTTCAAAAGACGATACGGCAGCGATCGAGATTCACGAGCTAGATCGCAAGAATCCTTGGACCGAACGGGATCTGATTCCGGATTCTAAGGCTCTCCCACCGCCCTTCGACTTCGAGCGATTGACGAGATTCATGGCGTATGGTTTCTGCATGGCTCCTCTCCAATACAAGTGGTTTAGCTTCCTCTCACGGGCATTCCCTATTACGAAGAACAGCGCATTCGCCCCAGCGATGAAGCGGGTGGCTCTCGACCAGCTAGTTTTTGCCCCATTCGGCATCGCTTGTTTCTTTACAGTCATGACCGTAGCAGAGGGGGGTGGCCGTAGGGCGGTTGTTCACAAGCTTAGGGACATGTACATTCCAACTCTGAAGGCGAACTACATGATTTGGCCTGCCGTACAGGTCATCAACTTTAGGTTAATGCCGGTTCAGTTCCAGCTAGTAAGCTTCGTCCGCTACGATTGTACACTTTGCGAGTCACTTTTTACTAATAATTCTCTATAGCCTTTCGTCTCTACCGTTGGTATTGCTTGGACCGCATACCTTTCGCTGACGAATGCTTCTGAGGAGCCTGAGCAAAAGACGGCTCCTTACTCTCCTAATATTCGTCTTTAGTGAGTAAGTGAAAACGATCGGTCCGTGTGGAAAAGACTACTAGACTCTTCCTTCGCTGTATATCAAATTCGTTGAAACGATGTGTCGGCAGGCGTTACGGCATCGGAGAGCGTGGTCTTGGTGGGTTAATCGATCATCAATCGATATGATCGATATAGTATAGGTGGGTATTGGATGGGCGCATTCGTTCTTGGATTGAAAAGATAAAATTAGCGGCTTGGGTATAACCTTGTACTTACGCTGAGTAGACGCAAGAAATCAGAAGCATTATCTGCATGCATGTCTCGACTAGAGAATGTCATTGGATAATTCGGAGAGAATATTACCTATTATCACATGAAACCGTAATACGATAGTATGACCCAATGATTGATTCATAGGTATGTATGGAGAGCTGAGGGAGAAAAATAAGGCGACACGACAATCAATGGCACCACACAGCTTCTCAAAGAGCGGCAATCTCCTACAGACCGTCCGAAACGCGGCGCGCCAATGTATTAAACCACTAAATTATCTAGTGTGGTTACATGTGGTTACATGCTTGATCTTAGCGTGGTTAGATGCAGCCCACTGGCCCATAGGACGTCACCCGTAAAGCTCGTTGACCTCACCCCACCAAATTATAGTGCAAGGAAGTTGCTACCCCTCTGCCCCTCCATTGAGTGCAGGTGAGTATTATTATTATTACCTGAGGTACTCCCGGTCTTTCTACTGCGTGCTTTTTCCCAACGGACATCCAAAAACAAACGCATCGTCTGAAATACCGCAACCCTCTTCTTTCTAATTATTCTCTTATTTTCCCCTAAGAGTCTCATTTCAGATTAAGGATCAATTGAATATCCCCATCCCTCAAAATGTCTCTGTCAAACAAGCTATCTATTACGGACGTTGACCTAAAGGGCAAGAGGGTGCTCATCCGGGTATGTGATATTTTATCATTAATTATAATACACGATTTTACATGTTAGACTAATATAATATTTCTCAAAGGTTGACTTCAACGTCCCCCTCGACGCTGACAAGAAAGTCACAAATAACCAACGTATCGCCGGTGCTGTCCCCACCATCAAGTACGCGATCGAGCATGGCGCAAAGGCTGTTGTCCTTATGTCCCACCTTGGTCGTCCTGATGGCAAGGTCAACCCCAAGTACAGCTTGAGGCCTGTCGTCCCGGAGCTTGAGAAGCTGCTGGGCAAGAGCGTTCAGTTCGCCCCGGACTGCGTCGGCCCGGAAGTCGAGGCTATCGTGAACAAGGCAGACAACGGCCAGGTCGTTCTGCTAGAAAACTTGCGATTCCACGCCGAGGAAGAGGGCTCTTACAAGGATGCGGAAGGCAAGAAGGTGAAGGCGGACCCGGCCAAGGTTGAGGAGTTCCGCAAGGGTTTAACCGCTCTCGGTGATGTCTACATCAGTAAGAACCCCCACTCATGCCTGTAACGTAGATCAACGCAATAGTAATTACCCTGATGCTAACTAAATATCTTCTAGACGATGCTTTCGGAACCGCCCACCGAGCTCATTCTTCCATGGTCGGCATTAATCTTCCTCAGAAGGCCGCCGGTTTCCTTATGAAGAAGGAGTTGGACTACTTCGCGCAAGCTCTTGAATCGCCGAAGCGTCCCTTCCTCGCTATTCTTGGTGGTGCCAAGGTCTCCGACAAGCTCCAGCTTATCGACAACCTACTAGACAAGGTCAACAGCATCATCATCTGTGGTGGTATGGCCTTCACGTTCAAGAAGACCCTCGAGGGCGTCAGCATCGGCAACTCCCTCTTCGACGAGGCTGGAGCCAAGAATGTCGGCCAGCTCATCGAGAAGGCCAAGAAGAACAACGTCAAGATCGTCTTACCCGTCGACTACGTGATCGCGGATAAGTTCGACAAGGATGCCAACACTGGCATTGCCACAGACAAGGAAGGTATCCCTGACGGCTGGATGGGTCTGGACTGCGGCCCTGAATCTATCAAGCTATACAAGGAGGCTATCGACTCCGCTCAGACCATTCTATGGAACGGTCCCCCTGGCGTCTTCGAGTTTGAGAAGTTTGCCAACGGCACCAAGGCTACTCTAGACGCCTTCACAGCTGCCGTGGCCCAAGGCAAGATCGGCATCATCGGCGGCGGTGACACCGCTACCGTTGCTGCTAAGTACGGCGCTGAGAGCAAGTGCTCTCACGTGTCGACCGGTGGTGGTGCTTCTCTCGAGCTCCTAGAGGGCAAGGAGCTACCCGGCGTAGTTGCTCTTAGCACCAAATGAGAATTAGGGCGGTCGGTGCGTCTGTGAGCATCGCTTAGCACGGCTTAGAAAAGGGTAACCGGTTTGGGTTGGCTAGCTAAATGCGCGGGTTGCCGGTAACGGTGGATCAACCAGGCGGTGGTCCTTTTCGTTGTTACTATTATTGATAATGTTACGTATTGAGCTTATGATAAAGCCACCGAGCTAAAAATTAGATGAATACCTGAAAAAAAAAATTATTAGACGTACATATTTTATACATATTTCGCTATTTCGTCTGTGAGGTATCTTGTTCTGGATAATGATAATAATACCGATTCTCATATTAGCTACAAGGAGAAAGAAGTGTCGATACGTAAAGGCAAGGGAGTCTCTATTGTGTCATACTCGGCAGCTCTACATCTGCCAGTCTATTAATCAAAGCCTTGCTCATTTGCTCTACGCCTAGCGAAATAGTGCAGAGCGCTGGAGAATAGATACAATGCGGTTCGGTTTCTTAGTCATGGCCTGACCCTAATGCCACTAGTCCTGCCTGCTCGCATGCTCGACCGTCGTGCCCGGAAACGCCCAGCCCGTAGATACGGTCTCATCTTCGCTTCGAGGCTTCGACTTTCTTGAGTTCCTCTCTGTTTATACGTACGTACGTTAGTATTAGGAAGTATAAAGGTAGGAGAGATGTGGGAAATGAAACGGCATCGTTCGGTTATATGCCAGGCTGACTTGAGAATACCTAGGTTAGGTAGGTAGTCAAAGGCCTTGCCGATGCCGATTTGGGACGGCCGAAGACGCTGAAGTATATAGGCGAGAGATATTATAAACGTACCTTAGTTGCGCGGAAAAGTCGTCGGAGGTGTCGTCGTCGTCCCAGCTCTCCTCCCACAGGTGCTGCGTCGTAGTGCCGTTGCCTCCCGTCACTGCCGTCGCTGCTGCTTCGGTCTCCTCTGTAGGCCAGTCTGTTTCTGATGGCGTTAGCCGTTGATTGTCTTAGGAGATAGCTAGCTAAGTTGATTACGGATATTGTAGGATGGGAAAGAAGGCCGTATAAGGTAGGTAGGTAGGTAGGTAGAAGTAGTACGTGTATTATTGCAAGAGAACTAGGGGGTAGGGGGGTAAGAGAAATAACGCACCTTCTACGGGGAAGTCTTCGAACTCGTCGTCCTCTTCCAGCGCGGTAGCCGGCTTCTGCTGCGCCTGGGGCTGCTCCTTGGAGGGTTCGGCGGCGGGCTTGTCGCCGGACTTGTTTGAAGGTGCGGCCATGGCTTATGATATGAATAAGGTACCTAACCTATGTATTAGGTGCGTTCGATATAGATTGGATGATGTCGAGGGGCGTAGTATTGAAAAGGGGGTCGTAAATGGGTTTTCTTGTCGATATCGATGATCTGTCTTACTGGTGGCGAGGCTGAATGTGGAATAAGTAGAGAGACGAGGCTTCGGTTTGTTGAGGTGATGGATGATGGATGATGAATGTTTATCAATCTACCCTTGCCTTTCTTATCTTAGGTAATAAGATATAGTTAAGATATATCATTTATCTAGATAAGCGTGTTTGTTGCATAACATTGTTTACATACATACATACATACATACGTGCAATGACAACTCGGCAGGCGGATAAGGTTAAAGGCCGCTGCTCCCCCCGAAAACGGAAAATACTCACGGGTAAGCCAAACTTTATCTCCGGACAACCAATCATTACACTTTCCGGGTAGTTGGGCTGCGCGGGGCTGCGGTATAGATCCGTAGTACAGGTGTACAGTGTACATAGCCACGTAGTGCGCGGCTACTGTGGTACCTAAAGCTCCGCCTGTCAATTTTGACAGTGACGAAGTAGCAACGTTAAAGGCGTATTACATATTGTGTATTACTAGAGGATCCAAGCGCCTGGTTGTCACTCTTCGCTACATAGGTACGCTCAGATACAACTTGTTGAAATTTAGATTTTATATGAGAAACACTGTCCCGGATTTTTGCGCTTAGAGGGACCGCCAGGCGCTTGGACCCTCTATTATTGATTTTCTGCATTGCTAAGGTTCTTTCTTCGTTGTCGTCACCTAACTGGGATATTCAACTCGTGCGCTCAGCCTCCATCTGCTGCAGCATTCCTACCGTATTTAATTTCCGCTAGGGCCCGAGTACAATCCCGTAGTCAGCTTACTTTTCTGAATCCCATTCCCGGTTTATATTATACCTACGACAGTGTTACTACTATTGATCTATTGTTGTTTTCTTGTGTACTATCGACAAACATTTCCATATAGGCAATCATTATATCATTGAACTAACTAAAAAGTCTTAACCTACCCTAGTCTCCGCAGAATATTCACTTTCTCTAAATTACTTTTTATTTCTATTTTTTATTATAGTGTCATTAGAACCGTCATCAAAAATCACCCCCCTTATCTAACTACCCTAAGGTACGGAATACATTGACTCGTGCTGAAACCTTAAAGGTGGGCTTCGGTGAATAAGTCTTTCAGCTCCGAGACCTGAATTAATACACGCATTGGCAGATTGGATACTTGCATGCATTCGCGCTTATTCCAGCTCTGTTACATAAGCTTTTAAAGCTTTCTTTTAACAGGAGATACAATATTTAATCCTTTGTTTTACATATTCTCAGCATTAAACTTGCCATGTTTTGACTCCTACACTACGGTTTATTTTCTTTTTTTCTTTGGAATTAGAGACTAACCGACCGACGCTAACAAATTCCGCATAGCTACTGTTATCTTGAGATAAAACATAGTTTTGTCTAGTTTTGTCCACAATTCTCCAGGTAGCCAAGACGAGTATCGCTTTGGCGGAACTAATCAGGTTCGTCACTATGAGTCGGATAGGGGCCTGGCTTCGGGGTTCTGCTCCCGCCCCGAGCCAAACTTCAAGCCCTGCAGCCTCGCAAACAGATCTTCGGGCCCGGGAGACAGCCTCCCTCGTGGATGCGTTAAATGCCACCGCTTTGATTATGAACGATGACATCGACGGTGCCGAAGAGAGGTTGCGAAAGGGCGACTCGGCCTTTCACCTCCTTGGAATGGGAGTCTGCACTTTCATGAGAAGTATCCTTGGATTCGAAAAGTCAATTATGGCTGAAACTATTAACCGTCTCAATGATTGCGAGACACGTTCCCTGAGCGAGATGAAAAAAGCTCAGAAGGAGGCCGAGGCCGCCGGTAAAGCCGATGACAGGATATACCCCCCGGGAAGCGAGTACGCCTTGGTCATAGCTTATGCGCAACTGATGTCCGCCGTCGTTGCCGTTATGAATGAGAGTTTAACGGAGGGCCTCAAGGGTTTCTATAAGCTGCGGAAGGCTTTCATTACGCTTGACGGGCTTGTGCAAGCGGAGACAGCGTATCTGAAAAGAAAGGGGCTCCACTCGGATTCATCCAGCGACGATACCGACACGGATCTCGAATTTGTGGATGCGGATGAGGCGCAATCAGGAACACAAACTCCTTTAGATTATAGCGGTCATATTACTACGGGCCCTGGTGCAGCCGAAAAGGAACTGAGTAAACTGTCTCTGAATTCCAATGGTACTTCCAAGTTACCATCTACTAAAGGTAGCTCGGAGGTATTCACCAGCCCGGCCGACATTTTTATTCATAGCGGTGCCAACATGGCGTATGGTGTCCTGTTAACTCTCCTTACCATGGTTCCGCCGGCGTTTTCTCGTCTGTTATCTATTATCGGCTTTAGGGGTGATCGTGAGCGAGGCTTGCAGTTGCTGTGGCAGAGCTCTGGGTTCAGTAATGTCAACGGAGCTGTAGCAAGTCTCATGTTGCTCTCTTATTATCATGGTCTTCTAAGCGCCGCCGACATCCTCCCCTTCGATAACGACAGTGAAAAGAGTACTACTGTAGGTTACCCAAAAGCTAAGTGCATCGCATTGCTCGCCCAGATGCGCTCGAGATACCCGGATAGCGGCCTCTGGCGCTTTGAGGAAGGTCGGGTACAGGCAAATAGCAAGGACTTGCGGGGTGCTCTCGAGATTTTAAAAAGCAATACGGAGTCAAAAATGCGCCAGGTCACAGCTATCAACAATTTCGAGATGTCTCTGAACTCCATGTTTATTCACGATTATTCCGACATGCGCGACAATTTCCTCCGCTGCATCGAGCTCAACGACTGGAGTCCTACTTTATACTACTACATCGCCGGGTGCGCGGAACTAGAGAACTACCGAAATGCGTTCCACGGTAAAGCAGAGGAGTCGCAAATCCAGTTACATAAGAAGAAGGCGGACGAGCTCTTCAGAAAGGGGCCTACGCTAGCCGGTAAGAAGCGCTTCTTAGCTAGGCCGATGCCATTCGAGCAGTTCGTCGTTCGGAAAATGCAGAAGTGGGAAGAGAGATCCAAAGCGCTAGGAATAGACCTGGTGGATGCTATCGGCCCCAGCCCGTCGGAAGAGATGACGTACCTTTGGAACGGAATGAAAAAGATGCAGCCCTCGGAGTTGGAGTTTTCGAACAAGGTTCTGTCCTGGAATAGATTAACAGCACCGAAGGAGGCGCGGAAGAAGATAGAGGCAGAATTAGACGAAGAAGCCGTGCGAAACGTCTGTCGAGCCGCCGTAGCACGATCACTAGGCAATGTTGACGAAGCACGCGAGCTGCTCGACAGCGTTTTAGCTATGGATAGGTTAGTTTCAAGTCTCCTACGTCAAATTTCACCTAAGCTAACACGTCACGATAGACTAGCATTTAGAGGCCCTACAAAAGACGATTACGCGTTGCCAGCAGCAAACTACGAGATGGCCGTACTTGCATGGATCGAGATACAGAGACCTGAAGTACGAAGAGATGACGACCAAGGGGACGAGGAGGAGTGGCTACGGGAGAAAACGGAGGAATGCCAGGCCTGGCTCGACAAAGTAGCCAACTGGGGAGCGTTTACCCTAGACGCCCGGATCGGTATGCGTGTCCAGACTGGTTTGGATACTGTGAGCTGGTATAAGAAGCAGCATGGGTGGGCAAGCGCTTGACTTTTGTCATGATATACGGAACTGTGCATATGGCAGCTTGATCACATGCATTCGGCTGGGAGCTTATGGATAGACTTTTCGACCTTAGATGCAGGTCAGCTTCACGGAGAAGAGGTTAGTTAGACAGTATTGGGGGTATATGAGCAAGGTTTCTTTCTCCCCCTAAGGGAAACTAGGCAGAGGCGGTCAGGATACTGGCGTTTTGGTCATTGTCAACTATGGGAAGATGCATTTATGGAGGTAGCTTGCATGTCTCGTACATATACATGCTTTATGTTTGTGACGCATAAGCAAACGAAACGGAGATGCAGATGTTGCATTACATACCTAGTGACCGTGTTTGCTAAGGACTTCTAGATTCAGCGTACCTCCTAAGTTGGACACCCTTTTTTTATATATCTAGCTCCTCTTCCTCCCTACTAATTGTATTTCGCGCCCAACTTCATCCAGCTTCACTATCTTCTATTTCTCACTCACCTTATATATACCACCAAATACTCCAAAGCTATTATTTCCTTTTCTTCAAGATCTTCTAGGTTTATCCTTTCGGGTAACCTGCCGGATCTTTACTAATATCAAATTCGGTGTTGACCTTTCTTGCCGCGGGCCCACCACCCCATAGTTCCGTCATCATTGTCATAGTCCTATAACCTACGTACGAGCGTAAAGCCTTGCTCTACCCTCTTAAAAGGGATCATATACGACTATAATCTAATAACGGAACCTAACATCAGTGGTTCGGCAAGTCCGAGCCTCGAATGCGGCTAATGCCCGACGTGCACGGCTCTCCGGCCATCACCTGCGGTCGGAGGCTTCGACGTCGGGGGCTCAAGGGTCCTCGGAGGCTGATGCCTCCGGGGTAGCTGATCTGCCGGCTCAACCGGTCTCCACCGAGGGTACCGTCTCTCAGGTGCGTGACCCGCCGGATGAGGATTCGTCCGACTCAGACACCCCACTCATCACTGGGGTTGCCCGGCGCAATGCTAAGCGCCGGGCCAGTAGCGAGCTAAGAGAGGCTCGCGCCGGTAAGCGACGTGCTGTGTCAGAGGTCCAGGACTTCCCAGCTGGTCCGTCTGGTACGTAGCATCTCCTCTCTTAGCTGTGGTGCTTGCTAACCTCATCTTAGGCCACAATAGGCCTTCGACGCCCAGCGGCTCTAGCCCGGCACGGGGACTCCTAGATTAAGATAATCAGGTCGAATTTGAGTGTGGTGTTTGTTGAGAAAGGATTTAGGGAAGAGACTGGAGAAAAGGCTGGGGAGGACCCCTACTTATCTATATAACCATCCCCCGCTAAGCAGCAGTGAAGCTGTCGCTACAGAGATGTGAATGGTATTCACAGCAACGCGGGTGGTTTGGTGCATCGCCGGGATATTAACGTGAATCCGGAGCAACTTAACGACCGCCCACGTATATTCCCATTTTATATTCTATACACGACAACAACAAGTGGTTACTTGGCAACTCCATCACGCAAGACTCCGAATATAAGTGATTTCCTTGCTAAAGGCGCGGATTACATCAAACTTGATCGGCTTGGCCTCTTCTCATCGCTTAAATAGTCGGAGTAAAAACGACACTTCTTCCATATCAAGTTCCTTCATGGCCTTTTTAAATAATCTTATCGCCTTATTCTCAATCTCGAACAACTACTTCCCTATGTTTAAAAGGGCGGCTTAAGGAACAATGTCACCCTCTGTTAACTAGTCACCATGGGTCAGCGCAACTAAGATTTATCACAGCTTGTCTGGAGCAGTATTGCTTTGGAAGGCGAGGCATTCAGGCCTAATTTGCCTCCCTATATACTATTCGATATTCCATCTTTATGAACCCTAAGGCCATTGGACAGCATACCGGCCTCTTCGCTAATAATAACCTAACTACACTATATCCTTTAAACACATTCGCGGCGAATACGAACTGATAACGTGTCGCAAAAAGCGACGCCGCTAGTTAGGAGCACAGGGCTCATGTATGACACAAAGCAAACTATCTATGTACTGAAGAGGACCTGTTATGAGGCCGTCAGACTAGAGATAGCCAGCACTGCCAGCAGTAGACCGTCTGATCGCCTATGTCAACCTACGAGGTAGGAGACAAGCAATCATAGATCAGGGCTACACGATAAAGCGTAGGAAGGCAGGAAAGGCACGAAGCCAATCCAAGAACCCGCGCTCACGTGGCTCATCGCGCGGGTTAGCCTCAGCCTCGCTATAGGCGTCGTCTTCATTTCCCTCGGGATCCTGCACACTATCTAGAATATTATCTACAAGAGGAGCTGCGTCCTCAGACTCCCCGTCAAGGGGACCTGCCACATCCATATTAATATCCTCCACTACAAGACCACCTAAACCAGCATCCGTTTAAACCCCTCTATCCACCATAACTACTGATCAAAGGCCCTTTGCTAATTACATCTACTGGTTACGAGACTATTCTACTCATTGTTCACACCCTCCCTTAACCAGATAGATGTATCAAAAATCCTCCAATCCCAGCAGGTCGCATGCCTTTTCATAGTCTGTTTTGTTCAGTGGCTTTGTGAAGACGTCTGCTGGGTTCTCGCTGCCCTTTACGTATTCCAGCCGTATGCGTCCTTCTTCTATCTCTTGTCTTGAGTAGAAGTACTGAATTCGAATGTGTCTGTTCTTTTTATTGATTGCTGTGCTCGTCGCCCACTTCATGGCACCATTATTGTCTTCGAGTATTGTGATAGCACCCTCAGGCATCTCACTAAGCTCTGTGAGGAAGCTTTACAACAATAGCACGACCTCTTACTCCTATCCCACCACCGCCACGGCTAACATCCACCACACCACCGTCACCACGGCTACCATCCCCGAAAGCTCTATTCATCTCCTCCTCCATGCCCCTCACCTCCAGGTGCTCACCCTCTTCAAGAGCCCTTGCGCTAAACCCACATGGCCCCAGAGCTAGACTTGAACTAGCAGTAAGGCTTAAGGTTCGATCCTAACCTATGCACAAAAAAGAAGCTATTAGATCCAAAAGATCGCAGATGTCAGCGCCAGAATGAGCCTAAGCGTGCTCGCAACTGGCGGCGTCGCCTTTTGCGACATAACATTAATAAAACCTTAAGAATAACCTAACCGTAATTATCTCGGCGGATAGCACCACATAAAATTCGTGGCTGTTACCAGTATATTTAAGGAGATGGTGGTCCGTCCCAATCATAACTTGGTCGTTCAAGTTGATACTGGGCAGTACCACCACCCCCGGCGGAAGCAGTGTCTGCCAACCATCTGCCATCGCTACCTCATAAAATAAGAGGTTTACTGGCTAGCAAAACGCGCGGGCAAGCGGGTTGCACCAAGCGGACGGTTTTAATACATTTGTGCGTTCTGGTATCACAACACAAGGACCCGTGATATAGTATCACAATGATGATATGTATCTGATGAGTCTCGTAGTGTGTATGATTGATTAAGTAAAGGAGAGGAATCTATCTAGGAAGCTTTATTACAATAACGGATCGTTTGCGAACAACAAGGACCTGAGCTCGCAGATCGGATACGTTATCGTCTTGGGTAACGAGAAGCCTACGGACCAAGACAACGAGGTCCGAATCACAGGCAACATTATCCATTGGTCGTCCACCAAGTGCAAGCGCGTCACTCGCAGTGTACTTGCCAGCGAGATCTATGGAATGGTCCAGGGCTTCGACGTTGGTTATGTCATTTCACCCAAGTTATGCATAAACTTAAGATAAAGAAGTATAAAAATATCCGGGGTAAAAGGGATGGCGTGGTCTGCAATGATGCTTGTGTATTATACCGTCCATCCAATGTATCTACCTAAAGTATTTAATATAGTAGTTATTTACAACTTTCGGTACTTAGGCTTAGAGTTTACAACTCTACTATTAAAAAGGGGCAAGCCGAGGAAAGGGGCATCTAACATATTATAAGACTGCCATTACTTTAAACTGTTAGTTTAATACTAATACCATCGTAGTCTTTTAATCCCGGTTATTAAAAGTAACTATATCTCGCGTACTTTATACAAATTTCCCCTTTCAACTAAGCGTGACATAGCGCGTTCTTTATGTTTTCATCATCTTTACAAGCAAGTTAATATCTTTTAATATGGCCCCTATTTATTTAAACACCTAAAAGTCCAAGACCCAAAGGTTTAAAGTCTCCATCTATTCAACCAATGCTATATCGTCCTTTTCTCTTAAAACGGCATATAATAGCCTTAAGAATACCCCTAGAGTCACGAAGTAACTCGATAACTTTTAACCACGTGGATAAAAGTAAGTACAGTAAGACTTGTCTATAACTATTCACTATCATCCTCGACGAACGCTGCTATATGCATATCTCAAGTAGCCATCTTACCTTCAAAGCGACAATCCCAAGAACAAGGGAATTATAATACTCCCCCATCCCCCTCGCACAACCTCCGAGTCCAGGGGATCTCTCTTATCGAGTTCAACCCCTATTTCCCACGTCCACATCCACATCCACATCCACATCCACGTCCACCTCCCCCTCCCAACCCCCCTACAGATTCCTCCATAACAACTACACCAAATTCCTCAACTCCTGCCCCGCCAAAAACCTCCTCAGGTTATACGCAATAAGCTGCTCCGCGTCCTGCGGCCGCCCACCCGCCGCATGCGGACTAACCAACAAATTCGGCGCGCCCCATAACCTCGAGTCCTTCGGCAGCGGCTCCTTCTTGAACACGTCCAGCGCCGCGCCCCCGATCTTGCCTTGCTCCAGCGCGTCCGCCAGCGCCTCCTCGTCTATACTCGTGCCCCGCCCGACGTTGACCACCCACGCGTGCGCCGGCAGCAGCGCTAACCGCTGCTTGTTCAGGACGTCGCGCGTGCTGTCCGAGCCGGGCAGGATCATCACCAGCGCGTCGGTCTGGGGCAGAAGTTCCGGCAGCTTGTCCTCCGCGTACACCTCCACGCCCTGTCTTACGCCCGCCGATCTAGCCACACCGCGTACGGTTGCGCCCCATGCCGTCAGGTGCGGGGCTAGTGTTTTAGCGATGTTGCCGTAGCCCCAGATGAGGATATTCGCGTCGCGCAGGGTGGTGAAGCGGTCCTTTGGGCGGTCGGGCTGCGGACCGCCTAGGTGCTGCGGCCACTCGCGTTGTAGTTGGTACTCGCGCATCTGGTCGAAGCGGCGGGCGGCCGTGAGGAGTAGACCCAGGGTATGCTCGGCGACGGTGCGATCGTGAAGACCAGAGCCAGTCGTCACGAGGACGCTTGAGGGAAATCCAGCGGCTAGAACATCATTGGGCCCCGCAGCGAGGGATTGGATCCAGCGTAGGTTCTTCAGACGACGTGCCGCGTCGGATAGGTTCTCGGCGCTGTTGGTCCAGGTAACGAGGATCTCGGCGTCGGCGAGGTCGTCCGGGATTGGGGCTTTGACGTCGTAAGGATGCAGGGAAGTAGAGAAGCCCTCGAGACTCTTGATATCGAGTTTGAGAGATGTGGGGTAGAGGAGCTTCATGGTGCTGTTGGACGGGGTGACGTATCTTCTAAGCTGGGAAGAAAATAGACGAGTGGGAGTGGGAATAGCAAGTCTAGTAGTCAGTGTCTTTAGCATATAGAAAGAAATAAAATAAAATAAAATAAAATAAAGTAGGTAATTTAGGTACCTAACGTAAACAAAGTTATGGAAAGTCTTAACGGCCGCACATTTACATTTAATAT
Organism: Daldinia vernicosa; assembly: GCF_022497035.1. NCBI lineage: Eukaryota > Fungi > Ascomycota > Sordariomycetes > Xylariales > Hypoxylaceae > Daldinia > Daldinia vernicosa. The sequence continues at coordinate 583,579 of NW_025953930.1, forward strand.
GCCGTGTAACAGCGGGGACGGGACATGCGGGGTGCGTCCTGGGGAGGGCCTACCTAATTACTTATTTATCGATGTCGTGCTTTCTCCATATGCCGGGCCATTGTCAACCGAGTAGCTTCAACTAGTTCCACGCTACCCACACCCTCGGGTTCAAGTCAATAGGTACCACACATGTACTCACCCATATAAGTCAAGTACCTCACTTGGGTAGGCAGTTAGTTATACCTCGGGACTTTTGATATATAAGTATACCTACCTATATAGATTGCGTGGGGATAGGGGTAAGCACGTGTGTATAATGAATAGTTAATAATATTTTATTCAAGCATTATAGTTCTTTTTTGTTTCCTGCCGCTAAGATATCCAGTCCATGAGGTGATAATAACTTATTGGATCTTGAAATAGGAGAAAAGGAAATTGGGTATCTTATCGCCGGAAGACAGGCCTCACCTTACGTACCACACCCCGTGTATATCAAATTGAAAACTTGTTAAGCTTCTCTTTGGACGTAGTACCAGTTAGAATCCAGTAGTTAGTACTATGGAATGCTCTCGATTGTATCTACGATCCCTAAATCTAAGAATCGTAAAAGGCCAACCTAGCACTATCCATAATGTCAATTTACCTTCCGCTGCCATTCATGCGATCCACGCTATGCCTCGTCTCCATGAAATCGTCGCCAACCATAATCAATTTTGTATCGCTCGCAACCCTCGTCGATCAACCATCGAAAAGCCTACAAGCCGGCCTCACACCCGCTTGCAGAAATATAAACGCACGAGCTCTGTATCTCAAGAGCCAAACGGCGTATAAGGAAAGTCAAAGAAACTAGTACCGGCCTATGGAAATCACCCAAGCGGCGAGTACGTTTCCCTCTTCCGCGTACGGAATATGACCCGACTCAAGAATCGAGAAATCTGGTACGGACCGGCCAACACGTCGGTCAAGACAATGAAGACAGCGCGTGCTAAACGGATTTGTGGACCCCATAAACTAGACCCGCCAAGGGGCAAAGACTCTCGCGTCCTTCGAGCGAACTCAATCCCTCGAGGTATCCACAGCCATATAGTCGGCTGTAGCAAGTTTAACTTGCTAAGAATGACATACAGTAGCCTTTCCACGCCCCTAATTCGAAGGAAGGTTTTCTATACGTCCAGCACCTTTCGGGTGAAGCCACTCCGGCTCGATCAGTTCCCTGCGAGACGGATACATATGGCGATAGGCCGTCCTGATGGTACCATCACTGACACCAGCCACGGCGGCAATATCCCTAGATGTTTTTGCGTCGCCCATAAGATGAGATGCCATATAGATAGATGCGGCAGCGATCGACAGAGGAGATCGGCCAGCCAGATCTTTGAGGGAAGAACTCTTCTCGGCCAAAACCTTAGAGATCTTTTCCATGAGATGAGGATTCTTGAACTGGAGATTATTGCAGTATCGAGCACAGAGCTCAGCTGCGCCGGTCGTACCGGTAGCCTCGTAATTCTCGACCATAAGGAATGAGCCGGTGACATTTTCATCACGGCTGCTCTGCAACATCTTCTCAAGTACCTTGAAAGTCCTGCCAATCTCCTTTTTCGACACTCTGGTAAGAGAGTAGATCTCGCGGAATGTCCTCGGCGCCTTGGCCTGTCGACATGCTATGAAGATACAGCCAGCCACGACTGCCTCTTGGGGTTTCCCCTTGAACAATTTCTTGTCCTCGGTCATCTTAAATATATGTTTTGCGGAATCCTGGATGGTTTTCGGGATGTGAATAGCATCGCAAAACTGGGTGATGTCGCGGTAGGCAGTTAAGAGGGTCTTTGTGGCCTTGTCGTTGGTGATTCGACTCTGGGCGCGATGTAGCTCTCGTGCGCGCATTCCTTCACCGAAGCCGATGTTGGTCTCGAGCTGGGAGCCGTTTAGGAGAGGGTTCGCAGCGTCACCGACACGAGAAGGATCGTCGTTGCCTTGATCATCGTTGGCAAAAGTACGCCACTCGGATCGTGTGTCGATGATGCGATCGCCAAGGACTAAACCGCAGGAGCCGCAAACCATGTCTCCAGAGGAAAACTCTTCGACGAGATTAGGAGGATCCTCATTGCAATCGGGACAGAGAAGTCGCTGATTTAAGTTCTGCTTGTATCCTCCATCGCTTTCATTCTGTGTCTGACTCGGATTTACGGTCTGGCTCTGGTTGGGGAGGGTTTGTATGGGAGCGGCAAAGTTAGGCTCCAGGCGGGGCGCCACGGTCGCCATTATGACAAGATGGCGATAGATTGATTCGGGGGGTGGCGTCGTTATTGTTGTTGAGGTGTGAGGTGGAAAAAATAATTAAAACGACCTCCGACACAAAGGTGAAGAAGGTGAGAGAAAGAAGACGCGATGCAAATGCAGATGCCTGTAGAATATTCCCCAGTTATGTCAGTGTGGATTGCATAAAATGTGGGTCACCTGCAAATGGCAAATATCACCTTATGTAATCACATGGAAGCTGCAGATGTACGTATCTCGAGTTCTGCAAGCAGGCGTAAGCAGCACTCGCTTTTATAATCTCGAATAACAAAATCTGAAGGGCGATTGTTCCTTTTTATACGAAAACCACAAAGTACAATCTCTTTGATGGTTCACAGATCTTTGTTATGACCAAAAGCTATTAAGTGTCTGGTGCAATTGTTTAACTTGAACAACACAAGATTTCATTGTGCACCTACGCATTGGACGTATTCAACAATCTTTTTATTTTAGCATTCACCGTATTCCGAGTCTTATCTCTCCCTCGTAAGCGTATGAGTAAGTGCGGAAAAGCCATACGAGAATATTAAATACAGAAAATGTTAGATACTAATCACATGTAATCGCCGTAGTAAAATTGATATGGCTCTACTCCAATAAGAAAATGCTTCATAACATCGTGATGGGAACAAGTGCAACTACCCTAGCAGAAACCTAAGACCAGAAGCGCGGCTGTTTTCAAATCAACACCAATAATACCGTCGGTACAGACAGCAATGGTTCATTCAATACGAAATAAATTTACGAATTGAAACCCTAGATTTTGACAGTGCCATCAATGCTCGCCCCTAAAACGCCTATGCGATAGCCCCGAGGGTATTCTTTACTATGCGCCGTTAAACCTTCCCAGGTCCATCTACAAAAAATTAAAAAGAAAAAAAAAAAAGCACCAAAGCTGCGTAGGAAACATATAACCTAATAAAATTCGTTCTCTCGTTATGAAGGGATGATTAATCGAGGTGGTGGCGGTCCCCGGCTCGGCGACGGAGTTCGAGACGTTGGCGGAACAGCTAATTGGGGTTGCGGTAGAAGAGCCGGGTGGATTCCCATCTGCGTGTCCTGAACACCAGGAACCGGTCCTCGACCTGCCTCGAATTCCTTCCAATTTTCGCTTTGTTCTCTCGGTTCTCTCGGGGCCACGGGCTCTCGGTCTTCCTGGTCCAGCTCTTGGAATTGATATTCTGTAGACCCCCATACCTGAGAGTTCCGTGACGAAGTCCGGCTTGCCAGGGACTTCCGGATCATCGTAGCTCGCTCGATCTCCTCCACTGCTTGCCTATCCGTCGACCTCATCCTCATCTTCCTTTTTTTAAAGTCTTTGCCCAGAGGGTCTGGTTGGTCCTCTTGAGGAATTCGTTGTCGTTTTCTTGTTAGGTGCAAAGTCAGAAATACGATCAGCGATGTTACAACGAGCACTCCGATGACGATCACGGCTATCAACCAAGGCGCCATTGAATTGCCAGTGTCTTTAGTTTCTGATGTTGTTGCTACTGTGTGCGCATCGAATGCGTCATTCTCCTCGCGCGGATGTAACGGTGGCGCCATGTTAGTTTAGCCAGGAAAGCGATTCGAGAAGACTATCATGGGTTCGTGGCGAGGAAATAAAAATTAAGTTGCGAGAGGGCAGGAGGAGAGGTGTGGGAAAGATGGGAGGGCGTTCTTTTTTTTACTAACTGCGGCGTCCCTTTGAAATACGAGAAGAGCCGAATGGGAGGGACGGGAACCTAGACAGATTCTATTATTGGGCCAATCAAGTGATAATTGACGTCTGCATACGGTTACACGCTGCATGCTGTGCGCCGCCCACCCGTACGGATCGACGGGGTATCTCGGGATCCCTGTAGTGCGAACCGGGGGCGTGAGGCAATGCAAACGTTGCCTTCGGTGACAATTGCATGCCTTGAGACAAGCAAGAGGACCAACTTAGTGACAAAATGCGGTTGATAGTAAGTACCTAGCATAGGTAGGTAGGATGAGTAGCTGGCTCCTCGTAGGGAATGCGCCGATCGTAGACCTATTCTAGTGATACTTAGCGCCCGTCTAGCTACTGAGAGCTCTTGGGTAGTATCGGTCGCATTGTAGTCGCATTTCAGACGCAAGCAGTCGAGGCTGAGCAATTCTGCTGAATGAGCCAACGTATACGTCCCTTAAGGGATACATGTCTGTTCAGGGTCGCTTGGCTGGGCTTATCAATAAATGAAAATGTATAATAAGGCCAAACGATGAGGTAGATGGGCATATCCGAATGCTAACGGCGACGATGGTAAGACGAGGCAATTTCCATTGGGCTGATGCGTATCTAGCCTACATAAGGTGTCCTTCATAATAAATACTGCCACTCGCACGGCGCAGGTCACCATAACGAGGCATTGTAGTATCGTGATGACCTTTACTTGTCAGGCTGTCAGGTAACCTAGGCCGACAACCATTATCCCGGGATCTTGCTATTGGTTATTCGACCGGCTGCCTACATGAGGCACTCCAAATTATAGTCATTTGAGACTTGATTTGGCGAATAATACGCCAACAGTGCTAATGCTGTTATCTTGGTAGGTTAACTCGAGATAAAGTGCTTCGAGTTGCACGACAGCATACTTCCCATTATTGGAGGGGTTCTTGCCAAGAGGATCGAGAGTTCTGATAAAAAGTCCGGTCGTAGTAAGTGTTGAATCCTTCTCTAGTAAAGTCCGACGTCGTTCATGGTGAAGGAAGCTCTCAGCTTATTGTTCCTAAGAATTGTAGTCAGCAAATCGTCATGGTCAAATACTAAAGAGGAATATGTAAAGGGAATCGTTTCCATTGCACTACATAATAATCGTATTATTGGATTGTGGGGTAGATCTTTAATTGATCGGGAATCGGGAATAGGGAATAGCGGCCGTTTGTCGCTGTTTTCAAACTTCAAACTTGTCAACGCCGACTACGGGATCCGAACGGCTTGTTATACCAATTCTTCCGATGAAAATTGATTCCTTCAGTTTCCTTCAGTAGATGTCGGTCTCCCCTGTATTACCTCTCGTCTGTCCGCTCCGAAAGGTCTCGGCTAATACAGACTTTCTGTGTCTCAAGAATTAATAACTACCAAATCAGCCATCATGTTCAGTCGCACAGTAACTTGCGCCAGCCGCAGCACAACGTTTCTTAAAAATCGTTATCCCGTTAACTTAATACGACGATATTCTGCTATAAATGACGAGCGATCCTCTCTCCCTTTGGCGGGTTATCGTGTTCTGGATATGACTAGGGTCCTGGCCGGCGTACGTAGTGAAGGATCTGCCCCCAACCTCGGCAATGTACACGGCCACTCGCTCACTTAGCTTTCTACATAGCCGTATTGTACACAAATTCTCGGCGACCTTGGGTATAAATTACGTGTCACTTTTATGACGTAGGGCTGTTTTAAGCTAATATTGCATCGAACGCAAGCGCAGAAGTTATTAAGATTGAGCATCCTACGCGCGGGGATGACACCCGGGCTTGGGGGCCGCCTTATGCCAAATACCGAAACGGGTCCAACGAACAAGGCCCGGGAGAGTCTGCCTATTTCTTAGGTGTATGTTATACAATTATAAATATTACTATGCGTAACTTTTACTGACTTACGTCTACCTAGGTCAATCGCAACAAGAAATCTTTAGGCCTGTCATTCCAACATGCCGAGGGCGTGGAGATCCTACACAAGCTGGCAGAAAAATGTGACATTCTCGTAGAGAACTATCTCCCTGGAACGCTGAAGAAATATGGGATGGACTTTGACACGCTTCATAAAATTAATCCAGGACTCATATACGCCTCGATCACGGGATATGGCCAGACGGGGCCGTACTCTCAACGGGCCGGTTACGACGTCATGGTCGAAGCGGAATTCGGGCTGATGCATATCACCGGCAACCGAGACGGGCCACCAGTGAAGGTCGGTGTTGCGGTTACGGATTTGACGACGGGACTTTACACCAGTAATAGCATTATGGCTGCCCTACTCTCCCGGGCAAAGACCGGTCGAGGTCAGCACATTGACGTCGCCCTAAGCGACTGCCAGACCGCCACTCTTGCAAACATTGCCAGCAGTTGCCTCATCAGCGGGGAAAAGGACTCAGGCCGATGGGGCACGGCTCATCGTAAGGTTTAGGATATAGGAATCTCGTAACCCTTGCTAACAATCTCTTAGCATCGATAGTCCCGTATAAGTCATTCAAAACTAAGGATGGCGATGTCTTATTCGGTGGTGGGAATGACAGGTTATTCGGGATTCTGTGCGATGGTCTTGGCCGGCCGGAATGGAAGACAGATCCAAAGTACAGCATTAATTCGCAGCGGGTAGCAAACCGCGTAGAGCTCGAAGCCGAAATCGAGAAGATCAGCGTTCAGAAGACGACACAAGAATGGTTGGATATATTCGAGGGCAAAGGAATGCCGTACGCAGCAGTGAACGACGTTCAGGGGACGTTAAACCACGAGCACACTAAAGCACGAAACATGGTAGTCGAGGTAGAACATGAGCAATGTGGACCGATTAAGCTGGTAAATACGCCGGTAAAATATAGCGAGAGTAAGCCGAGGGTCCGGACCGCACCGCCGACTTTAGGTCAACATACGGACGAAGTTCTTAGGGATATTCTTGGTTTTGAAGCTGGCGAGGTGGTTGCATTGAGAGAAAAGGGGGCTATTAGATAAGATATTATACTAACATACCAGTACCTTACTATAAAACTCCAATAATATTTTACGAAGTAGCCTCTTGTAACAAGTACAAGTTGAATCGAGACAACCCCATCAAGTATCAGGCACCCGGGGTTAAACAGATCTCGAATAACATACGAAGGGGGTTAAAGACTAAGAACTCAAGTTCGTATTAAAGGAAGCATGTATAATGGATTAAAAGCATATAGGAATAGGTCATGTATTAAAGCATAATTATTAAGACTAAAGTTAATCGAGTAACCTTAAAGTGGTCTGACAACCCTGACAATTGTTGATGACTTAGGCAGGAGCTTCCGGGAAATCATTCGATCACGTGAATCTCACGTGCAAAAGCCTCCACCTACGAATTTCAATCTTTCATGACCAATTTACCATCTTTACACCTTTCGAATAAGACAATTGGAAATTGAATATAAATGCTACTACGCAAGGCTTTTGTAGGGCCTTGATTTCTTATGCCTCGATGCGGTTTTGTGGTAGATGATTCCCGCCAGCTTCACCTGTCTATATGATATATCAACCAACCGTCGACCACTAATGCGCCGACGCGACGGCAGTGTTCGTATTCTGTTGTATTCTTTAATGTACGTGACCGAGTAAAAGTAGGGGGTAAATGATGGATTCGGAAAAGGATAAGGTCGACGATGCTGTCGAAATACCGGAAGCGCCGACAGCCACCAAAGATATGGCATCGTCGCAGCTTCCAGAGCCAGAGCAGCAGCCAGCACCCCCGAAGGCACCAAGCCCGGCTCCAAGCACTGCTAGCTCGACTGGCCGTCCGCCTTACATGCCTCAGTTCTCAGCTGCGACTCAGATGATCCTTAAGCGGATAAATTCTAAACCTGGAAGTTTATCATCAGCACTCTCATCTGCCTCTTCAACATTCCCTAGGAATAGCATTAAGGATTCCACTTTCGAGGACACTAAGAGACGTCTTGTGAAAAGCATGAACACGTCTCTAACGATGCCTATGCCAACTATAACTCCCAAGCACGCTTCTTCTTCTTCTTCCACTACAAAGAAGCCATCTGCAGGCACTACTATGCGCATGCCTATGAACGACGCCTTTCAGCTTAGGACGCCGGCACCAGCCAAGTACGAGTCTACAACCAAGGAAGCATCTCGGGGCCAAAAAGCACCTGCCCAGAAATCGAAAGGCAAATCGCAGCGCGGAACTAAGCGCAAACGGGGTAAGGACGACGAAGACGACGAAGATACGTCCTCAAGCCTGAGTGATCTATCTGATGAGGAAAGCCCTACAAGTACCATCGCCGTCACTGCTACTGCCAAGGAGAATCAAGCCATGCCTACTATGACGAAGTCTGGCCGCCAGGTGCAGAAGCCGACGCAATACAACCCCTCCCAGCAGTCAGCCCGCGACGCCGCCACCCAGAAGCGCAAGAACTACGGCAAGCGTACGGCAGAGCAAGCATTATGCAAAGTGTGTACTCGGGGACTGAGCGTCCCCGCCAATCAGATCGTCTTCTGCGACGGCTGTAATCTTTGCTGGCACCAAATGTGCCACGAGCCATACATCGACGACGAATTCGTCAACAACGAGTCGCGCTCCTGGTTCTGCGGTCGCTGCATGGCCAAGCGCGAGAGACATCTTGCCCGGAAGAAGAATATTGATGGTTTTAAAGGGGCAAGCTGGTCCAACAAGACCAATGAACAGGTGAGTTCTCGTTCTAATTCTATTAATTAAACACATATATATCCACACACACACGTATATATTATTCCTTGGTGGGGGAATACTAACGCCATTCTAGAAACGAACGTACCTCTCCGGTGTGCCTCACGCGCAGCTCGTCAACCTCATCATGTACAGCACGGAGCTGCATCCAGACTTGCCTATCTTCCCTCAGGAGACTAAACGCGGCGCTGCTCAAGTGGGGCGACCATCTCAGGAGAGTCTACGGGTTAAAGCGGAGTCCAACATCAACGTCGGCCCAACGCATTACTCTAGCAAAATGTCGACACCTGACTCGCAATCCGTGAACGTGAAGACAAGTATTAATAAGGGTACTACTACCGCCGAGAATCAAGATCAAGCAGCCAGAGAGGACTCTGCAGATTCCGTACCTCCTGCCTGGCCAAAAGTCGGACGTGGTTGTCTGGCGGGTTTGGAAATTGACGAAGACGATCTACGTGATGACAACGATTACGAAGCCTTCAGCGTCACGACCTACGATACTAAGGGTAAGAAGATCACGGAGAACGGCATGCCAGTCTAAGTTTGGTAACAACTCGGATCCGAAGATGAAGCAAAAGAGACGATCGAAGTTTTATAGAGCTCATCCCTGAACTCCCACCTATGGACCAATTATAGGGAATGTGTCTCGCTCGAGCGTAGGAAGAAATTACTACGTTATAATTGTGTGCACATAGTTGGGGCGATGATTGTAGCAGCACCAGGTATACGGTTCCCTTTATCGAGAGGGGACCATAAGTTGAAGTCGAAAAAACAATACCTACCTACCTAGGTACCTGTATTATATACACAAGAGTTAGCATCCCTCATTGCAATGCCTATACTATAGCTACTCGAACATAGCTAGTACATACTATACTAGCTAATTCAATCTAGTTTAATACAAACTTGACAATCATGATTCCATGCCTACAGCATTTGAAATATTAGCTACGTACGTGCACACGTATTATGTATAGCGCAGGTGTAGGTAATCTCAGGAGGGTTGAGTTCACTGCTCACAACCCCTTTTCCTCAGCTCCATCGATGTAAAAAAGTAGAGTAAAGCATTGAACGTGGGACATAATGAGCGCATTCATTAATGTATATTGCTTAATGGGAAAGTTTAAAACTAAGAGCCATTAAAAATAAGAGCCAGGAAAGGAGAAAATCCAGAAAAAAATAACATTATCGATGTGAGATGATGTGAGATGCAAAAAACACGACCACCACGGGACTCGAACCCGCAATCTTCACCATGTTCCAGGGTAACACCGGAAAGTGACGCGATACCATTTCGCCAGGCAGCCCTTTATCAATAACGATTAGAGGGAAGGTGGATTATTGTTATCGCCGATGCTGAAGTAACTTAAGTACATACAATTTAGTGCTGGCCGCTAAGTTCTACCCCGATGTCTCATTTTTATTGGACGTAACTTATGCCGAGAGTCTAAACGCACTGGGATGGATGTCTTGATAACTTGAACTTAATAAATAAATAGCTGGGTTTTTTTGACTGTATCGTTTAACTATATGAAAAAGATTAATAGGACTCTCTTACTATTATTCTAGTCTTTCGGTGCAAGTAATCTTGATTCAAGTACATAATCTAGAAAGGTCGAGTCCATTATACTATAAGCAACTGATTGTAGTCTGTATATGCGGGTCATTAGACTAGATGATTCTAATATCTTAGGAGTGAATGGTGGTACTCTTTATAACTAATAGTTGATAGTAGCGGGTGCGTATAAGCCAAGCTACCTATATTAAAGCTAATTCAGGTTGGGATTTCCTTTATTACGTACCTATCATATACTTAAGGGTTCCGTGTGAACCCTTTCGTGTCTAGATATAGTCTCACTTTATGTCTATATCTTACATTCGATGATCTACTATTAAAGCCATATACCTAGATCCATGGTAATATTCCTTCAGGCTTATACTCTTTCGCTGTCTAACAGGATAGAGATATCGTTAAAGTTGCAAGAGGAATAATAATCAATATTTATCAGTTAAAATAGCTCTCCTCGGATATCTAGTATGGGTGGTCATATCTATTGGGATTCCATTTTGATTCCGTTAGGGTAACTTCGAGCATAAAGTCTTTTATTTGTGTACCTTGCACTATTCTATCGGTCGCTGTCCACATTTAGCCCCCTCCTTGATACCATTCCTTTCTCCCTTATATCCCTCCCGTACCCTGTACTTTATTTGTACATTTCTCCTCAGCTGTTCCCCTTTTATCCATCTCCCCTTATCAGCGACTTTTAGAAAAGGCAGGACAGCAGGTGGCCTCCCTATCCATTAGGGTAACTTCCCGACTCCCGTATAACTAGAAACAAAGAAACCAGCATAAGCGAAGCATATCAAACATGCATGTAAATACTAATTTAGGCGGTACCTAGCATTAGAGACTATGTTGCATCGTGCTTTGATGCAAGTATCAGATGATAGATACTGTTTTAAGTTGATCGTTGCCTGGCAATAAGTCATGAAGCATCCAGTATTATATTACTGAGGCATGAGTGGCCTCCTTAAGGAATGACATAAAGCAGACTTATAAACTGAAATCCCCCCACTGCTTTTCTCTTACCCTAACCGTACCAATACCATATCTACCAAGACCCTAAACATATTACCATACGACACATCATGGCTCCATTCCGCTTTAACGAACTGGGCTCGGATATACGACGTATTATCTGGAAACATGCATTGCTCCAGGCGTCCGCCGAGCGTATAGTGATAATGGACAACCCGCCCACCAACGAATGCTTCCCCCGTAATTCCCTTCGTGTCCTACCATTCAGGTCTCTTGTTTCGCCAATTTTGGCTGTAAATCAGGAGAGTCGGTCCTGTGCTTTCGACTATTATAATTTAATACTACCCGTAATTTCACTAGATCAGATGCCCAAAAGCCTCTGGAAATACACTGATGAAGAGCGTGCATTTCTATACAATAATGAAGAATACGAGAATATTGGTTACGAAGAGGGATATGTATTCTTGAATCTCCAGCAGGATATCTTTCTCTCAGGTTTCTTCCTCAATGCTATAGACGATATTAAACCATTCTTTACGGAATGGTGCCTGACACCGAGTTCTGCCTTTCATACGACTACTCCAGACGAGGTCAATCTTCAAGTTAGGCACTTCACGCGCTCTATATGGCCTGAGCGCGAGCGTATTCAAAAAGTACTGTCAGTCTGGTGTACTGACCCCTACGACGACCTCCTCAATCCCCGCCGCGTGCCCGGCGAGACGAGGTTATTTAACAAGGTACAGAAGGACCTTTACTGGGAAAAAGAAACATACGCATATGCCACAAGATACTTCTACTGGCCTAACGTACAACGGCTGAACGTAGGTGGCCTAATGCAGCACCTCTTCGAGCGAGGCCCTGGTAAACCATTGAGACCCCAATACCAGCTGAAGGAACTAATATCCATCAAGCTGAAAGAAGGCGTTACTTACAAGAACAATTTTATATGGTTAGGAATGGGTGAATACCTAGCAGACCCTTCTCAAGAAGAAGAGCAGCATCGTCCTCGTCCTCGCCACACCAACGCCATCAACAACGATTACGCCTGGAAAAAAATGGATTCGTTAGTTAAGGAGATGACGCACTGGATAGACCTAGCGAATCGGAAACTGTCATGATTCCATATCATAACTGGCGCGAGAATGATGCTGAGTGGCGAAAGGGAATACTTGCTCTTAGATAGGTGTCATACGGACAACATGGCCGCGACTGGAATCTGAAATACAGCCTAGACCCAGTAAGGGGTTAAGATAACTAAGATCAGAACAATTGGATGAGGCACATCACAAGACGATGCAGGCAGTATGCAAGATAGCTAACATACAACCGAAGGGGCAACTAGATACGGAGATGCACCTTTTAGAAACGTCTACAAATAGGTCGTGATCTCCTCAGAATTGAGATAGAGAGATCATCCAGGACCTTGAGACCTTAGAAAAATTATTAGTAATATGAATCCGTTCCACACCCTTACAAGACCTTGTTACAATAGGAGACCGTGCTAAGAAGCTTGAGACGTCGCACGCTCTTCGGTAGGAAGAAAGGGCCTATCACCTACATATCTCGTAAGGAAGTAATAATACGTGCCCTAGACATTGTACACATCAATAAATATGATGCTATTTCCTAAGGAGATTTGACTAAATCGTGATAATCTGAGACGATTGACAAGGATTTAATCTAACATCGTGCTAAAATGCATGAATCAACGATGGCTAGTGTCCGCCTAATATAGGAGTTGCCTTCTTATCTAAGACTGGGATATGTTTGGGTCTCGAAAGCAAGTAGAGTGAGTGGTCGGATATATAACCCACCTGTTCCCCTGTCACGTCTATTGCTCTAAACCACCCAAATAATTTACGTGACTAGCACAGCTAACGAGAAAATAAGGCAAGGCATCTCGTCACATACTTTTTTCTTTTCGTTTTGGAAGTTCTTGGAGAACCTCCCTACGTCCCTCGCATATAGCAAGATCACAAAACACTGTCTACTGCTTTTCTTTCCCTTCTCCGAGACCGTATGCCTTCATTGCCAACTAGTCTCTAAACAAAAGATCTAGCTCATGAACAATGCAGTTTTATGCAGCCTTACTCATGCCTCCTTGCCCTGCCGAGAATAAGATTGCCGAGAATAAGATGCAATGCATTACTGCTCCTAAGACTTTCCGCCCTAACGTTTCAGTACTAGATGGTAAGGGATATCGTGACTAGTGTATGTAGTTCGGTAGATCCTCTCGGAAGTACTATTACGCAAATACGGTCACTTCCGGCCACTTATCATGAGCGGCTGCCTTGAAAGAATCTGCTTCATCGCTGCGCCATTGCTTCAAAATGGCCAGAACTTCTTCCGCGTGCTCGTGGTGGACATCCTTTAAGTTGAGAACCCCCGCGAGGTCTTGTTCTGTCTTCTTTTTGTCTTCCCCTATGAGTCTCTCTGTTTTGATAGCTGAGATGACGTGAGGTGGACTGTTCTTATGCTTCTCTTGGAAGCTGGCGTTGTATTTCTTCAGATCTGCCGTAGCGTCTATAATAGTAAATTCGGACTTCAACACTTCAGCTACTTTAGGGGGTAGTGATTCGATCTTTGAGTTAAGAGCTTGGCGGAATCTCACGACTTGCTCGTGAACCGTAGGATGGTCCGCATCGAGGGCTACCGCAGCATTCAGGCATCGAAGGGCAAGGAGGTATTTTTCTAAGGGGACATTAGCATATAGAACGTGTAAAAAAGTTAGGGGAAAACGTGTTTATATAAGTACCTCTCCTAATGAAGACCTCGAAGCCGGCGATTTGCCCATCGATGTACTTCGGACTGAACTGAAGGATAGGCGCGAGGAACTTCGTAGCCTCGGCCAATGGTTCGGTAGTAGCTGCGAGCTTGGAACCAGTAGGGTCGTCGTCCTTTTTAACTGGCTCGGCTGTCGCTCCCTTTGACTTATTAGGGTCTTGCTTGGCGGCCCGCTCAGCTGCTTCTCGCTCGGCTTTTTGTGCCTCCTTCTTGGCTTTCTTAGCAGCCTTTTTCCTGTCGGCAGCTTCGTCCCCATTGGCACCGTCGGGCCCGTTCACGCCGTTCGTTGCCTGACTGCGGTCGTATATACTTACGTAGATCGCTATAGCCCCGAGGGCGGCACGGGTGTAGAATGGATGCTCGCGGAGATGGTCCTCCCACCTGATCATATCTACATATGCGCGAATCTGCCCCTTCCTCAGAGAAAAGCTATGGAAATCAAACTGGTCTTCCTGCCACACATCGAATATGTTATAGACAGCGTGGAATCTCTTCAGGGCCAATCCTATATTTCCATTACGCACCCACGCCTCTCCATCTTCTGTCAGGTACCATACGCTTTGCATATCCAACAGATCGTTTAGAGGACCGCCTGGCGAATCGTTCCTCGTGAAGAGACTCATCGTCTTGAGGGCAGTTTCGTTTTCATCATTCCGCAGTTGGTATTTCGCTGCCTTCGTGTTTATATATCGGTCTTTCAGGTCGAGCTTGCGAGCTTCATCCATGGTCTCAGAAGCCTTTCGAGTATTGCCGTAGTGCTTCCATATCCTGGCCTTTGTCATATGAAACTCGACGTTCTTGGGTAATAACTCGATTCCCTTATTGACGTACTCAATTGCCTTTTCGAGATCGCGGCTTAAATGGTAGTTGTAGTGTTGGGCAAGGTAATATAACGCGGCCGGTTCTCCATTAAGCGAGTCCCCATCCACCGGTGCACTTCCATTTGAAGATGCTCGTTTTGAGTCGAGATATTCATGCGCTAGCGACCCAAGCGTGTCTCTCTTGGACTGGTCGACGTAGAGGTGCTTGAGGTTTGCGAACGTTGAAGGGACTCCCTTATCTAGCATCAGAGATAAATATCCGCGGGCTGCTTCCCGGAAGTCGTCGCCTAAACTTGTTATGAGCTTTTGGTCTACCAAAGATTTATATAATTGACGTGACTAACCGACAAGGAAGTCTAGAGGTAACCGCTTGGCAGCGTCACAACGCGGGTTCTTTTCGGCGTATTCATCGTAAATCGCCTTTTGGGCCGCACCATCAGCACCAATACCTAAGACCTCCACAAGCTTGGAATAGTATTCGGGATGCTCTGGGTTGCGATCGAGTAGGGCGCGATAGGCATCGGCTGCCTCCTCTTTCTTGCCAAGCTTTGCTAGATATTCTGCACGAAGCTCTAATACGGCTAGGCGATCGAGGTTGCTCTTCGAAACGGACTCTAGGTGGTCTAAAGCTTTCTGATAGTCTTGCATCTCGGCTATGATAGAATTCTTATACATGACGGCCTCTGAATTTTCGTAATCCGTCTTAGACGGCTGTACTTTCAAAGACTCCTCGTAGGTCGTCAGCACCTTTTCGGCCTGAGAAAGGTTACCGGCTAGGTGATGGGCCACTGCAAGCGCCGTCCAGTTTTGTCTTAGCTGAGGTCTAGCCTGGAGCATGGCTGTTCTACTTTGAATGTATCCTTGATAGTCGCGCATTTGAATCTGAAGGAAGGCGAGATCTCTCTGGATTTGGTGGGAGTCGGGTTCTAACCTCAAAGCAAACTTATAGGCCTTGATAGCCTCCTCAAAATTCTTCTGGTGGCGGTACAACAGCCCGTAGACGTGCCAGCATATATGCGACTTCATATCGGCCGTGAGAGCTTCCTTTCCTAATGCAAATGCTTCTTCGGTCTTCCCCTGTTGATTAATGATCAAAGCCTTCATTGCCATTGTGTCTCCATGTTTAGGGTTCTTCTTGAGAATCTGCTCGGCGGCCTTCAACCCCCTTTTGTACTGCTTATCCTCATAATTGCGAATGACCTGTCGAAAGAGAGAGTTCTCTTTCGAGCTAAGAGGTTGAGGCATGGTCGGTATTAATACGCAGCTCCCCCGCCGTCAAACCCTCTGTTGAAAGAGATGGGGTTATCTCAGGAGTGTCGTTCAAGAGTTACGCTCGGGAGTGTAAGGTGTCCTCCTGCTTAGCTGTCCAATGTGACTCGTGCGCAACGAGCTGATTCACCGAATGCAGCTAGTGCAATAAACGATACCTCGTCGCTATTCTAGGCGAGGAACGAGTGATCGTAGATAAAGTCCTAATCTATAATTCAGGACGTTGTATACTAGCCGTAGGTACAAATTCGGGCGTGGGATTGTGCGTTGTCGCCGACTTGTAAATGGGGAATATTGAAGCTCGGAGCTTTGCGACTAGTAGCGGCAAGCACAGCACCACACAGAAGTGGGATGTCTTACCTAATCATCCAGGCACAGGTATCGAGAAAATTTAGAGCTACCTTTATTTTGCCGGCAATCATCCGAGTTAGATAAGGTACATATTCAGTTAAGCGATTATATCCTTGCACATTTCAGGTACATGGCGCAAGTACATTGATGCTTACAAAGTGATCAAAAGCCATTTTCTCAATAATACCTACCTGTTACTTGAACAGACTATACTATTAAACTGAGCTATTATCTAGCAATGCTATATAATTGAACCGGCTTTGAACCGGCTTTAAACCTACTAGTTATTTCACATAACAAACAGCAAAAGGTTGGTATACGGTACTAAGGTACCTAATATGGCAAATAGTATTACATTGGTGAGATTTATACAAAGACCTACCTACGTAGGCATAGGCAACGTTATATAGCTATTTAATGTAGTTTATCTAACGTTGATTTATATTGCTTGAATCGGTTTCAATTACGGGCTGCGGCGCTCTCTTGCCGTTCTCCAATTGTTCAGAGCCTCTTCCGCGTCCTGAAAGCTATCGCCGCAGCGCTCCCGCACCAAACCCCACGTTCGAGAACGTACAATATTCTCGACACTTCTCTCTTGCCTTAGTAGGTTGGCCAGCATTTCCGTGCGAGGCTCTCGGGGGAAGTACCGCCCGGAATATGGATCTAATCTCTCGTTGACTACCCGCTCACGATTCCTCTCGGTCTCGGCTTCGCGTAGAGATACTTCGGGATCATCTGGATCTGGACTGGTAGCAACGTAGGCGCAGTAAGTCAAAACATCGGACCTTGCTTGCCAGGAGGGGAATAAGACCTTGTCCTTGAATTCCTGGCATGCCCGTGGATCGATAGGTCGACTGGAAGCCCGAGGGATCCGGGCAGAGGTCGAGGAGGGGTCAAACCCCGACTGAGCAGGCGTTAAAAGAGCATTGAGGTTTTGGGTTATCGAGTCGTCTATCACACTACGAGATATTCGGAGGAAGTCTTGGGAGAAGTAAGCGCTTGCGCTTAGAAGATTTTTATCGACAGGAAGGGCGTACCTCTAAGGGCTACGGTCGAGAAGCAGAATTGGGGCGTTAAATTGGGATGGGCGGGAGGCGCGGTCATGATATCGCGGGAAATAGGATTTGAAGAATCGCTAGTCGCACCGGCGGCATCCGTCGTAGGAGCCGGGCTTCGGGACCAAAGTATTCCAGCCACGATGGAAAATAAATATGTAACGACGTCAAAAGGGATATTAGTCTTATATTAGTTTAACAGATGTAACTCAAAAGTCATCTCTAAACTCTCTTCTCGTTTGGCAGCGGGAAAGAGTAACATTAACTATGAGAAAACTCGGCTTAGTTGTAGGTCTAAAATGATGACGGAACTCATAGTTAATAGAGGGCCAATAGCGTGACATCCCGAGAAGCCCGGGATAGTAATATGCAATTATGGAAGCGGGCTAACAGATAAGAGATAAGACTTCGATCAATTCATCAGGCTGATTACGCGACACGCCTGCCTGGGGAAGCTATTGAAAGTTTCCACAAGTACCTTCCCGCAGTGCTAGCCTTGTCAGGTACTTCGGAGTTGTAACCAAAGCTTTAAGTGACTTTACCTCACTGAAGCTCCGTTCATCACTTCAACACACTTCAACACACATCAGCATTTCAAATCAAAACATCCCCCTCATATCCTCGTAACGTCCACACAGCACGAACGCTGGTAAAGTTACACATAGAAAACGGACTTATTTCTCTACTTTGGATTTATTTTCTCTCTCTTCAAATTTCATTAACCTAACTATCCTTATCCGCCATGTCTAGCGCCCCAGATATGGAGGGCGTCGAGCGCCGAGGATCTGACGATGGCAAAGACAAGAAGGACGAAGGACGAGGTGACGGATCAAAAGACGGAAGCAACAAAGTTAATCGCGATGGTGACTCCGAGATGAAAGATGCCGAACCCGTAGCAGATGAAATTCTAGACGAGGAAATCCTAAGTCTCGGTACGGAAGACCTCAAGACTCGGAAACGTCTATTAGAGAACGATGCCAGAATCATGAAGAGCGAATTCCAACGGTTATCGCACGAAAAGGCAACTATGGGCGAAAGGATCAAGGAGAATAATGAGAAGATCGCAAATAACCGGTTCGTCCAATCCGCGCATCTATATACCTCTCTTGCTGACTTGATAGGCAATTACCTTACCTCGTTGGTAATGTTGTTGAGCTTCTCGACCTCGACCCTACCGCCGAATCTTCCGAAGAAGGTGCCAATATCGATCTCGACGCCACAAGGGTGGGCAAGTCGGCTGTTATCAAAACATCTACTAGACAAACCATCTTCTTACCCTTGATCGGTCTTGTCGATCCAGAAACCCTCAAGCCCGCCGACCTTATCGGTGTCAATAAAGATTCCTACCTAATCCTCGATACGTTACCTGCAGAGTATGATAGCCGTGTCAAGGCTATGGAGGTTGACGAGAAGCCTACCGAAAAGTACAGCGACGTCGGCGGTTTGGATAAGCAAATAGAAGAACTCGTCGAGGCTATCGTCTGGCCGATGAAGGAGGCCGAGCGGTTCAAGAAAATTGGCATCAAGGCACCTAAAGGTTTGTTGTATAATATTCTAAAGCCTTGCGTACCTTGTTTCTCACAATATTATCATAGGTGCTCTCATGTATGGACCTCCGGGAACCGGCAAGACCCTTCTAGCTCGAGCCTGCGCCGCCCAAACGGATGCCACATTCCTCAAATTAGCTGGTCCACAACTAGTTCAGATGTTTATAGGAGATGGTGCCAAGTTGGTTCGAGACTGCTTCGCGTTGGCCAAGGAGAAGGCCCCCGCTATTATCTTCATCGACGAGCTTGATGCCGTCGGTACGAAGCGTTTCGATAGTGAGAAGAGCGGCGACCGAGAAGTTCAACGAACTATGCTTGAGTTGCTAAACCAGCTAGACGGTTTCGCGTCGGACGACCGTATCAAAGTCTTGGCCGCCACCAACCGTGTTGATGTCCTCGACCCCGCTCTACTACGATCTGGTCGGCTGGATCGCAAGATAGAATTCCCTCTACCCAACGAAGAAGCTAGGGCTCAGATCCTCAAGATCCACTCGCGCAAGATGAAGGTCGACACTAGCATCAACTGGAACGAACTGGCCCGAAGTACAGACGAATTTGGTGGCGCTATGCTGAAGGCGGTCTGTGTCGAGGCTGGTATGATCGCCCTACGGATGGGCAAAAACAAGATCAGCCACGAGCACTACGTGGATGCGATTGCTGAGGTGCAAGCTAAGAAGAAGGAGGTAAGTTCTAACGCCGTCTACCTTTGTTATTGTGATCATGCGCTAATATTTTCTATAGACGGTCAATTTCTACGCATAGTTTTCTTCGATTGGAGCGAATGGCAGTCATAACGTAGAAGAAGCTTGTAATATAATATCGGTATATCGCGAATTTAGAGCGGTTTACCGACATCATGTCCCTTTTGGCCATTATTTTTCAGTCTGGTCTTTTCGGTGTAATGATGAGCTCCCATGACTTGTACATTTCTCTATCCTAATTCCCTACGGCGTAGGCTAATTCCTAGGGAACGTTATTGTGCTTGTAGTTTGGTTAAGGTCAATCCTCTGATTGCTACATGAGATGCCTAGGTGCCTAACCTAAGGCAGGCTTCATTCCTACGGCTCAGTTGCCGGAATGTTACTCATTCGACAGCCTAATTTATATTTGTCGCGTTTTTACGCCTTCTCTTCCCGTTAATGTAGAATTTTGGATAGATCACCACCTGTATTTATGAGATCGGCGTTAACGACTAGCCGCACTGGCGACTGAAATTCTACCTCCTAAGCCCCTGAGGGAACTTGTAGCCCAAAATCCAACAGAAGCCCTTCATATTCATAGGGCAAATGTAGGATATACAGCATTCAGGTTTTAAGACGAGTAAATTCATTCATCCGTCAATTACAAGTTTTGTAGTTTTAAGACGTTCTCATTATAAAGGGTATGCGGAAATGATGCGATACTGTTGCAATGCATGCGATCAATGGCAACATTAGTATTGCATTGATATTGTGACAGTTACTAGATGCTCACGACTTCGTATAATATCTCAAATAAAGTCTTTGCGCCAAGGCTTGAGGTGTGATAGCTACAGTCAATTACATCATTTCTTTGGTATTTGAAACGCTGGAATCAGGAAGCCCAACGCAATATTATAAGGTGAGGCAGGCCAAGATGTTCCATCCTCTGTTCCTCGTTTCTCGAATTGGTTCGTTTAGCGGTCGAATTGGGTTATGTTAATCCCCCGTAGTATCTTATTCAATCGAATAGCTATTGATTCTTTGCTTGAGAGAAATATGGTTAAAAATCATGGAATGACAACTCAATTCGTCGGTGCGAGATGAAGTCACAAAACTACCATCTCCAATTCGGTACTCTGCCGAAGAGCCCTATATTATTGTTTGCTATAACAAGCTATGATGTCTTGTTTCGTCAACTCTCACATCAGTTATCCAAATAATCAAGCTAACATATGGAGACAGCTATATTAGTCTTGTTAAGGAGACAACGCAAATATGTACGCTTAGAAGTTAGAACCAACGTATCGGTCTTGTCTTGTCCTCAACACGGACTTTAGATGTCTGGAACAGTTCAGAAATTAGTTCAGGGGCTTGTCAACTAAAGTGATGAGAAGAATGACGACTTCTACGAAGAGATTCTTGAATTTGAATGCAACCCTGTCAACTCAGTTAGCCCTAAATATCGATCTAAGGAATCCCCGGATAGAATCGATGGATGACGGAGTTGCCAAGACGGCTACCGGCTGCGCTTCAACGGTCGCCTAAGGTAAACCCGTCGTTTGTATTATCCATTAACTAACCTATTCTCGTAAACAAACGGCCTTGGTCACAAATTCGTAAAGTAAGAAAATATAGTGTATCTAGGATCGAATTCTTATTCAAAATACTCACAATTGAGTCTTAATAAATGTTGCCACCGCTGGTCTAGTTGGGTAACGCATTGACGCACTCGTCCTAGGTCCAATTGCTCGATACGGAATTGCCGTTGTCGATCACCTTCACGTCTTCCTTGATTTTTCGAGCTTGTCGTTCCTGAACTACATACGCGGGCCACGCTTCGCCTTTCCATTCGATCAAGATCCCTCTACCCCTGAAACCTCTTAGCTGAGCTCCAGCTTCGAATTAGGAGGAGCCGGCTACGGAGTATTTTGTTCGTTGATCCAAGCTAATGACGGATGCTGCAGTAGTTGCGGCTCTAACACTACCTAATGTACATAGTAGACACGAACATGCCAAACTTGCAGACTTGATAATGATGGATGACTTAATTCGTCGACCTAAACGACCAAGCGAATTATACTATGGCGAATAGCAGTTCAACGGTAGCTGAAGGCGGTATTCGAGGCATCTTCGCCTTGTTACTATTTTTCAACACGAGGTTTCTAGCAGCGACGATCTCCCCCGGATCTCCTAAATGGCGGCAGCGGCTCTCGAAGCCATCATGCGCGTTGATGCAAGACCGTTAGATCTGTCTTCTAGAACTGTGGCGTTCCGTCATGATGTGTGCCACACGATACCACATCTCCTCAGGTTGGTAATTAGCGCTTGACATCTTGCCTTCGACCCCTTGCAGCCGAGTTGCTGAGGGCCGTCTTATAAGTCCCCCTGTTCTTAGCCGCTACCTTCAACGACGCACTATTCGTCACCGTAATTGGGTGTGGTTGTTGCCCGATACTCCGCAAATAACGGGATGCCTCCGCGAGAAGCTATGTCACATACACTACGTGGAGATGATCTTGGGCAGCACCCCGTTACTACTCTCTCCGAAGAGTCCCCTGCAAATTACATGACCGTAGGGCTGTCATGACCCAAATTTCTGCGTAAGGAGCAGAACGGCGTCAAAATAAGTGCCTAACAAAGGGAATACTTTTATAAAAAGTTCTTTCGGAATATATTAAGCAAAATAATTACAAAAAGTCAAGCTAATATGAACTAGGTTCTAAATTTATTTTAATATAAATCATAAAGATATTCTCGAGTATTTCGCTGAGTTATGTGGATAAGAGAGTGAGACTCCTGGTATGTTAGTACTTACAAAATCGGCACTTATTTTGACGCTGTTCTGAGGAGTAAGTTGTAGTAAAAAGACATTGCTATGATAATAACTTACCAAAGAGTTGATATCGGCCTTGACTTCCATATATGGAACTAAGATACGTTCTCATTCGTTGGCAGTTGGGTTTGAAGCCTTTATTTGATGTCACATCTACCAGTATACAGTCACAATCATCCCATGTCAGGATGATCAAGATATCAACTCGTTTCGTAATATGAGGCTATATCAGCCCGTCTTAAGATCCGCAAGCTTGCCAAATCTCTTTTGATGTCAATGCTTTCCGTAAATCCCAGAACGTGGTACGGCCTAAGCTCTTGCAGGGCTATCTCGAAACAAGCAAGCAAAACTCTGGAGACATGGGGGGCCGAGTATCTTCGTCATCGCATCTCTCGATGGCCACTGACGAAGGCCCAGGAGAATAGACAACTCAGAGTTCAGAGAGGATAGGGGTACGGCATGGATATCTATAAAGTCTCGCGTCTCCTCGATAGTTTATGACATTCTCCAGACCATCACACAAAGACACTCGCATACCAACAACAACAAAGCCTATTCCCAAAGACCAACCCTCGCTCTCCAGCCTCTATCACTCGCTATATTCTCTCGTTCAAAATCTACGACTCCAAAAACAATATACTTGAATCAGCCAACATGCAGTTCTTCACCGCAGCCATCGCCACCATCTTCGCCGGCGTCGCCATCGCCGCGCCTGCCGTCGAGCAGCGCGAGGTCTATGTCCCCTGCAGCGGTCTCTACAGCACCTCGCAGTGCTGCGCGACTGATGTCCTAGGCGTAGCTGACCTCGACTGCGCCAATCCCCCTACTGTCCCCACCGACGCCGTCACCTTCAGCAAGATCTGCGCGGCTGGTGGCCAGCGCGCCCGCTGCTGCGTCCTGCCTGTCCTCGGGCAGGATGTTCTCTGCCAGACCCCGTCTGGCGTGTAAGCGGAAAAACTCACATTCGAAGAGGTCGCTTGTACTATATGACGTTCGGAATTACACCGGTTGGGACGGATAGTTAGGTCTAAGGAAAAGTGTGATATATAAATGTGTATCGACGTATTACTATATGATGGAGACAGGAGTTTTAAGATAGGAATGACCGGAAGTGTCTATGTATGCAATGGTTATAATATCAAAAAATAACGTACCTCCTGGGTCGGGATATATCTGCCAGTTCTTATAAATTGGCGTGCAGGCGAATAAATGATAATAATGCTGGATAACCAAATCACGCCGAGAAGGACAAACCCAACCCGTATCCGTTTTTGGTACGCTCCAAGGCGCTCCTGAGAATATGGTTAGACTTCTCTTTAAATAGAGACAATACAACGGAAGTCGACGGGGTTTCTTACAGTAAGACGTAGTTAGGATGCCAGCATCACCACTTTCGTCAACCAGAGGGACGTTTATATACAGGATTCTATCGACAATCTCAAGCTTAGATCCAAGGACCATATTAGATATTAGAAACTAGTACGTACTCAACGATAAACTAGGTACCGCCATAAAACACGCAGAACTTAGATGCCTACCTATATAAATAGGTACCTACACATCGCTTTCGGGGTCGAGCGATATGCGGTCTTCGTCCGACAAGTAACTATTAGCGAGGCCATGACATTTAACTATTGAGAAGTACAGAGTAGCTGTCAGAGCCGAATAATTCTGGGAGAAATCAAACACAAACCCATTTAACAGCCCAACAATAGCTCCCGTTAACCAAGGGCATTGGGTAAACCCGGTGGTTAAAGGGGAAAGGGAGGGATACTACTGATTCGTGGACGAATAGGAGAATAGCGCAATATTCCCGTTGCTAGTATCTCGTAGCTATGAGAATTGGAACGTACGTATATCCCCATGTGAAAATCTATACTAAGAAGCGTCTCCCATGATGGCGCTGCTAAGGAGGCGAGTGTAGCCCTATGAGATATATAGTCTCTATGGTACAGTTGAATAAATTATCTATCTCCTAGCTGACTCTCCGACATCTGCTCGTTCCATGGGGAAAGAAAAGTTGTCAAAAGTAGAACGTCGATGTGGTGGTTAAGGGGGGAGAATTTCGGAATATCCACTCCTATTTAGTGACGTCCACCGCTTGGTGATATTCGGTTCTTAAAGGTTACTTACAGGCGGGATGATCTATCTCGATAGCTGGAACCTTTTATTTTTAGTAGATCACATCGGTTCTTCAGCACGACCGTCTGAAATTCTTTTTTATATCTCTAGCGCAAGACGTGCGGACGCGATCTCTTTTTAAATAAAAAGATATGTGAGGTAGGTAGGTTATGCTCCGGAAGGAATGTGCGACGAGGAACCATATTAGCCCCAGGACCCAAGAGTTGAAATCGATTACGATATAAATTTCGTCATAACGAAGTAGTTTATGGTTGTAAACTTTCATTTCACTCTTCATAGTTGATATTAATGGAAATTGAATCAATGTATAGGGTGACACAGTGTAGCTTGGGATCGTATCCCCTGACTGGCATTCAACAGCAACTCTATTATTTTCAGTATCAATACACCAAAATTAGCTAAGGAAGATGAACTGGTTCTACATTATTATATCGGCCAATTATATTTATTAAGGAGGCATATTGCAAGGTTTTTTCCTTTTATGTTAATGAATTGCATTGAACTTTACGGACTCTACCGATTATAAGGGGGGTTGCTGTTGAATGCAGTCAAAGGGATAAAGTACGGGTTGCTGGTATGAAACTAACGTAACTGATGACATTCGCTAACTATATTAATCATGTAGGGTTTTCTTAAACGGGCTTTGTTCATTTTACCCTGACAATATCATATTAGACAAAACAGTTCATGAAGAGACTTATCACACATGTCGAAAGAATCCCATACGGATACGAAATCGCTGACTTACCACCTCTATATCTCGAAATATAATTTAAGTCCGACGAATTCTCGTCGCGGTTAATGCGTTCAGGCGCTTGACTAGTGTAGTGGCTGGAGTTTTGAAGTAATATATGTCACGGGATGGACTAAGATGTAAGGAATCAACTTCATTGTTCCGCGAGGGACTTTAAGCCAATTACGTGAGCCTACGGTTATACATACTGACTGTTACGAGGTGGAACCAAACAATGTAAAAACAACTTTGTTGTTTCGCAAGGAACTTTAACTTATTTAATAAACCCGTAGTTTATATATATATATATATATTTTATTTTAAATATCTTATTTAAAATTTTAATAATATATCCTTTTTTTAAAAAAGGCTATTATAAACCTGTTATATATTTATTATTTAAGTATTAAAATTTTTGTTTTAAAAATTACTATTATTTTTTATATTTATATAAATATTAAAATTTTTATTATTTTTATTTTTTTTATATTTATTATATTATTTTTGTTATTTCTTTACCTTTTAACGGTTAAATTAAAAAAATAAACTTAATTTATTTAAATTAACGTTATAATATTTTAATAATTATATATTATATTTTTTAAAATTATTTATTTTTTATTAAAAAACGTTATAACTTTTTTATTTAATTAAATATTTTAAAAAATAATTATTTTTTTTATTATTTAATATATTTTTAAATTTTTATTATTTTTTAATATCGTTTTTTTTATTTTTTACTATTATTTACTTTATTTATTTAATAATTTATTTATTATTTAAAATTTATTATTTATTATAAATAAATTTAATAATTTTTCTTAATAATAAATTATAAAAAATAAAAAATAATTTTTTAAAAAAATTATTAAATTTTAATAAATAAATTTTAAAATATATTTTTTTAATTATAAAAAATTTTTTTTATTTATTATTTAACTTTTTTAATAGTTTTTCGGTTTTAATATTTTTAATATTAAATTAAATTTTATCTTTTTCTTTATAAATAAAGGTATTATTTTATTATATATTAATATATTTTATTTAATTCTTTTAAATTTTTTTTATCTTATATTTTATTTATTTAATTACCGTTTAAATAATATTTATAATTTTATTAATTTTTTTTTATTTATTTATATCCCTTTTTATTAAATTTAAAAAGGTTAATTTAAATAGTTTAATTTTTATTTTAAAATTTAAATTATAATTTATAAAAAATAATAAAATTTTAATTATATTTAAAATTATATTATTTAATAAAAATTTAATTAATAATAATTAATTTATTTAATTATTTTAATAATATAAAATATAAATACGTAAATATTATTTTAAAATTATATTAATTATTTTTATTTAACCATTTATTTTTAAATAATAAATTAATAATAATTTTAACTTTATTATTAATCTTTTTAAAAATCGTTTTTAAAAACTTAATATAAATTAACTTTTTTTATTTAATATTATAATTTTTAAGATTTTATATAAAAAAAATATTCTTTTTATAAAAACGTTTATAAAAATCTTTATATTTAAAGATTTATAAATTATAAAATATTACATTTTTATTAATTAATTTATTATTATTAAAATATATTTATAAATAATTTTATTTTAAATATAAAATAAAAATTTAATAATATAATTAATAAAAATATTTATTTAAATTTTAAATAAAATTTTATATTATTTTAATAAATTTTATAATATTTATTTTAAAATTTTTATTTATTTATATATATAATATATTTTAATAAATATTAAAATTTCTTTATATATTTTAAATTATTAATATATTTTATAAATAAATTTGATAATTTTAATTTTATTAAAATATTTTATTATTAATATATTATATAATTTTTATATAATTTAAACCTTTAAATAATTGTTTTTAAAAACGTATAATTTATTATAAAAATAAATATAGCTTTTATAAAATTTATATTTATTTAAAAATATTTTAAAATATTTTTATAAATTTTTAAATTAATTTATATTTTATAATATAATATTAATTATTTTTTAAATAATAATATTATATTTATAAAAAGCGTTAATTAAATCTTTAATATTTTTTTTATTATTTATATTATGTAACTTTAAAAAAACCATTTTTAATTTTAAATAATTATTAAATAATAATTATTATAATTTAAAAATAATTTAATTATTTATTATATTTTTTTTTAATTATATTTTAAGATTTTTTATTTAATATATTTAATTTTATTAATTTTTTATTAAATTTATAAATAATTTTAAAATTAAATTAATTAAAAAATTTAAATTATTTTATTTATTATTAATTTAATAATTTAATAATTATAAAATATTTTAAATTTTTATAATTTATAATGATTTTAATAAGTTTTTTAATATTTTAAAATTTTAACTTTTATTTTTTAAAAATTTTAATAATTATAAAAAATTTTTTATTATATATTTTATAATTATTTTTTATCGTAATATATTTTAAAAAAAAAAAAGTAATAAAATATAATTTTTTAAATTTATTATATTAAAATAAAATACCTTTTAAAACTTAATTTAAAATATTTATTTTAATTATTATTTTTTTTAATAATTTAAAATATGTTAATATAAGACCTTTTATAAATACTTTTTTTAATATTTTAAAAAATTTTTTATATTTATTTATTTAATTAAAAAATAAATTGTATTTAAATAATTTAATTATTAACTTTATAATATTAAAAAATCCTTTAATAAATTTTTTATAAAAATTTATAAAACTTAAAAAACGTTAAAATTCTTATAAATTCTTTAATATTATTTAATTATTAATTATAAATATTTTATTTTTATTTATTTTAATACCTTTTATTAATATTATAAATCTTAAATATTTTATTTTTTTAATATATTTTATATATTCTTTTTTATTATTTAAATAAATTAATATATTATTAATATAAATTAAAATAAATTTTCTTAAATAATTATATAATATATTATTAATAAAATTTTAAAATATATTTAATATATTATAAAAACTAAAAAATGTTACCACATTTTTATATAAATTAAAACATATAATAAAAATTATTTTTTATTTATTACTTTTAACTATTTTAATTTTATTTAAAATTATAATAATATTTAATTTAATAAAAATCTTTATATTTATTAATATATTTAATATTTTTTTAATAAATAATAAAAAATATTTATTTTTTACTGTTATATTATTTAATTCGTAATAATTTATATATATATATATACCTCTTTTAAATTTCTTTATAAATAATAAAAATATTATTATTTAAAACGTTAAAAATTTAATAAAACCTTTTTTTAAATTATTATTTAAATATTTTTTTATTATTTTTAATTTTTATTATAATATAAAATATATTTTATTTATTAAAAAATCTTTTTCTTTTATTATTTTTACTTTATAATTATATTTTTAATAAAATAAAAATTCTTTTATTTTTAATAATAAAAATACGTTTATTAAATTATAATAATATTTTAATACCTTTTTTTTTAAATTATTATTTATAAATAATAATTTATTATTTAAATAAATATTAATATTTTTTATTAAAATTTTATTAAAAAAATATTTCTTATATAAATAATTTATAAAATTATAATATTTAAGGTTTAATTATTTCTTATATTTATTTTTATTACCATTATTTTATAAAATATTTTTAAAATTTAATTTTAATAAATTTAATAATTTTAATTTAAAAAAATCTATTTATATTAATTTCTTTATTAAAATTCTTAAAATTATAATATCTTTTTATTTATAAAATTAAATAAAAGAAAAATTTAATAAAATTTAAATATTATTTATTAAATAATTATAAAGTTTTTTTTTTATAATATTTATTAATTATTTTTTTTTTTTAAAAAATAATATAAATTTTTTATTACCTTTAATTTTTAATAATTTAATTTATAAATAATTATATTAATATTTTTTTAAAATAAATATTAATTAATTTATTTTTTAATTAATATAAAAATTATAATATTTTAATTATAATAAATTAAAAATAAATAAATTATATTTATTTAAAATTATAAAAAAATATTTAATTATTTTAATATAATTATTAATTTTTATATTTAAAAATATTATATAAATAATATTTTTAATATATAATTTATTTATTAATTATAACTTTTTTAATTTAATAAATTTTTTTATAATAAAATTATATATATATATTACCTTTTTATTTAAAAAAGTTATAATTAAATAATTTAAATTTATAAAAATTAAAATAAATAAATTTCTTAAATTTTTTTAAAAAATTAATATATTAATTATTATAAAATTTATATTTTTATTAATATCTTTTATTAAATTTAAATAAATTATATTATTTATTTATAATTTATTATTATTTTAAAACCGATTACTTTTAAAATTTATATTTTTAAATTATTATTATATTTATTATTATTAAAAAATTTTATAATTTTACTATTATAATTATTATTAATATTATATTATATAACTTTTTTATTAAAAATAATTTATTTTTAAAATTTTTATAAATAAAAATTTATATTTTATTAAAAAAAATTATTAATATTTAAATAATTATTAAAGTAATTATTATTTAAATAATTATTAATATTTTATTATTTAAAAGTAAAATTTAATTTAAAACTTTAATTATAAAAGTAATTTATAACGTTATTATTATAACTATTAAAGAAATTTAATTTAAAGGTTAATTAATTTTTTAAATAAAATATTTTTTAAAATTAAATTTAATTATTTTTAATACCTTTAAAATATTTTTATTTTATATAATTTAATTATTTATAATAAAAATAAAAATTATTATTTAATTTTTATTATTATTTTTATATTAATAATTTTTTAATAATTAAATTATTTAAGTTATTAATAAAATTATTTATATTTATATTTATTAAAAATTTTATTATTAAATAAATAATAATATTATTATAATTATTTTAAAATAAAAAAAAATTAAAAAAATATTTTAATTTAAATTTATTTAAAGTTTTATTATATTTTAAATTTATAAAGTTTTTAAAAAATAAATAAAATATATCTATTTAATTATTAAAGTTATTATTAAAAAATTTTAAATATATATTAATTATTATATTTTAAAATTTTTTATTTATTTTAAATTTAATTTAATTAATTTTAATATATTTATTTATTTTTAAATTATTTAAAATATATATAAATTTTATAAAAAATATATTAAACGGGAAATTTTTTTAATATAAAAAATCTATTTTTTTAAATATTTATATAATTTTATTTATAATATTATATATTTTTTTTAAAAATTTAAATAATAATATTAATAAATCTTATATTTATATTTCCTTTATTTTAAAAAATTAAAAAATTATTTTAAAATATAATTAAATTTATATTTATATAAAATTTTTTAATTAAAAAATTATATAAAAGATTTTATTATATTTTATTTTATAAATATTTTTTTTTATAATTAATTTAAATTATATATTTAATTTTTAAATTTAAAATAAAATTTATTTTTTTTTTATATTTTTTTTATTATTTATAAATTTAATAAAATCTTTAATTTTATTAATTTTATTTTTAATTATTTAAATATATTATTTTTAAATTTTTAATTTATTTTAATATTTTATTATTTATTATAAAATAATTATATTTTTATATTTTATTAATTAAAATTTTTTTTTTAATATTTTTATAACGTTTAAAATATAAATATATATTTAATTAAAAAAATTAAATATATCTTTAAAAATTATATTAATTAATATAATAATATAAATATTTAATATAAATTTATCTTTTAATATATTAAATAAAAAATAAAATTCCTTTTTTTATTTTATTTTTATAATATTAAAAAAATCTTAAATTAATTATTTTTAAAAAATTATTTTATAATAATTTTTTTATTAATATTTTAACTATTATTAAAATTTAATATAAATATAATAAAAATAAATAAAATATATAAATTTAAAAAATATAAAATAATATATAAAATTAATTATTTTAAAAAATTATATATATTAAATAATATTAAATTATTATTAAATAATATAAATATATATTTTATAAAATAAATAAGTAAAATAATAAATATAAAAAAAAATTTATTATAAATAATAAAATTTTTATATTTTTATATTTTTAATTTATTTTTTTTTTTTATAATAAATAAATTAAAAATAATTTAAAATTTTTTTAATAATAAAAAATAATAATTATATAATTTATTATAATATATTATTTATTATTTTTTATTTAAAAAAATTAATTAATTATAATTAAACGTTAATTTTAATAATATATTATAATATTTTTTATTTTATATAATTTTAATAATATATTTATATAATAATAATAATTAAATAATTAAAAAATTTATATAAATAATAAAACCGAATAATAAATAATATAAATTTAAATAATTAATAAAAATTGTTAAAATAATAATCACGTGTTCGCGTGACACGTGCATTAAAGGTAAGGCTAATGGGGCCGTGCCCCATTTATAATTAAATAAAAAAAATTCTTTTTATAATTTATAAATCTTTTTTTATTTAATTAATTACACAATTAAAATTTAATTAATTAATCGTTTTATTATTATATTTCATTATTATTTAAATACGTATTTATATAAAAACCTTAATATTATTAATTTAATAAAAATAATTAAAAATTATATTCGTTTTTTAAAAATTAATAATTAAAAAAGATAATTAATAATTAATAATTTATAATAAGTAATATTTTTTTTTAAATAAAAATTAAATTTTTTATTTTTCGTTTTTTTTATTTATATTTTTAAAATTTTTTTAAATAACGGAATAAACTGTTATAAAGTAAAACTAAATAATATAAAAATAACTTTATTATTTTACGAGGAGTTTTAACCTATTTGGCGAACTTATGGTTTATATATATATATATATTCTTTGTCTTAAATGTCTCATCTAGAACCCTGACACTAATAGGTTATAACATAGTTGCCCCTATTCTGTTTTTCTGTTCTTATTCACATACACCCATTAGGTAGCACACCGTAAACAAAAGCTCGTCTCTTCACAGCGGATGCCTGATCTTATCACCCGTTCCACGCTCCCAATTAGACCATAACCACAACTGCTACCCCAGCGGCAACAATACCGCAGGTGCCCCTGTGATCCTTGGTCCTGCCCCGGTGGCTGTAGGCGAGCTTTCCGAGGAATCGCTAGACGTAATCATACCCATGCTAGTTGAGGAAGGGGAGCTCGAGTCGGAAGATGACGTAGATGACATCGAGTCAGATGATGATATTGAGGAAGAGGAAGACATCGAGTATGATAAAGTAGAGTCGGTTGATGATGAAGTAGAGTAATCGGTAGAAGAAGAAGATGATGACGCGTTGGTTGATGAGCCGCCAGTGGGGCTATCAGTAATGATAATCGTGGTATCCTATCGGACGATGATGTGATTCACGTCAACCACCGGCTCCGAAGCAGCAAGGCCAGTCGACGATACAGCCCCGAGGACCGCGAGGAAGAGTAAATTTCTGTGCATAGTGTATCTTGGTAAAATCCCTCCCAAACGGAAAGTCTAGCGGTGTCTGGCTCTTGACACCTGTCCTCGTGGAGTTTGAGGAAATTCTTTTTAGATTATCTTGGACCTCTAGATGATCATTAAACAGGAGCATCTATGGAGTCGACACGTGTTTTCGGCCACCTGGTTTTAAGAGATACCCTCTCTAGGACTCCATATGTGGCGTTTAGATGACGGGGTCATGTCGGTGTGTAGGTATGTGATGAGGATATGACGGGAGTCCGGAGAGCCGCTTCTAACTATTTAATGGCCCTCTAGTGTCACATTGTCGATGGTATCACGACTATCCTAAAGCTTGAAGCTTGCCATCAGGTCTTATGATATCGTAGTAGGAATCACCTTGTCACCCACGTGTAAGTCTAAATAAGTCTAAATAAAGACGTAGGGATTAGCTTGCACATCAAATTTATATGATCACTCTACTCCGTCCACTATATCCATTTCTCCCGGATAGTCTTCAATAACTGATTATCCCACAGGTACTGCAACACGCTCGGGGTTCTTACTAACGCCGTATTTCGAAGTAGACATGAACTAAGTGCTCATACCTAATACTCATATCTATTTAACGGATGTCAAGGTTTCCCTCCGTCGACTTGTCATATTAATAGATAGATTAAGTCTAGCATAGTTTGGCCCGGGTGGTAGGCCAGAATTAGGGTAGCAATACTGCGTAAATCTTTGAGAGAGAATTCTTAATTCCTCTCTTACAGTTAGTCCAGCCTACATAGAGCTTAATCCATATGACATCAATCGGAGTCACCGTCGCGTTAATATCCAGACGTGGACTTCAAACGGCATGTTGCTGTTGCTCTAGCATGTTCGTCTCCTATTGGACAGCAGGTTTTCAGCTCCGGGCAAGGAATATTGATTCCTGACCCCTGAATAATGGACAATTATTACCCGATCAGGTATGTTCGGGTCTAAAGTAGCATCGAGGCAACGCTGTCGTTTCGTCTATTTTATGTACTTTGCTGACTGACAGACTGACCGCCAAGCTATGACAACCCCTCAGGAAGATCTCGATGTCTGATTTAGGTCTAGTACTGTACTTGTACCGTGCTGTGTTTGTGTAGGGATCTCGGAACTCTAATGGAGTTAAAGTCGTTTTCTTCCGCATGTAGAACAAGCTGTCAATCTAGTAGGTAATGAATAAACCCGACAATTTGTCCGTAATAACATGTATTCCGTATATGGATACTAGATAGCTATCGTAGCAAGCAGCAGTATCACATATCTTGGCACATAGCGTACCTAGTAGTAAAAGGAGCCTTTCTTTTCTTTTAGCGTCTCGCGTAAGAATCGATTTAATTGCGCAGGACCTCCGCGTTCTAATGGGTTATTAAGAATCTTACGTGGTACACAGATGAACCCGAAGGCGGCATAAGAAAGGAGATTGTGGCTTACTCCGAGACAGGCACTCAGACAATCTGTGTAATCTCTACATGGACTGATGGACAAAAAGAGGCTTATCCTGCGAAAGGTACCGTGACACGGCAGCATAGCAGACCGGTAACGCATCGAAGTCCAACCCCATCCCGTATGGCTGACAGGCTATGGTGGCCGCGAACCCCACAAGTGGGTAGAGTCCGAGTTCATCAACCAGCCTATGTACAGTACAAATAGACGCCGGGCGCTTATTTACATGGTATTCTTGACCTTAGTTAATAAAACAAAAATAGTACATGGTAGAATTTACATAGGTAGTAGTATTCGTATATATACGCACGTGTGCTATTTCATCTTGAAATAATTGCCATTACTGTGATATTTCATCATATCAGAAACCCGTTCAACCAAATGGTATCAATGGCCGCTCATTGCCTATCCCAAAATCTGACACGCGTATTTATGCACAGATCGTATGCAACTCCAGGATAAAAAAGAAGAAAATTCCTAGAATATTAGAACCATGTAACGCAGATTTTCAGTGTCAAATAAAAATTTTATGCCCAAGTCTATTTCCCACTTTCCCAATCTCTAGCCCCCGCAAGATGAGATTAGTATCATATTTGTCCATGCTGTTCCTGCGTAGGTGGTTGGTTTGCGCCGTGGCCCGGCGAATGTGGCGATTGCGGCGGCGCGTGATTTTGAAGCGGCGATGTCTGACCGTAAACTTGAGTCCCATCAAGTAGCTGTGGAGCGTACGTCGCTGACCCAGGCAGCTCTGTTGGTGTATTGCCGACAGCAGGAAGTTCGGTGCTGTAAGGCTGCCCGTATGGTTGTAAATATTGTTGAGGGTACTGCTGGGGATATTGCTGGAGATATGGTTGGGGAGGATATTGTTGCGGGTATTGCTGGGAGTACTGCTGATTATACATTGCCATGTTTGGCGGTTGCACTAGAGTGCCTGAAGACATCTCTGACACGCCCGGCGAGCTGGGATTTTTGACAGGCGCGTAGTATCCTTGCTCAGGGTTATTATGAGCCGTATATGTTGCATTAGGGACCGGGCCTTCGGGAGCAGGTGCCTTGCGACGGCGTAGGAAAAAGAAGGCAAGGGCAGCGATCAGTGCTAAGCCTGCGACGCCAACACATACCCCGATGGCAGCCTTGGCTCCTGTCGAAAGACCAGCCGCTGGGGAAGCAGTTTCTTGGGAGGCTGCGTTAGTTGCGGTAGGAGGGCTCACGGTGGCCGAGCTTTCTACATCGCTAGGCTTAAGAGCTGTCCAGGATCCTGACCACGATTCTTTCCAGTCGTTTGAGCTAGCCTTGATCGAATCGCTGTCCGCAAGCTCAACAACAGAGGGAGCTGGTATGTTAGGACCAGGTGCTTGGGCGAGCCACCACGATTTGGTACCCCAATTCGCACCAACAAACGCATCTTGGAGAAAAGCACGGCCAAGAGTGTAGATCTTGGCAGGACCTGTATAGCACGGGAAATATTGCGTTGATTTGTCGATCAATGGGGCTGTCAGCGTGAGGTTTAAATGCCGAAAGGGAACAGAGATGGAAACGTTCTTTGTGTTCGAGTCGCCTATAAAAACGAACTCCAAGACAGAGGCCGAGTTAACAATTTGCGTATATTTCGGCTCGTCGGTATTCCAGAAATATAAACCGAGGTCCTCATTATACGTCACAGGCAAATTCTTCGCAATAGCATCGCATGTCGACTTGGGTAGCGATAGGTAAGGAGAACAACCATCGACAGAGACTTGGACACCTCCAGAAGTGATAGATGAGTTGTCGGCTGCGAGGAGGCCGTCCAAAGATTCAAATTTCCATGGCGAAGAACCATCTATCACTTTGATACTGATGTCTCTCAAGGTGATATCTTTCGTAATGTCGTCAGAATACGTAAGAATATCCCCCACGATACGGTTCTGATCGTAACCGCCAAAGTAAAACGATCCCGACATCCGGGGGTTTGCGGATCCTATATGCATGCCGAAAGAGTTGGATGCGATAGTGTTGTGAGACCATAAATATCCAGGGGCGAGACTCGCATTAATGAGCGGTCCATAGTCGTTGGAGAAGGACTGGTTAATTGTTGCCGGGGCTCCTATCCCCAAGCAGCCTACCGTCAACGGATACCACTGACCATTTGGGTAAGCCATATATGACTCGCTCAACAAAGACAACGAGACGTTCTCTATCGTCGTACCTCCAAATTCCATCGAGTCGACCCACGACTTCGTCAAATCGCCTAGCACTTCTACACCTTGCATATAGTCTGGATTTGACTGATATTGAATCGACCCCGTTGACCCCGTAGTATCCACCTGCGACTGAGCATCGTTGTAGAGTCCAGCTTGGTTAGCATAACACGGAATCGTCGTATTGTGATTGCAGTAATCGCTTGTTAGAAGAAAGGTTTGAAATTCCCGCCCTGGGTACAGCGATATCTTCTGTTCGCTACCCATTGTCACCTCAATCGCCGGCCAAGGACCATCAGGTCCAAACGTCGAGCTGGACCATGTCGCCGCGATAGGCTTTGTGTCTGCCTTGACGAGTCCAAAGACCGCTAAATAGAAAAGAAAGGATACGGGTAAAGACCGTGTAGGGGCCATGACTTAAAGCACACACAAAGTGCGGTATAGACGACGCACTATTCTGCGGCTTG
The DNA here is from genome assembly GCF_022497035.1 of Daldinia vernicosa. Taxonomy (NCBI): domain Eukaryota; kingdom Fungi; phylum Ascomycota; class Sordariomycetes; order Xylariales; family Hypoxylaceae; genus Daldinia; species Daldinia vernicosa. The sequence goes on from NW_025953930.1 coordinate 620,682, forward strand.
GTCCAAGACGGCACTCGACGTTGCTATCAAAGAGGAGAATTAAAAAAAGAAAAAAACACTGACATTGAAGAAAGAATGTGAGTAGAGAGCGGATGGGATGGGATCATCGCTATACCAGCCCGAAGAACGCTCGACTGGGGACAGAGTCCGCCTTGTATGATCCATACGAGAAGTACAGTACATGTATTTCAGCAGGTATACTCTATAGGATCTATTGAGCGCTTACGGAAAGCTGCCGCTATGCTAGGTATCTAGGCCAAGACAAGTCCTACCCAGGAATATTCAAGCAGACAAGGAGATGAGGAGGTGGATCGTGAGACTTGCCAGGGTCGCGTCCCACTATTTTTACATAGTACATACCATTAGAAAGGCTTTGAAGGATCTGAATGCTAGAGACCTCGAGCCGAATTTAGTTAAGAGTTGCATCAGCTTCCCGTTTGATGGAATCAGCCAGCAGTCTGCGCCCCTTTGCTGCTGTGGATGGGTCGCCCCTGGGATTTTCTCATCTCAAGAATTAAGATTCCAAGGCTGAAGTGGGAGAGATAAGGTTGATGTCGTGGAGCCACTCTGTGATCTGTACTGTGGTAATTCGACTCTGCGCGGTTACAGCATGAGTTTGTGATCTTATTTAATCCATAGACCAGCTCAGTAGCGAAGAGGAATTAGCCCATATCGCTGTATCCTATGTCTTCTTTCCCCTATACCAGATAGGTTCAGTAGAGTCTTGAGTGTTGTAAAGTAGGCTCTGACCATTTGGGGGCTAAAAATATACCAAGCTGAATACCTATCATCTCCACCATGAATAATACCCCATGAAGCTTACTAAGAATATTCTTCGTGAAGCTCATGTATATGAGACCCCAGAGACGTGCTATCATATGCCATCGTAGCGTGATTGGTAGCTTCGTAGCTCGGTAGCCTGGTTACTACTTAGGTGCTAAACGAGCAGCGATCAACCGAAGGGTCCGTCAGGGACTCGGAGCCGATCGTCTAATAGCAGCCAGGTCGTCGATCATGGAGGTTGACACCAGGTCAGGCAGAAAAAGCTCTACGAGCCAGTCTCAATCGAAAATTGGTGGCCGGATCTTGGCATTTTTGAACCTCTTTGAAAATGCCAAGATCCGGCCACCAATTTTCGATTGAGACTGCGAGCATAGTGCGACGCTTCCAGGTTTCATATTATGAGTCTCGAGCTGTAGGTGAATTCTGCAGAACGCATCTTGGGTTAGCTGCCACCCTTATAGCTGAATCCTTGCAGCGGTCGAGACTCTAATCCGTATTGCAGAATATATTTATGGCAATCGACGCCCTTGAAGATGGGATCGTATCAGGTTGATGATCTCGAGTATTCTTTCAGCCAATTGAAAGTTGTGATAGAGAAACTACCTAATCTAGGCAGAGTATAGAATTGTGTTAAGTAGAAAATACCTGAAGCCGCTATCGCGCAATCCGCGTTTATGTTGTACCTCGAAGGTGGAATTGAAAGAGATACGTTAGGTACGTAGGTACAGTGGAAATTAGAGTGTGTCCTTAAAGTTAGCGCGATGATATTAACGGCATAGCTGCATACAAGGATGTAGGTACCTGATAATTGGCCCCCACTGAAGCAGCAGGGCAGTACAATATCTACGCAGTTTACGTACGCAGTAAAGTACTATGTAAGCCACGTGTAGGCGAGTTAAGGTGGTACAATACATCCCTACGTAGCAGTATTGTACTTTTGTAGTGAGGTAGGTAAGTGGCGCCTCCAATGCGATTGCCCATCACCTCAATAATCCTCAATAATCTTGATTCAGCCTGTTCGGAATCTTATTCGGAAAACTAAGTCGGAAACATCACCACCATCACCACCACCACCGATTTCTCCCCAGTCCATCTACGTTACGGTATACTGTGGGTAGATAGGTTAGGTAGATATTGTTTTGATGTCAAATTACATAGCAAATGCCTATTAACTTATCCCCTCCTATTTTCTACTTGCAAAGTACCTTGTTTCCCCGATGAGTGCTGTTTCATCGCTTACCTATTGGTATTGATTCCTTTCTCGGCGAATCCTTAGTGATTCAACTTCCTCCTTCGTCTACCGTCGAATCTTAACCTCTCTCTTTGAACAATACCTTTCGATATGGCTCCGCTTTGGGGCTCCTCGTGGTCCTCTACATGGGGCTCTCTATCTGGATATAGCGCCGTTCAGAATGGCGAACAGAACACAACCCCAGGCTCTGCTACCGACTCACATCTCAAACCTAGCATCGGTCAGATTTTGAGTTCGAAGCGAGTGCGCTACGCTACCTTTTCCCTCGCTGCCGTCGGCATATTCCTACTCGGCTTCCGAAACTACGATCGTCTTCCATCTATCGAGAGTTTGCGAAGCGGTGGTGCCGCCGTCGCCGGTTCTAATTCGAATTGTCTTCCCGCGGTCGTACCGGCATTCGAAGATGCGCAAGTCAACTGGTCGCAATTCGCATACACGCAATATGTCACCAACGCTGCATATCTGTGTAACTCGGTCATGATCTTCGAGACTCTATCCCGCCTCGGTAGCAAGGCTGATCGCGTGATGATGTATCCCGAGAACATGATGGACGCTGGCGAGACGAACCCAACGTCGGAAGAGGCCAAGTTGCTCGCTAAGGCCCGGGACGAGTACAAGGTTAAGTTAGTGCCCGTAGAGATCAAACGACGAGCCGGAGCTGATGGTAAGCATGCCCGTGTCTGTTCTCAATTCTATTTCCTCTTTTTCTAATATCGTTTCAAGCTACCTGGGCCGAATCTTTCACCAAACTTCTTGCATTCAATCAAACTCAATACACCCGTGTCTTAAACGTCGACTCGGATTCAACTATTCTCCAGACTATGGACGAGCTATTCCTCATGCCACCGTGCCCTGTTGCAATGCCTCGTGCCTACTGGCTATTTCCGGACAACAAGATTTTATCATCTCAGTTGATGCTAGTGCAGCCCAGCGCGGTTGAGTTCGACAGGATCATGCAGAAGATGGAATCTGCCGGGCGCAACGATTACGATATGGAAATCGTGAACCAGCTATACGCAGACAGCGCTATGATTCTCCCGCATCGTCCTTATGACTTGTTAACGGGTGAGTTCCGTGGGGACAACCACGAGAACTATTTGGGTACCGACCGGGAAGAATGGGATCCTGTTGCCATTTATAACGAAGCAAAGTTCCTTCACTTCTCTGACTGGCCCGTGCCAAAGCCGTGGATCCCGATGTCTGATTCGATGCGACAAGACAAACAGCCTGCATGCGTGACAAGGAACGGCCAAGAGGACTGTTCAGCCAGAGAATTGTGGAACGGGTTTTATAATGATTTCGCGGAGCGGCGTGCGGTAAGTGCTGATCCTATATATCATGAAATTAGTATATACTAACATCTATATCAGAGGGTTTGCAACGCCGGAAGGAAAGCTAGGCGATAAATCAGGAATGTAGAGTGTTCCGTTTAGGTCGTTGGTTTATGTTCTAATAATGAATAACTCGGATTGTATTTTACGTGGCATGACATGTTATAGATACCAGCATTGAATAACTGAAGCGTTTTTCTTTCATAAAAGTTGATATTGCAACAGGGCGATTTAGATGTTACCCGTTTAGCGAAACCCACTCAATGCCGGCAGATGTTGCCACTAAAGGCTCGTCAGGGGCAATGTTATAAATAGGTGTTGTATTATGATAGTCGAGGTTTAGATGGACAATAAAGTTTTACTTGACAATTTACTAAGAGTTGTCTCGAGGACAGCGATGACAATTATTAATCACTTTCAAGGTGATCATTGAAATATTATATTAGGTAGTTTACGCAGTTTAAAATAGAGGAGTCAGTAGTCTTCTGTTGCCCTCAGGAATACTGCTTTATTAATGATGAATGAAGCTTCCTTTCTTTTAAGTGCTTCGAGATCGAAACCTTAGTATCATAGGAGCAGATCATTCGGCCTTTCCTATAGTTCTACATTAGAGTCATCTTCAACAAAGGTGCCAAGAGACTTTGAACCACCACATACAAAACCTTCGTAGAGCAATAGGGTTGCTCTTATTCTCGAGATGCGGAAAATCTGATTTTCGATAGGCACCCAATCTGTTTAGGTTTGGTGTTATTTCCCGATTTCAAGTATGGCGAAAAATAGTTGAACTGCTTTGCATTCGTATTCATGGTCAAGGAAACACAGTCCCACTACTTACACTATATGTTTTCATTAAGGAAAAAAGGAAATACGAGAATAGAGGAAGGAGACACGATGCTGCAACCCGTCCCGTGAAATGGGTGTTACTCTACTTATATGTTGCACGGCTTGTCTTGCAAGCAAACCCCCTTCCCCCTTTTCAGGTTCCCCCTTTTCTGCTAGTACTTCGGAAAGAAGTTCGTCTGCGTATCTAGGTAAGTCCTAGGAAGTTTTCTTAGCATCACTTGTCTCTTTACGCATATGCAGCTTTACGAGCTTTCATTTCCTCCAACAGGGAGATGATAGCTCCAGTTTATCCGGCTAAACAAAGAATGACGTAGGTACGTTTCCGTCTAACTATTACTACACTAGAGGATATATAACTATACTAATTAGAACTAGTTACAAGAGCCCGATGAAATAATTTAGGCCTCAAATATGGCCTGTCTTCTTTTTAGCAAGACAGGAACATATTCATACTTAAGTACCCTCTAGTGTAGCGACTTGTTGATATTGCTTTAGTAGGTATCATTCATCATTGTAGGCAGTGACTATTGTTGTATATGAATTGTTAAAAATTTGACAGGAAATACTAAAGCAACGAATACCATACATACAAGTGACTATGGTGCTGGGTTATAGTTTGCGAAGACATCCCAAAACTCAACTTGACGGGAGAAAAGAGATACATTAATTCTGAACCCGATAACTATCGAACAATCCTTACACACTAATTACGGGATGATGTCACCTCTATTGGACTTACGAGTATTAATTTTTTAAACGTGCCCTACATATTAAATGATATTCGCTATTAGTCTCGCCATGATTTAATGCGTTTCGATCTTTAACTTGAACCTCTTTTATATGGCATCCCCTGACTCGCGATGTTAGGCTAGTCACCTTTATATTTCTAGGCAATTTCTTTAGACTTTGATTTGGACTTGGATCACGCATCATTGTTATTAATGCCGAGCTATACTAACTTATACCAAGATACTAGTATGATGCTTAGATCACTACATAAGCCATCCGTACTCGCACGTGGTATTGGATATTATGTAATTCGTGCAACCCAAGCAAATAAAAACTTTTTCAAAGCTAACATCTTTTTGATTCCATTCTTTTCACTTCCTAACCCAAATCCACTGTCAAACAATAGCTGAAAGACGCTTACCTGTGAGGGATATACCTATGTAAAGCATGTATCATTTCTTTACACTGCCCACGCCAAAAACGACTAGTGGGGGTTATTTGCTATTAGAGTGCCTATCAGAAGCCGAATTTGGCCGTTCGGCAAATCCGAATTCGCGGTATCGGTAGATCGGTAGGCCGCATACAGCTATGAGTTGCGCTTAACTATAACTGTAACAGTAGGTGGGTGCGCTATATTACTACCAACGACTACCAACGACCGGTATGGAGACGCCGTGATTCGCCCATGTCGATGATTTGCTACATCGATATCTAACAGCCGGCCAAGAACTTGACGAACCAGGATGTCGGATTCAGGGTCCCCCCTCGTCTAGTTTACAGCAGGCTGAGCATCAACTTGAATGGCTAGAAAATGGCTAGAAATATACTAGGTAGGATAGAGCCCCAAATAGTGTATGAGGGTGGGGGAGGATAAATACAAGGGTTGAAGAAAAGGAAGGTGAGCGCATGAAAAGTGCCGTCATGATGGAACCAAACTTCGATCTAATTAATTTCTTCCTTCGCGCAACATACCTACCTACATAGTGCATCTCATCAACGTCCCTTACCCCTTACCTATAACGATACCCTGGGTTGTGAGAACCTGTGTTTGTATGCATGTCATGTTACGATCTAGTCCGGTTTAGTCCATCTTACGCATTTTGATCTTCGGTATCGGTATTCCTACTGCAGTTCTCTAGTCCATGCTCAAGCGCTCTCGGTTGCGTCTCGACAGTCGGTGATGGCCATCGACGCCGAGGAGCTTCTTATCCAACCTTTCCGAGAAGTTGTAGAGCGGGGCAAGGAAGCCGTCGCTAATGCCGAGGCAGCGGCCGGCAGCCGTGACGATGAAGACGAAGACGGCGCCGATCCGTCAAACGGACGAAATGTGACGGATATGCTCAAAGCAGCACGCTCACTGGTTAAAGAAGGCGAACGAGCTTTGAAGAGACTCCTGCCACTATGGCAAGAACGCGTCGACAAACACGGCGATACGTTCACGGAGGCTATGCGACAGAATGGTGAATGCTTACCTATTACTGCTATTACTACTAAAGAGTTGCGACATGCCGTTGCTACATAAACTGAGGTCATGTTCAAGGAACTCTACTAACTCTAAACTTATAGATCGGATTCTCGATAACCAAAGACGGTTAGAAGATTTACTATACGACTTGGATGATTTCGTCGAGGTTGATTCATTCGACTCCGAAAAGTTCGCAGATGTGCAAGCGTCGTCCAAGGCATTTGCTCTAACTCTTATGGAAACTATGAAGAGACTACATATAGAAGAAAACGTGCGGGAAACACCGTCCCCTCCGCCGTGGATACAGCCGTTATCTTCACGAGATTCGAATAGCAAGGGCCGTAGCAACGGCGGATCTATTACCACTATGAGGCACAGCGATAATGCCGGCATGAGTGGCGCCAGCACACCGTCTAGGCGACCGTCTAGTCCCGATATACTAGGGGCAGAGCGCGATTTCATCAGTCTTATATCCGGCCCTCCGAGTGCACCACCTCCAAACCCGAGGACGTCGGCCTGGGTTAGCGAACAGACTACCGCTGCTAAATCGTGGTCTCGCAGTAATTCAATCCCAGAAGACGAATACTTCGTAGGGCAACCTGTCATCTTTAATAGCCTCGACAGCCTTACTATACACGGCCAAGAGTTATCCGTACCGCCTAATGCACCTAAAAGCCCGGATACTTCATATAGTAGGATATCGTGGTACACTACTACTGGTAGTTACGCCTCGGGCCCCAGATCATCCGTATACGTCCCCACGAGCGACCAGAGAACCACCTCGCTTGCGAAGTCCATAACAGACCCCCCTGGAACCCACGGACCGATCGAAGTTGAGCTACCGCGATTGCCGAGTCCACCGGCTTACGAAGATGGCCTCATACCTGCAGAGGAACTTTTTGCGGCAAGAAAGGACTCGTTCTCTGGCTATCAGATCGGATTAGACAGCAGCCTTTATATACATAAGGGCTTATGCGCGGGTTCGCAGACGTATCGATTTAAGGGGCGCAAGGCTGCAACCAAAGCCGTAATGGAATACGTAAGGGCATTTTGGTTTATTTATCCGTCGCCTATACCGTAGAAGACTGATATGTTCGTAACGAGGCGACTTATGCTAATTTTGTATAATCAGGGAACTAGACGAAGTACCGCCCGGTGCACAGAATGCGAGTTCGCGCAATCCCTATTGGAAGTAGAGCTCGACGACGCTCTTGACCGTAAGCCAAATCCCTTAATAATCCCAGCTCACTCGGTTAACCCTCGATACTCGTAGCGAGTGCCAATTTTAGCAAATCCGGCGTCTTGTATCGTCTTCGGTTTCTATATAAATCCCACATGGCCTCGGATTCAGCATTTGTGGTGCGATTCGCCTGCCTCTTCTGCGCAGAAAAGGGGCAAACCGTCTATGCCGACGATGCCACGATATTTACAACTCAAGACCAATTGTTTCAACACTTGTCGCGCCATCCACAGCCTTTGCCGGAGATCCCTGGGATCACGATCCTGTAAGAATACGGTCTTTGATTCTCCAAGTAGTTTAGCTAACCGCCTAAAAGGTATGGCGAAGTACCCAAAAACGACCCTACTGTTGAAGATTACGACCTTCACTTCCCCAACCCTCCGGTAGCTAGCCTGCTTCCAGACACAACGACTCTATCCAAGTTACCATCTGCAAGAGCTGTAAAAAGCCATATTAGACGGTATGGACGTGATCTAACGGATCCCGATGGAAATTTGGACCGAGTAATGAAGTTTATGGAAGGCGCCCGGATCGTGGGCGTCGAATTTCCAGAGAATTGGAAGGGAAAATGGTGTACCGGGTGGCACGATGGTCAATGGGGATCCTTCCCTACGAAGTATATCATCCTCGAACTGCCCGCAAATCTTCCAGGCTCGAATACGTGTACCGACGGCATGTTAGTTACGACACGGTGGAAATTCGAGGTGAAGGATCCGTCATCAGGATGGTTGCAATTTGATAAAGACGAAACTTTGTCCAATGTTTCCTGTATGTTGCATCTCAGCCCAACTTAATCCCCCCTATATTCCCTTTTAGTAGTCCCGTAGTGGACTCGGTTGCTAATTAGATACCGACACTTCGTGCAGGGCTTAACCAGGACGACTGGTGCTGGTACGGAACGAAGAAGAATGGTAAGGGAGGGCTTTTCCCACGATTCTTCGTAAAGCAAGAGTCGCTAAGAAGTGGTGGGATTCGGAACGGAGAAGAGGATGAAGACACTTTACCCAAGGCTAAGAAACCGGGAAGCTTTGCGTTACCTACCATAAAGATGCGTAGAATGACCATTGGTAGTAGTTCATCTTAATATGTGTGCAGACAATGGTGATCCGCGGAGGAACTGCCGAAGAGGCGATACGTTAACTTACAATACCCTCTACGTTAGGAAGTATTTACTTGTAGGCACTCGGAGTTGTAGGAGTTCGGGATGGTAGGGGAGGTATGTTGCCATTACGCTCGGGGCTATTAACTTGCTATATGGGAGGTTTATGGAAGGTTCATATACTAGGCATATAGAGGCATTTAGCTGCTATAACAATGCTTTTACATATGTATAAGGACTGTGTATAAGGACTGCGTAATATGAGTATAAGACGGTATAGATACTCAGTAATAAGCAATGTGGGGTTAAGGTAGGTAACGGTCCCGCACCCCAATAGCTTTACCTAGGTACCTAGGTACTCTACCCCACACCCGCCAAATAAGATTGTGGCTTTAGCAGTCGATACGTACCGACGCTAAAGCGGTACCTCGCCTAGGTACTTCAGGATGATGACATCACCAGAATTATCATCCCTTGCTCTTCGCCTCTAAAATCGTCCAGCCTTGTAGTCGATGATGGAGATACTAGCCGCATGCAAACTCGTCTGTCTCCTTGGTCATATTCTATTCGATAAAGGAGACAGGAAGGGCTTGAACGCCTCTTTCTTTTTTGAAACTAGTAAAGTCTATCACTTGAGTCTTCTGATAGGTAAACCACAAGCCAGATTTCTGTGGTGCCACAAGTTGCTGTAGCTGCTACGTCATATTTGTCTAACGCAATGGCCACATAAGAAAACGTGAAGCTCTGAAGGACATTGGAAGCTACCTCCTAGACCTATGTAGCTTTTCGAGCTTAGCTTGTCTGCTTGTGACGGCAGGGCGGTAAACAAAGGAAAACAGTGACGTGATACATTTTGACTTTTGACATGTTCATCATCCTTCATCATCATACATTTTTTAAAACTCCACTGACCTTTCTCTCCCGTACCAAACAAAACCATTGCAATTCCTTCCATCCTTCACGATATTTATCATAGTCACAGTCCAACATACTTAATTTTTCTGTAATACAACGGATACCTACCTGTAGCTTAGATACCTAAACCGTCATGAGGTGGCTTTCAACCGTCCTCTCCCTCGGCCTGGTGGCTGATGCCGTCGTGGGTAGTAGCTGGTTTAGTAAAGCCGGTAAGTTATCATAAAGTTATATTCCTTGAGTTGATCGCATGGTAGGTGACACCTGCTGATACCTTTGTTAAACACAGCATATAACAAGTGGCACGAGACTGAACTAGAACGATGGCTGTCCGACAATGATATCCCCTATCCTACACCGGCTGATCGAAAAGATCTCGAAAACTTGATTCAGAAGAATTGGGATTCTTACGCCGTTGCCCCTTACAAGAACTGGGACACAGACAAACTTACAGCATACCTGAAATCAAAGGGTATAGAGACTAAAGAGTCTGCCAAGTCGAACAAGGATTCGCTTGTTAGCCAAGTAGCGAACGCTTGGTACGAGACGGAAGACAAAGCCCAGACGGCCTGGACCAATGTTCAAGAATGGATCTTGGATACCTGGTCCGACAGTGCTCTAAAGGCGTTTGCTGACAAGCATGGCATCCCAGGTAACATTCCTAAATACCTTCAAGCCCATTTGGTATCTTGCTAATACCGTGTATAGTCCCCCAGCCACGAACTCGTGATACTCTCCTTCAGAAGGTTCGCTCTAACTACGAGACCGTAGCGAAGAAAGCTGGCGAGACCGCTTCGTACCCTGGAGATTGGCTTTACGACTCTTGGTCCGAGTCCGACTTGAAGGAGTGGCTTGACACCCATGGCTTCCCTGCTCCCCAAATCACTGACGTAAGGAATCCCTGTGTATAGATCTAGTTAAACGTACTGAACTAACGCCGTGAACATTAGCGTAACCGATTGATTGCCTTGGTTCGCCGCAATTCTCACCTTGCTTATGTGAAATTACAGGAGCAGAAGGCGTCTGCATCCGCTAGTGCCCGTGCCGCCTACGCTACTCTCACCGACAAGCTTATTGATGCTTGGAGCGAGTCTCAGCTGAAGGAATTCTGTGACAAGAACGGAATCAATGGTAAGCAACTTAAATATCAACCGGATTTCTCTCACAACTTTAACTAACAATATTTCCAGTTCCTCAGGGAAGCAAGGCCAATGAGCTACGTGCTCTTGTCCGGAAACACCGCGCTGCTATCCTTGGTGATAACGTGTCCGCATCGGCTTCAAGTGCTTTCGGCGCTGCTACTAGCAAGGCTGGAAACCAGTACGCCAAGGCTACTAACGATGCCAGTCTTGCCGCTCAGGATGCTTTTAACAAGGCAGTTGATTACTGGTCTGCGAGCCGACTGAAGGCTTACTTGGATGCTCGCGGGGTTCCCGTTCCCCAGGGATCGAAGATTGACGAGCTCCGCGCCTTAGTGCGACGCAACGCCCACAAGACTGCCCACCCTTACAGCGCCTGGTCTTGGGACGACCTGTCCTACGATAATCTGAAGAAGTACCTAGCTAGTAGCGGCAACAAAGCTGCGCAGAAGGTTGCCGAGAAAAGCTCTGCTACCCGAGACGAACTCGTAGACGCCGCTCAATCGGCTTACTCGTCTGCTTCAAGTGCCGGCGGCAATTCGTACGCCTCTGCGACAAGCTACCTGGCTCAGGCTACCGAGGCGGCGAAGAAGAGCACTTTCGACACTTGGAGCGAGAGTGAGTTAAAGGCGTACCTAGACAGTTACGGTGTAGTAAGTTCACTTCCATCTCGTATAGTTACGGTAAATCGTGTATAAAACAAAAATATGCTAACTCCGACGCAGCCCGTCCCCCAGGGCTCTACCCTCAACGAGCTCCGCGCCGAGGCGCGCAAGCAATTGACATACTTCAAGTACGGCACCTCCAACCCGGCTAGCACTGTGTTTGCCAAGATTGGCGAGAGCGTCAAGGATGCGTACCAGTGGGTCGTGGCACAGCTGGGTGCTGGTTCTGAGGTCGCGAAGAAGAAGGCCGGTGAGGTCAAGGAGGAGCTATGATCATATCATTATCATCACGCTCAAATACCTTGTATATTAAGTAAGATTGGGGAAGAGATGAAATTCGAAACGATGTTGAGATGGGAGAAGAATTCGATGAAGTGCGTAGCTGTTGAATGAGAAAGACGAGCACGCGAGGATGATAAAATATGGATCGATTTGGGAACGAAAGTTAAAACGAGGTGTATTGTTCTATGGCTCCTTTTATCACGGGTTGGGTAGGTAGGGTCACAACACTGGCTAGTACAATACGATTTCTAGGACTATCTCCTGCTTAAGGGGGTTCCTGTTAGCAACCGAGAAGGCAAGACTTCACACTGGCATTTGTCTATCCTAAATGATGAAGTACTGTAGTTGAGATTGTAAGATTACCTGTTTTATTACGATGAATTGATGTCTTGTATTGTCACAACTTTCACTTTTCCGACTTAACGAGGTTGTCTGCAATCTAGGTACCTGTTATTGAGGCTGGTAAGTTAATATCGAAAGTTAAAGTTAAATAGGGAATACTGACCTTTATATAGCATATTCTTATAAAATAACGATGGTCAAACTTCGCCTCATTTTATTCTAAGAGGGTTTGAAACTATTCCAGGGTGCGGAAATAGAGAGAGATGCGATATTAGCGATGATGATAATATCAGTCTAAAGATGATTGATTATAGAGACACTCATATCAACAGGATGCCAATTTCACAAACGAGAATAGACATTATGACGAAACTAATTTTAGATTGACTTCTCTATGAAATAACATCTCGTAAGAGGTTGCCAACGACATTGCCTCTTCAGGGGTAAGACTACGTGCGAGCTTCATACTTTTCAGCATGGAGTCAAACAACACGACTTGTCTTCGCAAATATATCCGCATCATTATCGTCCTTACACAGTACTATTAACGCCAGGTTCTGCTTTTGTCTATGGCCGTCTAAATAAGCACCAGAGCTTTTCAGGCTAGATTGTGAGGTCTTCAACCTCCAGAACGAACAAGAGATATAAGGAAATAATCGACAAGCATGCATGATAATTTCGCGGGACTGTCACCAAATCTCTTGATTGGAATGGCCATGGGTAAGAGTATTGTATCGCCAGCCATGGCTAGCATTCATTAGATGCTAAATCAGAACCGTCTGACAGGGGTTGTAGGTACAGGTGCTGGAGGTAAAGAAAATAAAAATCACCCCATGATCGATCTGTATTAGATTCGTCTTGCGGATAGGTGATCAATGGCCAGGGAATGACCTATGGGAATAGGCCACACCGTCCATCGGCGTATTGTGATAACAAAGAAAAAAAAGCGTCGGGCGAGAGTATGACGTGTCAAAGACTAGATCCTGAGATTTACGTCGGGAATGCTCCTCTGCCGTTTATGGCCTAGATGGTGCTCCGACGATGCTTTCCTCTTCTGTGTCACGGTCGAGAGAGGGCTGCTGGCGAGCTCAGACATCTTCTTCTGCTTACGCATGGGAGAGATGGGAACGTTGGTAGTAGCGATGCGCCCATCCTTGATGCCACGAAGAGTGCCTTCAAAATAGGGACCAGAGAAGGCGAGAGATTCTCGGGTAGCCTTACTACGGCTAATTAACTGATGATTCGCTTGGTCTCGGCGAAACGCACCAACAATGTTGCTATTATGTTGGAAGTGGTCAAGGAGAGATGTCACATCGCTGGACGCAGTACCGGGGCGGCCGGGTGTACGACCAGGCGTGCGGAATATTTGATCATCCGCCCCGTCATGCTCGTGGGTCTTCTCTTCTTCAGACGATTCATCGCCCTCGTCATCATCATCGTCATTATCCAATGTGATGAAGTCTTCCAACTTGAGATTCTTCTCTGCTTCATCGACGACTTGGTCGTCCGAATCAGACGTCTCAACTGCATTCCCATCAGACATCTGGGAGTACCAAGCTTCTTCAGGGCCGACGGCGTGTGTATTCATAAAGTCCCCATAAGTGCTAGAGGAGATCATACCGCTCATCATGATGCTACCCGGGTTGCTGAGCATAGGAGAAGACTGGGTTTGATCAAAATAGTGGAAGTTGAACTGCTCTGGAGAGAGATCAAAACCTCTCCCTCTCATGGTTTGATGAGTGAAGATCATCATCTTGCCGGTTCTCGGGTTTAATATCGCAATGGGCTTCTTGCTAGATTTGTCCAGGTTGAACCGACCAACGCGTGGTTGCCCGCGGCGTGGCCGAACGAGCGTAATAACATCCGAATCAGAGTCGTCGTCTACAGTCTCCCGCCGAGTCTTACGTCGGACGGGTTTCTCAGGCGGGTCTTCCTCATCGGTAGTATCCCCATCAGCTACGAGGGGAAGATTAGTATAAACTTGTCATCAGCCAAATTACTCTCACTCACTTTGATATCCGTCAAGGGAAATATCGTCGTTCTCGGACAGGTCCATGGGGGTGTTGGCGGCAGTTGATAGATCCTGGGTTGTCGCAGGTGTAGGAACTGGCGTACTATCTTGATCGTCTAGGGATTTGATTAAAGCCTCAAAATCAGAGGCTGGCTCGTCGTCAAAGCCCAACCAGTCGCCGGCAGCGGTAGAATAATTATCCCAGAATGCTTCCGAGTTGGACGAGTCGTAAGGATCAGCATCGTGCTCAATTTCTCGACGAAAAGATGGGTCGAGAATGCTCTTGTCAACGAAGAGATCAGGGAAAAAACCATGGTCTACATCGTCGTCAGTTTCTGTCGAGTCATCGTCCGACGAATCTTCAGGGATATCAAAGCGGACACGCCGTTCTGTGCTGGTATATCCCTGATCAATTGTGAGGTCATCGTCAGCGTCTGCTTCAGAGGAGATGCCACCCCAACTGGCATTGTCGTCCGCATCGTCATCGTCACCCTCGTACTCATCCCCACCCTCATCGTCGTCGTCGTCGTCTTGTTCATCCTGTTCGTCCTCGTCATCATGCGGCCGAGGGGAGCGCGAGCTGCGAATGGGTTTGTGCAGTTCATGCGAGAGAATATGCTCCTCCTCGACCGCGTTTATTCCATCCTCGTCGTCGTCGTCAGAATCACTGATGTCTTCTACTCCAGAATAACCACCCTCGTCAGAGAGGTCGAGTGACGACGAAGCGTCCGAGGCACGACGCCTGGAGACCTTGACGGGAGTAGTCGGTGGCCGTTGTTGCCGTACGTTGCGGGACATTGTATTGTACCGTATGCTAATTATAGAGGATATGCGAGAAATACAGGGGTAATGGTTCCACCCCCGGATTCGAGGTTGAGAAAATCGAGACAAACGGCGGTGAAGCCTTAAGTGATAGTTACTCGAATAGTGCAGATAGTGCAGATAGTGTCCACTCTCGTGGTAGTATAAAAACCCTGTGGTTTCTCGACAGCACCCTTTTTCAAGGTTATGCCTGAGTTTACAAGGGTATACGGAACGAAGTAATGGGCGATTGTTAGGAGGAGAAAGAGGTAAAGGGGTTGAGGGAAGAGTATATCGTCGTCACTAAGCCGAAGTCGTATATGCCGGCAATGGATGGGCGAAATGCGCACAATAATGCAGTAATTCTGTTTAATATTCAGACTTCCGGGAGGTAACCCTTTGGCTGAAAAAAGGGCACACAAGACAGTGAAAGCCTGTATAACTTCGTCGAGTTGTCGAATTGCGATTGAATATCTCGGTGAACTGCTGGACTACGGGACATGACCAGGAACGCCAGACATGTCCCGTAGTGGGTATTTACAGCTCAGCGACGGCCGAAGGCATGGTTCTCGACGAAGTTTTAGTGTGATCTAACTGGAATACTTTCTTGAAAGCTGTTTGTAGTGCGACTTCGTTGTCTGGTTGTAGTTTGGATTTCCTGAGAGGAAAAAGTAAGAAAGGGAAAAGATGCAATCGCAGGCCCGGGAAAAAAACACTGGTGGATATATCCCACTGTAACTGCAGCGTAACTTTTTTTTTTCTTTTTCTTTTTTAGTTCCATTGGTGGGGTGACCCTGGACTTCCCGCAGCTCTGCACGGTCCCTGATTTGTTCACCCCCGTCGACAGGCTGAACTAAACCTGTTAAGGAGATGTGTCACCGCCTTTTTGACTTGCATTTTTCTTAGCGCACTAAAGCCTAAAACACCCCTCTAGAACCACCAATTTGTCCCTTGCGGTCCACTGCAAGATCCACTATAGGTATAATCCACTATAATGTCATCTCTAACTGGCTACCTATAGGCTTACTTGCTGCTTCGGCGCTGGCAGTTGGCGCTTGGCCACCTAAAGGTAGTGCTACGACTGTGCTAGATACATATTTCTTCATAGTGTTAGTGGTTCGAAGCTGCATTCAAATTTTGGTTTCCCGAGGCGTTTGAACTCCCAGTTCCACTTCGAATTCCACTTCGAATATGACTTTCTCGCGGTCATGGTCCGATACTAATTAGCGAAGACCGGCAAAGACGACGTTCTAGTCCCTGGTATCCACCGAAAACTTGTTCAACTCTCGGAGGTTCCCTTGTGACGCATTCTAAGAGGAGTCAAAGAGGAGTCATTTTGAGAGGATGACACACGGATACCCCTCCCAAAATTTCTTCTATTTTCTTTCCGTCCCGCTCGTATATTCAAAGGGTATTATTATTACCCAACTGGTCCGTTTGGATATCTCTACGGCGACTAGTTAGTGTATTTGCGTGGCGTATAACTGCTTCTAGATTCTATATAGACTCATATTGTGGCAATTATCGTTCAGTGTACAGTACATGTGGTGTTTTATTCTACTTCAACGTACATTTTCCACGAGACATACAAATATATGTGCGTATACGGAAACAGATAATTTGGCGAGATGGGGTAGTTTTCCACGTTTGCACGACACCTATGTACAACAGGAGGCTACAGTATATGTAACAAGGTATGCAGACATCTCTAGGTATAAGCATGTATGTACCATGTAGTGTATGCCATGTAAGTAAGCGAAGTTATCGAGCAGATATCTCGTCAACTTCCGATTTTCTTTTCCATCGACCCATCCTACCCCTCGGTGACGACGACGATACATGGAAAAGCAAGGATACCTCCTATGTAGTTGGTTCATTTATCTCCACCTATTACCCTCACTCTATGGTCTCTGGGTCTAAACCCCTCCAACCAAAAATTTCAATGGTGATCTCTAAAGTTACATGCACGGTAGATCTTCTCTTTAAGACGTGTCGATTCTTTCTCCGTTTTTACCGAATTCGTTTCGTCCGAACCAGCATCAACATCCCATTCCATGATACATGCGGTAGTGTATATACTCAAGCTTTCCCCATCTCTCCACCAGGGTAGATTCTATTAACGGTGACGTGCATTTCGCATGAAATCGAGATCGATCGTTTTTCGAATATCTTTCATCGACATTAGTCTAGCTTATTACGATACACTGCATACTATGTAAAGCACTACGTATGTAAAGCAAGGTTAGGTGCTTAGGAATGCAAAATGTACTGTGTTGTACCATTGATCGAGAGCGGTTAAGGGAAATAGGAGAAATAGGAGTGTTAATACAAACAGATGATTGCGAGACATGCATGTCATAAACTTGTAAACCCCTAATTTGATATCGACATACTACGCAAAGTACCCTGAAATAGACTCGCGAGCCTCGTTGGCTTATACGTACCTAAGGTATGCAGGAGAAGAGCTAGTGTAATTATATTAACTCACATGACTCGGGCTCTTTTCTCATTGGTTTGATAAACAATTTGGTTTAATACATAGACCATCTTGTCGCCCTGTGAAATTTAGAATTATCGAAATATGGAGCAATCCAGATACGTGGCCGATGCTACTCAAAGGGTATGTTTTCAAGGGAGAAATCCGATGCGTACATGTCATAATCATCAACGCGCAGAATCCTTCGAACCACATGAAAAGGCGAGGACTTTTCACATAATGTTTTAATTGGGAGAATAAACCGGGTTTATGATTGAACTAGTACGGAAATAGGAATTGCCATTCTTCGCATCTCTAGGCAAGCTAGAAATTGCAATGAAAAGCGTATTCGCGTCGCCTGGAGGCAGTGTAATACCAGGGACACGGTGAGAGCGATCATAGGCAAGCCTAGAGGATGCGCTCCCTCGTAACAAAAATTAGAATAATCACGATTGAGTTCAAGTAGAACTCTTTCAGAGATTAAACTGAAAAGAACAGATACTACACTTGATCTAAGCCAAAAGGCAAAGAGAGCTGAAGAGGAAAAGAGAAGAAGAATTGAAAAAACGAGAGAGGAGACGGGAATTTATATTGGAGAAATTCTTGGTGGGGTAGTCCAGTAGCCGCAATACTAGCCTCAAATATGGGGTAGATCGTGCTGATCGTGGCTTGAAACAAGTACGTACCCAACCTATACGTACCCAACATATAACCATGGGAAGGTCCGACCTATGAGGTCCTCCTGCCTGCATGGTTGGTTGCCTAGCGAAACAAATATGATCCGAAGTAAATATTGACTTCATTTATTCATCCTGTAGGAAGTCGCGACTTCCATCATACCGACATTAGTATCTTAGGTATTCCGTACCTATCTGCATCATGTACGCTTTTCAACGCTAATGCTTAAAGTATCCAACCATTTCTATCCTAACGGTTGCATCTATGCCGGACGGAGCATTTCTTGCATTACCTTACAATAGTCTAAAAGTCTAGAGTCCAATTGTGCATTCGTGCTGCATGTAATTGCATTTGCTTTCTATCAGCCTTTTTTTCCCTCACCGCTTTCAATAACTCTTTGAATCGCGTAGCCGCAGTTCCATCGTCATGGAGCCACCTCAAAAAGGGCACGCGAACCTCTTTCAGGTGTACTTGAGACTACGGCCTCCTCAAGCTGGAAATTCGGGTGCTGAACGGTTCCTTTTAGTCGAAGACCCCGTAGAACACGATGCCCCCACTCATATCACCTTGAACCCACCGAACGACCGAAGACGCGCTATAGAGAAATTCGCGTTTACACGCGTTTTTGAAGAGGATGCCACACAACTTGACCTATTCCAGGGCATCGGAGTGCTTCCTTTGGTTGAAGGCGTATTAGCTCCTCATGGAGGTGACGGTACAGATGGTCTGCTAGCGACCCTAGGGGTTACTGGTTCAGGCAAGGTATGTCTAGCTGTAGTATAGTGTGACAGAAGATATAGTGACTAACAGCAAGCCCATCAGACGCATACTATGCTTGGATCGCGGAGCCAGCGAGGCTTAACCCAGCTTGCACTCGATGTCGTATTCCGATCCGTCGAATCAAACATCGTTGACTGCGAGAGTTCCCCTGCGTTGGAGACAAGTATACGATCCTCCGACGCGTCCGAGGCAGCAATTTGCTCTGCGCCAGCATTTATCGATACGATGTACACCGATTTCAGCAGTTCACGAGGTGGATCAAGAGCTACGACACCAATGATTGTAGGACCCCCAAGCGTTCCTATCCAACCACCTACACGTATCCCTACACCGCTACCGCCTGGTTGTTTTCCAAGCAGCCCTCAAAGTATACGGCTCGTTAGTCACGATGACGATCTGTCGAGAATAATACTTCTCTCAACACCGCCCAGTGAAAAGGGGGAGGTGGTTCCAACCCTGACGCAAGTTGCGTCTATTAAGCTTAAGCCAAAGTTGGCTTGCTCCCCGTCACCCCAAAAGCATTACATGTCTCTCACCTCCGCCGCAAGAAATAAGAAGAATGTTACTAAATGTCCAATGAAGGGTGACCACGCGCCACCGACGCCGAGAAAAAACCTACAACGACCATCTGCTTTCCCTCAAGCACCAGATATTAACTCCGTTAGAGCATCCTGCGATCCGTCTGCCGAGTATGCTATTGTTATCTCGATGTACGAAGTATACAACGACCGAATTTTCGATCTTTTAACTCCTCCGATTAGATCGAATAGTAATAAAGAGCCTAGGCGACGGCCGCTGCTTTTCAAGTTTACAGAGCTATCTCCTGATCGAAAGGTCGTAGCAGGGCTCCGAAAGGTTATCTGCGGTAATCTCAAAGAGGCACTAATGGTTCTCGAAGCCGGGCTCCACGAGCGGCGAGTTGCTGGCACAGGCAGCAATAGCGTGTCGTCGAGAAGCCATGGATTTTTCTGTATCGAGGTCAAGAAAAGACGCCGCGGCCGTCACAATGCACGCTGGGGTAATAGTACACTAAGTATCGTTGATCTAGCTGGTAGTGAGCGAGCAAGGGATGCGAAGACACAAGGCGCGACTTTGGCAGAGGCGGGTAAGATCAATGAAAGTCTAATGTATCTTGGTCAGTGTCTACAAATGCAGAGCGACGCTAGCAGTGCGACGAAGGTATGTCGCATTATTTGCTCACGGTATTTAGGAACTTCGCTGACGGTGAAAAGCCTAATGTAGTCCCCTTTCGTCAATGCAAGCTCACAGAGTTGCTATTCGCCAACTCGTTTCCTTCAGGCTCGCCCTCGAGCTCCACAAACGGGCGGCGTGCTCCACAGAAAGGTGTAATGATCGTTACAGCCGATCCTCTAGGAGACTTTAACGCGACATCACAAATTCTCAGATATAGCGCCCTGGCCCGTGAGGTTACCGTACCACGCGTTCCTTCTATTACATCTACAATGCTCGCCAATGCGAATAGCTCGGCACACTCTGTGCGGTCAGAATCAAGCGTCGGGTCTCGCAGTGATACAAGCTCGCCTGTCCTGACTCACCGTCGACCATATTTTCATCCTTCTGGAAACCATAGCCGGATGTTCTCACCTGCACCCGACACGGAGAGGGCAACGATGGAGAACGCGGCTTTAGAGATTGCGAGAATGGCCGATATGATAGATCAGCTGAATACCGAACTAGTACAAGAAACGGAGGCACGTATGGCAGCCGAGGCTCACTTGCTGTCTATGGAAGAACGTCTCGCAGACTTTGAACAGGAGATCCGAGAGGAATGCTACGCAGACTTTGAGCAGCGGCTCGCTTTAGAGATGGGACGATGGAAGGCGACGTTGTCGCTGGAGCAAGAGCGCGGTGAGGAGCATTGGGACCGCAAGGTAGAGGTTTTAGCTCGCGGCGTGGGTGTCACAGTTACCATGCCAAGCTCCGACGAAGATAATGTTGAAGACGAAGATAAGGAGAACATCTTGATCGAAAATCTGGAGCAAGAGAACGAGCGTTTGCGAAGAGAAGTCGCGATCTTGAAGCGCGAACTATCTGGCCGCACACCAAGCAAACGCGCCCCGCTTCAGGAGAGGGGTGATGTACCCAGCACCAGGGCCTCACCTTCTGGGGCAGATACGCTGGGCGACCTCGGTAACCGCATGGAGCAGTTAAGAGTAAACAGCGGCGAAAGCAAGAAAACCCTCAAGGTGTCGAGCAGTGGGAGTCCCACGAAGAAGGTGCGGAAGCTGCAGACGAGGAGGTGGGAGGGGACGGCGGTTGATGACGACTTAATGTGAGATGTGAGATGTGAGATGTGAGATATGAAGCCGGTCGTAAAGCGTTTCAAGACCATGTCGATGGATTCTATCATCGCGACTAGCTATTAGCGGTTGCGCAAACCTGTTGAGGATACCCCTTTTTTCGTATTTCTGGTTTGGACTAGACTTATCGTCTACTTGTATTCACCTGTTTTAATCCTGTTCTGTTTGCATAGAGATTAGTCTTCATTAGTGTAATGTCTGTACTTCTAGTCGCGAATAATGTATATGATCGTGGCCGAGTTCTTGGGTGGCAGTATAATTTTAATTGACGAAGATTATGGCTGAGATCGAGGGAGATGACCGAGTCGTTCTGTGACAATTGACGACTAAATTCTGTCACATTAGAATAGATCCCAACATCCGAGCCCGCTTTGCCAGTTTGTAAATGGAGATTCGTACGTATCGCATCTCAATCTGTCAGCGCCCCTTTCTACTACTTGCGTTGCTTGTCCTAGGTATCGTGAAGCCTCCTCTTACGAAATTAACCAGTTATTGCCACTCTCGGGCATCAAAACTCTGCCGTAAAATGCGTAATGGAACGTATATCCCCTTCTGCCAGCTGTTTAGATAGGGAGGCTGATGGTTGATCGATTCGGTCGAGACGCCACCGCTCAATGATTAAACTGAATCCCATTAATTGGCAACGATTGACTGCCTAGACCTGGGCGGCGGATCGAACTGAACGGGTCTATTTCGAAAATCTATTTGCCTTCTTGATCAACGGCTAGGTCTGTATTCGAACCGCGGGGTTATATTCGGTGACGACGGAATCCGGTGGGTGGCATTATGAATGACGCTACTATTGGTGATCAGTTTTCGTATAGTAAGTAGCCTTCCCACGTCTACAAAAATTCCCGAACATTGCTTCCGTGTCGGAGCCGCCTATTCGGGATCCTATTTCACGGGATGAGGTGATTATGAAACTTGGAAGATATCAAATCGGGAATACGCGAGGGGTGGCGGTGGCATAATGTATACTTATGCCTGAGTCGCCACGTAATAGCTTTGCAATATGACTCAATGGATGATAACATCCGTGAGCTAGGTTGCGTAAGTTGTTGGTTGGTTCGGATAAGCCTTCATAACTACTATGGATACATCTTGAACTACACTCTCCTTTACCTTATCTTCTGTATTATTTAGATATTTCTGTCTTAATAGTCTAGTTTGCTAAATTTCACTTTACGTGGATAACCTTAATATCGTATCCACGATCCCCCTTACAATAGGAGCCTCCTTATACTCGTCATTAGATAGAAGTGGACTTGAGAGCACTTAATCTACGGCGTAAAGTAATATAATAATTATACATGCGTCAACTTGAATAGTATTCAAGCTTCTACCAAGTGGGTCCGACCCCTTCGTCGAATTACAATTTTGATAGGGCAGACTAGAACTACGAGACCTCCTCTATTACGAAAAAATACAACCGAAATTTAACTCTTGATGATAAACGCCTGGTGATCTGCAGGGATCGTACGTCAAGTAGCAATACATAGCTAACAGGGGCATGCTGAATTGTATATGCGGGTTTTCACGTTTAAATCTCGGTAATCTGGATTTGTCTACCAAGAGAAACTTTTCAGAGACCGGGTTTCGATATCAAGTTTCTATACGGTTCTGGATCGAACATTACAAATGGCGATGTCAGTAACAGACTGATCGATCAGCTGCGTTGATCTCTTTTGATAACCGAATCTATGAGCCGCTTTAGAAGCCACTGCCGCCGATGGACATACGTCCAGCTGCTCGGCGGAACCAAAACTATCTACCCAACATGTCAAAGACAAATTAGCTCGTTCCGATATTGCAACTTTGTAATATGATCGCGGCTAGGTGGCGCTTATGAGTAGTAACATCGAGTGGCGACGGACACTTAATCTCTAATTGCCACTGGCCCATTAAGCCCTCTCGAGACAAACAGGAGGTGGTCGCACGAGAATTAAATTATCCCACCGCGTTAGAGAGGAGATATGGGTTAATCACGTAGATTAATGACAACATCTATAACGTAAGGATTTGAGAGTTGATAGGTTGATGTATTGTCCCATCAAACTCGGTGCTAGCTTTGGAAATCCTACGTTGGGCTCTTAGATACCTAAACTCATCTCTTCATGTAAATTACGGCTTTAAGCATCATGCAAATATGACAGACCCAAAAGTAACCGCAAAAGCTATTACGCATAACTAAGCCAAGAGACTTGAACTATGTATACGATTCTTTGGAGTATAGTGCTGCTCGACTTAGCGACTCTGACGGGCCGTGCCGTCCTATTGGGGTATGCGATATCCCCATCCCACCGCCGTATCGTACTGCGAGGAAGCTGGAAATAGAAAGATTCGGCTCAGAATTAGACCGATCTTGGCGACCTTAATAGTACGATCTGGTCAGTTGGTGGAATGAAAGCTTGGACGAACCACACCACGCGAGGACCTGCATGAGTTTATTCTAGGGGGACCCGGCATCAATTGGCTAAATATATTGGATAGCAGAGAATGTGATGACTGACTGGGGTCTTCTCCACGGAGCTTGCCAGACTTGGCGTCCGTCCTAGCGTTCCGCTGCGTCCGTTACACCCTTGGATAATATGCCGTCGATATTTTCCACAATCCTAGTCTCGGCATCATGGACGTGAACGGCATTTCCTGCTGTCGATCGCTTCCCACACCAAGCTCTTCGTCCAATACTATCATGCCATCGTGTTACACCAGATCTTGCAGAGATCCCCTGGTGCGGTAGGTAGTGTATGCTGGCAATGGCTAAAACCCAGGCGTGCCGAAAGAAGGAGGCTCGCAAATTCTGGATGCCCCTTTTTCCTGGTTTTCTTTTTCGCGTCAGCCTTCTACACGATTGCTTCAGACTTGCGGCATCCGGACTTGTACCGTAGAATTCGGAGGTTTGGCGGGACGAAACGCGGCTTTGGCTTTGCGTCATCGCCGTTTTCTTAGGGTTCGCTAAAGAACTCCGGAGGCGTCGTAGTTCCTCCGTTCTCGTCTGAATTTTCTTTTCCTAGAGGCCCCCCGCTTTGCTATCTCGTTTCCCTTCCACGGCGGCGGCTTGGTCTCCGTGATTGTGGACATAACGGGCCGCAATGCCATCGCTGAGCCATATACATGTTGCCACCCCTGATCGTCCCCGAATCAGCTTGTCTACCCCCATTCCCCGCAAATATCCCAGGTTACTTCGGGCCATGATCCTGAAACTTATACCATCCAATCTAAATTGCGACGGAAGTTGTATCCCCAGAGTCCTCGGGCCAATGAATCTCGCCTTGGTTCATTATGTTGATCGTCACGCCCATCAAGCCGAATCCTCCTATTGGTCAATCCTATACACGACAACCATTTTTGGACAACGACTGATCACTTTTATGGATATAGGGCTCTTCCGTTTAGTATTATCGCCCCCAATGATATGATCCAGAACGAAAGTAGTTGTAGACTGCAGCCTACTGCTGGGACCAACCACAACTTGCGTCGTCGGAACACCCGCCGGAGCCCTACTAGCATAATTGGCATTTTAATCTAATAGAGAATGGTCATAGGGCCGAGACGGTTAGTGATCGACTATGCTATACCACGATTTGGCTACGTCGAGACGGAGCCCGTTGCCGGCAATATGGGGTCGAGGAGAAGTTTAATTTCTGGGCAAGATATTCTCGATCGACTATATAATCAACTCTGGTCCCAGATGCCACCTCGACTCATCCTTAGCTTCACCATCCCTCTAGGTTTACCACTTCTTTACCTCGAAGATAAACCACCAGCATCATGTTGTCCATTGCCGTGTCGGCCGCCCTTCTCGGGTTCGCGTCTGCCCAGCAGGTTGGAACGCAGCAAACCGAGACTCACCCTAAGCTGTCTTGGAAGAAGTGCACCAGCGGCGGTTCCTGCACCCAGACCAACGCTGAGGTGACCATCGACTCCAACTGGCGATGGCTTCACAGCACCTCAGGCACCGAGAACTGCTACGACGGTAACAAGTGGACCTCGCAGTGCAGCACCGCTGACGACTGCGCCACCAAGTGCGCCGTCGAGGGTGCCGACTACAGCAAGACCTATGGTGCCTCTACCAGCGGCGATGCTCTTACCCTCAAGTTCTTGACCAAGCACGATTACGGAACCAACATCGGCTCCCGATTCTACCTCATGAACGGTGCCGACAAGTACCAGACCTTCGACCTCAAGGGTAACGAGTTCGCCTTCGACGTCGACCTGTCTACCGTCGACTGTGGTCTTAACGCCGCTCTTTACTTCGTCGCTATGGAGGAGGACGGTGGCATGGCCAGCTACCCCAACAACAAGGCCGGTGCCAAGTACGGTACTGGTTACTGCGACGCTCAGTGCGCCCGTGACTTGAAGTTTGTCGGTGGCAAGGGCAACGTCGAGGGATGGGAGCCATCCACCAACGACGACAACGCCGGTGTTGGCCCTTACGGTGCCTGCTGTGCCGAAATCGACGTCTGGTAAGAAGAACCGCACGGAGAACCTCGAAGGAGGGAACGCAGCTAACAACGTCTAAAAGGGAGTCTAACTCGCACTCTTTCGCTTTCACCCCTCACCCTTGCACCACCAACGAATACCACGTCTGCGAGAAGGACGAGTGCGGTGGTACCTACTCTGAGGACCGATTCGCCGGAAAGTGTGACGCCAACGGTTGCGACTACAACCCTTACCGCATGGGTAACACCGACTTCTACGGCCAGGGCAAGACCGTCGACACCAGCAAGAAGTTCACGTAAGTCCAATCTCTAGCCTATTACCTATGTTAACAAACGATGATAAACTAACGTTATCCCTAGCGTCGTCACTCAGTTCGCCGAGAACAAGTTGACTCAGTTCTTCGTCCAGGACGGCAAGAAGATTGAGATCCCCGGCCCCAAGCTCGACGGTTTCCCCGCCGACAGCGACATCACCCCCGAGTACTGCACTGCCGAGTTCAACGTTCTCGGAGACCGTGACCGCTTCAGCGAGGTCGGCGGCTTCGACCAGCTCAACAACGCTCTCGACATCCCCATGGTCCTTGTCATGTCCATCTGGGACGACGTAAGTTTCCCGCTATCCCCCTCTTTTTTTTTTTTTTTTTTTTTTTTTTTTCGCAACGAAGAACGTTATTTACTGACCATATCCGCTTTAGCACTACGCCAACATGCTTTGGCTCGACTCCAGCTACCCCCCTGAGAAGGCTGGCCAGCCCGGCGGTGACCGTGGTGACTGTGCCCAAGACTCCGGTGTCCCATCCGACGTCGAGGCCAGCATCCCCGATGCGTACGTAACATTCTTCTTAATAATGTATTTCTTCATGACTAATAATTCCGCAGCAAGGTCGTCTGGTCCAACATCCGCTTCGGACCCATCGGCTCTACCGTCCAGGTCTAAGCAACTGGTTAGGAGGCTAAGGCTTTCATAGCCGTATATATTCTACATATGTATATATCTACCCTTCGTGTCAGATTGTTCCCCTGAGTTAGCTAGAGAGAGAGAATAAAAGGACTGGGTTATTATTGAAATTACTATCGTTTCAAAATCGTAGAGTAAGTGACATGTGGTTTTAGAATGAGATTGGATTGAGAGTGAGCAACCTCCTGGACCGAGTTTACAATTGTCCTAGCTTAAGGGGTTGGCGGTGCCCCTTTTCTGAGATATCTAGTAATATTGCCCTTTAAACTTAGTTCCCTTATGGATGCAGGTGAGGACCTATCGTCGCGTGATAATATTTTGTAAATATTTATTATATCTAAGTACCTTAGGTATTTTTATAAGTTGGATGGAGTAAAGTTTGGTTACTAGCGGGTTAGACTTTATATCTCGTATTAGTTAATATAAATGATCAAGAATTGGCGTTTGCATATGAGTGTATATATGCGGGGTAGAATTTTAGTTGCTAAGATTATTGTAAAATGGCATAGAAAAAGATGGTATAATCATATGCTTTCTAACCAAAATATGATGCACTGGTAACTTTTCTAAGACGCTTGTGCCGTGACGAGTGGTGATAATTGCTAGAGTGGAGCTATTCGTATACCCGCCTTAACAAAACATCTCGGAAGCTTTCCCGATACAACTTCAGAATTCTGAATAGTTCGATTATGTATTATCATAAACTTAAAGTTCATCCTTCTCCAAATAGTTTATTTACATTTAGGATTCTCAGCAACATGCATTGCCGAGATGAGTCTTCTACTACGTCATGGCTAAGTAACGCTACGTCATCGTCTCCTCAGAACATTCCCGTGCTCCCCCGTGTTGCTACAAATTGGCCAATATCCCTCGTCCCAATTGAATTCCTAACATAATTCTTTACTAGTTATCATTGTATGATTTAGATCATCTCTCCTATACCACCCCGACGACAATGGCGGAACAGGACCGCTACGGCGGATGGTTTGGCGGAAATAAAGCCGACAAGGCTCAAGATAAACTACAGCAAAATATCCCTAAAGACTCGGGAGCCGAACAAGACCGCTTAGGTGGTTGGCTCGGTGATAAAGCAGACCGTGTAAAGGACCGTGTAAAGGACGCGATACCGAAGGATCTATCTAAGAGTTCCGGCGCGGAACAGGATCGCCACGAACGCACCTTCGGCAGAGTCAAGCTTCCATCTACTGATGAGGTTAAGGAAAGTTTCTTACGAACATCTGGTGCCGAGCAAGATAGATATGAGCTCCATTTTGGCCAACTCAAACTCCCCACTAGGGAAGATATCGAAAAGATACTTCCTCGCGGATCTGGGGCCGAACAAGATAGATACGAACGTTGGTTCGGTAGACACGAAACACCTTCGGCCGAAGATGTGAATAATAGCTTACCGTCGGTTTCGGGTGCCGAACAGGATCGCTACGGAGCCCATTTTAAACCTACCCCCGCCGCCAGAATCAGGTTTGGCGGCACGACATCAACACTTGGACTTTTACAACACGCGGTACTGCCATCTTTCGGCTTCCACAGCGGCCTCAGTCTCATCGCGTATGGTTTGGGACGCTACACCGACAGAGTCGAAGCTAAGGATTGGCTGTGGCCGACTGCACAAGTAGCAAATGCCTGGTGGAGCGCTATTGGAATTCCCGTGGTTCATGAAGGATTATCTGTATCTGCTGCCTGGTCTGCATTGTCGTATGATCAGAAGCTCCTCTTAGGGGGTGTTAGCGCCTGGGGTCTACGTCTCTTCTACCGCGTTGCTTCGCGCAGCTCACGACGTGGTAAAGATGACCCTCGATACAAGACGTCGGACAGGAAGCAGCCAGACTACTGGAACAAGGCCTTCTTTACCATGTTCCTACCTGAGGCCTTCATTCAGACTTTGATCTCCCTGCCGTTCACAGTGCCATTCCGTGCTCCGATTGCTACTGCTCTCGCTTCCCCTTTCCCTGAAGCTACGACCGTAGCCCGTGGTCTTGCTATCTTCCTGTTCACCACAGGATACGCTCTGGAAATCTTAGCCGACACCCAACTTGCGTGTCACCAGCGCAAGGAGAGCGATGAACTTAACCGCGAAGGCGTATTTAGCATCGTCCGACACCCCAAGTAAGTTCCTTCTGCACCCTATCAATGTCGCGATAAAATACTGACTATTAAATAGCTATCTTGGTGACGCTTTGACACACCTTTCCTTCCCTCTGCTCCTCTTCAGCGCTGGGCAACTACACCCCCTAACACTCCTTGGCCCCATTACTAACTACATCTTCCTTCGCTACATCGGGGGAGACAAAGAAAACGAGGAGAACGAGGAGAAGCGATACGCCAAGGAAAGCCCCAACAAATACAAGCAACTGCAGCAGTACAAGAAGATCAAGAATAGCTTCTGGCCAAGTCTATCTGAGTTTGGTAACAAGTGGCTGTGGACTGTCGCTGCGATCGGTGCCGGCGGCGTCGTTCTTGAGCGATCGCTAGGCCGTTTACTCAAGTCTTGAGTGTGTACATAAAATGACCGTGTATTATTACCAATGGTAAATAAAGTGAATTAAATTGTTACTGTATTCTTTTTATTGAAATAAATAAATACCGTCTATCCTAAACCGAATCCAACGCATCTAAACCAAATATCACCCTAAAATCATTGATACCCAAGGAGCGCACCCCTAGGTGGGGACTTCATCAATCTCTCAAATGTAAAACATACTATCCTTCATATTTGGATGGAGAAGAAGGCCTTCGCTGCCAGGAATCTGAGCTTGTGAAGCTGCGGCGTGGGTAGTACCAGCAGCAACGTAGCAACGAGCGCGATCGCAGGCGATATCCGCATAATAGGCCGGCGTGCATATGCTAACGGGACCGGTCGACCGCCCAAATATGTAGCAGAGGGAATGAGTAAAAGTTTCTAACATGTTGGCCGCCTCGGCTCCTTTGAACTTATCCCTGAATATCTCGTCGTGGACGACGAAGTAATGGGCCGGACGGACGGTGCCTATGATTGGTTTATGGGACTGGAGGAAGAAATCCCAGTTGAGAGCCTCTGTAATGCCGCGGTCGACCACTGTTCCCGGACTCGGGTTGCCCTTGTTGTCTCCGGCGTAAAAACGGGTGTGGTGTCGTTTGCCCACGACGACGATGGTAAGCTTCGGCATGGCTGTTGGATTGCATAGCCTTGTACATGCAGCTTTCAACTTTGGAAGCTCTTCCTTTATAACAAGCTTATACTGGCCTTCGGAGACTCCGTCGCGGTAAACGAGGATGTTCTTGGGATAGCACTTGTTCCTCGAGCTCCAGAGCTTAAGGCGAGTCTCGAGCATCTCTTGCAGGTGCGTCACCATCTCAACGCGCGGCTCCCCCTGGTGCCGCAGAACTCCAGGCCACTGCCCGAGGTTCCCGTCGACGCTGGCAACCATGCCTGCGATGCTAGGCTGGTCTGGAACCGGAGAATGAGTGACGTCAATCCCTACGATCATCGTATCTTTCGGGTTGAGGATGGAACTTAGATTTTTCGGATCGACGATCTGGTTATTGTTGCTGAACTTCAGATT
Source organism: Daldinia vernicosa (assembly GCF_022497035.1). Taxonomy (NCBI): domain Eukaryota; kingdom Fungi; phylum Ascomycota; class Sordariomycetes; order Xylariales; family Hypoxylaceae; genus Daldinia; species Daldinia vernicosa. The sequence goes on from NW_025953930.1 coordinate 650,794, forward strand.
GAGCTTCAGGGCGAGGTTTCCAGAAAAATTCCGTATATGCCTCCCAATATCATCGTCACCTGGCTTCGCGATAAGAGTGTTCTTTACGAGGCAGATGGTCGGGACGCCGCACTCTATGTCGCCGAGTCTCTTGACGTAGTTGTACGTAAGAGAATTTTTTGAGTGTAGGATGACGAGAAAGAAGTCGACATCTTTGGCACGGGATGTAAATACCTCTCTAAGTGTTGTCTTAGAGTTAGGGTCTCCGATGGGTATAGTTGCGAAGATTGGCGGTTCCGGATCTTCAATGTATACGCCGTCTTCTTTCAACTTGCTCTGGAGCATCACAAGGGCAGTCTCTATATCTTTCTTCAATGTGTTTGGAATGGGATTTATAGCCACACATAACCAGCGCTTTTTGGAACCTGAAGACCCGAGCTTTACCTTTGATAAGTTCCATCGAATCGCGCGTATTGTATCGCCTGAATTATACCTAATGGTTGGTTGACGTAGGACGCGACCGTGAACAGTGATCAACTCAGGCTTTTCGATCGAAAGTCCAAACTTGTCCTGGTGATTATGAGAAGTGTTCGATTAATTTTTTCGGCTCGTTCGAATTACTTACTCGTCTCTTCTTGTTACCATCGTCTTCCCCTGAGAAGCCAATAGCCTTCAAACCACCTTGTTCAATATCCCTCGCATTTTCCCAGGGCTTGTATTTAGGTATGTGGGAAATCATATCATTGTCGTATCGAGCTATCTTTGCCCTCTGATCGGATAGCACATAGCAGAGGTCTGGTGGGAGGTATGTTGGACGCTCACTCGATCCAATATTGATAAGTGGCAAGGTGTTATCAACCGTTATTTTGTGTACTATGTAGTGATGTTAGAATAGAGGGCATCCAGCACTACAATACTTCGGAAGAAACGGACTAACCTGTTTTAAAGAACTCAAAGACGGTGATGTATTTGTTATTGAACCAAAAGTCAACTTCGTCTGCCTTGGCTCCATACTTGGGTACTCGCGGCTGCTTTTTAGTCGTGTCTTTGTCTGCCGTGCCATCCTCCGGCGACGCAAGACCAAATATGGTTTTTACCCGGCGGATGTTTTTACCTGCCTTGTCTTTTAGATAACCATATTCAATTCTGACTCCTTTAAGGGAAGCCGCCAACTTTTGGAAAGTAGCCGTATTGTCATCCCATTTTTTAATGAATTCAGACATTATTGTATCTAGGCGTGCCTTATCATGAAATACGCTATGGGTGACGTTTATGTTGACGAGGATTCGCGAAGTAGCAACTCGGATACTGGAGTAATACCCTTTGATTGCGAAGCAGCTATATGGTAGACGTGTACGGGAAGATCGGCTTAAAGGAAAAGATCTGCTTGAGCCGATCGTGATATAATCTTTCGAGTCCTGAGGGCAATGGTTTATAAAGATATTAAGTGCTTGGACGATCTTCCCTAGGACTTCCGTTGAACAGGGCTTTGTAGGATCTTTCAAATATTGAACCAGATAATCAATAGACAACGTCTCCTTGTATTCAATCTTTACGATGTAAGTTACCGCATTATCGCCCGTTCGAACGTTGACTTCATCGTTGTAGCGCACATCGAATGATTTTTCTGGAAGCTTTTCGCGTGAGACGAGTGTGTTAGCAAAATCGGTAACCACCCAGAGTGATTTCAGATCTTCGTTTTGATCGAGAAGCAGCTTGACGACGCGGGCAAGTTTTCTCCCTTTAGGTTCTCTGGCCTTATCTAAAAAGGATATATGATGGATGTAGAGGTCGCTACGCTTGTCAGCCTTGATTTCAAAGTAGTTAGCCCAAAGTTTGACGTCTTCTTCTTTCTGATCCCCATACGCCGGCCTCCGGGGAACGACATTTTGATCTCCGTCTTTGGGCTGAGAAATGACACTATCCTCAAGTGTAGTGACATCCGGTGAGGGTTGGGGCAGGTTTTCTGCTGATACAGAACTTTGGCCTTGATTTGGATTTCTTCCTTGACTTCTACTCTGGCCTCGACCTCGATTTTGGTATTGATTTCGATTTTGGCCCGGATTCTGCTCTTGGCTCCGGTCCCGACTTTGACCACGACCACGACCACGACCCTGACTCTGGCCACGATGTGACTGTTGGCTCCGTCCTTGATTTCGATACGACATATGGACGAGATGATACAATTATACCTCTGATGTAGGTTCTAGTAGAGGTCCCAATACGCCGTAGTAGAAATGCTTCCTTTGCGATGTGGCGTGATTTAGAAATTCCTTAAGCTGTTGATGAAGGCAAGGCAATTCTAAGAAGAAAATCAGATGGGGTTACGAAAAGTTCCTCGCGGATAATTCATCTAGAGCCAAGAATGAATAATACATGGCGGCAGCTTTCCTTCTGACGGCCTTACTACCTAGGTACCTATTATATAAGACGCTCTTGAGCTAGCCATCATCTTTTGGCTCCTAGTTTTGCTACTACAAACTACAAGTACTCTTGATTACTCAGTACCTCTTACAAGCTAGGTAGTAAACGTGTTTGTCTATATGCTTGCCCGGACGCAACGGTTTTACTGACGGTGAAACCTGCTGAATATTTAGATTGTACGTAGTATGCTATCAATTAATATAAATGAAACAACCAGTGCCATGAAGCTAAGGTTGAAAATATTACCTGCTAATTTACCACATAAGTCTCATGTGAATTTGTCTTATTCGTTGTCATGAAAGGGTTTTGCACTTGGCAGCTTGACAAACCCCTCAAACTCACAATTCTAGAGTACAATCATCTATTGAAGGGCAGTAGAACCAGAATCATCGTCATGGATGTGTTCCCTAATGTTGCAAAGACCATATCATGGGTCAAATAGACGATTACGGTGGCAAACCCAATGGACTTAACCTACAGATAATAATATGGATCATCAGGTCTCTAGCTCACTAAGACGCCCAGACAAAGAACTCTTATGTACATCAGTAATTCAGCTTTGGGTACCTCCTAGGCGGCATATCTTACAAACACGAGTCTTAAAATATACAATGGCTAACTGTATGGTATCATGAAAACCATCAATGGTTGGATACGTATAGCAACATCCCTAACAGCTTTACCCCGGATATCGCTCGTTAGGATCAGCATCTTTAGTATATAATCTCCATACAGCTACACGACCATTGCTTCTAGCAGCGGCGAAGAGTTTACTACTCTCCGATATTCCACACGATACCACCTTGCCTTTCTTACTAGCTCCCTGATCGGTCGAGAATAGCGGCCAGAACATGCTATCACTCCCTCTCAAATAACCCTCATGGGTCAGAGAAACGGTGAACTCGGTGCTGGGCGCAACGCAAGTTAGTGGGTAGCTTGGACATTCTCTCGCGTATAGCGTATTATCAGGCCCTTCGTATTTATAACCCCACGATATGAACATCCAGGTGTCCTGGCCCGAGGTCGTTCGCTTTTTTAGGGTAGCCATTACGAAACTCCGTTCACCTAAGCCGATACTCGTCGGAATCCATCCTTGCTCTAGGTCTATGCCGACCTCTTTATTCCGCGAGACCTTGTGGAAATCATTGTCCAGACCCCACACGAAGAATCGTCCTTCAGAATTGACTGCTGCGACATATTTATTGTTCTGAGAGAGTGCGACCTTTTCAAACGGGTTTGGGTTTTCAACATTGGGTTCGAAAATTCTAACCCTCTGAAAGCTATGTGCATCCCATAGCTCTACGGTAGTCCCCGTCGTGAGCGCGAATATCTCGCCGTCTCTTGAAACTTTGACGTCGTTTGCCGCTGGAATAACATACTCTGACAATTTCAATGTTTTGCCATCCTTAGGAATATTATAATATTCAGCGAGATGGGCGAGACCAAAAGCTATTATGAGTCCTCCGTTTCCGTCTAGTGCAGCAGCCCTGATAGGATGTTTTGAGCCAGTATTATCCTGACCGAATTCGAGCTTTCGAGGCAAAGAAGTAGCAGCAAGATCCCACTACGGTATATAATTAGCATTCCTTAATAGGCGAATAACATAGAATTCTGAAGCTGTGGAATAAGCATTACTTATGGACTATACCACCCACTGTTCATGTACGGATTCAAACCTATTCTCTGGGAAGAACTTACTAATATACCGCCTTCATTTTCATGTAGAGTAAGAAGGAACCTATCGTCTGGGGAGAATGCAAAGATATTTACTGGTTTCTTTACGCCTAGCTCGCTTGTGAGAGGGAGGTTCCAAAGGAGTGTTGGTGCGAAATGCGGATACCCCATTCTCCAAGCAGTGTAATTCCGAAGATCGAGAGTTATGATGTTCGAGATGGGAAGATTCGCTGACTGTAACGTAAGATGTAAGTTAATAAGGCTATACCAAGGCTCCGGGGTTAAGATTCGCCGGTGAGCGTATTTGTTGGTCCGTATGCATCTTTTAAAGGGCTAAATAAACCGGGTTTAACTGGTATAAAGTAAATTATTTTAACAATATATCTAAAATTTTTGTTCGCTATACATCATGCTGCTTATTGAATTCCAGATCAATGGACCCAATAACAGCCCATAATTACGCCGTTAATATGTCACAACACTATCGACATCCACGTTGTTACCCCTGAGCACATATCCTTCCTTCATAGCCTGCTGCCACTGGTCCTGGACAAGCTTCGATCTATGTTCGGCACGCGGCACGAACCGAGCCTTAAAGGGTTTCGGCCCGCGGAAACTCGTGTCCTCCCAGGCGTCGTCGCTTAGGTCCATCTTGGCCTCGACGCCGTCGACTACGGGCGGGAGGATTTCAAACGCCCATAGAATATTTGACAGCGCGATGTTAAGAGAATTCTCGGCGAGGCGGGAGCCTGGGCAGATACGTCGTCCTACGCCAAAGGTGAAGTGGTCTCGTTTGTACGGGTCGCTTTGGTTAGCGTAGTCGGCACTGTACTTGGGGTGACCGAGGTAACGCTCGGGGCGGAATGTGAACGGGTCTTCGTAACGAGATGGATCGTAGTGGATGGTACTCGTGTTGGCCAGCAGTATAGTACCTTTGGGAATAACATAGTCCTTGTAAGTAACGTCGGCATCAGCGTAATGCTTAATTCCCCAGAAAGGTGTAGGGTGCATGCGCAGAACTTCCTTAACACAGGCGCGGATGTAGGGGAGGTTTTTTATGTCATCGAAGATAGGGGTACGATCAGGTCCCACGACGCGCATAAGCTCGTCGTGGGCGGTTTTCTGGACGTCGGGGCTTGCTGCGAGGTGTAATAGCAAGCTCAACAGCGTAACTGATGTTGTCGTTGATCCTGCCTCGACGTTACCGCCAGCAACCCAAGCCGCATCTTCGTCTGTAAGCCCCTGTTTCCGCCACGAGTCGTCGTTTTCCATCATCTCGCGTGCGTGACACACCGGTGCTTTTCCGGCGGCAACCTGGTCCTGTAATCTTCGCCAGAGTATCATCTTAGCATCAAGCAGCGGCTTTGCGTAACCCTCTGCCCTCTTTCTCCCCGGCTGCAACCACGTAGGAAGTTTTGCCAAGATGGGCAGTTCATCAACGATGAATACACCCGCATGCGTTATTTTACCAAGAATGCGGGCGCTCTCCAAGGCGTGATGTACGTCCTCATCATCCCACGTCTTTACACGTAAGCCGTAGGTACTTGTCAGCATGATGCTAAAGGCGAAGCGGCGTACATGCATGAGAAAGTCGTTCTGATCCGTGGCCAAGTCGAAGAGTAGCTGCTTTGCCTCGTACTCCTGAGATGGGATAAATGTGGCTGTCATTGTACTTGAGAGAAGCTGGTGCGAGATGGTACGAAAGGCGCGCCACTTGCTTCCGTACGGCAAGGTAAACATCCTCATCCCACCAGCGACTACATCGTGTCCAATAGGAGCAGGCATTTTAGATGAAGTACTTGAGGACTAAGTGGATAAACGTTAGTTTTTCAGTATATAACGTTCTATGTTCTTCTAATTTATTACCTGTTTAATTAGGATTTCGTGTATCGCTTCCGGGCTATTGATGATCACCCAATTATACCAGCCCACTTTCAACTTGAAAACATCGCCATACGTAGCGGCCCATTCTCGAAAGCGAATATGCGCCTTGGGAGGTAAGCTTGTGCCAATTCCAATTAACGGGTTTCCGCTAGGCCCCGGCATTTTTTCAAGACGTCTATCTCGGCGAAGCCATGCCACCAAACACGCCACGGCGGCAAGGCTTGCTAAGAAAAGAAGCTTATGTGTATGGTATAGGGTGAGGACGTTAGTCATAGTGACCGTTGAATCCCTCGGATATACAAGTGCCGAACTCATGTTCTTTCCTATAAATTATTTAGAGGCCCATGTAAGTCGACTTTTGGGGAGTTCGAATTTAATAGATATGAAGTATGAATGAAGAATATAAACTAATTACGGATTACTTGAAGGCTATTTACATTGAGTTGATATACTAAGAAGCGCCAGTAGATCGGAACTCACAGCCACCTTCATCATATATGCCAAGCTGTACTTTATGACGCCTGCCTCGCGAGAATTATCTCCTAAGGTGCGAATAGAGAGCGGTACATGCATCTTAGGTTCCGTTTAGCTAGGGTTTCCTGCATTATTTCCAAATAGTAAGTCTTTGTTAAGTTCTAATTGGATGTATTCTGTGGAATAATACATAATAGTAAAGGATATTACAACCTACTCGGAGCTTAGGAGATAAGCTTTGTTCAAGAACTTGAAAACAATTCAAAGGGCTGTAGGCTGGCTGACTAGATCACATCTCGTCCCGCTTTCTCATTGGTTCGATATAAGTCTTATGATAATTAAACTCCGTCTCGGCACCCGAGGCGGGAAGCGAAAACAGCTAAAGATTCTCCGTGCGTCCGGCTTCACCTCGGTGTGGCTTAAAGCCAAGGCGGAATGTATGGATGATAATAAATACAAAAGACGGTCGACGACTTCACCGAGCTGGGCTAAGAGCTGCAGCCTGCAGGACTTGAACGAATCTATATTCGCCCGACGCCCGACACGGTCCGGTCGGCTATCACGAGATCTGCTATCGGATATTTAAGAGCCTCAGCTACTTACAAAATTTCCTATTGGTGGAGGTACGGTGAAATACTAGGGAGGGGATAGAGAGGCAGGGAGATGCCTGCTTCAAAGGCCGATCACACCTTTCTCGTGTGCTACGCGTATAGGGCTGAGTTATTTCATGTCATATTTTGTCATCGTAGAGGTAGGTACTGCGCCAATTCTGCTTACCACAAGATCTTTTCTGTATCATTGATCTACGTGCATCTCATATCTTTGTTGTTTGACTGGTTTTACTTCTTTCCCCATACGCCACCAAATTGTCTGACTACTATCTTCGCCTAGGAACAAGTTGAGACCGGGTATCGTCAGGGTTTTCTTGGCCTAAAGAAACAAATTCTCGTGTTAATTACGTGCTTGGCATTGTGTATTGAGCAAAATCTTGCAGTCAAGAAATTTGAAGTTCTCTACCTATACCTAGATTCAATGGGGTATAAAGGGGTTGGTGCTAATTCAATAATCATCAGCCTTGAGAAGAGGATCACAGTGAAATTTGTCGTATCTACCTCGGTACCAAGGTACACATCATCCTTATCCTAACTATTTCATGTTAAATTTATTTTTGGCCGTCAGTTAATTCTGTGTCCTACTCCCGTGATCATCATCTGATGTGGGTATAGTTGCCCCTTATTACTAATTACAGATCTATAGTCATAAGAAGGATGGGGGTCAATAACTGGAAAATATGGATGATGCAGCTTATATCCATCTTGCTCTCTGATGAATTCTCTTGCTTCGTGTTGTGTAACCGCACTTAGGAAGATATCTGGCACCACCGTTAGGGGATATTCATACGCGAGTTTAACGTAGGTACATTATAATACGCGTCGAAGCAAGCATTCGGGAGCGAACTTCTTTAAGTCCGCCAAGGTAGCGAGTACTCGGGTATCAAAAGTAAAACACTATTGGCTTAAAAGAATGTTCGTAATGTCATCATGCGGCTTGCTGACCCGAGGTGGCTTATAACGGTATATGCAGAGAATTAAGCCACCATGGGTTACGCCAACGGACACTAAAATCAAGCATGACTTCGAAGGAATAAATGAAGGAACAGCCGCACACTACTGCAAGTGATAAGTGCTTCGAATTCCAGCCGCAGGAGAAAAGGAAATACGATAGGTACGAATCCCCTTTTATGAGGTTGTGTGGCGGAATTAACCGTTGCCGCTTGGACCACGTAACTATACGGATTTACGTATGGGGGCCAAGAACCGTATTCACCTAGGCCATCCCTTATCAAGCCCGGAAAGATCTGAGATGGGACTCAGATCTAACTACCTAGTTTAGCCCTGGGTTGCCTACTTCCACTTGCCCCTTGTCAGATTCTAAATGAGAGATGCTAAGACTCAAGATCATAGTTAGAATTAATAATGAGTTGGAAATTGGGGCTGTTACAAATTTAGTTGCTTCGTGAAGTTAAGACACACTAACGAAAAGTTGAAGAATTATTCCATGATGTCAAAATTGCTGAAAAAATACGTCGAGTCAACTATTACAGTAATATCCCTTAGGTAATTATGCATTAACAATTAAGACTATCGGGCAGTGAAAGGATCATGGATTCGGAGAATCAATCATCTTATAAAAACTTTCCTCAAAGGCTTTTTAGATAAACAGTAAGCTTTGTAAACGCTCATCATTGATACCTACGATCTATCGTACATTGGACTTATCTAGATGCTGATATCTCTTAATCTTACTCTCATCATCTCGACTATTCTCAAGTGCTCCTTTCCTAGCCATGAACCCAAGCTTTTATACAGATCATCTATATTCCCCGAAGTAGATTCGTCAGCACCGTTAGAACTTCGAGACGTAAATACGTCAATAAGAAATCCGACCCTTTTCATCTCGCCTAATAACAGCTGAATTCTTAAGGCGGCCTGCACTAACTTGTCGTCGATGCTAAAGCAGCCCATAGTCATCTGTGTAGGAGCGAGATCTGTTGTGGTATTTCGCTTGCCTGATGGTGTGCTCGAGCCGCTAACGCTTGTGTTCGCAGTGCCAGCTCCTGCGCTTAGCCAAGACGACGGTGACCTGCACATAGATCCAGCAGAAGAGCAAGAAGGTGACATACCATGCCGTATTGTCGGATTTGGTGTAAGACCTAGTGAGGATGTTTTAAGGCATCCTGCCTCTTGGCTATACAAATGCAGAATCCGTCCGATAATCGAGGCGTAAAGAAATGCGAGATGAGAGTAGTTGGCACAAGAACAGCTCAACAAGCGACCCAACCGCTCGATGGCTTCGCGGTTAAGTTGTAATATAAAATCGAGGGGAACGCAATTTATGGAGTTAGTTGTTGTGCCTGGTGGTGGTGTAATTCTAGAGTAGGCTTTGCTGATATTCAGGGAAGATAAACTATTCATAATTCCATACGCTTCCTGGGAGCAATCATGATGCTTGATGTCGTCATGCTGCATAAAGGGGCTGTCTAGATATATTCTGTCATCTGCCGGGGTTTGAGCCCCCGTCGTTTGCCCTGTTGAAGCCGGGGAACTTTCAAGGTCAGGCCATCCCAAGGCGGGGAATGGTTCGGTCTCTAGATTAGTTGATGAGAGTTCATCCCCTATGATGTTCGTCAAAACCCATTCGTTCGTATCCAAAGATGAGAAATTCGTTAATGATGGCCCTAATTGGTCGTTACGGAATTCATCCAGCATGTTAACCCTCGTCGTCATAGAATTGTTGGAGTATTCCTCAACCGCCCCCCAAGTCGAGCGTATATCATTGATACTCGAACTCGAACTGGTCCTCGGCAAGATAGTGTCACTAATGGAACTACCTGCACGACGGTTGTAACTACTGTCGTCGGATCCACCCTCCTTTCCATTGCTGTTGTGCTCTGCTGCTGTGCGAGGTCCGCCTAGCATGGCTGGAATATGCAGCCTTTCTCTTGGTGGTTTACCCATTTTCCGCGAGACCCCATAGACACAAGTAATGCCAAGAGATATACATCGTCCACACTCAGGCTGGCCTCGATCGCATTTGAGCTTTGCAGAGCCGCACCCATCGCAACTGGATCGTAGCTTGGGTTGCCGGGAAGTTCGTGGGGGGTTATTAATCATCATTAGTAAAATGAGTAGACGTAAACTTCCACGTTTGGATGTCAGAAAAGGATAGATAAAGGGGATATTATCAAAAGAGATTTGTCAAAGACTCAAAGTAGACTGGTTCACTAGATTTCAAGCCATCGCGAACCTGCATGTCTGCGAACCCCCGTTCATGCGAGAGGGACTTCTGTTAGATAAGATGCGAAATAGCTAACTCGGAGTAATTTTGTTTTTTCCCAAGGCAACGGACTCACGTCGTGGCGCTACTGACGGTTACACAGGATAGGTCTTCTTACGGTTCCTTCGACTATTTCTATGCATTGGTAAGCTTATCGCTTACTTCCGCCATTTTACCGCTGTCCTGAACGCCTCTTGGAGCACCATATTACTGCATGATGCGGATTGGTGAATGTTCGAGGAGCGCCTTATCGTGGCACCCTTGCACAACAGCATGCACCTACGACGTATGGTTCCTCTTGGTATGGAAAAGGGGGTATTCCGAGTAGTATACTAGCTAGATATTTTTTGAAATGGACAAATATTTCGAACTATAGTTGTATTTTTGATATTTACTATACCTAACCGAACATGATTTAGAATATTTCGACCGACTATGAATAACGGGGAATAGCATCTTCATAGAAGAATAAAATACTGAGATGATATTTATTTTGACGTTTAAAACGCACAATCCCGTGTCCTTTGCATATACCTAACTCCCACACAGGAGGTACGTTGTCTCGCAAGGTTGAGGCTCAGCAACGAACTAATTATTTCAGATAACACGTGCTTCTCGCCCTACCGGTAAAGATTACTCACTGTCTCACCGGTTCGTATGTTCCAAAAAAGGTCGGCATATTCTCGTTTCAGCTTATTGGACTGGAGAGTCTTGGTGCTACGATTGGCCGGCAGTGCAAATGGAATAGAACCATTGACATATCACGGCAAAGGCGAAACAACACCTTAACAACCCTATCTATCTAATAAAACCTCCCGAGATCTCTTGAATAAGCCCCGACGATTACTTTAGATCTCCCGGAGGATTCCCGGCACCGAGATGGGTCTAGATACTCAATCCTCAGTGGAAGCTTGTGGCTGCTTATGTCACAAATCACCAACTCGAGTATGCCCGAATACGGTCTCTGCTAGCTTGGCAAGGCAAAGGGAGCTGAGGAGATAAGGCTGAACGGGCCTCAACTAGGGAAGACATGGTTAGTGTCATGATGTGATAATATTCATAGTATCAAAGAGAGGCATAGTAGATATTTCTATATACCTTAGGTACACCTATATATGTAGACCTCGGACATCTTTTTTATATAGAGAAGTCTTTAGTCTACATTCTACAGCAACAGCCAAATCACCGACACATACCTACCTCCAAGTCGTATTATCAACATCAAAATGGTTGACCAAATCAAATTGTATCTCTTTGGAGATCAGACATACGACATACAACCGCACTTGAGGGAGTTGATGCTATACAGGCACAACCCAGTCTTGGAAGACTTTCTGGTCAAAGTATACGACGCTATCCGCACAGAGATATACAAGCTTCCAGCTGAAATCAGGGATGATCTCCCTCGGTTCACCTGCTTGGACGATCTCGTCCTGTGGAAGCAAGATGGAAAAAGATGCATAGCCTTAGACATGGCCGTAACATGCATGTACCAGCTCGGCGTTTTTATCAGGTAAGACATACGTCAACATACGTTACCTACGCTGTAGTACTACATACTAAATCATATATGCAGCCAGGCTGACACGTGGGATTTCCACGCCAACAATTCCCATGTTCTGGGTCTCTGCACGGGAGCTTTAGCAGCAGCAGCAGTTGGCTGTAGTCGTAACACACTCGAGCTCATCCCTGTAGCTGTTGACGCAGTGGTTGTGGCTTTTAGAACAGGCATGCACGTAACTGATATGGCACAGAGACTCCAGTCCTCAGATTCGTCAGATCCAAGCTGGTCAATTATTGTTCCCGGTTCTGCCTCTGCTGATGCCGTCCGAAGATTTTGCGATCAAACGGTAAGAATAATTGTTCCATATCGAAACCATAACAGTTTGATACTTACCTCTTTGTTACGTTAGACGTTACCCCTATCTGCCAGGCCGTACGTCAGCGCCTATGCTCCAAATGGCATCACTGTTAGCGGCCCGCCTCGCTCGCTCGATCTACTTACTCGCTCGGGAATTTTACATAATTCAGGGATGAAAGGTATTAAAATCTTCGGACCTTACCATGCTTCGCATCTATACTCTTCAGACGACGTCGATGAAATTGTCGAGAGCCTGAGTTCCGGCGTCACCGATTCACGCTCTAGCCACATTACCGTCTTCTCTAGCACTGGGAGAGCAGAGGAGAGCAGCAGCTTTGGGACGCTCCTGAAGTCTGCAGTCAGCCAAATACTGCTGCAGCCTATTCGTTGGAACGACATCCTCGAAGAACTGCAAGCTTGTCTCCGGAGAGAGCAACCCGAGTCATTCAATATTGTTCCAATTGGGACGAAAGCCGATCAGCTGATTTACACAGCTCTTAAGCAGACGTCTCTACGCTCCTTGCTATTAACACATACACCAACACAGAGCCAACCGTCCGTTACTCAGGGTAATTCGTATGCTAGTCCCGGAAAGCCCAAGTTAGCCATAATCGGGTTATCAGGCAGATTCCCTGGCGCCCAAGACAACGAAGCATTCTGGGACCTTCTTTACCAGGGTCTAGATGTTCACAAGCCCGTGCCAGACTTTCACTGGGATGCTAGAACTCACGTCGACCCTACAGGAAAGGGGAAGAACACGAGCGCAACGGCATTTGGCTGTTGGCTTGACGACCCTGCCGGGTTCGATGCGCGCTTCTTCAACATCTCGCCCCGAGAAGCGCCACAAATCGACCCTGCACAGAGGCTTGCCCTGATGACGGCTTACGAAGCAATCGAACAAGCCGGTATCGTTCCAGACGCCACACCATCAACACGACGCGATCGCGTTGGCGTCTTCTATGGCGTGACTAGTATGGACTGGATGGAAACGAACAGCGCTCAGAATGTGGACACGTATTTTATCCCAGGCGGAAACCAAGCGTTCATCCCGGGACGCGTAAACTACTTTTTCAAGTTTAGCGGCCCGAGTTATGCGGTTAATACGGCGTGCTCATCCAGTCTTGCCGGCATTCATCTCGCCTGCAATTCTCTCTGGAGAGGAGACATCGATACGGCTATCGCGGGCGGTACTAATGTCTTGACCAACCCGGACATGACGGCTGGTCTTGATAAGGGACACTTCCTCTCACGAACGGGCAATTGCAAGACCTTCGACGACTCAGCTGATGGATACTGTCGAGGAGAAGGCGTCGGTACGATCATCATCAAACGCCTTGATGATGCTATCGCCGACAAGGATCCCATCTTGGGATTGATCTTGGGGGCTTACACGAATCACTCGGCCGAATCAGAGTCTATTACACGGCCACACGTTGGAGCTCAGCGTGCCATATTCAACAAGATCCTAAACCAAGGCGCCGTCGACCCCTATTCTATCGGATATGTCGAGATGCATGGAACAGGTACGCAAGCGGGCGATGCCGGAGAAATGTCCAGTGTTTTAGATACCTTTGCCCCTCCTCTCGCTCAAGTGAAGACCGGCCGAAGCAGTAACGAGGCTCTCTTCTTGGGTTCTGCCAAGGCAAATGTCGGCCACGGCGAAGCTGCATCTGGTATGGCAAGTCTTACCAAGGTGTTGCTGATGATGCAGAAGAATATGATAGTACCGCACTGTGGCATCAAGACAAAGATAAACCACAAGTTTCCGACGGATCTAAACGAGCGGAATGTCCATATCGCTTTAAAGCCGACACCTTGGGAAAGGAGTTCTGATCCCTCAAAGCCCCGACGAGCATTTGTGAACAACTTCAGCGCTGCGGGCGGGAACACGGCCTTGTTGATCGAAGACGCGCCATATATCCCCGAGTCGACTAATGAAGTCTCTGATACGCGAAACCAACACCTTGTGGCTGTATCGGCTAAGAATGGCGTCTCCTTGCAAGGTAATCTAAAGTCTTTACTCAAGTTCTTAGAGCATAACCCAAGTGTCAACCCCGGCCAGCTCTCGTACACCACAACGGCGCGACGTATTCACCACCAGCATCGTGTAATGCTTACTGGCTCGACTGCGGAGGACTTATGCGTCCAAATCGAGACAGCTATCCGTGATCAAACAGGAATGACTAGGCCTAAGGGATCCCCTAAGGTTGTTTTCGCATTCACAGGACAGGGCGCGCAATACCCCGGCATGGGAAAGGAACTCTACGACAACTTCTCTCTGTTCCGTACCGAAATCAGAAGGTTAGATCGTATCGGTCACAACCTCGGCTTTCCCTCCATACTTCCCGTCATCCAATCGAAGGAACTAGATGTCAGCATCTTCAAACCTGCCGCTGTTCAGTTGGCTAGTGTCTGTTTGCAAATCGCACTCAGTAAACTGTGGGCATCGTGGAATATCACCCCCACCGCCGTTGTTGGGCATAGTCTAGGCGAATATGCAGCTCTCAACGTTTCTGGAGTTTTATCTGAGGCAGACACTATCTACCTTGTGGGATCGAGGGCCACATTACTCCAGGAGAAGTGCACACGAGACACCCATTCCATGTTGGTGGTCATGGCATCAGTAGAGACGGTCCAGAGCATCCTCAAGAATCGCACATACGAAGTTGCTTGCATTAACTCGCCAACCGAGACGGTCTTGGCTGGTATCAATGAGGATATCGCCGTATTCAAGAATCTGCTAGCAGACGCGGGACTCAAGACGACACTGCTGAAGGTTCCCTACGCTTTCCATTCGTCTCAGGTTGATCCAATTTTGGAGGACTTCAAGAAGTTAGCCGGTGGCGCAACTTACTCCGAGGCTAAGATCCCCGTGTTGTGTCCCTTGGACGGAAGTATTGCCATCGGCATTGAAAACTTCGGCCCTGACTATCTCGCTCGCCATACTCGAGAACCCGTCAATATGCGAAAGGCACTTCTAGCAGCAAACGCTCGCCACATTCTCGGCGACCAGTCTACCACGCTGGAAATTGGCCCTCATCCTGCAATCTCTGGTATGGTTCGATCGGTTCTCGGGTCCCAGACTAAAACCCTGGCATCTTTACAGAGAGGCAGACCAGTTTTCGTAACCCTGGTAGCGGCTCTAAAAGCTCTCTACACTGCAGGTGCCGATATTCGGTGGTCGGGATATCACTCTGATTTCAAGGCCTCTCATAAGGTTATCCCATTGCCAGCATATAGCTGGGATTTGAAGCCATACTGGATACAATACGTCAACGACTGGTCCTTGCGCAAGGGAGATCCCCCTCTAGTAATCAGCGGCTCCTCGCGACTCGAGAGCACTACCGTCCATAAGATTGTCGAAGAGACGGGCGATTCTAAGAAAGCCCACATTATCGTCGAGGCAGATGTCACGCGCAAGGATTTCCGCCCACTGGTAGAAGGCCATGAAGTTGATGGGGTTCCTCTCTGCACCCCAGCAGTTTATGCCGACATCGCGCTGACTGTCGGCACATACCTCCTCGAGAAGTATAACCCAAGCAAGGCTGGTAGTATTGTCGATATCTCCAATTTGGACATTGTCAAGGCTTTGATTCTCCGACCCGACGCTGCTCAACAGGCCCTTCAAGCCCATGCTGAGGCGGATTGGACATCAAACACGGCGACTGTCAAATTTATAACTTTTGACGTGCGTATTCCATTATCCTTGAAATATCCCCCCTTTTCGGTAAATACCTACCTAGGTATGCTAACCAGTTTAACAACAGACTCAGCAAAAACCACAGGAGCATTCTCGCTGCGTTATCCGCTTCACAGACAGCAACCTCCAGCAAAAGTTGCAAAAAGAAGCAGCAAACGTGAAGCAAAGATTACAGGCACTTCGGAATGGGATAACCACTGGCGAGACTGCTCGTTACAATCGCTCCATGGTATACCGCGCCATCCGGCCGCTAGCACGATTCCACGACGACTACAGAGCTGTGGACGAGATTCTTCTTGACAGCAAGACGCTAGAGGCTTCTAGCCGTCTTGGTTTTGGAAGCTTTAAGAAAGGTGGTGACTTTCATACTCATCCGGGTCTTTTAGATGCTTTGACTTGGTCTGCTGGATTTTCCATGAACTGCAAGGACGACAACGACCTGGACCGGGACGTCTATGTGAACCACGGATGGGGTTCGTTCCAAATGTTTGAGCCGCTCTCGTTCGAAAAGGAATACACTACCTACTCTCGTATGGTCGAAGGTAAAGATCGATTGTGGCATGGCGATGTGATGATATTGCACGGTGACAAAGTCGTCGCACACTTTGGAGAGTTTGCGGTAAGTTCTCCCCTATTTCTATATTTGGATATCTTTACTTATATGTGATCTTAGATGCAAGGTGTGCCGCGTCGAGTCTTGCGGGTGATCCTATCAGCAGAAAGCGGGAAATCGAAGAAGCAGTCGACTGTTCAGCCGTCTGTACACAAGAGCCAGGCTGCTCCCTCAGCACCCTCTCAACCTCTCGTTAGCGCAGAAAAGCCTGCTCAAGTAATTACAGGGCCTTCATCCTCGCCTAACGTCGCACGAGCCTTGGCCATCATCGCTGATGAAAGTGGTATTGCCGTATCGGATTTAACCGACAACACTGTTTTCGGCGACGTCGGAATCGATTCTCTCTTGGGCTTAACCATCTCGGCCAGATTCAAGGAGGAGCTCGAAATGGATCTCGACTTCAACGCGCTCTTTTACGAGTATCCCACCGTTGGAGATCTTAAGGGTTTCTTTGGAGATTCGAAATCGGCCAGCACTACTGGTGCTTCTACTCCGAGAACAAACGACGAAATAGATACGCCCACACCAAAGGCCAGCACGACAACTTCTTCCGTCGCAGACGAGCCCTTGGTTACAGTTAAGGTCGACTTCAAGCGCGCCCTTGAGATCATATCCGAGGAAAGCGGCGTTGCAATTGAGGACCTTACTGACGATACCAACTTTGCCGACTCGGGCGTGGACTCGCTACTATCGCTCGTTATCGTGAGTCGGTTCAGGGATGAACTCGAGCTCGATATCCAACACGAGTCCCTATTTCTTGAATGCCCCACGGTTGCCGATCTGAAAGAATTGTTGCTTGGAACCACCGGCTCAGGAACCGGCTCAGGAAACACAACTCAACCCTCCGTCGAGGAAACGCCAGGATCTGCCATCGCCACCAAAGCACCACGCTTCACGGAGAGCGAAAATGCCGAACTGGCCGCTCGAAAGGCGGCTGTTGACGTGTACGTCCAGAAGTACGCCGCCGGGTTTTCGGTACCAATCCCTTCGCCATCCGCCGTCGCCCCAGCAGACAACGCAAAAGTCGTTCTGGTAACAGGAGCGTCAGGCAGTTTAGGAGGCCACTTAGCCTTTCAGCTAGCGCATCGTGCCGACGTGAAGACGGTGATCTGCCTTAATCGCGAGAATAAGGCCGAAGCCTTTACGCGTCAGAAGAAGGCCATGAAGGACAAGGGTGTCCACTTCCCCGAACATCTCCTTTCCAAATTGCAAGTGTTGCAGACCGACAGCTCGGCCCCTATGCTTGGTTTAACGAAGGGAGAATATGAGATGCTAGCGGGCTCCGTCACGCATCTTATTCACAACGCGTGGCCTATGAGCGTAAAGAGGCCCTTAGATGGCTTCGAGCCGCAGTTCAGCACCATGCGCAACTTAATCGATCTTGCTTCTGCAGCTGTAGCCCGTCGCCCTGCCAGCTTCCGGTTTGGGTTCCAGATGATCTCATCTATCAGCGTCGTCGGGCACTACGGACGCGCAGAAGAGCGCGTAGTAGTTCCAGAGGACAGGGTCGACGTCGACGCGCTTCTTCCCGTGGGTTACGCGCAGGCCAAGTGGGGTTGCGAACGGATGCTTGACGAGACCCTGCACAAATATCCGGAGCACTTCCGCCCTATGACCGTGCGCCTGGGCCAGATCGCCGGGTCCAAGGTTAGCGGATATTGGAACCCCATGGAACACTTCGGGTTCATGATAAAATCCTCGCAGACGCTGAATGCCTTGCCCGACGTTGACGGCACAGTATACTGGACGCCAGTCAACGATATAGCCGGCGCGCTCGCCGATCTCGTCTTGAGGCCACACCCGCAACCCCACTATCCCTTCTATCACATCGAGAACCCTGTTGGCCAACCCTGGCGCGAAGTCAACAAGGTTCTAGCCGACGCTTTAGGTATCCGGGACTTGATTCCTCTAGAAGAGTGGACGAAGCGCGTGAGAGCAGCACCGCAGCGCAACAATCCGGCTGCTGCTCTAGCTGATTTCTTGGATAGCAATTACCGGCGCATGTCTTGCGGCGGGCTCGTTCTCGACGCCAAGAAGACGCTCGAGCACTCGCCTACCTTGGCTGCCGTGGGCCCGGTGAGCGAGGAGGTTATTAGGAAGTATATTTATGTTTGGAAGGAAATTGGTTTCCTGAACTAGAGAGGTGGTTTATTGATATACTTGGAGGCCTCGCTGTGAAAAATTTCAAGGAATTAGACTGAAGATATAGAGAATTGTAGAATAGGAATGTTATAGAATGGAATACGATACTTTCAAGTTTATTTAAATCAACTAGTTATAACTACTCGATGCGCATGTCTCTCTTACGAAGTTTGACATTGACGCTTCTCACCTGTAAACCTGTTTAATAGTTAAAGCAATTTCTCGTCAGTTAATCGCTTAGCTACCTAAGCTACAGTGACTGAACCTCAAACCAGACAATAAGGGGTAACTCAGGAACTTGAATAACTACAAATTTAAAGAAGCTCAATGTAACGACTCAGTTCAACATTAACAGGTGCGATACGAATATCTTGTGTGAATAGTTCGAGTATCGTCATGTAAATGCAAATCAAATTACCCCTGGTCGGAAACCCCTTTTACTTCACCTCCACTTCAAGATATCAAATAATCAAATACTCTGGTGCGGGGTCATTCGCGTCTTTACTAATCCTCAAGATGTCGACATAAGTCTAGAATTTTATCAATCAAATTCGAATGCTTTCTATGTCTGAAATAGGTTGACCAAGATATACTAGTGGGACATTCCGGACTCCTTCGGCATAGGCCGAATCCTCAACGCCTGAACGCCCATAACTTTTTTTTACCCGCGTTGGGGCGGCAAAATAATTGGGAATTTCTATTGACCATCCCACTTCATCCCACTTTCTTCGACATCAGTATTATAAGCAGATTAAATAGGAAAGTCTATAATGTAGAGAAAGGGACTGAAATAAATAGAATTCGGCTTCGGCTCATTTCCGCGTCACATGATCCGAACAAGAGGGTAGGCCGGAAAACATAACGGGTGTAAGGCGGAAAATGATACTCGTTCGGGTCAGCCTCATACGTCATCGACTATAGGATCTAACAGATCCAACAGATCTTTGTTTAGATCCGATGGTATAATCGCGGCTTACTCAACCCAACCAACAGCCGACTCTGGTGTGACGGTTCGGCTTTGAGGAATTAAGGATTATGTCCGATAGCGGACGCAAGACTCGCGAGTCGGGGCCAAGACGTACGCATTACCGTTTTGTTCTTTCTCGTTCTTTTCCCGGTGATACGAGGTGGTGACACCAACATCTTGCATTCTAAGCCAAGACTCGTTGGTAGAGTTGAAGCCTCAAAGGGTTCCCCTATTGCGGGGTATATATGAAGCCTTAACAACTTGTTGAAATTGCAATAATTACCATCTTGTTATTCATCATCATCTCGACTACATTAAACATACCAAAGATAAATATTTCAAACAAGCAAATATCTATCATTCATCATGTCCACCATTCAAGTTTACCAGGCGACCAAGCCCGGCGGATCTTTTGAGCTAATCACGGCACCCAAGCCTAAGCCCGGCGCTGGTGAAGTTACTATCCGACCAAAGGCCGTTGCAATCAACGGAATTGACTGGAAGAACATCACTTTCGGTGCCACAATCCAATCCTGGCCCGCCGTTCTCGGCATTGACGGCGCCGGCATTATCGAAGAAGTCGGCGAGGGTGTCACAAACTTTAAGCCCGGCGATGAAGTCCTAAGCTACGCTCACGGTATTCTGGGCAAGGGCTCATTCCAGGAGGTGTATGTTGCGCCAGCAGAAGAAGTTACTAAGAAACCGGCCTACTTGAGTTTTGAAGAGGCTGCTTCTCTGTCGTACGTATTTCTGTTCGGAAGCCCCTATTTCATATAAGCTAACTCCTTATTTTAGAACCTGCTTCCTCACCGCAGCGGGTGCTATTGCCGGTGGCCTCAAAGTAGGCATCCCCGGCCTTTCCAAGATAGAGAACACAAACCCGCCAAAGTCAATTCTTATCATTGGCGGCAGCTCCGCCGTGGGAGCCGCAGCTATTCAGATCCTACGTTTTGCGCTGCCGTCCGTTACTATTGTGGTGACAAGCTCAAAGCCTCACCACGAGCACTTGAAATCTCTAGGTGCGAACGCGGCTCTCGAGCGATCCGCTCAGCAGGACAGTGCAGCTCTCAAGGCCGCGTCGCCTGGGGGAGTTGGTTTCGACGCCATTCTAGACCCCGTCGGAGCTGGTCCTGAAACGCCCGCCATCTACGATGCGCTCAGAGCTGACGGACCGAAGCTGTACTCTCTGGTTCTTACTCGGCCTGACGCACAACCTCCTAAGGAAGTCAATTCTACGCTGGTCAGCGTGTTGGATGCGGAGCCGGGCGCCATGGCTTGGCTGGGCAAGCAATTGGAGGAGCGCAAGTACAAGGTCCCCGTCAAGGCCGAGGTTGTTGGTCACGGATTCCCTGATATCCAGAAGGGTCTAGCCAGGTTCCCAGCCCAGGTCAGTGGTGCGAAGCTGATCGTCACGTTGTAGACGTGGATATAAGATTACAGGGCTGGGGAGAATCTCACATGGTTCGGGTGAAATCCCACTGGCACGCATAGATTAGCAAGTTAGATGGAGATCATGACTCTATCATGATACTTCAATGTATGGGGAAATTAATATAAAAAATAGATTTATCATCTCAAGCAAATTGATGAAGGCTACATGTGACGTGATCCTGGCGGGAAGCACAACTACCTTGTAGTAACTCAGGCAAATATTATACCTGGCGTTATGTAGCCCCTCCCCTGAATTCGGTGCGTTTAAGTAGACGCTTGAGCAATGCCGTAGGCGCACGAATCGACATTATTCATTATTGCAATGAAAGCGAAGATAAGCCGCCTGTAAAATCATGGGCCTTTCTAAGAGGCGATAAAAGTAAGAGAGAAAAAGAAAAAAAAAAAACTTGCGACCGACTTATTTTCAAGATATATGTTACTATGAGAATCGGATGAAAAAGACAAAAAAAGAAAATCTCCTCGGGAAAGGCTCGAACTTTCAACCTCCTGATAACAGTTATTTAACAGTCAGACGCGCTAGCCAATTGCGCCACCGGGGATTCAGGAATTGTTGAGAATTTGGCTTGTTTTTGCTGTTGAAGTAGCCAGTTAACGGTGTCCCATCTTTTACCCGAATGATTGACTAAATTAGCGTTGGCGTTGTGACTTTGTGGGTACCTAGGTACTTATTCTATGAAAGACTTCTAAAAACCGGATGTAGAGTTTATTTAAGAGCGTGATGACTATATTAAATCAATTTCCGGAAAATGTCTCAATGGCACTGATATCCTTAGAATATTCATTTCTAGAAAATCTATAATAGAGTATACATTGGGCAGATCATTCTACACACTGTGACGCCCAACCCCACCACTTGATCTCCCCGCCACAAAGCGAATACCTAAGCTCTAAACATACAACCAATAAACTTCATAATCTACATAAAAAAAAAACCAAGCCTAAAAATCAAAACTGACTGCATTCCTATATGTACCTACCACATCATAGAACCGAGTTATAAAAGTTGAAAAATCCCTTAGGATCATAACGGCGCTTGAGGCTACGAAGACGCTCCAGACGCCACGGCTCATAACCATACATAGCCTCCAGCTTCTCGTTACCGTGCGCGTAATTCATATATACGGATTCGATATCGTAGCCCGAGTGCTCGGGCTTGATTACCTCGTCGCGAAGACCACGCGCCCACGCATCGGCTGCAGGAGCGACGCTTTCGTCCGTATATGAGGTCTGGTAGAGAGCGAGAATATTGGCGTAGTTGCGGTTTCCGACTGATGTCTGGTCGGCTGGCTGCTCGGCCACGGCCTTCTGACCGAAGATCTCGTAGAATATGATCGAGTTGGATGCGAGGGGGTTCTTCTTGATGAATTCTACGTAGGAGTTGTAGAACTGCCGCTGCTGGGGTATGTCGAAGTGCTTCAAGTTGGCTGTGTAAACGTTTTGGCTTGCACCGTCGAGACATGCCAAGTCGATCATGCCTCCAGCGGCGACGTGTGTGATCTGGCTCCAGGGGGCCATGGTCACGTTTAAGGAGGTACGCTCAATAGGATCGGTCGATTTCTTGTTCGTAGCAAAACGGGCTGTGAATCGATCTCCTTGCTCCTTAGTCCCAGCGTACACGATGTTAAGATAGGTAACAGTCTAATGATATTAGTTCAATTCCGATTTCCAACAGTGTCTTGGGGCAATCCTTACTTCGTGGGTAGATGAGTCCGTAAGGATGAAAAGATCTAGGGCAAGACCGGGGTCCTGGTTCGGGATAAGTTCGTTAATGACGCCAAAGACCCCCTCCAGAGAAGCGTTGGTAAAAGTCATGTCTGCGTTATAGTTCAAACCGTTGTTCTGTAGAGGCCAGGTCTTGTATGTGAAGCTGAGAACGATGCCAAAGTTGTGGCCAGCTCCGCGCATAGCCCAGAACAGGTCTGAGTTCTTAGTGGCCGATGCTTCAACGATAGATCCGTCCCATAGAGCTACGCGCATGCTAACGATGGCATCTACTATCAAGCCGTATTTTCCTTGAAGTCTGCCGTGGCCGCCACCAAGACTTGCACCACCAACTCCGACACAAGAGCAGGAACCGAGCGCTGCATCGGATTATTAGTTAATGAATAAGTTGAATAGATAGCAGTATAGTAGTGCTAAAGAGACCAGTACTGACGCAATTCTCGACCGGCTCCGTAAGCGGCCGCGTAGACATCCCCGAATTTGGCTCCACCGCCGACGGTGATGGTCTTATCGGAGTTCACGGTGATCTTGTTAAGTTTTTCCAGGTTAATAAACACAACATTTTTCGCTTTGGCCAGTGTAACCGTATTCCCGTGACCGCCGCCACCCGCAAGGAACTGTATGTTGTGCTTCGTCATGTATTGGAGCTACGTGATGGTGTCAGTGGTGTCAGCCTATATATATAATTCCTCCGAAGCGGGATGGCTTCAGCCCACTTACACCAACCGAAACATCTTTCTCTTCCGCCGGGAGGAATGCGACGCTGAAAGTCGGCGCGCTCCACGTGGACCAGCGGGTCGTGTCGTCAACCCACTCAGGGGAATCAGGGGTAACGATGGAAGCATTGGGAGAAATATGGAAGTTTAACGTGGGGGTAGTAGCCCTCTCCAAGAATTTCACAAGATCTTCACCTCTGCTCGCGTGCCAAGTAGGCCCAGCTACAGCTGTGGAGGCAAAGATCGCCAGTGCGTTAAAGATGGCGCGTGAGAGCATGATGATCGAGTGACACAAGAGAGATAGCTCTTTTCTTGAATGAGGTAAGAGAAGGAGTGTCGATGAGTGCTTGGGATCTTTCAACTAGAGTTTCTTCATGACTTCCTATATTTTATATTCGAAGAGAACCTCATCACCCATCTCTTTTATTACGCCCGAATTCATATTGATATTGTCGTCCTATACACCATGATGCCCCTGGACAATACGCCTCCTGTCTTATTGCGCCTCCCATCCTATCACGAGTCGCATCCCATCACGGGGCGTATCTTAATGCAAGATAAAGTAAATATAGACACAAAGGTCTGGATCTCAAGCCACAGCCGTATTCTATAGGCTACAATAGACACGGGTAAGCAAACACCCGTCACAACAGGACTCCTGATAAGTGAGGCTGAAGCTAAGGCTAGAGCTGAAATGATTTCCCGACACACACCCTTTCTTATGGGAACTCCCGAGGCCTTACTATGGGAGGCCTGTATCGTCCCGATATATGATACTATCGTCAGATAATTAGGCAAACTGTAAGGCTTTTCGTTGTTATCCGAAGCCTCTTAATTTATTTCCTTCTGAGATCAACGTAGGAGCTTTGTTGGGATCCTATTCTACTCATCGCCGAAACTGAGCACATTATGACCAGGCTACAAGCTTTGGCTGAGACTCGATAGTTGATAAATCCCCCCAAAGGAGAACAACCCCTCCAAAGTGGTAGGTAGCACGATAATATTCGACATTATAAAAGCCTCGAAATAGACAGGATCAACCTACTGCTACGTAAATTTAGAGACACTTGCCAATAATGTGAATGACGTAATTAAATACTCTTGAAAATAGTCATCTGGTGGTCCTCGCTAGGCTACATTCTCAACCGGTATAGTAGATGACTTTGAAAGTTGTCGAACATTACCACCATCTGGGTAGGACAAGCATGATAGTTGAAGAGAATGTCCTGTGCGTGGGGGCGCCTCAAAGTTGAAATAGGGTTCGGGACGTTGTACGAAGGTCCGGGTCAAAGGTCTTGCACATGTGGAGGTCCCTAGCACCGTATTCGAACGTCATCCCTTTCTATTAATACTGTATCAGCCACCTGCTAAGATAAAATTTGGATAATGGCCCGTACGCTAAGTTTAGGTGGCTTACCACTGTATTTATAGCGGCATTAGCCACTACAGCTTAAGTAATACCGTGCGGTCCTTTTTTTACTCGCACGTGGTTTGCTAAGACCAGATGTGAAAGACTTTTGGCCCGGACCTTCGTAGGGCTGTTAAATCAACCAATCAGTTATCACGGCGTGAGGCCTTAGCGTCGCTTTAAAATGTGTCTTATCTCCGCAACCCTGGAACTGCTGAGAAGTACCAAGATGGGACTTAAGATTCGACGCGTGCCCTATACTCTTTAAGGAATAGTATACGTAATTTCAGCCAATCAGATTTAAAGAGGCTTTCCATTTTAGTATATGTACATTAACAGTATATTGGGTACCCAGGTAGTTAATTATATCATCCGAGCCAAATT
Source organism: Daldinia vernicosa (assembly GCF_022497035.1). Taxonomy (NCBI): domain Eukaryota; kingdom Fungi; phylum Ascomycota; class Sordariomycetes; order Xylariales; family Hypoxylaceae; genus Daldinia; species Daldinia vernicosa. The sequence goes on from NW_025953930.1 coordinate 676,031, forward strand.
TTTAATTATATCATCCGAGCCAAATTTGAATAATATGACTTAATGGCCCTTATGTTTCTCTTTCTTTCTAACGTTTCTCATATGAGTCTCTGAATTTGGAAGGTTGGATTAACTTGGTATGATTCAAATCCTAAGAACTACATGTGTAAACGGCAAGGCAAACACTAACGCGCTGTGCCGTAAAATCAGATATATGACTGGGGAGATGGTTACACATAATACGTGTGTTGGCGAGAGCTGCGCCAGCTGGTCCCTGTCAAAGCCTCCAGTCCTAGCTGTAAATACGAGACTCCTTATAACTTACATCTAATAGGTTAGTATGCGGCACCGCAAAGACGGGAGTTATGCGTCGGAGTTTAGACGTCGCGAACCGCCTTAGCCAAGCTCCCTTCTTTCGCGCCCCTTTCTTTCGCGCTCCCTTTAATCCTAAAACCGGGAGTCTTTCTCAGCTCGGCCGGACTTGTCAGGCACCTAATCACTCGGTCTCTTTGAAACCCGATGATGTCGTACAGGCCGAAACACTTTTGTGCGCCGTCTTCCGCTTCATCACTTCTATGACGAGATCTTCTACGAAAGTACCTAGGCTATTTAAACAGTCGAGATGACCTCGTGATGGCTCTGAAGAAAACCCGTATTCGTTCATTCATCTCAGCTACCTTCTGCAACCCCTTTCACAACTTCGCTCGTCGCAAATCTTACCATCTCAACAAAATGTCTTCGACTTCCGCTACCGTCTTCAGGCCTAGGGCTGTTACAGGCTTCGGGCTTATGGGCATGACTTGGCGCCCTACGCACACGCCCGACGAGCAGGCGTTCGCAACCATGAAAGCAGCTATCGCTCAAGGCGCCACATTTTGGTCTAGCGGTGACTACTACGGCATGCCTGAGCCGACAGCTGGCTTAGCTCTGCTGCGCCGCTATTTCGAAGCTTACCCGGAGGATGCGAGCAAGGTCACCCTATTCATTAAGAGCTGCGTCGACTTTAAGACCATGGCGCCTAAGATCAAGCGCGAGGAAGTGTTTGCTAGCGCCGAGAACTGCTTCAGGGTTCTCGGTGGCGCGAAGAAGATAGACATCCTCGGTCCGGCCCGTATGGACCCCAACGTGCCACTCGAAGAGACGTTAGGGGCATTCAAGGAACTTGTAGATGCTGGCAAAATTAGCGGCGTGGGAATTAGCGAGGCCGGCGCCCAGACCATCGAGAAGGCCAACGCCATCTACCCGCTAAGCTTGGTGGAAATCGAGTTCTCCCTATGGACCCCTGATATCTTAACAAATGGCGTAGCGGCCACGGCAAAGCGGCTTGATATCCCCCTTGTCGCTTACTCTCCCTTAGGCCGTGGCTTCTTGACCGGTCAAATCAAATCTGTCGACGACATCCCCGAGGGAGACATCCGTCGGCGTTTTGACCGTTTTCAGCCCGAGGTAAGAATCCTTTGTTCTACCCTATCCGGGGATGTTCTTACGAAGCTAACTCCCATCTCTTAATTAGAACTTTAACAAGAACCTCGAGCTTGTGGACAAGCTGAAATCCTTCGCAGAGAAGGCGGGTGTTACGCCGGCTCAACTTGCGCTGGCCTGGATTCGTTCAGTTTCCAACTCGCCGCAAGCTGGCACTATCATTCCCATCCCCGGTGCTACGAGGGTTGAGCGTGCCGAGGAGAATTCCAAGAACGTTCTTCTTTCGCCGGAGGACAAGGCGGAACTTGATCAGATCCTTGCGTCGTTCACGATCCAGGGCGGCAGGTACAACAAGGTACTTGAGGGATTGCTTTGGCGTTAGAAGGGCTATGGGCCATGAGTTAAACGATATTATGCTCCGGTTCGGTATATAGCGACTAAATAGTAATTACACCCGGTATTCTACACGCCAGATGATATCATGCAATAGGGTGACTATGTGCGTGTAGCGCTCATCAAATAGGCTAAGCATATTAACCTCGCAGCGTAGCTCATCATTCGAATTCACATTGCCAATGGACTTTAACCCCTTACTATAGTTCAAAAAGATACGTAGGTAATATGTAGGCATTAGAAGCCTAAGAGAAGAACCGGCGTTTTTGAACGTAGTCTTCGACCCCTTTTCTTTGCCGCGGACTTTAATTGCGTAACTATAAAACGGGCAGTCATAGCCTGTTAGTATAAATATAAAGTGATGACTACGACATGATTAACTAATTTGCGGGCAATAGTCATGCGAATAGGGGTGAACCAATTATTATTGTGACATACAGTCTCACGCCATGACACTACTTCAGATACCTATCAACACAGATGGTTACATGCTGGGAAAATGCGAAGCGTTATAAGATTCATATCTCGTACCAAAATTAACTCTTCTATTCTAATAAAATCTCAGTTCAACTCGCTTCGGATAAGTCCTAAATCGACAACGCCAACGCTACCTTAAAAAACATTCACCCTCAAGGTAATTCGGCATGGCTTGGCCTCTGTAAGGCATCCATTTCCGCAACCATATTATTTTGCCATGCTTCCTTTTGGGGAATTGGTTGTGGACTTCCGACAGGCTCATCAACCACATGATGACTCTGCCTCTTCGATTTCCTAATATAGAGCCCGATGCACGTAATTATCGCCAGGCCTATTATGCTAACAGAAATTCCAATTCCGGCCTTTGCCCCAGCACTCAGTTCGTTGGAATCTTTCCGGACAGCCTCGTTTGGGTTACTGTCCGTAAGAGAAGATAGTGGTGGTTGACTGGCTGAGGTGCTCGGTGGCGTTGTCTGTGTTGTAGTGCTAACCGTGGTTTCGTTCGATATGTTGAAGAATGACGAAGATATTTGAGGACTCGACTGGTCCCCTTGAAATGAAGGGTCGCCGTCGAACATCCAGAAAAAGAATACGCTCGATACGGTCAAGTCAAAGTCGTACGTCTGGACAAGCCAGGTAAATTGAGTCGCTGCATTGTTTACAGTCTCTTGTAGGGTCTGATTAGTGGATGTCTAGATTGATAGTATGAGTTCGCGTAACCTACGAAAGACTATAGGTCCGAGAGTTGCTGAATTTCTGTCAGGACCCTCTTGCCAAAGAGCGATGGAGAATGTTTCGAAATCCGTTTTGAAACTGATATTTTGAATCTCACCGATATTCCACGTTACTTGACCAGGAGGGGGGTTCGAGAATCGTGCAAGCGCGAACGAGGCTATTGTGAAAATAAGGAAAAGGCTTATCATATCGAGTAGCTTTAGCGGGTATATAGAAATAATACATGAAAGCCTCAAGAAATATAGTATAAGAATGTAGATGAATGGGCTATGAACTATTGAGAAGAGAAAAGGAAATTACGACATTATTACCTGAACACATAGGAACTTGACATCTGTTGAAAGCAGCTAAGTATTTAGTCTTAAGGTATCAATCACAATTAAAAGGAATATGAGTTCAAGTACCTAGTGTCCAATAAGCTCATTTCGGCATCCCTAGTTCCCGTTCAGGACGGGGTTAATTATGCAGACGAGCAGGCGAACGTGAACCAACTGCATGATAAATGTTGCAGCTTTTTAAGCAAACAATACAGGGCCTTGCCGTGATTTGTTACTATGTAGTTGCGCCAACGGTGCCGTATTGTCGGGTTCAAATAACTCATCTCGTTGGCCAGCCACAATTTACGTAGCATCGAAGCTGAGATAACTTCAACGTCGGGCGCTAATTCATCCATTCATAAAATAGCCCATTGCAAGGTCTCTGCCCTCCATATGAGTAACCGCCGATCATGCACCTTACATATATCTATTGGTTTAGTATTAGGAACTTTGTATTTTTAGGACTCTGCTAATATGAGGCTTCCAACTCATAATGTCCTAGATATTTTAGCAAGGCTCTTTCATTCAGATCGCTTAACCTCTTTACTGTTTGATGTATAGGTAGATATTCTCTTGCAATGGCTGCGAGACTCCCATCAAATCGTGTAATACACATAGTTCTTACACTTCTCATTGTCTTATTAATATATCTTAACTTACCACTACTCAACTCCGACGGAGACATCGATAGGTTACTCGGCGACATAAATAACAGTACACTTGGAGTATGTATGAATAACCAGTCGTATGATATGTGTTACGAGATTATTGATAGTTGTGGCTGTATAGTTCCAAGAGATATTCGTTGTTGGCTTGCCATCACGGACAGACCGCCGCGATGGTATGTTCTTACAAGCTGCCCTTAGCAATATGAGGATAGAATTTGTGGATGGTGTAAACGGAAAGGATATACCCGATAAAGCAATCCCCATGACGTTTGAACGTGAGAGGATGAATGATGCTTCTCTCGGATCGTGGCGCGCACATATGAACGCAATTCAAGAGTAAGCAGTTTATTAAAGTGCCTATGAGTTCCTTGCTCATTCTCAAATATTATAGGGTCGTTCGAAGAAACTTGACTTCCGCTTTAATATTAGAGGACGATGTTGATTGGGACGTCCGAATCAAACATCAGCTAAAAGACTTCGCATTGTCTACGCGAGCTATTACACAACCCCTATCTAGCTCCAATTCATACACAGATCCTACCTTTCCAACTCCATCTAAGGGACCATTTCCCGTCGTTCCCGATACTTTGTTTCATTCTCTTCCCAATACTGAACTCCCAAAGTTGTCTCCGTATGGCGATAACTGGGATCTGCTATGGATTGGCCATTGTGGCATGCACTTCCCGTTCGAAGACAATCCCCTTATACCAAAAGGGCGAGTTATTCACCTCGAAGATGAGACTGTTGCCCCCAAACGGAATCTATGGACTTTCAACGTACCTTTCACATTAAAGGATAAATATCCAGAAAATACAAGGGCGGTACATCACGTACAAGAAGGCGTCTGTACACTTGGATACGCAGTAAGCCAGGCGGGTGCGCGAAAGCTTCTGCATGAGGTGGGCCTCAAGGATGTCACAGACGGATTCGATATCCTCCTTCGTTTCTTTTGCGAAGGGGTAAACGGACGCAGGTATCATAACTGCTTAACAACCCAGCCAGCACTATTTCACCACCATAGGGCGGCCGGCCCTCTTAGCGCCTCAAGCGATATAGGAGACCACGGTGGTGGTTTTAGAGAGAAGAGCTCAACTGATATGGTTAGGTGGAGTGTTAGATTAAATGCCGATGTATTATTAGAAGGACGTACGGACTTTGTTGATCAATATCCGGATGATGGCCCTAATTTACTGTAGAACTAGGTATATGTAGCAATAATATTAATATCAATAACACGGTCCATAGGGGGTATTGACAGCCGTGATAGAAAGGCTGCAGCTGTCGAGACTCACTAATACACTAATACACTCACCATAGAGCACCGGCTATATCAATATCACTGTATCTCAGCTCTAATATCGTATAAGTTCTGTATTGATGAAGTGCCTTAGCACTTAAGTAACTAAGAGAAAGAGTCTTAAATAGGCATCAAAAGAGAGTATCATTAAGGCCCGTACGTTAACCTTCCAGTAAGTTCCCAGTAACTCGGATCCTCATAGTGAAAATATCATAAACCCCAAGAAGTCTCTCTAAAGGAATCGTCAGACCCATGCCGAAACTATTTGGACGATGAAAATATGAAACCTTGCCCTTGATTATCGCCGTAGTGTACTATAGCTTCCCTCATGATAGATTCCCTTCGTTTCCTTTAACCGTAACGAAGTCCCTCGTGACTTAAACCTTTAGTAAGTTATAATTTCAATCACCGCTGGTTTATAGCGCGTGTTTCGTACGATAGATTATAAAGTACTACCTTTGCTCATTAGACAATGAAGAGGGTTTCTGTGTATCACTGATCATAATCAAGCGCCTTATTCACTAGCCCATATATATATATGAGCGGTTTATATTACCCATTCCTTCCACTGGTATCAAGTTGCCTATTATTCCAATAGTAGATAGACTTAACCGACAATTGGAGATGGAATGATAACCGAAGACTACAAGCTAGCATAATCAGGATTCAAACCACAATCAAATAAGCTATCAAATGCTATCATCGCCTAGGTCTAGATTCATCAGGTTCGTCCCGATGTAAACACTTACCAAAGCGTCTATTTGCTATCCAATCCCAATTGCCGAGGCTTCGTAGCTGGCTGACCTCTTGCTGAGGGGTATAAGATCGACGATACGCGGTCCATCCATGTAGCGCACGTGCCATCTTCTCGCTTTAGGAAGGTGACAAGAAACACGATCCCAGTTTAGATATTTACGGCCTTTAACTGGAGCGCTATACTACCTACGTACGTATATATCTTGATATGAGTGTAGGGGTTGTTGTGGGAAAGCAAGGTTAAGAACTCGAGATAAGGAGAAAAGAATACCAAATTGGAAAGTTGAATTCTATACTGGTCTTATCTGCAAGGCGTATCTCGCCTTATTAAATGCTGCATGGAGGCTGATTTCAGCTGGGATGGTCAGCTTTCCAGCGGTAACTTGCTTTCCCTTATCTCTAAGATTGACCAGTCAACCGTCGAATTACTATTGTTTCACAGCAGATGTATTTCGGTGTCTTACCGTAGTATACATACCGGATGGCCCTGTTACGAAGATTGCTTTTGAAGACTATGTATTCCAAAGTCTATCAGTTGTCTATATACGCCCCGGATACTAATGAGCGCCCCGACCCAATGGGATGGTTGGCATTAATAGAAGCTGGAGTTGGTGCGGAGAAGCGATGTAATACAAGACTTTTACGTCCATTTCGGGGAGATTACGGTCGGTGTTACCGTATCTTAGAAGTTACGTACTTGTGAAGTATCTCGATTTACTGAAAATGGTTCGTATCGTGCGCTACCAAGCTGCGTGTGCTTAGCTCCCGAGTTCCACATTTGTTATGTTATAGCCGTGGTCTCGTGATCATTTGCTGATTCTTCACGTAAACTTGTCAACGTAACCATTTACAAGTACATGTAAATAAAGAAAAAGTTGATATGGCTCCAGCGCGTTATATCTAAACAATATACATACTCATACCATGCTCTTCCCCGGAGCTTTATATCAGTACCTGCGCGATACGTAATCCTTACAGAAAATGTACTTCCCCAAGCGAGGTAACGTCGTGTTCGTCTATCTCGTTGGTCGATTATGTCGTTTGTGCGATGTGCGCAGGGTGCTGTGCCCCGTGTCGGATACGCCTATCAGTACGTATTTTGGCCGGATGAGGGACCCCCCCATTCCAGGTTATCCCCGGCTTATTTTACCGTTGCTAAAAGAAGGTTACATCACAACTCCCGTTATCATGATTTTTCAGCCAATCAAAGACTCGGACCTTGATATTTGGCGGAGACGGGATTGGAGAAAAAACTCTCGGCGCCCCGTTCCTTTGGGAATGCTGATAAAACATTAGGTTATGTAATAATCAAGCTGCTATTTTCTTATCATCAACCTGTGGTTATCTAAGTTTAATACCTACCTAGGTACAGTGTAAAATCTCTTGGCTAGGTACCTTTGTCTCGGGGCCCCTGGTAATGGGTTCTTATCTTGCCCTTGTCAGCTACGGCTGTGGCTTCGAGATCTTTTCATCTAATCGCTGTTTAACCACTTATAATTCGTCAAACCGTGAGACTACGCATCAGATGGGTTCACAATGATATGATAAGTAAACCGGTATGTACTAACTCGGCCGCTAGGCCCATCTCAGGGGGTGAAAAAAAAAAGATTACATCCAATGTGCCTTTTAGATAGGGTTGCCTTCCCCTTCTAGAAGGCCTCCATACTCTAGCGTTGGACCGGGTTCATCTAGACCACGCGATCGCCACCAAGGTACGATTCGTCCACCGAGGCTGACCTTGGAAAAAAGTATTAAAATTCTTGTCTTATTCCAATCTGGAGAAATGTAGATCGATCACTTGACGTCCTCGATGACCCCCGGCTCGCATCTCGCTAATAATATAACCTCTTCTTCCCGATCTTTTCCTTTTCCCTTTCCCTCCTCTCTCTGACTTCCTCCCGCGTTAGGTCCTCGGGAACGTAGCGTGGTCACCACCCCACACTCGGTTGGGTCGAGGATTGAATTTCTCCGAGTCGAGTTAAACTTACAAGGGAGGAGTGGAGGAAAAAAGAAGGAAAAAAAATTTTTGCTAAAAGGGTCTTCTCAGTTTTGAACTTCGATCCGATGAGTTCTCACGGGGACAAAGGCCTCGCCGGCCATAATTCATCGCTACAAGAAGCCGTGCTTTCAAAGTCGGCCAATCATTCAGACGAGGTCACTTACTCGGCCAACACGCCGGATAAGAGTTTAGAGAAGCCTCACGACTATGCCGCCGCCGAGAAGTCGCTTACCGATGAGGAGAGCGCAAATATAGGCCAGATAGCCGGCGACGAGAGCGAAGTACAAAAGAGCTTCCTCTCCATTTATTATCGAAGATTTCGGGCCTACGTCCACCTCTTTATCTGGCTCGTCTTTACGGCGTAAGTCTGGCGCGACCCCCGATGAGCCGTCGCAGTCGCGCATCGAGTCGCAGAGCTGACATAGCCTATCCAGATGGTGGATCTTTGGCCTCGTTCGTTTTCGGAACGAGAAGAACTGGCTGATCCCATTCTTAGTATACCTGGCGATCACGCTTCGTATCATCTTCCTATGGATCCCAGTTAAATATGCCATGATGCCCGTCAAATTCGTCTGGCGCCATACCGCCTTCAGGGTTTATGAGCTGACCCCGAAGAAGCTACATCGACCACTTGCTGCCGTCGTCACCGTTGCAGTTTTCTTAATCGGTTCTATGGTGCCCGAAGAGACTGGCGACAACACGCGCGCCCGCCGTGCGCAATCTCTGTTTGGTCTAGTAGTTATGATTGTTATCTTGACTGCCACTTCGAAGGACTGGAGGAAAATTCCTTGGCACACCGTCATCGGTAAGCAGCCATCGAGTTTCCCCATTTCTCATACCAATCGGCGATACGCTAACTCGTTTCTCAAGGCGGGATGCTCACTCAGTTCATTATCGCCGTCTTCGTCTTGCGATCCCAGGCTGGTTACGACATCTTCAACTTCATTTCTACGCTGGCCCGAACGTTGCTAAGCTTCGCCGCCGACGGTGTCGAATTCCTAACGGAGAAATCGGTGACGAAACTGACTTGGTTCTTCATCAGTGTTGTGCCGCCAATCATCTTCTTCGTAGCTCTCGTATCCCTCCTATATCACGTCGGCCTTGTCCAGTGGTTCGTCGGCAAATTCGCCGTCTTCTTCTTCTGGACTCTCCGAGTTTCGGGTGCCGAAGCCGTAGTGGCCGCCGCGACCCCTTTCATCGGACAGGGCGAATCTGCCATGTTGGTACGTCCGTTCGTCGCGCACATGACCATGGCCGAGATCCATCAGGTTATGACGTGCGGCTTTGCCACCATCGCCGGTTCCGTGCTTGTGGCCTACATCGGTCTCGGCCTAAACCCTCAGGCGCTCGTCTCTTCCTGCATTATGTCTATCCCGGCATCCCTCGCCGTCTCTAAAATGCGCTGGCCGGAGACGGAAGAGACCCTAACATCCGGGCGGGTCGTTATCCCAGAAAGCGACGAGCACGAGGCCGCCAATTCGTTGCACGCCTTCGCGAACGGTGCCTGGCTCGGGTTGAAGATCGCCGGCATGATCGTAGCCACGCTTCTTTGCATCATCGCCTTTGTCGGTCTAATCAACGGACTTCTTACATGGTGGGGTAGTTATTGGGGCATCGAAGAATTAACCATTCAGTTTATTCTTGGCTACTGCTTCTACGTCGTATCCTGGCTACTCGGCGTACCGAATGACGATCTCTTGCTTGTCGGAGAACTTATCGGTCAGAAAATCATCATCAACGAGTACGCCGCATTCAAGGCTCTTCAGTCAGACGACCGTTACAGGGACTTGAGCCCGCGAGCCCAGCTCATCGCCACCTATGCCTGCTGCGTAAGTCCTACCCTCTATCCTTCTCTCGCTTCTAGATAATAATTTTGTTATGAATTAGGGTTTCGGCAACGTCGGTTCTCTTGGTACTCAGATCGGCGTCTTGTCTCAGCTTGCCCCTGAACGTGCTGGAGATGTGTCTAGGGTTGCCATTTCAGCCCTTATTTCCGGTATCATTTCCACTCTAACATCCGCCAGCGTTGCCGGCATGTTGTATACAGACGATATAGGAGCGCCTCTAAGTATAGTACCGGCATCTTAGTTGTATACTTAATACCAAGTTTGAAGTTTGTCACGGTATTCACGTAGAAATACGATCATTTATGTAAGCTACGCGAGATCTAAGTGTATAACAGTGTTGATTAAGGAACTAAGAACGAGCTCTGCTGCCTATAGTTTAAATAGAGGCTTAGCTGATAGGTACCTAATGTAATACAATGAGCTAAGTTGCCTATTATAAGGTTGATGTATTAAAGGAAGAGATTAATATCACTCTATCTGAACTATGAATATACTAGCAATGACTAATCGTTGCGATAGCTCATCATCTCATGCTTACGCAACGTCCTCGTTGCTTCGATCAATACATAATGCATAGCTATGGTCTATTGCCTCGTCCTCGTGTGCCCATTCCAATTCCTAGTGGCCCTTCTTCGTTGATTATCGGCATTGTGGTAGATACTGAGGCTAGCTCCATGACAACAGTATATCGATCAGAGTTGAAGGCTCGTCCAGCATCATCCGAACCTTGATAACCCCCAGCATCCCCCTGGCTATTGTCCACGAAAGTAATAAAATAATAATATGATACTTCCCGTAATAAAAGCAAGAATTAAGCGCTCCCTCATTGTTAAACACCTTCTTACAGCCTCCGCCACCAACGCCCTGTCGTCGAAGCCTGTTGGCTTCTCCGCTGCCCATATTACTGGGGTAGGATGTGCTTGTCTGGTACCGCGTACCCTAATACTAATTAATACGTAGATATTAAGGAGGCATTTGGAATATTTAAAGATATTTTAAAGGCTTACTTTGCCACTTTGCCGGCGCGGCCCGGCGTCGTGTGATCTTCCCCCAGGGAGCGTATGGTAGACTCAGACGGTGATGGTGGTGAAGACGAAGGTGGTAACAATGGGCCGCCCCGAGGCTGGGGTGGCGACAGCCCCCGAAATAACGATGCTGGCCTATAGATTTCAATTAGCAACCCATTTTTACAATATTTAACGGAATAACGTACGTTGTTATGGATATGAGGAATCTAGATATATTTGTGGAAATGAGCGTTATCGTATCCACGTTTTCTAGGTACCTGTTAATGGTTAGGTAGAGAAAGGAACAGAAATCAGTGATAGTTTAGACGTTGAATAGTCTTTTGGCGCCCCTTGTTTAGTAGGTGTCTAGGGTTTGACGATTGAATATTCTCAAGTAATGCTATAGAGTAGGTTCAAGATATGGTGTGTTGCTCGAATAGTTGTGTAGAATTGATGTCTTCTGATGTCTGATCTGAGTAGAATATGGAAGAAAAGAATGATGAAGGGAGGTAAATAAGTTGATTAATGTTGTAGCAAAAGTAAAGTTAGGTAGAAGGAATTGAGAAGAACTCTTCATCCTTCCTAACGAGAGTAAAGTTTAGGTAATAGATCGTTGTTGCACTTGTATCTGCGGCAACAAAACGGAGTCATAACCTATTGTGATTCCCTGGATTAGTGGTGAAATCGTTGTTGTATTTTTTATTATTAGGATTACAGGATTAGGATCTAGCTATTGCTTACCTATATATGCGTACAGACGCAGGCAGCAACTGCCTCATTAAAATGAGTGCCTGAGTCACTGCTGCTAGGGATCCACAGGCACGGGATTATTTCCATGGAAGAATGTACCTTAGGTAGGTACTTAGGTAGTTAGTTGAAGTTTAATGTTCTAGTTTTGCTTCCTTCTTTCGTTCGGTGTAGCAGTGCCTTCTACATAGGTAGTTGTTATCGTTGCATCATGAGTCAATCGCATCTGAGCGCGAGTGCCGGTGTTTTACTAAGTTTCAATTTCATATGTGCTTTTCCTACCTTAGCGCAATCTAATAAACTCTTTCAACAGGTTCAACGTTCATATTTGAAACCTTGAGAAGGTCCGAGTGACGATTTAGACATATAAAGGTAGTCACGTCCACCACTCACTCGAGAAAGGCCACCACTTACTCGAGAAAGAACACCGCCTACTCGAGAAATAACACCCTACACATAGCGAAGTACCTACCTGCGCAATGACCCAAATGCCACCAAATGAAATGGAGAAAGCGAATTCCGACGAGCCGGAAGCTGTACCTCCAACACACGAGAGCCTTGATACGAGCACCCAGAAACCACATCCAGCAGTAGCACCACCACCAGCAACAAACGGAGAGAGCTACTTTGAGAACAAGGCGACATCCAATATAGTATTCTATTTCAGTCCTGATGCTACTAAGCCCTACGAAACACAGTTATGGTGTGGTCAGATCAATATTAAATGCGATAACGTACCGCAACTCATGCTCGAGGGCCTCCACTGGACGACGGATAATGTCCTGTGGGAAGAAGGATATGTTGCTGATCTTTTTGAGACTTCTGCCGTGTACATCCATCCCGATACTTTGGAAGATCTTTTTAAAGCAGGACGGACCATGGGGCGCCACTACTTTCTACAGGACATGCAGCAGGAACCTCCAAGGTGGATTGCCCACTTACAGATTCATGCTGAATTCTACGAGACCTTGGCCGGTTTTAAATTAGGGGAGCTTTCTATCGAGAATGTGCGCTCTGTATTCGCTTGGGGTGGACGCAGGGAATGCATCTATTCATGGACTAAAGAGGAACCATGGGATGCTTATAATGCCATCTATGACGACATGCCCATGGACGGCTGGTGGCCATGGCCAAAGAGAGAGAACGTATAACTGGAAGCAGTGGGGTTGTTTATGGTTTACTTACATGTATTGGATAGTAATTAGGAAACTGACTCCGTGCTATGGAAGGTCATGTATCTGGTTAGTGATAGATGTACGCACCTTTACCCATCGTTATTTCTGGCTCACGAACCGATAAAAATGGGAAGGAAAAGGAGCGAGCATGTAAGTAGGTAGGTAGGAGGTAGGTAGATGGATATATCTAGAGACTTACTAGACTGACTTCTTTTCCTTTCTTTACCTAATTGTTATTTACCTAATTGTTAGCCAACATGGACGAGACAACGCTCGTACCAACGATCTTATTAACAACGCTCGTTTTGTTGCTCGCTATCGTTATAGCAGTTCCCTATATGATTGACTTCTTCATAATCATTACCACGTACGTTATTCCGTTAAATATTGTACAAAAGGGTTGCTAATTGAAATATATAGCCCAGCATCATTATTTTGGGGGCTGCCGTCATACCGGCCCCAGGGGCCACCCTTACCACCACCACCTACGGAGTCCACTATACGCTCCACCCCCCTGAACCCCACCATGACGGACCTCTCTGCCAGAAGTCTCAAGTAAGCCTTTAAAATATCTTTAAATATTCCAAATACCTTCCTAATATTTACGTACTAATCAGTATTGGGTTAAGCCGGGATAGACAAGCCTACCGGCTAATGTGGGAAAGCGAAGGGGGGGTAGGGGTAGAGGACCGGGTGTTGGCCGCGGAGATAGTAAGAAGGCGCCTCCGGGAAAGAGAAATATATAGATTTGTCTATTGTTGGATAGGACGATTATTATTGTGTTTTGGCGTTATATCAGCGTTATTGTTGGTTTATTATTACCCTCGGTAATTTTATTACTTTAGCGGGATGATAATTAAAAAGATTCCAGCGGTTACCAGGCTGCCAGGGTTCGAATAATGCCGGATGAGGCTTCAACTCTGATCGATACTGTTGTCATAGTATCAACAGTGCAATTTCGTAATACAGACCAGCCCACGCTATGTTCATAATTGTCTAATACTATCAATCTGATACCACATATGTATATACGGGCTCGAGACTAAAAGAGGCAGGAGGGGTGTAGATAAACCAGCAACACCTGATTGGCTGGCTCTTGTACAGTACGATAAGTTGTCGGCCATGGGCTGATTGATCTTACCTAAGTATACCCTTTGTGATAACATCAAAATACCCCAGTTGGGGTATGGAGGTGCCCAGGTGGTAACAAGGGGTTAACGGAAAAGATAGATAAGATTACAGAGGTTTCCAACATTAAAGACTTAAATATGCAAGACGTGGGCGCATCAAATTAACCCTATGTATTTCTTGTCATCTATCGCCATCTCGGGATAGGTCTGTCTGCGCCATGTCGGTCCAGAGGGATATCATCATACCAGAGAAGGGCGTCAACGACATCGATAAGAAGGGCAGTGATGACCTACCTCCGGATCACGATATCGAGGTTGCAGGCGGGCATCTGGTTGATCTAGAAGTCGACGTAGGCAAAGTTCTTGCTAAGGCCGAAGAGGAGGGAGATTGGGATGCCGACACAAGCCCATTTCCCGCCGTGCGGGCCGTGGTTCCTGAGACGGACGATCCCGACATGCCCGTAAATACCTTCAGAGCATGGTTTCTCGGCATCGTAAGTTTTAACACAAGAACCGCTCTAATAGGTATCTCGTTGACAAGTGGCAGTTTTTCGTGTTCCTAGGAGCAGGCGTAAATCAGTTCTTCTCGCTGCGTTATCCGGGAGTTCATGTCGTATCTCTTGTTGCAGAACTCCTGGCTTTCCCTCTCGGAGTCACCATCGCCAAGTTACTACCTATCAGCCGATTCAATCCTGATCACCATTTCAACATCAAGGAGCATGCCATGGTGACTATCATGAGCAACGTCTCCTTTGGATTTGGTTCTGCCGATGCTACCAACCTCATTCAGGCTTCCAAGTTTTACGGCTTCGATATGCCACCTGGATTCTCGGTCATGGTCGTTATTTGTTGTCAACTGTGCGGATACGGTATTGCCGGTCTTTGTAGAAGGCTGATCGTCCAACCCGCCACCATGATCTGGCCAGGCGTCCTCGGCAATGTAGCACTGTTGAGCTCGATCCATTCTCGAGCTAACGCAGCGGCTGACGGGTGGAAGATGACTCGTATCAAGTTTTTTATGGTGGTGGGCACAGCTGCTTTTGTGTGGTATTGGTTTCCCGGTTTGATATTCACCGGCCTGAGTTACTTCACATGGATATGCTGGATTGCGCCCAACAACCTCGCGGTAAATCAGATCTTCGGCATGGTAACAGGCCTAGGGTTATTCCCGTTGACCTTTGATTGGTCCATGGTTGTATACAATACGAATCCGTTACTTAGTCCTCATTGGGCTGCTGCTAACGTCTTCGTCGGGTTTGTCGTTTTCTTCTGGATCATCACGCCCGCTATCTATTACACTAATACGTGGTTTACGTCCTACTTGCCACTCTGCACTGCGGACGTGTACGACCGTTTTGGGGAGCTCTACGATACTGCGAGGGTCATTACTGATAATCATTTCGACCAAGAGAAGTACGCGGCATACTCACCACCCTATTTGCCGGCGACTTTCGCGTTCGTTTATGGTCTCTCTTTTGCATCCATCACAAGGTGAGTCCCAAATCCGGCTTTCCGCGCACTTCATAACACAATTTCTGACGAGAAATAATAGTGTCTTGTCACACGTTTACTGTTTCCATTGGGAAGAAATCATGCATGCGCTACGCGGATCTCTCAAGCTTGACATTCACGCACGGCTTATGAAGAATTATAAGAATACTCCCTGGTACTGGTGGTCTACGATAGTGCTCATCGTATTCGGAATGAGTGTCGCCATGACCGAGGTATATCACACAGGGTTGCCCGTATACGGAATTGTGCTTGCTATTGCAATTGGCGGCATCTACATGGTCCCCTGCGGCATAATTCAGGGGCTGGCGAATGTGAATGCGAACCAACTTAACGTCCTATCCGAATTTATAGGAGGGTATATGTTTCAGGGGAAGCCCGTGGCAAACATCTTGTTTAAGATTCTATCGCAAGACGTGGTGGGCCAAGGGTTGTATTTTGCTGCCGACATGAAGATGGGCCATTACTTGAAGATTCCGCCGCGCACTCTGTTCTGGGCGCAAGGCTTGGCTACTATACTCGGTGCTATAACGCAGGTCGGCGTCACGCTGGTAAGTAATTTCAAAAAAAAAAAAAAAAAAAAAAAAACCTGCATTACTCTTTAAAAGGGGTTCGCGGTTCATCACAATACTATTTCGTATGGAAGTCTTGCTAATCCTAGATAATCTAGTGGATGTTAGGAAACGTACCTGGTATCTGCTCGGAGGACCAACCCAACGGCTTTAGCTGCCCACAAGGCCGTACCGTTTACAGCAGTTCCGTGATTTGGGGTTTGGTTGGACCCGCGCGCCTATACTCTGTTGGCAAGATATACAGCGGCCTCTTGCACTTCTTTTGGATTGGACTAATTCTACCACCGATTACTTATTACATCTGGAAGAAGACCGGAAACGAATTCGTCCGCAAGATCAACTGGCCGCTCATATTCGTCGGCACGTACAACGTCCCGCCGGCAACAGGCATCAACTACAGCAGTTGGTATATTGTCAACCTAATCTTCAACAAAATCATTTATAAAAGATTCTACGCTTGGTGGGCCAAGTACAACTATGTGCTTGCAGCGGCATTAGACACGTATGTAAATCGATGGTTTCTTTTACCCCTTTTGGCTTGTCTAGGGTCACTGTCTCCTTATCAAGGCAACTCCAGAGTTGCTGCTCCCGAAACATACTTGGGGCCCGAGTTTCTTCTTAAACAAATCACTGACTCGTTATTATAGTGGCCTCGCGATCAGTGGCATCGTCATTTTCTTCGCTGTTACGTATGGACCCAACGTACAATTTCCTGATTGGTGGGGAAACACGGTGTAAGTAAACATACTTCTAGATTATACAGTTATAGCTTTGCTAATATACAGTTTAGATGGCAGAATACCGCCGATGGCCAAGGTCTACCGTGGTTACAAATGCCTGATGTGGGATACTTTGGCCCACCGAACGGAACTTGGTCCTGAAATAGAAGACGTATTAACAACAATTTTGGAAATAGTGGAACAACTATTGAACAAAGTATAAATTATATCACGAACAAACTTCCCGTGCCTTAGATGCGTTATATGTACGGAAAATATACAAAGGACGATCAATACTATTATAAACGGATGGACGAGCCTCGACTTCCACAGGACTGGAGCAGATCCATTGCAAAAGTGATTCACCCCATACTCGACCTAAAAGCCAAATATTTCTAACCTAACAGACTAAGGGGTCCTTATAAACATTCTAAACATTTTCACTCATTTAGATGAACTCAAGTCTTATACGAACTAACAAAACATATCAATCATGAGTAGATACACTAATTCCCAAGTATTCACCACATACGGAAGTTTAGTGGATTATTCAGCTAGTCTAATCACTTCAATAAAAGTCATAACTGAAGACTGTATACTTGGTTATTATGGGTATAACCGCTTAACTTACCAACGGAACAGGACTGCGTATAGATACGGGCATCACGATAACAGCTCGTATCGTATAACTCGCTAGTCACGGAAGAAAAACTTGCCTATATTTTACATCCTATAGACCCTATTTCCATAATACTCTTCCAGGAATAGAGCAATAAGTCGAGGTGATTATAGATTAGCAAGGCGTTAAAAGGCTAGCCTTGAAAGCATAGGAACAGCTATAACTAAGAAATACGATGAGCACTAGTAGTTAGATGGATATAGATATTCTTTCATCTAATTACTATGCATGGTGAAGTTTGAATATCCGACCTTTCCAATGCCCTCTGTTTCATAATGAAATCTTATGACAATCGACAATCAGCAGTCTAATCGGGATACGCTGGTAGACATTACAGCAAAGCTGAGAACTGTGCCTTAGACCTACCTACGCGCCCGACTGCGCCAAGACATAGACGCAATAACAATCGTTGTCAGCCTAATTCGCCCCCCAAGCTACATAGCCTTCGTTGACGCCGCACGTCATTGGTTACCCCAATGCTGCCGGCCAAAATGAAGTCTCCCGGTTGTAACCCCAAAGTATAGGTGAGATTTATAAGAAAGGTGAGATTTATAAAAACCGTGGTAAGTTAGCATCTTTCAGCTACGATGTTCTGACTTCAACTTTATACCCGACACAACCAAGCTATAATGAAGGTCTATCCGCTCTCCATCTTAATAGCCGTATTCGTGGTCTCTGTTATCGGATGGGACCCCTCTCAACGAGACTGTCCTGACAACACATTATTATGTCTTACCTCGTTTAAATGGTGTGGTCCATATATGACAGGATATATGTCAGGCTGCTACTATCCAGACGGCGCATACCCGGGAAGTTCTAATCCGCAGGCACTTGACTATGCACTTGTAATCGAGAACAAGAACTATACAATCTCCTGGAAGCTGGATAAAAGAAGAGCCAATGTTCCCGTGCGCGTTCGATGGTATCTAAGCCAAAACGTATCGTGGGAGTTGAGTAAGTCCACGTCGTCCACACAGTTTGCTGTTACCTACCTACCTATTCACGCTTAGCTCGCTAATTATGAGGAAAGACACAACAGATTCCCACGTTGTCTTCAATCCCTTCGAGATCATCAACTCCTTACCCTTATCCTCGGCGTCCAGATGGGAAGCCGAAGAACTCGTGAGGAATAATATAAATAATGTTATTACCATCGACCAGCCAGATATTAACAATAACCCGCAAGAATCTGTCTCCTCATTCGACACGTCAGATCGGTTCATCGTTGTGATAAATGTAATCGAGCGTTTCCTCAAGGCGCAAAACGACATCGGCCGCCGAGACGTATACAACAAGTGGAAACTCGGCGTTGGCGTTGGCGTTGGGCTGGGAGTTCCTATACTCATGGTTATAAGTGCTTGGAGTACATGGGAAATGGTGAGGAAGAGCAGAAGCGGAAACAGAGGGATTTCAAAATGATATATCAAGAGTGACTTTAATAACTAATGATCACGACAATTATGGAACAATCGGTTGCCTATAATCTGTGCATATTAGGGATATAATGATAGTCGCACATAACACCTTAGCTACCTGACTATAACTGAATCTACTATTCCTAAGACAATCTTATACCAGTTGCTCTAACTAATAACCTACGGAAATCTTGCGGTTTCTACGTTAAGGAGTAGCACCGTGGTTTAGGTACGATCAGTAGACGTATTTCTCTTCGCTAGTTTGCTGAATATCGATCTAGAAAAATATTGAACAGAGGTTACGTTTCAGGCATAGAGATCACTCAAAAGAAAAAAGGATACAACACGGATAGGACTTAAACCTACGACCTTTCCAACCTCGACATCTCATCTAAGTTCGTTGCTCAGAAGCGTATGATAAGATATAAATACTACCACACTGCCAGGCTATTATTTCATGATACCAAGCAGTTTACTTTCAAATGTATACTGAATGTCTTCGATAGCTAATGTCTAAAGGGGGTAATGATTAGACATATGGCAAGTCAAATACCCAAATACCAATTTCCCCTTTTTATATGAGATTTAGTATAGGCCCTAAAGAGTACTCATATCTTTATAATCATCCTATTCTAATTTGAATAACTCTATCCCTTAAGCCATAACATAAACAGCTACTCGTATCTCACCGCACACTTCAGACATAAATCAAGAGTTCTCTTCGATAGACATGATATTACGCAGCGTAAACGTAATGCGCCAGACACCATACCTACGTCAACTATTATAACCCTGATAAAGCGTAGGGTTAATTTTCATCCGCAATCTCTTCCCTCTCATCTTCCCATTCATCTTCGTCCATTTGATCGCCGACTGCTTCTTCCGCGTCTCCCGCTAATCCTTCGCTGTCTATCTCGTCTTCCTCCATCATTTCGTCGAATAGATCACTATTATACCCATTCATTTCAACGTCCTCATCATCCTCATCTTCGCCGGCTGCTCCATCCTTTTTGCTCTTGCTACCGTTTGCTTCGCGTTCCTTCTTTTTCTTCTCGACATTCGCCTTCTGCTGCTTTCTCCTTGCTTCCTTCTCCTCTCTGCGCTTCTCCCATCGCTGCTCGAGATCCTGTATCTCCTGTCTTGACTTGTGGATATGCTCGTGCCACATCGTCTTGCCAGAGCACAGACCTTCCTCGACTTTAGTCATACGTAATTTCATACGAGGTCCAAGTTCGACTAGGGTAACACGCCGTCGCTCTACTTTCTCGTCGCTCTCTATAGGGTTATCTCCACTTTCCAGCTTGGCCGCGCGTGCCTTGCTCGAGAGAACTCTACGCGGCGCATCCTCTAGAACCTCAACCTCAGCATCCGTGTCCACTTCGCTTCCACTAGTGCCGTCCGTCACGTAGCCCTCGCCGTTTTCGCCTCCTATCATGTATTCGGAGATATCCTCCAGCTTCCCTAAATTTGGGACGCCGCCTTTCCGGTTCTTGGCGCTAAAGAGCTTCTCGGCAGCATCGAGCCTACGGAGCTGTTTAGACACTCCGGCAGGCTTGGTGGATATAGCATAGTGCCGGAAGTTGAGCACAAAAGAGCCATCATCCTTGTCCGTAGCAGGTTCTCTGTTTAAAAGTAAAACTCTCCTTATCGACTTGAGGGGCGTAGTCTGTGGGTTGATGCGGGGGAAAAGTGATTGGAATACGGTGGTAGTGAGCGTCTCGAGGTGTTTAGGGACTTTAGAGTTGGCGTCTGCGCCGGGGGTGGAGATGTTATTCATGATCAACTAAAGACGGACCGCAAGTTAGCAATATGTATAAAGGTAAAGTCAGAAAGAGGATCATACCAATGGGGATGTGATATACTCTTTCCCTCCACCTCTCGGATGTCTCTGCGCTTTGCGTATATCTTTGCAAAGAGAGTACTTCTCGACACGGAAATGTAGGGTAGGGCCGCGCGGCGTGGTAGCTATACGTAGATTCGTATTCCCAGATTCGGATCGAGAGAATAAGAGTAGGTGAGTGACGCCGAGAGGACCGGTCATAGTTACGTAGTCTCTTAGACGGTTTGCGCGACGTTCTTTTAGACGGCTAGCTGTGCCAGGTTCCATAACTTGACGCACATCTCTCGCCAATTGGCTGATACTTGACCCAACCTCGCCGGCGCCGATACGAATGACCATGCTCTTGGGATCTTGGACAGCAGAGCGGCCTACCAGAGGGGCCTTGTGCTTGGGATTGCTTGCGCCGACATGGGTACGTTTCTTCGTCCGACTTTTAGCCATTGCGAATACAATTTATATATATTGTCAATTGGGTATTTCTGTGCGACTAGGTTAGATATCTATGCCTTCGTTTCGAATATCAATCGTCTTGTAGGTAGGATGAATGTATAAGCTTAAGCGCAGAATGACCAGAGATTAATAGATCAACTAGAGAAGCTGCTGTATTTTTTTCTTCATTGAACGGCAGAAAAAAAGGTAGCCCCACAGATATCAAGTATCGTATACTAATGCTGACGCTAGAGTGTGCCGAAAGATTTTAGTACCTTATACTATGTGGAGCATTGCGCAGATAAGATAAGATACCGAAAAGAGAAAGCGGTCAATTTTTTGCAGATGCGGGATGCGCATGCATCGAATCTCGTACCCGGATTTATTAACTTTTTGCCCGATCGCGAACTTTATTCAAGACAGCAAGACGAACTTTTTCTGTTGGACTAATAACATCTTGTAGTATTCTACCAACTTATTTCGCTTAAATTCCCACCTTTACCTCACGAATATCAATAGTCTCCCCCTAACAATGTCTTCTACGAAAAGACGAAAGTTATCGCCCGCCGCTGAAGGCCAAGATGAATCTCCCGATTCCGAGACCGTCGAGGGCTCTGTTGTCGACTCTACCCCGAAAACCTTTAAAGATTTAGTACGCACATATCCAGTTCTTGAACCCCAAAATCACCGGACAATTCCCTAACAGCATGATATTGAATAGGGCATCGTCGATACTCTAGTCGAAGCATGCCACTCGCTTGGCTACAAAAACCCCACGCCGATCCAGGCGCAATCGATTCCCCTTGCTCTACAAAATAGGGACCTCATAGGACTGGCTGAGACTGGTAGCGGAAAGACGGCTGCATTTGTCCTGCCTATCCTCCAAGCCCTTCTCGAGAAACCTTCGCCCTTCTTCGGTCTTATATTAGCTCCTACTCGCGAACTTGCAGCCCAGATCGGCCAATCAGTAGATGCCCTCGGTGCTTCTATATCAGTAAGATGCGCCGTCATCGTTGGTGGTTTGGACATGGTCCCCCAGTCCATCGCCTTGTCCAAAAAGCCTCACATTGTTGTGGCCACTCCGGGACGACTGTTGGATCATCTTGAGAAGACGAAGGGCTTCAAACTGTCAAATACGAAATATTTGGTTATCGATGAGGCCGACCGACTCTTAGACATGGATTTCGGTCCCATACTCGACAAACTTCTCAAGTTCCTCCCGAGAGAGAGGCGCACGTTTCTCTTCAGCGCTACCATGTCGTCAAAGGTCGAAAGCCTACAGAGAGCCAGTCTACGAGACCCCCTGCGCGTCAGTATCAGCAGCAACAAGTACCAGACTGTCTCAACTCTACAGCAGTACTATCTTTTCATACCGCATATGCACAAGGACACATACTTGATATTCCTTGTAGCAAGCGAGTTTACCGGACGGTCTACCATAATATTCACAAGGACTGTCTACGAAACTCAGAGGGTCGCAATCTTCCTTCGATACTTGGGGTTCGGAGCAATTCCTCTCCACGGTCAGTTAGAAATCACTTTGGTTGCTATTTTACGGTTGCTGACTTTCTGTTTTGCAGGTCAACTGTCACAATCTGCGCGATTGGGTGCTTTGAACAAGTTTAAATCGGGATCGCGTGATATCCTAGTCGCGACTGACGTTGCCGCGCGAGGTTTAGATATACCCAAAGTTGATGTCGTAATTAACTACGATTTACCTCAAGATAGTAAGCTAACCCTTCCGTACCCCCTATTTGCCCCTTTTTAGAGGGTCTAGTTAGAGTACTCCCGGCTTAACTTGGGTCGTAGAATGCTTGCTAATAGAGACTTATAGGTAAAACATATATTCACCGAGTCGGAAGAACCGCGCGTGCGGGAAATGCCGGCCAAGCCTTAAGTCTAGTCACGCAGTACGATCTTGAAATCTACCAGCGAATTGAGGCAGCTCTAGGTAAGAAATTAGGAGAATACGAGACTAACAAGGAAGAGGTCATGGTTTTCAAGCGCCGAGTCGAGGAGGCTCAACGCCACTCGCGTAATGAGATGAAGCATCTAATGGACGACCGGGGTAACAAGGGTTCGGTCCTGAGAGGTCGCCATACCGGCAAAGGCTCCGGGAAAAGACGACATGATGCTATGGACGCCGAGGAAGGATAAGCGGCGATATACAATTAGACGAATGATAAAACTTGCAAGCACAAGGGGTTGGCGAAATCCCAACTAGATTACCGTAGATACCCAACAATTACAAGCTATTACAATGTAGTTTCGTTTGGCGACGATGATATTACTGTACTATTGAACACGTGCTGGCAACTATTCCCGTCGGCCTACTAATCATGATAAACGTTGCCCTTTACGTTCGGAATCTCTAAAAAGATACAAGTCACAGATAGACCACGATACGTAGAGTACAAGGTGATATTTACTCTTGTATAGATGTTTTACTTTCATACTCTATCCCTAGTGTCTCTAAAATCTAGGGAGAGGCAGTTGAGAAAAGAGCACTACTAACAAGGCGTTTGCTGTAGAAATATTCATACCCAAATATTATGTAGTATACATACAGGGCATCCATCCAAGTCATGTCTTACACCCGACTAAAGGGCAACGGAAGAGGAATGGGAACTAATAAGATGTCGAGCCGGGCCGACTGCGTAAATGCGTAAATGGGATAGATATCATTAGGATGGGATCGTCTGGTAATAAAACGGGTTTGGAGTTATATTCGGCGGTAGGACTTCCCTTGCCTTCAATGGCATGTCAACACGGCCGATCGTCGCATAGCGATAATCGCTTGAACTAGTTAGTGCTGACCTGTTCATTTGCGTCCTGCTTGTCGCGGCGCAGAACGTTTGCTTCCGCACAAGTACCATCTGAGATGTATCGTGGGACTAACCTGGGTTTTTCTTTACGTAGCTAAGAGTTGAGCGGCGCGATAGAAATAGGCCCAGGCTCATATCCGATGATTAGGTGTGTGATGGTTCTCAATCGTTGCCCTTCTACGTTGAAGAATCGCATATATCCAAGGTAATCTACGAAAGCTCGTTGGACTTGGTCAAAGCCAGTCACGTTGGATATTTTAAACATAATTATGTAGTCGTAGCCTACTTGAAGATAGAGATGAATTGGGGATATACTCACTAAGAATCACTCGTATACAGAAATCTAAATCATCTAGTGTAGTTGATTTTGAAATTACTGATCACTTTCCTATGCGCGCAAGTATAAGCGATACGACCAAGAGCAGCAATCAAATGCGCTCTAGAGTCTCGCGCCGTAGATCTATAATTTCCTATAGGTAAGGTAGATATAAGCCCACGATACCTACCAGCCCAACCGTCTCATCACCAATACTCATCTCTACCTCGCATCACGCGCGTCATAGCCTTCAATCTCGTAGGTGATACGCCAGCATCTCTTCGCAAACGAACATTACGAGTGGGTCCCTAGCCTTACACTCGCTCAATCGAGCTCGTTTCTTCTCGTTAGGCCGCATTCACTGGTCGCTTCCGACCAACCGGAGGTGGATGAACACTTGTCAACCTCCCCCTTGGTTCTAGTTTCAAGCCGAACGTGGGGTTGTGGGGTACGAGGTCGAGTCGAGAAAAGGCATGAAATGAGATATATATAGTGTATCGCAACCCCGTTCGCGAACAAATTTAATGTGTTAACTGTCTGTACATTATATGGCTGATATAGCATGGATCGATGAGATATAACGCCTATCGCCAAAGTTGCTCCGCGCAGAGTTACAAAGCTTGCTATGAATACGCAAGGTCATGGAAATCAATAGACATTGAAACTACATGTCACTCAAATCAAACGTCATCCAAATGAATTCTTATCGAGAATTAACGAGAGCAAAAAATCTTGACCCCTTTCCATTAAATGTGCTGTTGAATTCACACAAGAATCCTTCTATGCCATTGACGAAACAAACAGTGATGAAATAGGAAAGGGAACATCTGTATCATGGGGATGGGTTGGCAGAAGATCGCAGTGAAATGATTAACTGAGGACAAAACATCGGAAGCTCGTGGTAGCCACCAGGCTTGACGTCCTCGGAGTAGATGTCAAAATTGTCTTCTTCGACCTGGGGTAGGACGGTATGAAGAAACTCAGTCGTCAGCCTCATCGCCGTTGGCAGCAACTTCTTTCACTGCGTGGGTCTTGCCATTGGTAGGCAGATCGACGTGAACGCCCGATTTCTTAGGTTCGTCAACGCCGTTCTCCTCATCATCTTCGACACCCTCTTCGTCATCATATCGTTCTTCTTCTCCTTCTCCTTCTTCTACGTCCTCCAAGTCATCCTCGTCCTCAAGATCGTCATTATCGAACTCCTCTTCCTCGCCCTCCTCCTCCTCGCCATTCTTGACGATGGGAATAGGCTCGGTTGAGGCATTTACTGTCTTCAGCTTCTTCTTTGGAGGGGCTTCGGGTTGAGCTTGAGCTGGTGCTGCTTTTGAATTGGTTAGTCAAGATGGGTAGGTCCCATCAAGCAATAAGACCGTAAGGGGATCAACTCACGCTTTACACCATTCTTTTCTTCCTCTTCCTCTTCAGGCTCGACTATTTCGTCATATTCTTCTTCGTCATCCTCAACATCGTCGGCATCATCATCTTCATCGCCTTCCGATATACTATTGGATAGAGGGTTAACATGTACTCTCTAGCAGGCGATGCATCTTAAGATGAAGAATTGGACGCATTGAATAACGTGGCATCTAAGGTAAGATGTTCGCGACATTGCGCGGGTATGCGCGACGATACCAACAGCAAATGCGACGCCGGCGCATCTTTTGCGACAAGAAACCTTCTTTGACGAATTTCCCGACCTTGCGCGGCTATGAAGGCGTCGCCTGGTGAAATATAATGAACAACTTACTATTCCTCTTCCTCTTCGCTTTCATCGCTAGGTAGAGCAACGAGCTCTTCCTCCTCCTCTTCCTCCTGCTTTCTCTTCCGAGAAGTCATGTTTTGGGGCTTGAAATAAGTTTGGGGAGAGTTTCTCGATGGAAAATTGGAATCCGGGCTGGCGGATTGATGAACAGGAGAAAAACTACGGATGAGATTCGTACGAAAAAAATATGGGAAAGGAGGAGAGAAAAAGGAGGGAAGAAAGAATAGAGAAGGGGGAGAGATGGGGTGGTAGGGAGGGAAACGCTGGCCGCTGTGCTTGGGGAAAGGCTGCTTAGGAAGGGGGGGGAGCAGAGCGCCGAGTGTGAGAGGGGAGGGGACTGGTAGGTAAGCTTGGAGCTGGGGAGCTTTGGAGGAGGGAATGAGTGAGTGAGGGAAGAGGGGGTCGGACGGGGGAGCTTTGAGAGCTTCTGCTGCTTGCTACCGCAATGCCCATTCTTGCTCTTCTACCCCTACATAGTTGCAGGATGGGTGTCCGTCATTATGGAACTACCTAGCACGCGCATCCAAGAAGCCACCAAAGACCAAAGTCAGTTAAGGCTCAGCAGGTAGAAGGTAAGTAGCACGCAGGTAGGTGTGGGACTCGGACCATATCCTGGTCATGGCTCGATCTGATCCGGGAAGCTCAAAAAGAATCGACTTTGCTGCCAATTTGACCGATTGATGACGATTCCGCCAGAGAAGAGCTCCCGACCTAAGACAGCCCAGCCACATTCCTCCCTCCTTTCTATGGAACTTGCTCTTCCCCTCATTTTATAAGCCACTTGGTTTAATTAACCGTGAAGCTTAGGATGCGCAGCCTTACTGCGTGTGCTGCGTATGTACTGTAACTTCGAAACGCATGCGACAAGCTTTCGCGAGCGTCTGGATTTTCTTTCCTCGGATACCCACGAGAGGGAATATAATGAAAAGCCGATAATGTGCCCACCACGGCTAATTCTCTACCAAACGGCTAGAATATACCTGTGGAGAGTCAAATAGATAAATGTAGAATATACCTACCTTGGTTCTGGTACTCACCTTACTCAGATGCACTATAAGTAGAGGTATATACGTATATTTGCTAGCCAGCGAGACAATCGATGCGACATATAAGAGGAACCTATCGTCCTGGGTATATAGTATGCGTATAGTACCTATGTTCGTGAGTCGCATGGTAGAACCCGAGTAAAATTTCACGGTCGCAACGGATATGTTCCCCTAAGCGGAGATCGGACAGACTGTCCCGCCGCATTTCCAAGAGAGGATAAGTACTTGTATCGTACCTAAGCAGCAGAACTTTGGCAACTGATTGTGATATTGATACGTGTGCGCGTCACGATGGAACCTATGGCGAAAAAGGCCAAGGAGCCAAGGAAACGCGTAAAATACGCGTTGAATATCCAATTTCGAGTAAACTGCTATCACACGCCATCATCTATCAAAACAGATAAAACGGAGGCGTTGCGAGTAGTGCTTCAGCAGCCAAAGTAACACATACTATCGTGGGCGGGTTGTGCCCTTTGTTGAAGACAATGTAAAGCTACCGGGCGAAGGTGTTGAAAGTAGGCGGAAATGGTTGAGAATGTTGATAAGCAATCCTTTCTACATGATCCTGGAGCTGAATAATTTGGGAAAATTTGTTGTTACTGTTGATGATGGTCAGATGAAGATCTGTCATTTGTCATTGTGAGATGTTGAATCCGGATTCCGCTGGTTAAGCCTAGCCTAGGCTGCTTAGGTTAGGTTATGTACCTAGGTACTTCGTAGTTAAGGTCCATTCTTTCACCGGCTCGTCTAAAATATTCCACCGTACCTCACCCCTGCATAAATAGGTATGTACCTAATCCCCCTGCACAACCCATGCATAGTGGATGTACATTGCTAAATAAAGTGGACAATAGCTGCCGGCTGCTCAGCAAAAGTGCTACCAGCGCTAGGATGCTCAGCTGTGCCCCTGACCCGTAGCCTCGGAAATCCCTAAACCAGGTTGTTGCTCAGCACCTGAACCCAGTCCTTCGACTTGAGCGAGTACCTACTTGAACGTGCAAATTTTGTGCTTAACTTGATATAGCATCTTGCCTTGAAATTTCAAATTGGGAAGTCCGAAACTACCGGCCATGAATCCCGTAACATTTTAACTATATTTCGTTATAGGATTAATGTCTGAATTATGACAAATTTAATATTCCCATATGCATGTGTTCATAAGCATATATGTATGAGTATGCTTAGGTGCAAGGGACTTGTAATCTGTCTACCAGAGACATCCTGAAGTAATAACCGAACTCGCGGCAACAAAAGCAATTCGGCCGTGGGCTCGGATCGCTAACGAACTCGAAAAGATTGTTAGCTCGGGGTATACGGATTATTCGTCCTCGAGCTCAGGCATTTGCTACGTGTCAGGCATGTTTATAACAGTCATTGGGAAATTACAATGTTTCCCAGGTCAAGGTATATGATGTCAGCCTAATCAGCTCCTTCTAATGTTCTTTTTCGTTACCCTTTTTGTTGTTTCCAAGACTAAGCTAGCCAATGAGATAAGCTGGGTTTGTACCCGCTAAAAACAACCTTGTTCCTTGGACGGATCACAGCCCGTTCCGCGTCCGCTAAGACTAATTTCGATTACATACTATGACCATAGTAGTACAGTGTCTGCCACCTGGACGGTATCCACGGCATGAGCGGAGGATTTGATCAGAAGAAGATTTTGGACATTTTTGATGGATTCCACCGAATCGAAGAAACTTCATTCTTAAAAATTTTCAATGTGATTCAGAATCTTTGTTTATCGGGACCTATTTATCGGGACTTGTCACCGTCGGTAATTCTCGAGACGCCTGGCGGTTATGAGCTTAACCTTGTCTTATTGAAGGGTTTACCTAACCGAAACCTTATTTTTGGTATAATACCTTTAAAGGACGACAGCTGCACCGGGCGGTCGATAGCTACATCTCTAAACCTAACTGGACCTTCTGTCGGGAAAAGGTAATTGTACCTTGGGTCACCGACGGAAGCCACCGACCGCCTGTAGAAATACTTACAGCATCCACTACAGTCACTGCCGATCATTGTACCTTGTACCTGCTTGCTGCATGCCTTAGGCAAAGAAGTACCTAAATACCTAAACTTAGGAGGTAACTTTACCTTAAAGTACAATCTCAAATACAATCTCCAAATTATTGGTGTCTCTTTTCATTCAATTATTCGACAATAAGACACCGAACATACAGACTGCCGAACATATACCTTTCCATAGTCGATCATTTCGTCTCGATCGTAGGGACAAATTAAAGATTCTGGATGGAAAAGACAATATCTGGGCTACTCTTCTAGCTTAGCCAAACATTTACCGAACCGATCCCGCCGTCTCGTTGCATCGACTTTACTACCTTCAACTAATCCGAGTCTCTCCAATCTGCCTCCAATCTTTTACTCCAACGCAACGGGAGGACGCATAACTCGAGAGACCTAGCACGTCTCATTTATTTGTACCACGCCGATAAAGCAAGCCACCACCGTTATGGAACGGACCTGAATCCCATCAATTACTTCGCATCACGTTCTTTTCTCCCGTAAATGTCAAGGAGGCTTCTAAACAACATTCGTAACATTCGTTCAACATCCGCCGACTATTTCATTCGTTCGTTCCATCTTCCTCCCTATTGTCTCGAATATCGGTCACGAGGGTCACGAGGGTAACTAGGGGTTTGTGCCCGTGCGTGCATACCCAATAATTCCCCAATTCAATACTCGTTCAGCTGGACCTTGTTCGTCATTCTGTCGTTTCTGCAACCGGAAAGGTACCTACTGTAGGTTGGAGTTAAGATCATCTCTATGCCTAAGCAAATTCCACTTTAACGCTGCGTTGTATCAGCCTGCTTGGTTCCTAGCTGTGGGATCGCTAGGTAAAGTGGGAATTGCATACATAGGGGAGCTGCCGGTGTTCTAGATTGCTTGGCCCACAGGCCAATGGCGCGAACATTAGGAACTATGGCCGACGATTCGCAACAAGACGGTCCTGCTGCAATGACATATGATATTCAACAACGACATAGAAAACCCGGAGGTGCTAGTAGAGGTGTGACGCAACCTAGCCCTAGATCAGATTTGAGATCAGACGTATTATCGGCTAGGGTTGGTGTTAGACCTGAGCGCGGCATGAAGCTTCAAGAATTTGGCCTGCATGCTTCAAGAGCCCAGGATTCGAAACACACCCCGGTTCGTCCAATTTTCCCCAACGCCAGCAACTTCAGTCATCATTACAGCGACAAAGATGGCTACGATGCTGATGAAGACAATGAATTCGAAGATTCAACAATCACTACAAACGCCCCTTCCACTGCTCATTCTACCCCATCTACCGTCCTTACTTCGTACTCGCATTTTAGTCATACCATAGAGGATCATTCACCTCAAATACCACCGTTACCAAACTCCCCATTGTCCCCTCGGTGGGATTCTCTAGGCTACGACCGTTCTGCCACTCTTAGCCCTACGTCTCCGGCCGTCAGCAGCCTCCATAGCAGATCCTCGAACGCGACCGACGAGATACACTTTGCTTCCGAGATTAGAGATGAATTCCCATCGTCACCCGTCAAGATGAGCACCCCCGAAACGCCACGCGTAGATAACTTCTCGAGGCCTCGAAAACCGAGCATTAAACAGCCTTACAACGAATCACCTCGTGCCATGGCTACTAATCACCTTCCAACCGAGCCGAGCCATCTCGACATCTCACCCGGCCACCCTCTATCGTGGACGCGAGAACGCGGCCAATCCATCTCGTCCAACATATCCGCTGCGACTTTTTCCTCCGTTCCCGGGCGACCTCCTCCTGAAATGCACAGTCGAGAGCATCTTCGGAGCAGAGGCCGAACGCCGCACCCTCCGCCCACCCGATACCCTTTATCGTACAACCGTGCCGAAAGTACCGGACCGAGTTTCTCGAGGGACCCCATCCATCGGATGGCATCTCTGCCGAGCGAGGAGCTTAGATCAAGTTATCGATCCCAACTCTCGGCGTCTACGGCCCAGGGGACGGCAATAACTGAAAGGAGTAGCATCGCGACTAAGAGCAGTTCTAGAACCTCGGTCTACGGAGCGGCCGATGATTCGCTTAGTATTAACGATATAATGGGAATGTACGAGAAGGGTTTCTACGACGACTCAGCTCCCGAGGACAACAATGAGATGGTGGACTCGAGGCCGGGCACTGCAAAATCAGAATTGAGTAGGAGGAGAACTGCTATGCTGGACGCGATGACTGTCTTTCTACCAACTCCGGAATCACCAGACGCGACTTCTGACTCTGGCCAAGTCGAGCAGGACTCTGTTTCTATTTCTCATGATCCTGACGAACACGATTCCTCATCTGAACAGGTGTCCAGAGAAGTGTCTAGAGAACTATCTGAGGAAGGGCTTGAGGAAGGGCCTGAGGAAGGGCCTGAGGAGATATCCGAAGAGATGCCTGAGATGCCCGAAATATTGGAGAGCACCCATTTGGATTCTATTCGTACCTCTACACGGAATTCTACACGGAATTCTACGCGGAATTCTACGCGGAATTCCACTCGGAATTCTACTCGGAACTCCACTCGGCATTCTACTAAAACGGATGGCGAGACAGTTGATATATTAATCGACGCGGAGGCGGATGCGGATGCGGGCGCCGAGACTGAAGATGATACTGAGGATGGCTACAGCCCCTTGCCCCCCTCGCGCCACCCGACCGTATCGACTATCGCGGAGGACGACGACGAGCGAGATCGCTACGGGTTTCGGAAAAGCAATCAATACATTAACCGGGAGCAGTATGATAACTGGAACCAGGGATATACCGAGTACCTAGAGAGGAGGCGAAAAAAGTGGACCGCCTTTCTTAGGGAACACGGGCTGATGACTGACAAGCCTAACCGGTTCCCTCCTCGATCTAACAAGACGAAGCGATTTGTACGTAAGGGAATACCTCCCGATTGGAGGGGCGCTGCTTGGTTCTATTACGCTGGTGGGCCTGCCGTTGTTGCGAAACATGCCGGTCTGTATGATGGCCTTTTGAAACAAAAAGCCAAGGGTGTGGACGTCGAGGCGATCGAGCGTGATTTGCACCGTACGTTTCCGGATAATATCAAATTTCGCTCTGGTCCCGTTTCCCTCTCCGATGGCAGTGAACAAGCACTTGCGAAAGAGACCGAGGGCATCACCCCCGTCGTTGAGAAGCCGATGATCGTATCTCTGCGCCGTGTATTGCACGCCTTTGCCATCTACAATCCCAAGATCGGATATTGCCAGTCCCTCAACTTTTTAGCAGGCTTACTCCTGCTCTTCGTAGAAAGCGAGGAAAACGCCTTCTGGTTACTAAATATCATAGCCCGCGTATATCTTCCCGGGACGCACGAGACGAGCCTCGAAGGCGCGAATGTTGATCTCGGAGTGCTCATGTCCTCGTTAAGGGAATCTATGCCCAACGTCTGGGCCAAGATCGGTGGCGAGCTGGACGGTACGGATGTCGTATGGGCAAAGAGCTGGAGGCACAGACATCGAGCCGAAACGACTCGACTTCCGCCTATTACCCTTTGTATGACTGCTTGGTTTATGAGCTGTTACATCGGTACTTTACCCATCGAGAGCACTTTGCGTGTATGGGACGTTTTCTTTTACGAGGGATCCAAAACGCTGTTTCGAATTGCTTTAGCAATCTTTAAGATCGGCGAGAACGAGATCAAGAGCGTGGGAGATCCTATGGAGATCTTCCAGGTAGTGCAGACGATCCCTCGCAGGCTTATCGACGCCAACGCTTTAATAGAAGCCTGCTTCAAGCGTCGTAACGGTTTCGGCCATCTCAGCCAAGAAACGGTGGAGCAAAAGAGGCAAGAAAGACGGGTTCAAGTTAAAGCCGAGCGAGAAAAGCAAACAGGCAATATCGTTTCGATAGATTCAGATTTCAAGAAGAAGGGCAACCTTTTCGGCCGACGGAGATAACGCGGTCGAGCTTATGGCGGACTAGTCTCCCACCCGAATCGTCGTTTTTATTACCAGGGCAAATCTCTTTTGTCAATTCTGTTCGCCCACCACGGTCAGACGACAACCCCGAACGAAGCATCCGGGTTGTGACAGCAAACCCATTTTCAAACGCAGCAGGAATCTGCAATCTTATGTTTTGTCTATCATGGCGTCCCTTTATTTTCAGCATGGATAGGCATTGACGAAATCTCATGATACGACAGTTTTTTTTTCTTCCAGCGGAGGAATACCATAGAGATAGGAAGCAGATATGTGTTACCTTTGTGTTCGTGGTCTGGACAGAACAAGTTCATTTGTATAAGGGAAAGGATACAGGTTATATTTCATTAGAGGCGGACTGATTCCTACGCTCTCGTTACCCGACAGGGCAGAGCTGGAAGTCGCAAAGACCTCATATTTTTCGGGAGGACAAGAAACATGTAAACCAAACTGATTTGGCGTGGGTAATATGGATACCATCAATGGGCTTATCCATATGATTTGCATTGTTAAGGTTCGGAAAAAATACTAGACAGAGCATACTGCATTACAAAGGGGCAGGTTATATAGCATCGAATGGCGGCGCATCATATGCATTCACTGAATACGCAAAACCACAGCCAGGAAATCCGGCTTGCAGAAGCATTTGCTCCAAAGATCAATACAACAGATTACGTTGAACATTATAAATAACTTTGTTAGTGACTAGCTTTATCGTAATTATTTCGCCATATTCGTGAAGTGTTCTTAACGTGTCGAATGTCTTTTTTCATGAATCGTTAGAGGTTTCTCATAATGCCCCCGTGCCTAATTCCTGCCTCGTCCTCCATAATTACATTCCGAAAATGGTGTAGGAAAAATGATGGATTTTGACTGACCCTAGTCTTCGGGTTTTAGTCTCTACTCGTGTTGTTTTGACAAGCAGCTTCTCCCTCTCTGGATCCCGATGTGACCATTCCCAGAGAATTTTTCCTAGGGTACCACGCTCGTTTACTCTCGCTCATGGCAAGAGAAAGGGGGATATCTATCCGTCCACCTGTCCAACTAGTAATCCTCCCCACCAGCCTCTCTTGGCCAGGCTGCTAAATAATTGCCAGATACGTAAGTCACAGCTACCTATTTCTTAGCAGGCTGCTGGGCATAGCGGGTAACATAACTGCGAGCCGTCTTCTCAAACTCGCGGAGATTGTTCTTATACTCGTCGGCGATGCGGGGCTCGAGGGGGTCGTCCGGGTTAGGCTCGATGAGCAGCTGGCGCACGGCGTCGAGCACGGCGCGGACTCTGCTCGCCGGCTTCCAGTTCTCGGGCTTCAGCATGCCGAGGCAGATAGACCCCACGCTGTCGTTAGTCACGTTGGGGTGGTAGATGCGCGTCGAGAAGGTTACTTGGGGCGCTTTGAAGGGGTAGTCGGGGGGGAGGACGATGGATAGCACGTAGATGCCGCCGCTGTAGACGGTGCCGGGGGGGCCGGCTAGAGTCGCGGTCCAGTGGTGGATGTCGGATTCGGAGGGGAGGGTTATGACCATTCCGGTTGGGGGGGAGGACATGCATTCTTGGAGTTCCTGGGTTGGGAGTGAGGTTAGATAAGATATTTGGAGGGGGATTTGGTATGGATGGTGTTTGTTACTTACCTTGCCTATGCGCTTTTGGGAGGAAGTCATCGTGGTAGAGTATCTGGGTGACGACTTGGAATATGGAGGTGTAGACGTTGGGAATACCTATGGTTAGAACTGGTGGCGTTTGTTGGTGTTGGTGTTGGTGTTGGTGTTGGTGGTGGTGACTGATAGCCGGCAGGAGAAAGGATTCCAAGTTATGATTTCGACAGGATAATAAACAATTTCTTGTATCGTGCTACCAAGATAGGAATCTTTAGGCTGCAGGTATATGCAGATAGGAACTGTCTTAAGGTAATTGGGTTTGTTCTTTGAGGTCGTAAAGTCGTTTCGATAAAGGTAGTTTCGACTAAGAGCTAGAAAGCAGTGATATCATCGTCAACAAGGTACCTTCCCTAGGTCTTGTATTTACTAGGCACCTGCAACTACCTACCCAACTTGCCAGCAAGGGGGAACAATCTCTCATGTACATAGTAACACAAGCTGAAGCGGGGCAGCTGAGCAGTTAAGGAAATGCCCCTCGTTGATCTCCACATATCAATATATTTACAGGGATTACTCCGGTTGTGTACGTATTTCTCTCCGTATGGCATCAGACACATATAACTGTAGTGTATAGGTATTAGGTACGGCTCAACGGACGAAGAGGGGTGGCTGATGCTTCATAATATCAATCACAGATGTGCTTTGTTGCTTAACAGTTTAATCCTTCGCTGCTTAACAGTTAATCCTCAACGTCTGATTCTGTTTCATGACGGATATCATCCAAGTCATCCTACCAGCATTTTGTCCCATGATAGTCAGAATCTCATCCGTCAGTCAACACTCTGGTCCAGTCAAACTTCTTCCAGCGCTTTCTAAACCCCTCCACCCTGTTGTCAGATTTGTGCCACCGTCCCTGCTTTTTGATCACATCCGGCTCCGCGTCTAACATACCGCCTAGGATCTCCCTTGCGAATAGATCACCCCTGGGCCACCTGTTAGAATCTTCTACCACGTGACCTAAACCTCCGTCCAAAGTAAACCATGCGTGGAAATATGGCATTTCCTTAGCGATAGATCTCCTGAATGCCAGCTTGCCTAGCCCCTCTCGAGCTCGTTTTCCCGTATCGATAATCTTTTTGTGCTGCGTCCACTCCTCGTCCGTCGTGAGCATCGCCTCCTTGAAGAAAGCCGGCGCGGTGTCTCCCAAATCATATGGGATAGGGACAGCTTGCATAGCGGCGTGCATGTGTCTGTGAGGCGCTGCCGCATTTTCGTAGAATATAACCTCTCGACCCTGCTCGTGGTACATCCGCGTGAGACACTTCATAAAGTTACGGATCTCTTCCCATTCGTCATCATCGCATTCTAACAGGTTAGTCCTGTGCTGGATGGGAACGATAACGGCGCCCCCTTCGCTTAGCTCTGGCTCCGTAGACAATGTTAGATAGACCCGTGTTGCTAACGAGACTATAGGCGCAATGGGTGGTTGGTTGCGATCCTCGTGATGGCAGAGTTGGCAGTTGTCTAGAATTTTGTTGACCCGCTGGAACTCGCCGACGGCCTGGTTCTTGAGGTTGATCTCGGATTTCTGCACGCGCTTGGCTAGCTTCTCGGCATTCTCGTCCATGTATTCGAGATCATCGTCGAATTTGACGTCCTTGGCAATTCGTTCAGCTAATCGTAACCCTTCTCCTCCTGCCTGTCCCCGTGTTCGCCGTTCCTCCCGGATCATGTCCTCTATTGTCATGTCGTCGTTTTGCTCTACATTCCCTCTCTCGCGGCCTCGCTTGGTTTCGATAGCTTTAGCCTCGCCGCGTGTTCCCGCTAACATGCGATTTTCCATGACGCCAAGAACAACTGCTTCTGGACCCTTTGATATGAATGCTGCTGCTGCCTGGTTGTACTCAGCTTCCAGCTTAGCGGCATCTGGCGCCTTTTTCAGCTTCGCTTTCATCATCTGTGCTTTAAGCCGGTTGAGCGTAGTCTGGTCGATCTGGGTAGATACGTGAGCCGATGCATCATCAGGAATAACTGTGCCTTGGTCGAGACTCGTCGGTGCTGGCGAGGCTTTTCGCTTCTCGTGAATACCCTGACTTAACTTCCTCTCCTGGAACAATTCACCGCTGGGTTTCTCTTTGCCGACATAACCATCGCCGTAGACTTTACGTCGATCTACCTCGATTTTCTCCTCGCGCGCATCGTCAAAGTCCCGTAGGTTACCATACCGTTCTAATGCCACTTCATCCACAGGCCTCCCGGTCTGCTCGGCTGTATTGTAGACACCATTTAATTTGGTCATTCTCCATTGCGACCCGCCATCGCCGAATGTGTAGTCAACTTCGTGCTGTGCTGGTAGCTCAAGATCCTCTACGGATTTCCCGCTGTTTAATTCCTGTAGATGCGCCGCATTGATTTCTCGCTTGTGAATTTCCCTTTGTGGCGCTTGGCTGGGCGGTGGTGGAGGTTTAGAAAGTTTCGAGCCTTTCTGAGTATAATCAATGTCCAGTGCGGACGGCGCCGTCATCCAAGAATCTCGAACTAGATTTGAAGTAGTCCCTTCTGGCTTATTATAGTCTTCTGCAGCTAGCTCCTCGTCGGGTAGTGGTAGATCTTCTTTCGCGTCTGAGACCTTCACGTGGCGATCTCGTCTGTCCGAATTGCGATTGGCATCTTTATGATGTTCGCGTCTGTGGTGATGCTCGTCATCTTTAGAGTGACGCGATCGCTTGCGTAGATGGCCATCATCATCTTCCTCGTCGTGACGATCGCGCGACCTACGGTGGCTATGGCGGTGACTATCGCGGTCGCGTTCGGACGATCGATCTCGTCTGTGGTGATGTCTGTGCTTCTTATGTCTTTTTTCGTCTCCGCGTTCCCTCTCGGCTTTCTCTGCGGCGAGGGATTTTTCAAATTCGTCGAGACCGTCCATTATTATATTTGTTAGGGGTTGGCTCTAGGTGAAAGATGTCGCAGCTTAAGCTCTGGTGATTGATATGACGACACTGAAAGATTTCATAATATCTTAGATGGATGAATACAACAGGAATCATTCAAGTATTAAAAATATGCATATAAGGTGGATTTCATTTCGTTCAAATATTAAAATTATTAATCAGTACTTCGTAGATTCGCTATCGTTTATCGGTGCCAATTGTATTGTGGTAGATCTACAACAAATTAAAGTATTGATAAAAAAACTCTAATCTCGTCCCCAACCGAATTCGAACCGTCACTCGTTTGTAGTTGAAAGCTACTTGGATGAGTCAGCAAAACTTTAAGCCAAGTTAGACTGAATCTTTTCAGCGCCCTTTTTAATCAATTTTGGACATCACACCCCTTGACCACACGACCCCGACTTCTTTCAACCCACCAACTTTTTGACCCACTAAAATCCTCAAGTCGTCTTTTTTTTCTGACTACATCCCCCAGCCCTTTAACGATTTTGACCATCCACTCTCACAAGCGACTTATACAAGCCAATCCTATCAATATCAGATCCGCTTCCTCGGGATATTCTATTCAATTCACTTATATCCAACCCAGCATTCTAGGACGACGTCTCCAGTAATTCCCCTAATTGGCGATTGCATTGCTGGATCACTTCACGATAGCAATTCTTCACGATAGCAATTGGACTGCTTCCCCTTATCACTTTCTTAAATCACTTACACTTATGCCCGTTCACTTATACACTTTCTTATACCATATTTACTTCCACATTCCCTGATCATGTCATCATTTCTAAAATCTGCGAAGGTGTCTTCGCGGAAGACTGGCGTCCAGTTCAGGCCCAGGGGAGTTGGTCCTGGAGATCGCATAAAAGAGGTTTTACAACGAAACCAGATGAGGGCCATGGGAATGAGTCCTACGCCTATGACGCCTCCTGCTTCACAAAACAAACCTTCCTCGGATCGACAACCCTGTCCAAATCCGCACTGTTCTAACCCGTTAGCACCAATTACTGATGGCTTCTGTTCTGCTTGTGGTCGTGAAATCGATTCTTCCAACATCGTTGCTGAAGTCCAGTTCGGCGAAAATTCATCCGGTGCCGCAGTCGTCCACGGAAGTTTTGTCGGGGCCGATCAGGGGAGCGCTTCCAGAAACTTAGGATCCCAATATAGGCGACTCGGCGGTAGTCTCACGGACGCTCGGGAGAAGACTATTCGCGAAGGTATGTTTAATTTTAAACGAAACACATCGAAGGCTGTGCGGCTAACTTTGGTTTATAGCTAAGAATATGATGGTAGGCTTTGCACATCAGCTCAAGGAAGTTCCTCCAAGCGCTGTAGATGCCGGCATCCAGATCTTCAAGCTCGTCATGGAGGAGAATTGGCTCCAGGGACGAGGTATGGATAAAGTGGTTCCCGTATGCCTCTACACCGCGTGCCGCAGAGAGGACCGTTGTAAGGTCATGCTTATCGATTTTGCCGAGCTTGTCCACGTAAGTATTCTGTGACATATCTCACACTCCTTTCCATTTCCTCTCGCTTACGACGTCCAGGTAAATGTTTACGAACTTGGCCATATTTTCAAGGACCTCAGCAATATATATTCCTTCCAGAGCAACAACGTCAAGTCCATCATTCCGGAAGATCTGATATACCGCTTTTGCTCAAAGCTCGATTTTGGTGACTTCACCAACAAGGTTGCAGCTGATGCAACTAGGCTATGCCAGAGAATGGGTCGTGACTGGATGGTTATGGGCCGTCGACCTTCTGGCATTTGCGGAGCTTGCATTCTTATGGCGGCGCGCATGTGGAACTTTAGGCGTACCGTTCGAGAGATCGTATACGTTGTCAAAGTCACGACGCATACGATCGAGCAACGTCTTGACGAATTCACCGTTACGGAAAGTAGCGAACTGTCTATCGAGGACTTTCTGAATCAAGAGTTTCTCGAGTCCCGCCACGACCCGCCGGCATTCTACAAATCCACCACGGAATGGCAAGAGAAGATGGAAAAGGAGGGCAGAGTTAGAAAAAGGAAGCGTGCGATCGAAGATATCGATGATGAGGACGACCAATCAAGTTCTAATGCTGGAACACCAGCGCCCGACAGCTCTGCTGCCACGCCAAGACCCTCAACCGAAATGCCGCCACCGCCAGTGCCTCGCCCACACCCGGACACCTCTAAGATGCGTCAAGTCAAAGACTACCTACCAAGATCCTTCGATAACTCCGAGGGGAGAGAGTTGGTTGCCCCTTTCGACCCGGAGAAGATTCCGAAGCCTGCTCCCCGGAAGAGTGCGGACAGGGACGTTGTAGAGGGTCTCGCGGCTGAAAACCCAGAAGATGATAATGCAGTGGATGGGCTAGCAGCTACGTACGGCGCTTCGGACGGCCAGCTCGAAGGCGAGGCTCAAGATGAAGAGGAAGCGCCGGCGCAATCGGGAACTCGGCGACGTGGTCGCAAGAAGGGGGCTTCTGAACCGTCGCTCACTTTTGACGACGAATGGGAGCGCGACGAGGCCGTTTTAGAGCAGCAGATCAACGAGGTAATCAATGACCCTCACAGTGATGAACATGGCAAAGCCCTAGCTACCGCCGCACATCTCGCGCACATCAAAGCAGAGTGGGCGCGCTCTCTTCTCCCACAACGGGCGACAAATATGGACGAAATCATTGGCGAGGATGAGTTTGCCGATGATCCCGAGGTCCAGTTCTGCAAGCTCTCTCCCGAGGAAGTAAAAATCAAGGAAAGCATATGGATCAACGCGAATAAAGACTGGCTCCGAAAAAAGCAGGAGATAATCTATCGTAAGCAGATGGAAGAGTTGGGCCCTCCAAAGCGGAAACGCAATCGCGTAAAAAAGCCGCGAATCGGCGAAGGCCAGCTCACGCCTGCTTCTACCCCGGGCGAGGCAGCCATCGAAGCACTGAAGAAGCGGGATACCTATTCAAGACGTATTAACTATGACGCTATCGAGAATCTCTTTACTAGCGACAAAGACCGAGGACCTGGATCGGTAACGTCTCGCAACGGAAGCGGCCCCGCAAGTCGTGCAGAGAGCGTTGTGGCGAGCACCGGTAAAGAAGCAGCCGAAGCGGCCGTCAATGACGAGGGCGTAGAAGACGGGAATGAAGAGGTAGAAGAACAAGTCCTGGAAGAGACGTATAACGACTACTACGATGATCAGGAGCAGCCGAACTACGATGAAACGGGGTATGACGAAGGAGACTATGGCGGAGACGACTACGGAGATGAGGAATACTACTAATCGAGAAAGGTTCCCGTGAAAAGCTAGCTGAGATGATGTTAAGTCTGAGCTCGCGAGCTGTATTTTTAGATCCCATGATGTTGGCCCCAGTTGGCACATCGTTTGGCGCTGTGGTTCTATATTTTCATGTATCAGTTCTACGTAGCTCTTACGTTTACGTGAGAATAGGGTTTGAACGCAGGAGAGGGCCTGCAAGGTTACAAGATGCATGCTCAGTCGGTTAGAGAATACCCATAGGCAATCGTTTTAACAGAATTTATTCCCTGTAACCTGGCTGCCGAAGCTATGTGAATTGTAAAAAAGTGAGTCCATATTAGCGAATGACTGTAGAATACCTGTCTTTCCTGGTAGACTACAAGTCCTAGATGAATGCCCAACCAGCATTTTAAGAGAGCTTCATGATTGATGGCTCCCTAAAAATTAACTTCAAGTTTACATATATCTCAGTACAAGTCACGACCTTGTTTGAACGAAGAATTGCATTAGCTAGTCCATGGTAAATCCTTTATTTGAGAAGATAGTCTCTAAAATAAACCCAAATCACAAGCTGACATTGGGTGTTCTTTTCCAGACGCCCCCCCTTTTTCTTATAGACATGACTATTCCCGCTGCAGCACAACCAACAACCCCATAATACCCAGCATGACAGTCTTGAGCCAGGGGTGCTCGCTCAGCATGATCGTGACGTAACCTACAAAGGGGATATACGCAAATACGCTGCCGATGATATCCTTGCGCTCGAGATAGTCTTGGCCGCGGGCGTATAGCTCGGTATCGTCCGCGGCATTGTTGTCGCCCTTGGTGAGCAGACGCGCGTGGGGGCCGGTGCCGAACTTGCGAACTACACGATGGACAATGGGGATTTCCTTGTCTCGCACGTTGTAGACTACCACCTCGCCCACGTCCGTCTCGGCTAGTATGTTCCGGTTCCAGAGGAAGAGTAGGTCGCCGCGCTGGAAGGCGGGTTCCATGGATCCAGAAAGGACGACGACGATAGGCGAGGGGGAATCGGCGAAGACGGAGAGACCTTTCCACATCTGCGAGGGAGAGGGGGTTGGTTAGTTGGGGTGTGCGATTTGCGACAGTGGGCGGTGATAGATAAACGTACCATGAATGCGGTGGAAAGAATCAAGCCGAAATTCAGCAGCTGAGCGGCCGCTTGCCGGGGATTTTGAAGACCTGACAACATTTTCTGTTTTATTCCTTCTTATCGTGGATATATGTTGGGTCTGGTGGTGAGGCTTTCGGTGCTGGCCTCGAAGATTTTGAGGCCAGCTTAATGGATCAATGGGATGCAATTGGAGCTGCGAATGAGACAACGGAGCTAGGTACTTAAGTGAAAGTGGCCTTAACTTGGGTGCTTGTCGGCGCTATCGATAAGAGACTATTGTTTCACTGGTTTTTGGGCTGGATGGTGAACTGGCCAATGAGGGTTGGCGTATACGTTAGTTTGGCTTGTTTAGGCAGGAATGTTATAGAAGGTCCACTTGGTGCTTAGGTACGTCGATACTTAGAGGTTCAATATATGTTAATATTTAACTCAGGTATATCCTTATTCTTAACAATGCATTGTCAACATAAGTCTTTCCTAGATCTTATGGATAGGACAGCACCTTCACGTCATCTACTAACACGTCGATGAGAAAACGTCAGTCGATTACTTCCTTGTTAGTGAGAAGAACCTTCTTGCTCTTTCAACCTATACTGGACAATACTTTCTTCTCACAGTTATTAACCTAGACTTCATCTCCTACCTCTTTCGCCCATTCATCCTCAATCGTTTACCTCTTCGTATTCATTCTCCCTTTGAGCTTCGATGCTAAATATTCTATTTATATCGCCTCTCTATTCTGGATCGGGGATACAGGACCATTCTGTATTATTCGATCATCGTCTCGATCATCAATACCTACTAAAACCTCCGAGCCTACGTAAACATTCATATTTCCATATCCGCCATGCCAGGGTCGACGGACAGAACACCGCTGCTCCCACATCCGGTGCAAGTTCAATATCATTCAGGCCAATCTAGACAACCTAATTACCTTGACCAATCAGATAGTCACGTAAATTACTCCCCTTGATACTTCTTACTACTATAGATGAAGAGATAATCTGATCTTGAGTAGTCTATCTACCTCCGGGCGTGCCATTCCTCTTGTCGCTTCATTAACCAAAAGTTTCTCTTATTTCTCCGTTCCGTTTTCGCCGCTTACCTCTCAGCTGTCTTCGGATTAGCGCTCAAGTATAAGCTCGAGACTGAAGACAATCATGCCTATTGGCGTATCCCATTCCAGTTCTCGGCCGTCTCCTTCTGTATACAATAGGCATGGCATCTGCAGGTGACGGTCAGTTTTACCCTTGTCTTGCCATACCCGTCCTCTGATTTATGCCTATATTAATATATAGCAATTAGATCTGGACCGCTATGCACCTCATCCATCCGAGGGCAATGGAAATAGACCCTAACGAATGCCGGGGGCACAAGTTCAAGGCTTACTGTTCTCGTTTCCTATCACCGCCGAACAAAGCTATCTCTCCCATCCGTCGATACTTGTTCAGCTTGTACTATACGATTGCTCACGTATTCCCCATGATGAATACGCT
Organism: Daldinia vernicosa; assembly: GCF_022497035.1. NCBI lineage: Eukaryota > Fungi > Ascomycota > Sordariomycetes > Xylariales > Hypoxylaceae > Daldinia > Daldinia vernicosa. The sequence continues at coordinate 719,467 of NW_025953930.1, forward strand.
GATCTATTGGGGCTTTCTCGTTCCCTCCGGACACGGCGGTTTCAAAGCGCCGACTATACCTCATCAGGCCCAAAACCTACCGTATAGCGGCAACGAGATAGTCGAGAACCATCCAGGTATGCCGAATATCGACTATCTTCTATTGACTGGTATAAGTGCTGATAACAGCAACAAGACAAGGGGCTCTTCGAACAGGGCCCGCTCGAAATATTTAGTATTGTCAACGTCTGGACTGTTACATCGGTTATCGCACTTGTTGAAATTTGGTTCCTCAATAGCATCCGCCGACAAACCGTGAGTGTTATCTTTAGCTTTTTCAAATCTATAACCTATTACTAACTAAAGATCAATAAATAGCCTGTTACGGGTCATGCAATCGGAGTCATGTTCTGCAGCGGTGCGTATCTCGGCTGGTCGGCGTTGGGCAAATACTACACAGGGCACTCGGGGCTTTTCTTCCTAGACCCTGATATCATAAAGGACATGCCGGAAGCCATCATCGCGGCGCATATCGCGTTTATCGCGATATCTCCTGGAAGTAAGAAGCCTAAAGTATTGATGTTTCAAAGGAAGGCATACTAACAACACTTCGATGGTAGTTTTCACATACATGTACGGATTAGTCGCCATGCGGGAGACAATGACGGCGGTGCGTTAGGATTCGTCTTACCAAGCAAGGCGTTCCTATTCATTGGATTAAAGATATGCTCCGATTGCATAGTTAACTGGAATTGTACGAGATTGGTATTGCTTTGCATAAGATGTGTCAAGTATGGATAGGTATTGTAGATGGCTATCAGGGCCAGAGATTAGGCGCCCTTTTGGCTTATTTGATGTCAACCTAGAGGAAACAGTATATTAACATGACCTACCTATGAACCGCGTTTAAAGAGGCCAGGGTTTAGTTGTGAGAGTGAAGTCGGAATATACCTGGTACCTAAGCATGTGAATGGGGAGTAGATTGACGATAGACTATAGTCTAACCTAAGTGCTGCCCAATAATATATCACAGTTAGGTACATATCATGTTTGTATGCATGACATGTTATTATGTATAATATTGATATAGCCAATAATCCCTATCATGTCTTATCCAACCTTTTAAAACACTACCATAGCGGTAATATATAATTATTTAAAATAATTTTTTATTTTAAATATTATATTACCTATAATAATAGTTAAATTAAATAATATTATATTAATATATATAATTATTTTTTATTAAAAAACTATTTTTTTAAAAATTATTATTTTTTATAAAAAAACTATTTTTTTAAAAATTATTATTTTTTTATAAATTATTATTTTTTTATATATAATTATTATTTTATAAATAATAATTTTTATATAAATAATTATTTTATTATTTATAATATTTTTATTTTTAAAAATTATTTTATTTTTAATAATTATTTTATTTTAAATAATTATTTTATAATTAATATTTATTTTTTTTTTAATAATTATTTTAAAATTAAATATATTTTTAATTTAAATATTTAATATTATATATTAACCTTTTATTTAAATATATAAATATTTTATTTTTAACTTAAATTAATTTATTTAAAATATAAATATTTAACGTTTTTTAATTTTATTTTAAGTTATTAAAAATTAAGTTTTACGTAATAATTTTAAATTAAATTTTTAATTTAACGCGTTAAATTACTTTAAAATATTTAATTTATTAATAAATTAATATATTATATAAAAATATTAATATATAAAAGTTATTTAATTTTTTAAATAATATATTTTAAAATTAAATTAAATTTACTTTTTATATATAATTTATTTTTTATTTTACGTAAATAATTTTAATATTATTAATAAATATTAAATATAATTTTATTAATTTAATAATTATAATTTTAATAATAATAAGTTTTACGTTAAACATTTAAAAAATTTTTAAATTTAAAAAATTATTATAAATAATAATATAATATAAAAATATTATTATTATAAATATATATTTATTATTATATATAATAAATAAAAATATATAATTTAAATAAATAAATTTATATATTTTTTTATATTAAATATAATTATTTTTAATAAAGATATATTAATTAAAAATAATATTATTAAATTATAATAATTAATTTTTATATTATATATTAAATTTATATTAATAAAATATTATTTAAAAATAATTATTAATAATTAAATATAAATTTAAAAATTTATTAAAAGTAACACTAATCGTGTAATATACCCATTGCTACCCGTGTAATAAAACGAGGTACGTACCTTGTTTTTTTTTCCCCCTTTTAAGACTTCCTTTAATAACTTTACCAATACTAGTCCAATTTTTTTCAAAAAAACATAATTAATTATATAAGAAAATTAGCAAAAATACGGTCCAGGTTGCACGTGATTTGGCCTCGGATCGGTTGAGCTATTTAAATAGTAAGCATTTGTGTATATAAAATAACTTTTTTACTAGTATCTATTAGTTTATTTTAGCTTATTATAAAAGAATAGCCGTATCTTTACGAAATAAATCGGTAAAATTTCCGGCTTTTTTTTATAATATTAGCCATTTAATTATTTATATATTAAAGCTTTTTCGAAATTTCTCCGGGCTATATTCGTAAAGTTATTAAGGGTAAAAAGTGTAGGGATTACAGGGGATAAAAGCCATTAAAAAAAGCTTTAAAATAACCATTATAGTTAAAATTCATACTTTTAACCGTATCCGGGCCAATATTAGTCCGAATTACGTGCATTTTAAACCGTAATTTTCCTCGTTTTCTTATTTAAGTTATAGTATAAATTATATTAAAATCGGATTAAAATTTGTAAAGTTATTAAAGGTTAAATGTAAAAAACGATTTTAACTTACCCGGTACGTATCCCGTTTTATTATACGAGTAGCAATGGGCATATTACACGACTAATGTTACTCTTTATTAAATATTAATATTATTTTTTTATATTTAAAAAAAATAATTATTAAATTTATAATTTTATTAATATATTTATTAAAGATTTTTTAAAAATAAAATTTAATTAAAATTACATAAATCTTTATTTTTTACCGGTAATATATTATTATTATATATAAAATATTTATTATATTAAATATCTTTTTTTAAAATATAATTAATAATAAAAATATTAATATATATATTATTTATATATATTATAATTTTTAATTTTTTATTTTTTATTTTTTTTACGTTAATTAATTTATTTTAATTAAATCGAAAAAAAATCTTTATTAATAAAATAAAATATTTTTAATATAATTATTAAATTTTAATTATAAATTTAAAATTTTATATTAAAAAATTATTATATAAAATTAAATAAATTATTATTTAAATATTATATTTTAAAAATAAAATTTTTTTAATATTAAAATAATTTATTTTTTTTATATAACATTTAAAATATTTATATATTTTAAATTATTTAAAAAATATATATTAAATATTTTTATAATAATTATAATATTAAATTTTATTTATTAATATAAATTTTTATTAATTAATATAATATAATTATTTATTAAATTATATTTTTTAATTAAATTAAAATAATATATAATAATATAAATATTTAATTATAATATATTATTTATATATTAAATAAATTATATTAAATTTTTTATAATGTTTTTAATAAAATAATTAAAAATAATTAATATATTAATATTAAAATAAATTAATATAATTAAAATAATACGTAATTTACTTAATAATTTAAATATAATTATATATAATTAATTAAATTATTTTTTAATATTTTTAATTAAAAATAATAAATTTTTTTAATATGGTTTTAAAGCCTTAAAACTTATAAGGATTATATTACTTTTAATAATTATAATATAAGTTTAAATAATAAATTTTATTAAATCATTATATAAATTTATTTTATTAAAAAAATTAATTTTAATATACTTAAATTTTAATTAATTTCGAAAAAATATTAATATAATAATAAACTATATAATATAAAAGGACATGTTATAATTTATTAAGTAATATTTTAATAATTATAAATGTTATATATTTAAAAGAAATAATTACGTTTATAAAAGTAAAAAATATTTTATTATAATTAATATTATTAAAATAATATTTTAAAAAAGAAAATATATTAAATTTAATATTTCATTATATTTTAAATAAATAAAGTTAAATAAATATAATAAAATAATATTTAATAATAAGAAAATGATTTAAAATAATAATTAAAGATTTATTATCTTTTATTATAAATTATAAACATCTTTAATTACATTATCTTTAATATTATTAACTATTATATATTATATTTATATAATTTAATAATGGAATTTACTATAATTAATAATATTAAAATTTAATATAATATTTTATTAATAAGTTTTAAATAATATTATATAATAATAAAAACAATAAAATTTTAAAATATAAAAACCTTTTATATTATAATTTTTTATTTATTATAATATATTTTTTATATAAAAAAATATAAAAATATAAACCATAATATTTTTACCATTAATAATCATATTTATACCATAATTAAATTATTTAAATATTTTAAAGGTTTTAATAACATTATTAAATTTAAATTTATAAAAATTAAATATTAAAAATATAATATTATTAAATTAAATTTAATTAATTATAAAAAAATTAATAAAAATAATATAACTATTTATTAATAAATGGTAAAAATTTAAAAAAACCTTAAAATTATTAATAAAATTAATAAATAATAACATTTTAAAATATTTTATATTAAATTACTTTTAATCTCATTTAAATTTAAATATATATTAATTATATATATTAATTTTAAATTTATTATAAATTAAATATATATAATAAAAAAAAATAATTATTTTAAATTTAATTTTATTTTAAAATATTAATATTATATAATAAATATAATAATTTTTTTTTTTATATTTTATTATTAAAATATAATTTAATTTTTATTATATTTTAATTAATAAATATTTTTTTTAATTTATTTTTTATTAATTTAAATTAAAAAAAAAGTTAAATTTTAAAAAATTTTATTAAAATTATAATTAATATATATATTAATTAAAAAATATATATTAATTTTAAAAATATATATAATATTTAATATTAAAATTATTTTATTTTTTTTATATTAAAAGTTTAAAATAATATTATTAAAGAGCAACACTAGTCGTGCAGTATGCCCATTGCTACCCGTGCAGTATGCGGGGTATGGTCCCGGGTAACTTAAAATCGCTTTTCGCACTTAACCTTTAATAACTTTGCGAATCCTGGTCCGATTTAAATATAATTTATACTATAATTTGAATAAGAAAATCAGCAAAATTACGGTCCAGGGTGCACGTGACTCGGACCAGTATTGACCCGGATGCGGCTGAAAGTATGAATTTTGACTATAGTGTCTATTACAAGCCCTGCTTTAGTGGCCTTTATCCCCTATAATCCCAATACCTTTCAACCTTAATAACTTTACGAATATAGCTCCGATGAATTTCGAAAAAGTCTTAATATTTAGATAACTCAATGGCCTATATTATAAAAAAGAGCCTGGAATTTTACCTATTTATTTCGTAAAGATACGGCTATATTTATGAAATACGCTACTGGAAACTAGTGAAAACCACTAAAAATACCACTTTGTATATATAAATAGGGGTATCTTAAATATCTCTACCAATTCTAGGCCGAATCACGTGCACCCTGGATTGTAATTTTGCTGATTTTCTTATATAAATTTTGGTATAGATTATATAAATTTTGGACCACGATTCGTAAAGTTATTAAAGTAAACGTTAAAAAGGGGGAGAAAAAACGAGGTACGTACCCCGTTTTACTGCACGGGTAGCAATGGGCATATTGCACGACTAGTGTTGCTCTTATTAAATTAAACGTTATTATTATTAAAAAATAAATTTTTTTATATTTATAATATTAAAATTATTTTATTTTTTTATATATAAAATTTAATACATATATTTTAATTAAAGTTATATATATGTTTTATATAAAGATTTATAGTTTTTAAATTATTATTTTTAATTTTATAATAAAAATAAAAAAATTTAATATAATAATAATAAATTTAATTATTTAAAAAAATAATAACGTTAAATTTAAAATAAAAATATTATTTATTAAATATATAAATTAATTTAAATTAATAATATATATAATATAATTTAATAAAATAATTAATAAAAATAGTTAAATTAATATAAATATTTTTATTAATATTAAATATTAAATAATTTTTAAAAAAAAAAAAAAAATTAAAAAATATTAATTTTATAATTATTAAAAAAATAATATTTTTATTTATTATTTTTATTTTATTTTTTATATAATTTTAATTAATATTTTAAATATTTTAATATAAAATTTTTAATATTTTAATTTTATAAACGTAAATTTTAATTAATATTTTTTTAATATTAAATAAAATATTAATTTAATATATATTTAATAAAAATAAACATTTATAAAATTAAATAATAAATATTATTAATTAATTTAAAAAATTTAAAATATTTTTTAATTAATAATTATTTTTATTTTTTAAAAAATAAAAGATTTTAATTAAAATTATATATTTTTAATAATTTATATTAAAAAGTTTTATAAATATAATAAATATTTTTTTAAATAAAAATATATTAAATTTAATATTTTAATATATTTTAAATAAATATAAAATATTAAATAAATTATTTTAATTTTAAATAAAAATATTAATATTTAAACTATTTTTTTTCCGTTATTTAGGTTATTTTTTCATTTTTTTAAGCCTTATATAATTATTAACTTCGTTTTTATAACTTTATTATTATAACTTTAAAAATCTTTAATTATTTATAATTAATTATAAATTAATTATATTTTATTATTTTTAATTATTTTATTTATAAATTTAATTATATATAACTTTTTAATTAATAATATAATTAATTAAAGTTATTTTTATTATTTCTTTTTTAATATTATTAATTATATAAAATAAATTTAATTTTTAATTTTTTTAAAAAAAACTTAAAAAACAACGCTTTTACTTTTAATATATAAATATTATATAATTTTTTATAAACATTCGTTAAAATTAACAGCTTTATAATTATACGACATAACGTTTTAAAATATAAAAATAAAATTTTTATATTATATTATATTTATTATAATAAAAGTGTTAAAAAACTTTTTAAAAATTATAACGTTTATTTTAATATATATATAAAAAAGATTAATTATAATTAACGCGGTAAAATGATTATTAAAGTTAATATTAATTAAAAATAAATATTTAAGATTTTTAATAATTATATTAATTATAATTATAACCTATTAAATTAAATTAAAAGGTATGTTATATATTAATAATTTATTTAATAATAAAAAATTTATATTTATAGTTTAATTTTATTAATTATATACATTTATAAAATTATTAATTTTTTAAATAATATATTTTTAAATATTATAATTAAATTTTAAAATATTTATAATTACATTTAAAAAATTTATAATAAATAATTTAATAAATATATAATAATGTAAATTTTTATTAAAAAATTTAAAAATGGTAATATATATTATTTAATTATTTATAAAAATAAAAATTTTAATAAAATAAAAATTATATTTTAAATTTATTTATAATGTAAAAAAATGTAAAAAAAATGCCTTAAGTTTATTTAAAGATTTATGTTAAAAGATTTTAATATATGTTATAAGTAAAATTTAAATAAAGTTTAACTTAATTTTATTAATTTTATATATTAACCTTACGTTAATTGGTTAAAGTTAAGCGTTAATTGGTTAAAGTTAAGCGTTAATGGGTTAAAGTTAAGCGTTAATTGGTTAAAGTTAAGCGCTAATGGGTTAAAGCTAAGCGTTAATTAGTTAAAGTTAAGCGTTAATGGGTTAAAGTTAAACGCTAATAAAAAGGTTATTTTATATACACAAATGTTTATTTCTTTAATATCTCAGCGAATTCGGGGCCGAATCACGTGCACCTTAAACCGTAATTTTTGGCATTTTCTTATTTAAATTTTAACGTAATTTATATAAAATTCGAAGTAATATTCGTAAAGTTATTAAAGTAAACGTTAAAAGTAAAAAAAAAAAACTAAGTACGTACTATAAATATTATATAAATAATAATAAATATATTATATAATTAATATTACTTTTATTTTATATATTATAATATTATATTAAAAATTTTATAAATATAATATTTAAATTTATTATTAAAAATTTTTTATAATATAAATTTAAATTTAAAATAATTTTAAATTATAATTTATTAAAA